>NC_141347.1:4379413-5116913 GCF_057382095.1 Aulonocara sp. 'chitande type north' Nkhata Bay | reverse complement strand
GTTCATCTCTTCATACCTCATATCACCTTCTGAGTTGTTTCCTGTTTTTGATGGACAGATGGGGAGAAGCTGAATTTAGGCTCATCTTCCTGACGCCGGAGACACAACAGCACTGATTGGCAACATGTAACAGTGTGAGACTTCTGACTGTATTTGCAAGCAAAAAAGGGGATACAGGCTCGTGTCTTCTCAATTTTTATTAGGTAATCATGTCAAAATTTGTATTGACAGTCTGCTCATACATTCTTTTTAAACTGTGGTCCTATATGTTGCTATGAGCCACAGAACTTGCTGTATGTTCTTATTTTCCCTGTCGTTTCTCATTATTATATTTATTTGATTTCTTTGCAAATGTGGATTGGATGGGATATTACTGACAGCTGGTTTCATGTTGGTAGCACCTTTTTGGTGACATGTTTAACATGTGCAAACAAGTGCAAAGACTAGGTGGGAGAAAACTTTTACCCATTGCACTGAAATCTCAAGTGGTGTGGTTAGTACATCTACTCAAGCAAAAGGTTGTTGGTTTAGTTCTAGACAGAGACACAAGTACCCTTTGGGGTTGTGTCAGGAAGGGTCTCTTGCATAAAACTCAAACATATGGAGCTAATTGCTGTGGCTACCCCTTTGTGGCAAGAGGGCAGCTAAAAGTAGCAGCACACTATGGTTAAGGGAGACAGAGGGATGATTCACCCATAAATATAAATTATCTTCTTAATCGATTTTGAAATATTGCAATTGTGCTTTTTTTCTGATGGCCAGTCCTAAAAACAAGATGGCGAAGGCGGCATTGGTCAGGTCATCTGTAGTTTTTTTTTTTTTTTTTTTTGTAGTTTATTAATGCTGGCCTCTCAGTTTATAAAGCCGCTCTCATATTCACGTTTAATGAGTCATACCTGCACTGTAACGTCCGAAGTCTGGGTCCAGTAAGCTACACCCTTATAAACGCTCATCATAAACGCACATGAGCGCAGCCGTCAGGTAGCGTCTACAGCCCCTCCTCTCAGGGGCAGCGCACCTGAGCGGACAGGACGCCACACCTGGCTCACATTGGAGCCGCGCTCAATGCCGCGGCACAGAGACGACGGGAAATAAACTGGCGTCGTGGGGACCGACTTCTCTTTATGGGACATGGAGCCGGCCTATCGGGGTCTGGGTCGCTGTGTGTGCTGCTTCTGGCTCGCGGTGGTGTTTGACATTGTGGGACTGGCCGTGCTCCTCCTCGGCGTGTTTGTCGACGTGTTTTTCTACGACCTGCTCATCTACGCGGGCGCCATCGTCATCTTCCTCAGCCTCATCTGGTGGGTGTTCTGGTATTCTGGGAACATCGAAGTGCCCCCGTCAGAGCTGGAGGATGATGTGGGGTTACTGAAAAAGAACAAGGGCGGACTCGGGGGCATCAGCGGCGCCGTGAGGCGCCTCTCCAGCCGCGTGTCCACCGGCATCCGAAACTCGTTCCGCAGGAACGGAGAACCGTCCCATACGGCCCGCATGCCCAGGTCAGCCTCGGGGCCACCTGTGTCACCGCCGGAGCGGGTGACCGTAGCCATGGCAACGATGGGCAATACCACACAGACTGCTACCTCCTCAATAGCAGACTGTGGCGTAGAGATGCCCCACACCGCTACAGAGACATCACCTGCATAATGACGGGTACAGGTGAGGCCTGGCGTACAGGTGAGGCCTGGCTCACAGTGCAGCGCACACAGGCCCAGTTATTGTAGTCAGTAAAAAACAGTAAATTAGTCAAAGGAAATAAACGTAAAACCAAGACTTTGAATAGCGGAAACTAACTGAAACGATATTGAGCAACGACAAAGATGGCAAAAAATTCAAATCGTATAAGAAACAACACACAGAAAATGGGTTTAATACCTTTAGCCCTTTGATCACGTTTTTCCAACAGATTAGCGACACTGGGCTACTCCTCACAGTGCGTGTGTGTTGGGGACAGGCAGGGATACATTTTTTGTTAGTTTCTCATTTACAAAAATGTGAGAAAATCAGCTTTTTTAAAGCACTAAGCTTGTCCCAAATCTTCTGTAGGTGTTCAGCTGACGTCATAGCATTCAATTTACATCTTCATCCCAATTTTTTTTTTTTTTTAAAGATACCCAGTTAGTGCTATTTGATAAATACAAAACATATTACATTTTGGACTAGAAGTCCTTTTTTCAAATCTGTGCAATGATCCCTGGATTAGTCGCATAAATGACCTTCACAGATGCTTTACGTAAGGGTAATGGTACAACAAAAGACAGGTTTCTGTCTAGCCGGGTATAGCTTTTTTTTTTGATGGACTTTAAAAGCAGAAGTAAAAAAAATGGCTGTAACTGTGGCAGTGAAACTCTTATCACTGCATAATCATTAACTACAGTTAACTGGTCACTGAAAGACAAGCCCTTAGTTTAAACAATAGCAGGCTTACCTGAAACTTCCCTGTAACCTCTCCCTCCACATAATAACTGCTGCAGCATAATAAAACACACTCTTTGTGTACTACTTGTCAACTCAAACTAATACTTTATTCATTTTCTTCCCAATAGAGACTACAGACATACAGAGCCCTAAGCCATCTTCAGTGACTCCAGCTACTGCAAAGCCTCTTTATTCTTTGTTTTGATGAGAAAGTATTCATAAAAATGTGATGTCTGTATAGTTTTTGAAATTTGAATGATGAAGTTTTTATTATAATTCACTCCCATTCATGGTGTGATGATGTCAGGTTTAGTACACAGAGGTAGAAAAATGTGTTTAAGTTTCCACGTCTCATCTTCAAAGTTGTTCATATAAAAAAAGATTTCTTTTTTTGTGTCCATGTTAATATATCTTCTGATCTGTGAATAATAATATGACATCCATCCATCCGCTTCCATTTATTAATTTAAGTATAACAGGAGCTCTCAGAGGCAGTGTACACCCTGGAGAGGTTGTCAGTGCGTCACAGGGCTAACACAAAGAGACACACAACCATTCAGTTTGACAGCCACAGTCAGTCTAGAGTCACAGTTAACCTAACCCATGCATGTGTTTGGACTGTGGGAGGAAGCTGTACAAGCACAGGAGAGAAAGGCCCCAGACTGCATTTGAACCCAGGACTTTCTTGTTGTGAGTCAGGATTTTAACTAGTGTTATGCCCTCTAATGTGACATATTAAATATAGATATATTTGAAAAAAGTGGTCAGGTTTAATTGCAGCAAACAAAAAAACCCACATGGTTGGACTTACAGGAAGATCATAGATTGGGATAATATAGATATTAATATGCAGAATGAATCACTGATGATCTGGAGGCTCTCACTCCTGAACATCTGAGTAGAAAATAATGACTATGGATAGACCAGCCAATCAATATCAAGCAGAAGCAGCTCCTGCTGTAAATTTGTTTGAATCAGGCTCTTGGTTCAGGCCACTTATACGGTGACTCTTAATACAGACAGTGATCATGATTACTGTACATATTATGAGCTAGGATTTAGCAGTAGCCAGAATGTTACGCTAGTGGAGTGTTTTTCCTGAACAAAACAGGACTGTGGGGAAAAAAGGTGTAACTGGCAGCTGGTCTTCTTGTTTCCACGCATGCTGATAGCAAGCCTTAGTGACTAACCTTTGGAACCAGCCTAGCTGTGTTTATGACACTGCTGCTTCATCTAACATTAGCTCCACTGTTTCCCCGTACATTATAGGTTCTCTAACCAGTACAATACAAAGAAATTAAATTAACTGGTTACAGCGTGAATGAAGAAAAGTTACTCCAAATATTGTGTTAAACTAGTATGTGCTGTTATTATTTTTATAACTAAATTTCAAACAGTATGTCCCATGTTTCTCTGAATCATTCGTTAGTGTCGTCTAACATTTTGAACATTGACAGTAATGTCTGTTTTCACAAAGTTGTTTCCATTCCCGTTTTGTACAAATGTTGTGCATTTCTATTTAACTGATATATGTTTTCTCCATTTTTCTCTCATTGCTGTACAATGGCTGACACACTCAAATTAGATAAAAGATTGTGGGTTTAATCAAATAAAAGATTATTTTTCTTTTTTAAAATTACCTTTACTTTCAGTGTACTTTTCTTTGTTCTCTGAAAAGCTCAATTTCTACATATTTGATCTTTTACTTTATTAGGTTTATTTAACTTTTTCGTGTATTGTGAGTATTTAATGTGACACATCATGGAAATATTACGTTTCCACAACTGTCAACATTCTTCATATTTCCAAGTACCACAGGTAGTTTAATCAGAGGTGTGGACTCGAGTCACATGACTTGGACTCGAGTCAGACTCGAGTCATTAATTTTATGACTTTAGACTTGACTTGAAAAAATGTTCTAAGACTTGTGACTTGACTTGGACTTTTACACCAATGACTTGGGACTTGAATTGGACTTGAACCGGTTTACTTGAAAAGACTTGATATTTCACCCCAAATATAAAATTTAACATGCATATTATATAGAGATTGAAAATGTGACGTCATTCAGGGGTAAACCGCAAAGGATTCTGGGAACTCGTGGCAAGAGGTACTAGCGCACGCAGGCTTTCAATTAAAATCAGTCACACAGCGATAAAAAGAAACACAAAAATGTCAAGAAGCTGTTGTATTATTAACTGCAATAGCCGGTCGCATGACAGCCACGGGAAGCCGACGGGTAAAGAGATCGGTTGTTATCGGATTACCTCGTTGAAGAGAAATTGTTCGAGCCATGTTTCCGAAGTAACAAAGACGCGACGGGTGGCCTGGATTGCAGCCATTCAAAGATCAAATATAACGTCCCAGAACACTCCAGCTCACAGGTTAGTCTGCTCCAAGCATTTACACGAAGGTCAGTCTGCTGTTGTAGTTAATGAGTCATTTTCATAACATAATTGGTGATATAGGTTACAAGCAAGTCTGGCGCTGAACAGAAATTGTCGCGCTATGCTCCTTTGTTTATTGTGCATAAATAGTGAATTGTCCTGACACAATATTGCGTTTCGCTTCTGTTATTATGGTACATTGACAAAAACATATACTTTTATTCACAGGATAAAACTGGTTTTTTGTATCACTAATTGCCCAGTGCGATTACAGCATACAATATTATTGTCACTGCTACATTTCTGTGATGCTACCAGAAATTATTTCCACTACTAATTAATTACCGTTGAGCTCAAAGGTCCTATTAATAAACGGTTAAGGAATGTGTATTTATGACGACGATTTGTGAGACTGGTAAACTTATGATACGTACGATGGTCTTTCGTTCTACACGGTGCATTTCAAGGTCCTGCACCCATCCGTCGGTAAACTGTACCTGGGCTTGTTGCAGTGACCTGAAGTTACTAAACTTCATGAGTGTATGCACTCACTCCAAGAACCGTATAATTATAACTATGCATATAAATATGCTACGATGAGATAGCTGACTTCATCTAACTAGCAAATGTTGTCCAGGCTACGTTGGTGATGCAGTTTTTTTTAATATGTATGATATTTTTGTCATGCGATTTTAAAGCCGGTCCTACAACCGCATCCAAGAATAACATGCAGCTTATCTCAGAACTGTCGGTGAAAATTATTCTTGGAGCTAGGTTTAATTGAGCTGCATCTTATAGAGGTGCAATTTCACAATTTGTGTATATTTTCTAAGTTCACTATTTTGTATGTGTTGAGAAAAACACAGATTTTAAAATTACATGGTCTAATATTTACATTTAGCATAACTGCAACATTATTTTTTCATTTTTTTTTAAAGACTCGAAAGGACTTGAAATTCAAAGTTTCAGACTTGTGACTTTACTCGGACTTTTACACCAGTGACTTGAGACTCGACTCTGACTTGCCTGACATTACTTGAGACTTGACTTGAGACTTGAGAATAAAGACTTGAGACTTGCAAAACAATGACTTGGTCCCACCTCTGGTAGTTATAGGCATAGAATAAGGTAAACTGTGGCCATGAAAGCATCCACGTGATCAGCAACAGTTCTCAGGTTGTGGCATTCAGATCAGGATTAAGTAGAATTAAAGACTACTGTGAGATTTGGTGGCACCTAGCAGTGAGGTTGTACAACCAACCAGATAGTCCAGTCACAAATCAGTCAGTTTCTTGACAATTAATAAGCAAATTGTCACGACCACTGATCAAAGCCCACTGATCAATAACCATGAGTCCCATTCACAGAGAGTTGGGGAATGGCTGCAATCACAGCATTGTAAGATGGTGACAGATGTACCCTTAGGCCCCCTCCTCCATTCAGAGGTGGTCTTTCCCTTTTCACGTAAATGGCCTCCTTGACTCCGCCCTCAAACCAGCGTTCCTCCCTGTCCAGGATGTTACATCCTCATCATTGAAAGAGTGTCCACTGGCCTGTAGGTGTAAACAGACTGCAGAGTCCTGGCCTGACGAGGTGGCTCTTCTGTGTTGTAGCCAGAGGTTGTTTGGTTTCCCCAACGTATAAATCCTGGCAATCCTCCTGCACTTAACAGCGTACACTATGTTACTCTGTTTGTGTCGGGGGACCCGATCCTTGGGGTGGACCAAGTTTTGGCGTTTTGGGGTTTAAAAGCCACAGAGACCCGGTGTTTAGAAAAAATGTGTCGCTGCTCCGATACTCCTGACATGTACGGGATCACTACAGGTGGGCAGCGGTTGTCCTTCCCTCCTGGATCGGCTGGAGCTTTCTTTAGGAGCCTTTCCTGCTTTGACAAAAGTCCAGCTGGGATAACCACATTTACTCAGGGCCTTCTTGATGTTTTTCTGCCTCCCTGGCTGCTGTGTCAGTAGGGCTGGTGTTCGCTCTGTGTTGTAGCGTCCTGATGACGCCCAGTTTGTGCTCCAGTGGATGATGAGAGTCAAACCTTAGATACTGATCCGTATGTGTAGGTTTACGGTACATATGGTCAGGTTTTAGATGTCCCCCATTACTGATGGAAATCTCACTTTTCATATCCTCCCTGGTGAATTTGATGGGTCGGTCCACTGAGTTAATGTGATCCGTGAAATGTGAAACGTCCTGAGATTTGATTTTCACCCAGGTGTCATCCACATGTCTGAACCAATGGATTGGTGGTGTTCCAGGGTAGGATAGAAAAGCCCTCTTTTCCACTTCTTCCATGTACAAATTGGCCACAGTGGGTGAAACTGGGGAGCCCACGGCACACCCATGTTTCTGCCTGTAGAACTGACCCTTGTATGTGAAGTAGGTGGAATGAAGTACAGAACAAAAGTGTTCTGGATGTGGTGTTTAGAGCTGACTATCATCGGTTTGAGGATCGAAGCCAGAAACTTGGTGATGTTATCGGTGACCATCCTGCATAAAGTGCTTTGAGAGCTCAGAGTAGAAAAGCATTATATAAGAACCAGTCCATTTACCATTTACCAAGTTGTTCATATAGACAATTGGTATACCCTGTTTATGTGTCTTTGGTAAACCACACAGATGATGTAGATTCCCCTGTGTTATGAGGTCCGGTCAGTAGCAATGTGTTGCTCTAACTGCTTCACACAACCTAACATCCTCTTCCTGTAACCACTTCCTGGGTCTCGTTTCAGGGGCTCATAAGTATTTTTATCACTAAGCAGTAACAAAATTTTCTCATGATAGTTGTGAAGCCTGGTAAAAACCTGAGACATTTGGTGTGTTTGTGTGGTTTCTGTATTACAAAATACATTGGTTTTTACAGTCCCCCTGCTTACAGGTTCACCGCTTCTCAGCTTTCCAGCTGGCTCCATCTCCAGGTCCCAGCATCACTGATATAGTGAAAGCATATGTGCTGAATGGCTTTCAGCTGCCCCACCAGTTTCCCTGGCACTGTCCCTCGAGCCCACTGCACCACCCCTCCTCAGACCACACCTCCAACACAATAGTCTTTCTTGTTTATCAAAGCTGTGCACCTACCCTTGTTTGGCAGAAAGATGATAGTGTTGTTGTCGTTACTAAGCGATGCGAATGCCTTCCTCTCCTCCATGCTTATTTTGGATGCACTGCTGAGACAAGCCGAAACTTTCATTTGCAGTTACTCCGCTTCATGTCTGCTGTTGTTTCAGTTGCTGTGATCAGTTCCACTAGTGGGATTTTTCTCGGCGTCACAACAAAGTTCAACCCTTTTGCAAGGATGTTTTTCTCTGCTTGGGTGAGCTGTCTGTCAGACAAAATGTTTAACCCACTTGTCCCCATCCTCAGTGTGGCATACTTTTCTCTTAGGACACTCTCCATATTTTGGTGATGTTTCTGACGCACAGATTTCCTGTTTCCTGGTCTTAGACTTCTCATGCTGTGCTGGGCTAAGTTTGTCTGTGAATTCAAACACCTTTAGGAGTGTATTCTCATTTAGAAGCATTGTAAATTAATGATGAAGAAATGAACCTCCCAGCCCATTGTTCATAAGTGGTGTTAGTTTCAGTCATTATGCAAATGTCCGTTTATAAGATTGGGGAGCCCTGCAGTCAGCTGAGTCTAAAGACGTCACTTGGATGAGTGACAAAACATTTCTCCCTCTGAAAACGTTACGTCCAGATGAACAGAATCAACTTTTTGGGACAATGCTTCATAGTTACAAATTATTCTTCACTAATAAAAGCATGCTTAAGTAGTGCCCAGAAAACATTTCCCACACCAGAAACAGCCGGGACTGTGCCTAGTGTTATATTGACCCCAGTATCATTTCAAAATTTGCTCTGCTTGTAATGTCCACTACCTCTATTGCTCACTGGGATGCAACATATCTGATATATTACTTTAGTAATTTTCTTAGTGTTACCCAGTAAAACATAACTAATGGGGATTGAACACTTTTACACTGTTGTTCTAGGAGCTGTTTTGATGATTTTATTGTCGCAGCAATTTCTCCAGATTTCTTTACTAAAGTTCTGTCCCTTTTTCTGTAGTTTCTTTTGTTACAACCCATCTAGGGGACAGGTCATAGCATGGATGAGGCACTTGCTGCCCCCAAGACCCAAGCAGCCACAGGAGACAATTGTCACACAGTGGAAATTTGTATTTATCTTGTATATTGGTTTTATTCTGAATTTTAGTGTTTATTTATGAGTGTAGTTTTTATTTGCATGATTTCATTCTGTTTGTATTGCATGTTTTTAGTGTGTTATTTGACAATGTTTTAATCCACTGTGGATTGGGTGCATGGGACAAATTAGCTGATAGAGATCACCTGCTGAGCTTTGGGTGTGTCCAGAGGTGGCCTATCAGCTGTTTAAAGACCTATTAAAAGGAAGCCAGCTGAGTACTGGAGAAGATAGGCCCCAGACATGAAGAGGAGTGCAGGAAGACCAGGTGGAAAAGAAGGACCCCGGCCAGCGTAACACGGCGACCCAGTTCTGACAGCTGATCTGTCAGGATTAGTTAACGGACTCAGGCGCAGACCAGGAATCCTTTTAGAGAAGACAGTTAATTTATTTATACAGACAACACCAGGTGATAATATATAAATGGTAAATGGCCTGTATTTATATAGCGCTTTACTAGTCCCTAAGGACCCCAAAGCGCTTTACACATCCAGTCATCCACCCATTCACACACACAGTCACACACTGGTGATGGCAGCTACATTGTAGCCACAGCCACCCTGGGGCGCACTGACAGAGTATACAATGTGCTGAAGGGGGGTCCAGGGCTCCAGGATCCGTGAGGGGAGGGAAGGGGATCAAACGTGCTCCAAAAGGTCTCCAAATCACTTTCCTCACTCCTTAACTGGGTCACACTCATTCACAGGATTACAGGCAGGGAAAGGTCCGGGAAAGATCTGCGCACAAAAATTCAATTAGAGGCAAACTGACGGAAAACGTCTCACAGATTCTCAAACCAGAGGTGTGGACTCGAGTCACATGACTTGGACTCGAGTCAGACTCGAGTCATTAATTTTATGACTTTAGACTTGACTTGAAAAAATGTTCTCAGACTTGTGACTTGACTTGGACTTTTACACCAATGACCTGGGACTTGAATTGGACTTGAACCGGTTTACTTGAAAAGACTTGATATTTTACCCCAAATATAAAATTTAACATGCATATTATATAGAGATTGAAAATGTGACGTCATTCACGGGTAGAACCGCAAAGGATTCTGGGAACTCGTGGCAAGCGGTACTAGCGCACGCAGGCTTTCAATTGAAATCAGTCACACAGCGATAAAAAGAAACACAAAAATGTCAAGAAGCTGTTGTATTATTAACTGCAATAGCCGGTCGCATGACAGCCACGGGAAGCCGACGGGTAAAGAGATCGGTTGTTATCGGATTACGTCGTTGAAGAGAAATTGTTCGAGCCATGTTTCTGAAGTAACAAAGAGGCGACGGATGGCCTGGATTGCAGCCATTCAAAGATCAAATATAACGTCCCAGAACACTCCAGCTCACAGGTTAGTCTGCTCCAAGCATTTACACGAAGGTCAGTCTGCTGTTGTAGTTAATGCGTCATTTTTCTTAACATAATTGGTGATATAGGTTACAAGCAAGTCTGGCGCTGAACAGAAATTGTCGCGCTATGCTCCTTTGTTTATTGTGCATAAATAGTGAATTGTCCTGACACAATATTGCGTTTCGCTTCTGTTATTATGGTACATTGACAAAAACATATACTTTTATTCACAGGATAAAACAGGTTTTTTGTATCACTAATTGCCCAGTACGATTACAGCATACAGTATTGTTGTCACTGCTACATTTCTGTGATGCTACCAGAAATTATTTCCACTGCTAATTAATTACACTTGAGCTCAAAGGTCCTATTATTAAACGGTTAACGAATGTGTATTTATGAAGACAATTTGTGAGACTGGTAAACTTACCTTTGTTCGTACGATGGTCTTTCGTTCTACACGGTGCATTTCAAGGTCCTGCACCCATCCGTCGGTAAACTGTACCTGGGCTTGTTGCAGTGACCTGAAGTTACTAAACTTCATGAGTGTATGCACTCACTCCAAGAACCGTATGATTATAACTATGCATATAAATATGCTACGATGAGATAGCTGACTTCATCTAACTAGCAAATGTTGTCCAGGCTACGTTGGTGATACAGTTTTTTTTAATGTGTATGATATTTTTGTCATGCGATTTTAAAGCCGGTCCTACAACCGCATCCAAGAATAACATGCAGCTTATCTCAGAACTGTCGGTGAAAATTATTCTTGGAGCTAGGTTTAATTGAGCTGCATTTTAAAGAGGTGCAATTTCACAATTTGTGTATATTTTCTAAGTTCACTATTTTGTCATGTGTTGAGAAAAACACAGATTTAAAAATTACATGGTCTAATATTTACATTTAGCATAACTGCAACATTCTTTTTTCGTTTTTTTTTTAAAGACTCGAAAGGACTTGAAATTCAAAGTTTCAGACTTGTGACTTGACTCGGACTTTTACACCAGTGACTTGAGACTCGACTCTGACTTGCCTGACATTACTTGAGACTTGACTTGAGACTTGAGGATAAAGACTTGAGACTTACTTGAGACTTGCAAAACAATGACTTGGTCCCACCTCTGTCTCAAACTACTGAGTGACTGATGCTGATCGCTCAACAATCCAGCAAGGAGTAGCTCAGTGCTGCCATGTTAAGCAGGGCTCGGGATTATGAAGATAGGCAGCGGGTGTGGAGATGGCAGGTGGGTGGGTCAGGGGCGGGAGCCTGTAATGAGCACCGCCCCGGCAGGAGGGAGAGAAAGAGCAAAACAACAAAACCACATGTTGCCTAATATGGGTCAGCTGGTGAGGCACAGGCACCATGACATGATCAGACGTTAGGTGACGTCCCGCTGGAACTAGTCATTCGGGAGCTGTACATTTGCGCACCAGCAGAGGGCCCCTGCCCAGCTAAATAACCATAACAAAGTGCACTGTTCAGACAACACATACAAGTGGTCGTAACACTTTCTTCAAACACCTTGCTTTTGAGAATGGGATTCATCACATATTTGCCAAAGATAAACAATCTTTAAATACAAATTTATTCATGATGTCTTTTCTATCCTCCTCTTATGACCCCTTGTTGACCTCATGCCTTGTAGGGGAATTCAGTTCAAGTTGCAGTTGCTTAGCAGTTGTCTGTTGCCCAACAACAAGTAAGTGATGAAGTTTGGCTGCTAACATTATTCAAACACATATTATAAAAAGGATAATGGAGCCCCAGTTCCACCACTCCACGTGTTGAAGTGCACCTAGAGAAGATGCTGAAATCAAAGTCCCTGACCTGGAGCGGGCACTCCACCCTTTTCCGATTGAGGACCACGCTCAAATTTGGAGGTGCTGATCCCCATTCCTGCCACTTCACACTCAGCTGCAAACTGCTCCAGTGCGAGCTGGAGGCCATCACGTGATGAAGCCAACAGAACCACATCATCTGCAAAAACCAGAGATGAGATTCTGAGACCAACTAAGTGAAAGCCTTCTGCCACTTGGCTTGGCCTAGGAATTGTCCATAAAAATTATTAACAGAATCAGTGACAAAGGGCGGCCCTGGCGGATACTGATGTGTCGGTCGCGAACGAAACGGGTTAGAGCCGGATCTTTGAAGTGAATGACGCGAGTCGGCACCTTATTGGGAGCTGTGTTTCTTTTTTCTTTCTCTCACCCTCTCTGTGCTTTGCGCTGGGCAGAGGGGGGAGGGGCGGTAGTTACACTGGCAGTAGCACAGGAACAGAGCGGGAGGGAGAGAGAGAGAGAGCAGGGACAACAACGTCACATTAGAAAGGTATAGTAATCATCCACAACTATTTTCAGTTGCAGATGATAAGGGATTCAGAAAGTTTATTCATGCAGGTCCATATGACAGAGAATGTGCATCTTCTTTTTGTTTTCATATTTTATATTTAATTGTGTTGTGGTTTGTAGTGTTTTGTGTTGTTTCACTTTAAATTTGTTTAAAAAGCTGAAAATTTAAATAGTTAAAAGTTGAAATGCGAATAGTTGTTTTTTGTATTATATGATTTATTTATTACATTTCATGTGGAGTGAATAAATAAAAGTAAATTTACGATGGCCCCTAGAGACAAAGCACATACAGACTCCAAAGCACGTACAACAGAAGTGCTCCAGGATGCTAGGGGGCGGTGTTGAGCTTTTGTTACCTCGTGGCTACACAAGCCAGGAAGTACCAACGACCGGATTTTTTTTTTTTTTTTTTTTTTCATACTTTAATTAAATTTATGCACATATTACAATCTCTCGTTGGGAGACAACATTAGTGCAACAACATCTTGAAAAGGTTGAATAAGAAACCAAACGAAAAAAAACCCCAAAAAAACCCCCCAAAAAAACAAAAAAACAAAAACACATATATACATAAATATATGAAGGCCATTTTTATGACATATAACAGTTTCCTTTCTGCGAACACTTTAACATACATGTGGCTTACTTAGTACACCAAAAACACAATCATTAAAAGGATAGAGATTGAGTCCCATTGTTGCATATCAAAGCAGCCTCTTTACATGAATCCCTCAGTAATTCTAAAGATGACAAAAAAGATTTTAATTCAATTTTCAATACAGTTAGGGAAGGTCTTTTACTTTGCCATTTGCATTTGTGTATGTGGTATTTGCCCATAATTATCACCACCTTGTGTAGCATGGACAGTTCCTTAGATGGATCACCATTATTATATAAAACTTGTGTTAGAGTCAGTGGGGTCATCCCATCTATTCTTATACTCAACCAGTCTACTAAATCTTGCCAGAAGTCAGTTGTTACTGAGCAGGAAAAAAACAAATGATCAATACTTTCCGCATTTTGTGAACAAAATCCACATGGCTCTACCTCAAACCCAAACCTTTTTTTAAGCATTTCAGCTGCTGGGTAATATCCATTAATTATTTTAAATTGCATTTCTTTGACTTTGGGGGGATAGGCCATTTTAAAAAGTGCGTATATTTGTTCGTTATTTTAATATTACTCCCTTTTAGTTTTGTGTTACTGTTAAAGTCGTGAAATAATTTGTTTTTAAATATCTTGTTCATGGTTTTATTATTACAGTTTTTATCCGTCAAAGGAATCTGGTTTAGATGTAAAGAAGGTAGACTAATTTGTGCCTTAGAGTAATACAAATAACCTTGAATCAAACTCAACAGAGGTAAGGGGATTGCCTTACAAACCTTGTCATATTCTCTAAGGCAGGGGTGTCAAACTCAAATACACAATCTGGCCCGCGGGCCAAATTTGGCCCGCGGGCCAGAGTTTGACACCTATGCTCTAAGGGAACACTGAATGTTAAACTTAGCATTAAAAACACCCACTGAGAGAAACTGACCCCTTTCATCAAGTAAGTCTGTTATAAAGATTATGTTTTTTTCAAACCACTCTTTAATAAACAATGACTTCTTATTAATTGTAATTGTTCTGTTATTCCACAAGGTGGAGCAATGTGGTGAAAAGTTATGGGCAAACACCATCTTCCAATAAGACAAGACCTGCTTATGATATTCTGACAGTTTCACAGGCAACTTCAATATATCAAAATCACATTTCAGGAGAAAATCCAACCCTCCCACCTTTTTGAAAATATTTTTTGGGATATGGAACCATATGGAGTCAGGTTTCAAGAGGAAGGCTTTTATCCAGTTTATTTTAAATACTCCAACCATTGATTGAAAATCAATTGACTTTATACCACCTTTAGCGTAATCTTTGACAAGTTGTGATTTTTTAATGTAATGTGTTTTATTGCGCCAAATGAATTGATAGATTATAGAGTTAATCTTTTTAATGCTTTTCGGGGTAATGTATAGTGAGTATGCTGGATAAACCATCTTTGAGACGCCCTCTGATTTGGATAATAGATTGCATCCAAAAATTGTAATATCTCTCGTCAACCAATGATTTAGTGTTTTGGACATGCCATCAATTTTGTCTTTTAGGTTTTTTGATTCTCTAGTGTTGATGTCTTTGTCTAAATAGATGCCTAGATACTTAACTTCATTTTTCACTGGAATCGTCCTCATGCTATTTTCCAAGCAATCATAAAGTGGCAAAAGTTCACACTTCTTCAGGTTCAGACACAAGCCTGAAGCTTTAGAAAGAATTGAAATGACATTCAATGCTTTCTCGAGTATTGATTTATCCTTTAAAAATATTACTGTGTCGTCTGCAAACTGACTTATTTTCAGTTCAATATCAAAAATGTTTATTCCTTCGATGTCTGAATGGTTCACAATGAGGTAAGCCATTAATTGAGTGCAAAGAATAAATAATTTTGGAGAAATTGGGCAACCCTGTCGAATTCCACAGAATATGTCTATCCTAGATGTTATGCCTGGATTGAGCGAAACATAACTATAAATTTGCTTGTAGAACAGTTTTGATCACTTTGCAAAATTTGTTTCCAAATCCAAAAAGTTCTAAAGATCTAAATAAAAAATTATGGTCTATTGAATCAAATGCTTTAAAAAAGTCAATAAATAGTATTAAACTTTCTGAATTAATAAAGGATCGATAGTCAATCATATCTAATATTAATCTTATGTTATTATGAATCTGCCTTCCTTTAATAAACGCTGATTGGCACTCATCAATCAATTTGGTTAAGACGCTTTTAAGCCTATTTGCATATACTAAGGCTAATAATTTGTAGTCGTTACATAAAAGTGTTATGGGTCTCCAATTGTCTAGCATTTGTAAATCTTTGTTTGGTTTGGGTAATAAGGTTATTAATCCTGTTTTCATTGTTGGGGATAGTTCTTCATTTTTTAAACAATCCAAAAAGCCATTAAATAACAAATCTTTAATGTCTTGCCAAAAGGTTTTATAAAATTCAATCGTTAAACCATCAATTCCAGGCGATTTTCCATTTTTCATTTGTTTTAGAGCTGTATCTAATTCGGATATTTTCAAATCTTCTTCTAACCATGTTTTATCATCCTCTTCCAATTTTTTAACCTGATCTTTAATCATATCAAAAAAGATATCTGCATTTTCTTTTTCAGTTCTTGATTTATACAGATTACTATAAAACATGTTAATTTCCTCACTTATTTTATTTGGTTCCTCAATTATAGTACCATCCTTACTCAATTTAGTTATTTTTTTCTTTGTTTGTCTACGCTTCTCTAGACTATAGAAATAAGATGAATTTTTTTCTCCATGTTCAATCCACTTGGCTCTAGACCTTACATATGCTCCTTTAGCTTTAATCAAGTACACCTCATCTAGCTTATTTTGTAAAGATTGTAAGCGTTCTGACTCTTCCGCAGTCATACAGGGTTTACCACATAATAAATGAATTTGTTCAATTAGATTTTTCTGTTCACATACGCGTAGGGCAGACACTTTCTTTCCCGTTTCTATAGCTAATTGTTTCACACTATATTTAAACCATTCCCATTTACTGACATTAGTCATGCTCATATTGTTAATTTCTGATTTAAGTTCTTTAACTTGTTTACAGAAGTCTTCGTTTTGTAATAAACTATTGTTAAATTTCCATATGTTGTCAGATCTTTGTTGTTTACGTAGAGATAATAAGAGACTTATCAGACAATGATCAGTAAGTGGGGTTGACTGGGTCTCACATTTCGTAACATATGATGATACTGTTTTGGGAGACAAGCCAATAATCTAATCTTGAACATACGTTTTTATTTGATGGACTAAACCAAGTATATTTCTTCGTATTTGGGTTTGTCATCCTCCAATAATCGATCATATTGGTTGTCGTACAAAAGTCACAAATAATGCTATCGTGTTCTGGTTGATTTCCTCTTTGTGGTTGTCTGTCAAGCCATGAGTTAGGAGCCAGGTTAAAATCGCCTCCAGTTATCACCTGGGTAGAACCATATGTAGTACTCCACTTTGCAATTAATTTACTTAAGTTAGACATCATATTTCTATTTAGCGACCTGTTATTGTATCCATACACGTTAATAAGAATAATTTTCTGTTCACAGACTTCTACCAACACCATGATCCAATGCCCCATTCCGTCGCTTTTATGATCAATAACTCTCCCTGCAAATTTGTTGAATAAGATCATAACTCCTGCTGAGTGAGTAGTACCATGTGAATAAAGAATACTATCTCCCCATTGATGTTTCCAAAATGTTTCCTCTTCCTTACCAGAATGTGTTTCTTGTAAAAACAAAATGTTTGCCTTAAGTTCCTTGCAGAATAAGAACATGGCCTTACGTTTGACATTGTTTTTTAAGCCTCGAACATTTAAGGAACTTAATAGAACAGCCATCTATAAGATAAAGAAAAAACAAAAACGCAAGAACAAAATACAAAACAAGAACAGTAACGGCTTCCTTGGCACTTACTAGAAGAAAAAAAAGTGCTTGAAGCAGGAATAAGCCTAGTGTCCTACCTATGTAATCATAACAGTACTCCGACCCTATCACAGTACTACCCCTTTATATATGCGGCAATTTTAGCTCTGGATAGCCCACGTTTAACTACGACTTTGCTTTTTGACCCTCTCCTATTTTTTATTTGTGTATTTTTAACAGATATGTATATATAAACATATATATACACACACACATACCCACATTTTATGGTTAACTTGTAGTGACTTCTTCAAGTGCATCTCACAGATCGATCCTTTTACCGTCTATTATTGCATAACCCTCCTTTAGGAATGCTCTTTTGCCGTTGTTTCGAGCTTCCTGCACCTTGGGCCACAGCTTGATCCGAGCTTCACGGTCTTCTTTGGAGAAGTCTTCTTTAAATTTTATGTTCAGTTCTTTGCAGACCCTGGCCTCTTTGGATTTCCTCCATACTTCATCCCTTGCCGTCCTCATGCTGAACTGTATGATGATTGGTCTTGGCACCTTGTTGCTCACTGCATTGTCTTTCTTCCCCAGTCGGTGTACTGTATCAACCATGAGCTGCAGTTTTTCCACTGATACAGGAACCACTCTTGTTAGAATGCCGATCACTGTTTCACGTGTATTCTCGTTGTCCTTCTCTGTCAGACCCAAAATTCTGAGGTCCCATCTTCTGCGGTAACGTGCACTCTCCCGACAGCTCTCCTTTAATTCTTTGTTTTCCTTCATCAGCGACTCCACCTTCGTCTTCAGCTTGTCAATTTCCTCTCTGTTTTTTTGGGTCGCCTGTGTATTTACTTCAATGCGTTGTTCGAAGGCTTCCAACTTCTTTTCAAGCGAATCAAACCTTTCCTCGCATCTCTTTGTGAAGCCAAGTAAAACTTCATATACATTCTCGATGCTCACCTGCTTCTCAGTTATTTTGCTTTTCATTTTTTTGGGATTGGGACTTGGTAACGGAGTGTGGTCACCTATGGGTCTTCCGATCTCTTTCTGAAGTTCCATCTCTTCTATATCTTCATCCTCACATGCTTCCCGCATAGCAGCAAGGTTGTAATCATGGTCGGAGAGGCTACCTGTTAGCTTGGGGTTAGCCATTTTTATCGCTCTAAGTTTATCTTTGTGTCTGCCTGAAGGTCTGTCAAAGTAACTTCCAGGGGGTTTCGCTTGCGTTCTACTTCCTTTGGAGTAACAGTTTGTCAGTAAAGTATTTTACAGGACATCAAAATCACGTTTCTTAATCAGACCCGCAGATTGTACAACCGCTTATTCCGCCATCTTTCTCTCCACTCACGACCGGATTTGGTGTGTGACAGTAGTAACAGGTGTCACTACCCGACCCGTACCGGAAACCCGATCGGTACCCCGCATGCGCAAATCTTACGTCACTTCCTCTCTTTGCCAACATTGCGACATTCAATATATTTGAATGGTACGGTTAGCGCCCAGTTAGCTCCTAGCATTTCTCAACAGCTCTGCCTCCTTTTCGACTGCCCGGGACATTTAAACAATGGATAATCCGTATACAAAGAAATTCATGCTTTTCTCCTCAACAGAGAGCGTCCCCCGATTGAGCAGCAGCGCCATAAAATAAGAAGAATGGCGCCTAATTACAGAGTTAATAATACAGATTTTGTAATATCTCACGTGTAGATTCATCAGCCAGATGAAGTGTTTACTGACAATTGACAGTGATAGCGCACATCATCATCACTATTCCAACAATCCTCTCCTCACAGACGAGCATAAACACACTCGACTTTCGCTAAATCAGATTTAACACACGTTTGTAATGACGATAATTCAGTTTATAATAGGGTTTATTCGCTCGGTCAGCAGGTGGCGGTATCCTCGTACACTGGGGAGTAAACTGCCATTAAAAGAACAGAAGAAGAAGAAAACATCTGCACATGCGCGGTACGGATCGGGTAGACCCGATTTGTACGGTCAGACTTTACACATGCGCAGTAAGGATCGGGGAGTCCTGATCCGTAACTTTTTTTATTTTTCGTTTTTGTCTACATTGTACTGAAATGCTTCATTATTGCAAACATTTTAAGATATACTTGTTATTCTTAACATTTTAACAGATACTCTGACCCATAACTATCGTAAAACGCTACGACCGGAAGTAGAAACCTTTCGCGCATGCGGGGTACCGATCGGGTTTCCGGTACGGATCTTTTTTTTCTTTTTTTTTTTTTTTTTATTGAAACAAATTTCCATATACAAAACAAGTCAAGGAAACAGACCAGAATTGTAACAATTTACATTATAAAGATGGTGAAGCAAGTCATCATAACTTTACAGGGAGAAAATAAAAGTTTCTAGAGTAAAGAAATAAGGAACATAGACCTTTTGACACAGGCAAGAAAATTAGAAGAGCAAGTATTTTTTGATTTTACAGTATAGTACAGCAGTTTTTTTGTTCATATTTGAAATAAGCTTAAGTGACTTAAAGTATTGACAAAAGTAATTCAAGAAGACGGTAAACATAGGAGAGGCATTCTTCCACTTACATAAATGAATGAAAAACTTACATAGCACTATTACAAAATTGACAACATCTGAGATTTCAGAATCCAGATTGTCCATAAAGTAAAGAATATCCTTAGATGTGAAGGCAGGTACATTGGAAATTCTGAGTGAAACCCAACAGTGTATTTCAAACCAGAAAGCATTAACATACTGACAAGTGAAAAATAGATGCTCTAGTGTTTCTGGATCGGAAGAACAGAAAGCACAAGAGTCGGCCTCAAAATTAAACCTTTTATGCAGGAATTCTCCAACTGGATAAATGCCTGATATGATTCTGAAGTGTGTTTCTTTCATTTTAGGCGCAAGTGGGTATTTTAAGTAAAAAGAAAATGACTTGTCTTTCAATATGCTATCAAGGTCATGTCTGACATTGACATTGTAGTTGCAGAATACTATTTGCTTAAAGGTATTAGAGATGAACTTATTATTAAATTGTTTGTCCTTTATTGAGGTATTACCTATCGTCAGTGAAGGTAAGCATGTTCTTATTAATGAATACTTTAAAGTATTTACGATAAGATTTAACAACGGTGTGGGTATCGCTTTACAAACCTTATTATAATTATTAAATGAAATCTCTATTTTATACTTATCAATAAATTCTTCATAAGATAGCAAGTTTCCATTTCTATCAAGCAGATCAACAACAAAACATACACCGTTATCATACCAGTCTGATTTAAATAAGGACTTCTTATTGATGACTATAACCCTATTATTCCACAACACAGAATTGTGAGGTGAAAAATTGTGGGTGAAAATTAGTTTAGTTTCCCAAAATTCAAAGCTTGCTTATAGAAACTAGACAACTTAAGAGGAAGCTTAGATATTTCATAATCACATCTGAGCAAAAAATCTAACCCCCCGACCTTATTAAAGAGTTTGTTTGGAATATGGTACCACATAGATTGAGGACAGGAAATGCAGTCTTTTATCCATCTGAGCCTGAATGCAGCAATAATAGATTCAAAGTCTAAAGCTTTCAAGCCCCCATTTTCATAGTCTTTAACTAATTGTGATTTGCGTATATAATGTGTTTTATTCTTCCAGATAAAGCTGAATATAATAGAATTGGACAGTTTAATCATTTTAGGAGATGCAAAAATTGAATAACAGGGGTATATGAGTCTTGAAAGTCCTTCTGCTTTAGACAGTAAGATACGACCTAATATGGATAAATCACGTGTTAACCAATGATTAAATATTTTTTTAACTACATTTAATCTAGGAGTTATGTTATTATTCTCTCGATCATTAGTATTTTTACTGATTATTAAACCAAGGTATTTTACCTCCTCTTTTACTGGAATATTGTTAATAGTATTTTGATTACAGCTGTGTACAGCTAAGATTTCACATTTTTTAAGGTTTAGTGTTAAGCCGGATGCTTTTGAGAATGAAAGGATTTTATTAATTGCAGTAGAGACCATATTTACATTCCTTAGAAATAAGGTAGTGTCATCAGCAAATTGACTAATTTTAAATTCTTTATCAAGAATGTTTATGCCTTCCAGATCTGAAGAGAGTTTGATATAAATGGCAAGCATTTCTGCTGCAACAATAAACAATAACGGGCTAATAGGGCATCCCTGCCGAATGCCACGATGAATTTTAAAACTATTAGAAAACCCCTGATTGAGAGCAGTTCTACTTGTTATATCTCTGTACAACATTTTCATTACACTAACAAATCTGGGACCAAAACCCACAGCCTCCAGAGCTTTAAATAAAAAATTATGCTCCAAAGAATCAAAAGCTTTAAAGAAATCAAGAAATAAAATAAGGCTATCATGAGGAATTAAATGATTGTAATCCAACATATCTAATACTAAACGGGTATGATTATGGATATGACGCCCTTTTATAAAGGCTGACTGTGTCTCATCTATTATTTGAGTTATTCCTGTTTTTAATCTGTTGGCATAGACATGAGCTAATAATTTGTAGTCACAGCAAAGAAGTGTGATAGGTCTCCAGTTATCTAAAAGGATAGGGTCCTTGTTTGGTTTAGGAAGTAAAGAAATTATTCCTCGTTTCATAGTTGGAGATAGCATCTGATCATTTATACATTCATTAAATACCTCTAGTAATAGATCTTTAATGTCATTCCAGAAATATCTGTAAAATTCAATCGTGATTCCGTCGGGACCTGGTGATTTACCATTCGCCATTTGGGAAACAGCAGCATCCAATTCAGCTAAAGTGATTTCAGACTCATTGAGATTTTTAAAGTGTGAGTCAATTTGAGGAATTTTTCCATGGATAGAGCTAAAAAAAGAATTAGTCTCCGAACTGGAATAATTTGTAGTGTAGAGGGCTGAATAGAACTCTGTGATATAGTTGTTTATAGTCTGTTGGTCTTCAGTCAGGGTATTATTAATTTGTAACTTCATTATAGTCTTTTTTGTTTGTCTAGTTTTCTCCAGGTTAAAGAAATAAGAAGAATTCTTTTCCCCCTCCTCAATCCATTTAGCCCTTGAGCGAATGAAGGCACCTTTTGCTTTGTCTATATAAAGTTCATCTAGTTTGTACTGCAACTGGTTTAGTTCTATAGAGTTTTCCTCTGTCAGATGTGATAAATTGCACAATGAACTTATTTGTGCAGTAATTTCAGCCTGTTTCTGTCTCCTTTTATTAGCCATTAATTTTCCTTCTTCACTAGCAATTTTTCTGACATTAAACTTCAACCATTCCCATTTACTAGTAGAAGAAAAATCCTCCATTGCTTTTACCTCTCCTATCAATGATTTAATTTTTATACAAAAAGACGAGCTTCGTAAGAGGTTACTGTTAAACTTCCAGTGAGAATTCTTCGGTTCTGATAATCTATTATCCGGGGAGATTGAAAGTGTTATGGCACAATGGTCAGTAACAGGGGAGTGAAGAATCTTACAGTTGGATGATAGGGGGAAGAGACTACCAGTTATTAAGCAATAATCCAGTCTTGAGCATTGAGAGCGCTCAGAATTATTCCAGGTGTATTGCAGTTTTTCTGGGTTTAAGTTACGCCAGATATCGATTAGGTTGAGGGTGCAGGAGAAATCCATTAATATTTGGTTAAAATGAGAAGAGTTATATTTAGTTGGAAATCTATCCAGTTTTTCATCTGGTACCATATTAAAGTCACCTGCAACAACGACTTTTTCAGTTGAATAGATGATCTTCCATTCTTCTATCATTTTTTTCAAATCAGAAATCAATTTCCTGTTTTTAGCTCTATTGTTGAACCCATAAACATTTACTAAAATGTACTTAGTATCATCCAACTCCATGTTAACCATTAACCAATGACCTTCCTCATCACCTTTATGATCAAGAACTCTTCCATTAAAACGATGTAGAAAAATAGCCACTCCTGCTGAATGAGAGGTACCATGAGATAAATAAATATCACCGCTTCCCCACTGCTTTCTCCAAAATATATGATCATCTTTACTACTGTGTGTCTCTTGAAATAAAAAACAATTCGTGTTAGGCTGTTCCTTACAAAAAAGAAAAATCGCTTTACGCTTTATGTTACTTCTTAAACCTCGAACATTTAAAGAAAATATTGAAAGAACCATTGAATATAGCTTGAAAGTGCTGTAATAACTAGAGTAAGGCAATGGAACATTTTACCTCCTATTAACTAATAGACCCAGTCAAAGTCAGGGACCATTGAGCAAGTTACCGGCTTAAATTTAGTTGAACAGTTATACCTTCTTATCTAGGTCGTTATAAAGTTCTTTCATTCTTTGATTTGACGACCATCGATGACAGCATATCCGTCCTTCAGGAAAGCTTTGAGCCCTCTGCTCCTTGCCTCCTCCACCCTCGGCCACAGACGTTTGCGGGCTTCTCTGTCTTCCTTACAAAAGTCCTCTCTAAACCGAATCTTCATCTCCTTGCAGAGCTTCGCCTCCTTGGACATCTTCCACACTAGGTCTCGAACAGTTCTCATGGCAAACTGTATGACAATCAGCCTGGGTTTGTCACCAACTCGTCCCTTCTGACCCAGCCGGTGCACTGTATCCACTGTGTTGTACAGCTGCTCGGCGTTCGCAGGAATTATCTTGGTCAGAATTCTGATTATTTCTTCTCTCGTGTTCTCCCCCTCCTTCTCAGGAACGCCAGTTAGCAGCAAAGACCATCTCCGTTTGTATCTAGCATGCTCCAGACACATTTCACGAAGAGCCTCGTTCTCTTTTTTCAGCGTCGCCATCTGCGTTTTAATACGTTTCACATCTTCCACCACAGATTTAACAGCTTCCGTATTAGCATCCACGGACTCCTTTACTTTTCTTACAGCGTCGGTGTTTTCTTGCAACTGGAATTCATAATTCTTTAAATGTTCACTTTGGGTGTCAAATTTACATACCAGTTTTTGGATAGCATTGAGGAGAACTGTGTTTGAAACTTCGTTTTGCGTCTGCGATTCGTTAGCCTTCATTTTTTTAGGATTTGGACTTTTAACTGGTGTGTGGTGACGATCAGCTTGCGGTCTGTCTTGTGATAAGTCGTGCTGCTGTTCCATCCATTCAATATCTTCTTCGTCGCACGCCTGTCGAAGAGCCGCTAGGTGGTAGCCATGATCTTTGTTAATGTTAGCCATTTCGCCGCTTCGGAGAAGGTGGCCGAGAATGACGGAGAGAAACACAGGGAGGAAGTTTTTGAGTTTTAGAGATGAAGTATAACTAGTCTGCTTCTAATTCCGGTTAACTTGATTGCGGTCAAGACATAAAGGAAGTTCTTTTCAGGAAAAGCCTCGGAGCCCACTCAAGTTGAACCGCTCACTCCGCCATCTTCCCAGTCCCCTTCCGGTACGGATCGGGTAGTGACAACAGGTAAATGAACTTTTTTTTTTTTAATTATTTGAATATATGTAATGGGAAGGCTTTAGGACCCAGAGGCTCCAAGGGAGGGTATAAAAGAGGAAGTAGCAGCAGGTGCTCTTCTTCTCTCATTTGTACTGACGAGCGGCTGTGAACAATGGTTGTGTGAGTAGGTGAAGAGCCTGAGAAGTTTTGTCTTCTACACAAACGGTTGTTTTAAACCTCCACAGCAGAGGTTCGAGGTACAGGCTGTTTTTCTTGTAGTGCTTTTTTAAATTTGTTGAAATGTATTTGATGTTTATTGTATTTGATGTTTCTAGTAGTGATTTTAGAAGACAAGCCAGGTGTGCAGCAAACACAGTTGTCTGCTGGAGGTATGTTAACTTAATATATTTGACATAAAAAAAAGTATATTTATGCGCTACAATCTAATTTATATTGTATTGCCTCCTGCAGGACAGGCTGCACATGTGAATTTGTCAGTTTTTTCCTCCTCTTTTTCGTTGCATTTTTCTCCCAGGTTGGTTTTAGAGTAGGGTCACCTTTTAAAACTGTTTGTTTTTTATGCTGGGTTTGTTTTTATTTTCAGTGGGCTGGTGCAATATTAGTCGGGCAGTGTGCAATCCCTGAGCTGGGCTCTTACTTTAGGGGAATTAGGTCTTTTAGAGGTGCTCTGTGTGGATTTGCGAGTGCATGCAATAAGTGTTCTGTTGGGCTCTGTGATGGCTGCACTTACAGCCACACAGTGGTAATACCCACCATGTTAGTGTAGAGACTTATAAGTAACATTGCATTCACATTTGTCTTTCTTTAAATATAGGAATTAATTTACAGGACAAATAACTGGTTTTGGTTTAGAATTCATTCACATATCCACATAACACTGCATTCTAAAATAAGTGCGCACATTTTAGTTTACACTGTTATGTATGATTAATCTTTTGTTTTCTGAGTTACCTTAGTTGCAGCTAGTGATGGCCCGCTTGAAGCTGACGCTCCGGAGCGTGTGTCGAAAAAAACAACACACTGGTTCAGAAGCACTGTGTCGAGGCTTGCTTCGTTTGGCAAAAGTCACGTGACCAGTGACGTCCGAAGCTTCATTACGCACGTAACTGCTTCGGTACCTGATTCAAACAGATATAAGGAAGTGAATCATCCACGGGATTCGTGGAGTGTGTTGATGGTGACAGATAGCGACGAGGTGATCATTCCACTGACAGATATGGAGCCAGCGAGGAAGAGAGGACGTTCTGGCGTGTGGGAATATTTTGAGTTGATTTTGCTCAATTCATTTTATCTGCCGAAGTGAAAAACTTGAAATGTCCAAAATCATGTTTTCATAATGTAAATATCATTACAGCATATGACTTCAGGAACACTTCCATGTGAATTAAAGCTAATGAAGACTACAAAAATGTATTTGGCACTATACGTACATTACATTGCTACAGTTTAGAAAATCATTTTGTTTATTGTTTTTAGGTGATAGTCTGCAGGACCCAGGAATACCTGCATATCTACCAACTTGCAGTGTAGTTCCTGCACTCCACAGCCTCTTCTGTTCCATGCAAGTGGATTTTCTCCAGGGCAGGAGAAACTATTTCTAAGAAAAGAAACAGACTCAGCCAGCACACAGTAACACTAATCCTCCTTTTAAATGTAAATAACAAAAGGGCTAGCTTACATAGATCATGTTTTTACTTTGCAAGTTCTTGATTAGGGGTGGGTTTTGATTATCGCTTTTCTGATTACAATCCATGCTAAATTGAATGAAGTGATATTGATTCATTAAAATCCCGTGTCGATTTGTAAATTAACGTTATTATGCCTGAAACGCCAGCATCTCAGGTTAAACCTCACAACATGTCGTCAAACACCATGCAGCTAAAACAGTAACTGGGAGCAGGTTTACGGATTCTGCATACAAACGTGAACACAGAGCGCGGACCCGACGCGTCAGAGTCAGATTTTGGTGCGTCGTCGGGTCCGCGCTGTGTTTGCCTCTTTTTTTTTTTTCTTCGCTGGCTTCTGCAGCTGCAGGTTTCATAACTCTCTGTTTACATCTCTAATTAAGTCTCACATGTGTCAGCTTTCTTTTAATAGATACAAAATTATGGATATATACTGTTAAATGATCAGAATTGTAATATTTCTGACTGAGGCAAAACTTTCCAGATTCCAATCAAATTGAATCGGATCCTGTATCGAATCAAAATGATTCTACAAATCAGTGACGATGCAGCCGTACTCAGCTTCCTAAGCATTTTCCCTTTCCAGTTCACAATCAATCCCACCCCTAGGTCAAAAATATGTATAGGACAATTGGCCTCATCTAATATTTTGTATGAACCTGTCCAGCTGTGATTAAACGACAAGTAGATGGAGGCAGGACTTCACAGCAGGGGCATACTCCATAATGTGCTGTGCATTCTCATATGTATATTATATATATTGCTCACTTATTGTATTTACCAACATCAAGGAGTTATGAGCAAAGAAAGGCCACACCATAGTGCATGTTTAAATAGGGAAAGTTTATTGATCAAAATGTATTACGCAAATACGCATTACATTTTTTTCAGCCCCCCAATCGAGAAAACAAAACCAATTACATGTTCAAAGCAACGGAACGGTGGCCCAATATCAGAGAGAACTCCACTCTTGAGTGAGCAGTGATAATTGAGCAGTCCGTTTTATTTTGCAGATTCAAGCTGCTCTTCAAAATTTTCACCACCAGATGTCACCGGAGAGGACTGTGTTGAAAAGCTTCGAGTAATGAACCGTTTTTCAATACAAGCTTCAGTGCTTCGGAAAGCTTCATTTGGCCCTCACTAGTTGCAGCTGTTCCAGTCCCTTGATTAAGGAGCCAAGAGGTGGAAAAGGGGCGGAGCGAGCTTTAAAGGAAGACTGCAAATTGGTTCATGCCATAACTCGGGACCATGGGGGGGAATTGGAGTTCATTATGTTAGGTTTAGTTAGGTTTTGTGTGTTTTACCCCTTCTCCTGTTTTTGTGGGCTGATCAGCCACTATTTAAGTTTCCCCTTTGTCTCCTTAAGTTAGGTCAGTTTGTTTGAGTTATCAGTTGTGTTGTCAACTTTGAGTAGAGTTTTGTTATTTTGACCTCTTTTATGAGCCCAAGATTTTGATTCTTTTTGCATGAGTTAACCAATTATGTTTTTTGGGTTAAATTAAAAAAATCATTTTTTTGGACTTTAACCTGTGCCTAAGTTTCTTTCACTGCTTGGTCCATCACAGGCTTGTATTTATTTTTGGGTGGATTTGTTTCTTTTAAAGCAACGAGCATCTGGGACCGCCGAGGGAGAGCAAGCCCACAGGTGAAAGTTGCATTGCTGGCAGGTTGCACCAATAAGACTATATTGTGGTCGTTAGTGACCTTTTCCATTTTGATGTTTTAGGCCTTTTGCAAACCCTTTGTTTTCTTTTAAAATAATAAATTTTAACGTATCTGACTGATATTTGACCCTCTTGTCCCGTTTATTCTGGGCTCGTTCCTGTAAGAGCTTTGGGCCTGAAAGTTTGCACGAGTAGTATAGAGGCCCTTAGCGGTTACTCGGTGGCTTTTACTCGCTACATATGAGTGCTTGTGTATAAATACACAAACCATACACATATGCTTTCAATTGTGTAATTTAAGTGATCTAGGTAGTTCTGTTTTGGAAGTTCAGTTAACGCTAGAAATGTGCTTTGGAGTTTGTACGTGCTTTCTCTAGGAGCCACCGCATATATTTATAAACATATATAATTAAAACCACTTTTTTTTTTTTACATCAGTAATTCCTTTTGTGCATAATTTTATATTATTGTTGACAATAAATCAATTAAAGCAACAAAACACCCTCAAGAGCTGGTTGGGAGCTGAAAGAGCCGGCTCTTTTTAGTGAGCTGAGCCGGTTTTCCAAAAAGAGACGGAAATCCCATTACTACTGGCAGAGTCCAGCACCCACCAGAAAGGAGTCCAACATTGCCAGTTATTTGAACCAAGCTCTTGTAATGGATGTACATGATCGAATGGCCTGTAGCAATGGGCCAGACACCCCATACTGTTGAAGCACCTCCCACAGGACACACTGAGGGACAAGGTCGAATGGCTTCTCAAAGTTCACAAAACACAGCCAGACTGGTTGGACAAACTCCTATGCACCTTCAAGTACTACTACTGCACATAATACTTACTGCATAAAATGCTACTTACTTACTGTACAGAATTCACCTACTTGCTGCACACAATGTCCCCCATGTATATATTCACCTAATGTATAATGTTCTTCTCTCCCCTTTTGCACAGTCGAGGAGTGTCAGGATACATTTCACTGTGTGTTGTACTTGTATAACTATGCATGTGACAAATAATGAATCTTGAATCTGAATCTTGAAGTATCATGGGGAGGATAAACAGCTGGTCCAGTGTTCTACGACCAGGACATGCATTGTTCCTCCTCTATCAGAGATTCGACTCTCCTTTCCAGCACCGTGGCATTTTCCCAGGGAAGCTGAAGAGTGCGATCCCTCTTTAGTTTTAGCATACCCAGCAGTCCTATTTCTTGAAGATGGGAATCACCACCCCGGTCTGCCAATCCAGAGCTACTGCCCCTGATCTCCATTAAACATTGGCATGTGAGCTAAGACAGATCTTCAATATCCAGAGCCTTCAGGAACTCGGGGCAAAACTCTTCCACCTGTTACGGCCCTTGCAGGGCCTCCTCCTGAAGGTGCCTGTGTGGGCGTGTCCTTCAATCTCTTCTGCCTGAGGTGCCACCCCCCCCTGTTACGTTCCCCTAAAAGGGGTCTAGGCGATGAGGGGGGGAGGGAATAACAAAATGTGTCCTGGTCAGAAAAAGGAGAAAGAGGTAAAATGGTTAAATTAAAGAGTTTTATTAAAGTTCCTATTAATATTCAACTAAAAGAGACGGACAAGCCGCTATCACCATTTAAGGAAACCAACAAAACTCAAGCGTTGGTTTATAAAGTAAAACGTAAGTCAAAAAGAGAGAGCAGCTCACTAACTGCAAATACACCAAACACACCTAATAGTTGTTTAACTGCATCAGTGACCTCACCCCGGTGATAGAAGAGTCGTCCCCCTCATCCTCCTTCCTTTACAGAAGATGTGCCGGTGAGATTAGGGAGGTGTATCAAGTATCCCTTCCACCGCCCAACAATACCCTTAGTCAGCAGTGCTCCGCTGGCACTACGCACGGTGCAGGTAGAAGACCGCTTTCCTCTCCTGAGTCAACTGACGGTTTACACGAATCTCTTTGAGGCAGTCTGAAAGTCTTTTTTCATGGCATCGCCAAACTCCTCCCACACCCAGGTTTTTGCTTCAGCCACTGCCTGAGCCGCCTTCCGCTTGCCCTGTCGGTACCTATCAGCTGCCTCAGAAGTCCCACAGGCTAACCAAGCCCGATAAGAATCCTTCTTCAGTCTGACGTTTCCCTTCACCTCTGGTGTCCACCATCTTGTTTCGGGGTTACCACCACAACATGCACCAACAACCTTGTGGGCATAGCTTCAGGAATGGAGGTTCTGAACATGGTCCATTTGGACTCATTGTTCCCCAGTCTCTCTCGGAATGCTGTCAAAGCTCAGCCGGAGGTGGGAGTTGAAGATCTCTCAGACCGGGACCTCTGCCCGGTCTTCCCAGCACACTCTCACTAGATGTTTACCTGATCCAACTCACCACCAGGTCAGTTGACAGCTCAGCACCTCTCTTCGACCGAATGTCCAGAGCATACTGCCGCAGATCCAATGATATGATTACAAAATGTATCACTGACCTGCGGCCTACAATGTCCTAGTGCCACGTGCACTTATGGGCTCTCTTATGTTCAAACACAGTGTTTATTATAGACAAACTGTGGTTTGCAGTGAAGCCTCTTAACAAAAAAAACCACACTCAGGTTCCGATCCAGCAGGCCATTCCAACCAATCGCACCTGTGCAGGTCTCACTTTCATTGCTCATCAGCATTGACTTCTTCCAGTAGGATGACAGAGTCCAGAGGCGGAGCATTCGATATTGTTGACTATAATGTTTTATTAAAGAGATAAGAGTATGCTGTAGGTATTAAACCACTACAGCACAGTACCTGTAAGTCCTGTCATATCTAACAGATTCCAATTTGAGTATGTAAATGGACACACCTCTCCACACACTAAGATTAATCTAGTTCCTAGGCTGTTTTATAAAAAAAATGGGAAGAAGTAGTTTTCAGTTTTATAGACTATCATCAGTGATGCCCTTTGAAGCAAACTGCAGGCATTTATGGTCACAAGCCATTAAGTGGACTGACTGGACAGAAAAAATCATTAAAGCTTTAAGAATTCTCATCTTTGCAGTGCCCAATTATTAACAAGCAAGGACATACTTGAGCAGTTAATCAGCAGATATCTTACCACACAGCAAAACTAAATACTCTCAATTTGGAAATTCTTAAAAAAAACCCTGTAATGACATGTATGATTCTACATGACAATCACAAGCTCCTGCACTGAAGACACAAATGTAACATGTAAATAGCACTAAGTTGACCACAACAGCCAAAAACCAAAAGGATTACCCAAACACAGATACTATGACGCAAAAATTACCAACCAGTAATCCAACCAAGTGATCTGTTATCTCCACCACACAAGTCAATTCAATTTTATTTATATAGCGCCTAATCACAACAAAAGTCGCCTCAAGGAGAAAAACCCAACAATCATATGACCCCCTATGAGCAAGCACTTTGGCGACAGTGGGAAGGAAAAACTCCCTTTTAACAGGAAGAAACCTCCGGCAGAACCAGGCTCAGGGAGGGGCGGGGCCATCTGCTGCGACCGGTTGGGGTGAGAGAAGGAAGACAGGATAAAGACATGCTGTGGAAGAGAGACAGAGGTTAATAACAGATATAATTCAATGCAGAGAGGTCTGTTAATACATAGTGAGTGAGAAAGGTGACTGGAAAGGAAAAACTCAATGCATCATGGGAATCCCCCGGCAGCCTACGTCTATTGCAGCATAACTAAGGGAGGATTCAGGGTCACCTGGTCCAGCCCTAACTATATGCTTTAGCAAAAAGGAAAGTTTGAAGCCTAATCTTGAAAGTAGAGATAGTGTCTGTCTCCTGAATCCAAACTGGAAGCTGGTTCCACAGAAGAGGGGCCTGAAAACTGAAGGCTCTGCCTCCCATTCTACTTTTAAATACTCTAGGAACAACAAGTAGGCCTGCAGAGCGAGAGCGAAGTGCTCTAATAGGGTGATATGGTACTACAAGGTCATTAAGATAAGATGGGGCCTGATTATTTAAGACCTTGTATGTGAGGAGCAGGATTTTGAATTCTGGATTTAACAGGAAGCCAAAACAGGAGAAATCTGCTCTCTTTCTAGTCCCTGTCAGGACTCTTGCTGCAGCATTTTGGATCAGCTGAAGGCTTTTCAGGGAGGTTTTAGGACTTCCTGATAATAATGAATTACAGTCGTCCAGCCTGGAAGTAATAAATGCATGAACTAGTTTTTCAGCGTCACTCTGAGACAGGATATTTCTAACTTTAGAGATGTTGCGCAAATGGAAGAACGCAGTCTTACATATTTGTTTAATATGTGCGTTGAAGGACATGTCCTGGTCAAAAATGACTCCAAGGTTCCTCACAGTGTTACTGGAGGCCAAGGTAATGCCATCCAGAGTAAGAATCTGCTTAGATACCATATTTCTAAGATTTTCAGGGCCGAGTACAAAAACCTCAGTTTGATCTGAATTAAGAAGCAGAAAGTTAGCGGCCATCCAGGTCTTTATGTCTTTAAGACATTCCTGCAGTTTAACTCATTGGTGTGTGTTATCTGGCTTCATGGACAGATAGAGCTGGGTGTCATCTGCATAGCAGTGTAAATGTATGCTATGGAGTCACACTGGGTTAAATATGTACACTTGGGTTTTAAGGGGTATTTATTATTTTCTTCTTTTTTTGGGTTGTATGGAAGCCCCAAACGCAATTTCATTGTTCTTGACAATGACAATAAATAAATAAATACTAAATACTAAATACTAATATGTCTTCTAATGATGCTGCCTAAGGGAAGCATGTATAATGTAAACAGAATTGGTCCTAGCACTGAACCCTGTGGAACTCCATAATTAACCTCAGTGTGTGAAGAGGACTCTCCATTTACATGCACAAACTGGAGTCTATTAGATAGATATGATACAAACCACTGCAGCACAGTACCTGTAATACCTACAGCATGTTCTAATCGCTCTAATAGGATATTATGGTCGACAGTATCGAACGCTGCACTGAGGTCTAGCAGGACAAGCACAGAGATGAGTCCACTGTCAGAGGCCATAAGAAGATCATTTGTAACCTTCACTAAAGCTGTTTCTGTGCTGTGCTGAGCTCTGAAACCTGACTGAAACTCTTCAAATAAACCATTCCTCTGCAGATGATCTGTTAGCTGTTTGACAACTACTCTTTCAAGGATGTTTGATATAAAGGAAGGTTGGAGATTGGCCTATAATTAGCTAAGACTGCTGGGTCTAGAGATGCTTTTTGAGTAAAGGTTTAACTACAGCTAGCTTGAAGGCCTGTGGTACATAGCTGATCATTAGAGATAGGTTGATCATATTTAAGATCGAAGAATTAATTAATGGCAGGACTTCTTTGAGCAGTTTTGTAGGAATGGGGTCTAAAAGACACGTTGATGGTTTGGAGGAAGTAATTATTGAAGTTAACTCAGAAAGATCAATTGGAGAAAAAGAGTCTAACTTAACATCAATGGTACTAAGAGTAGCTGTAGATAATATTACATCTGTGGGATGATTATTGGTAATTTTTTCTCTAATGAGTAAAATTTTATTTGTGAAGAAGTTCATGAAGTCATTACTAGTTAACGTTAAAGGGATGTTTGGCTCAACAGAGCTCTGACTGTTTGTCAGCCTGGCTACGCTGGTCTTTGCTTGCCCCCACCACAAAGGGTGGTCTTGCAGACGAGTCCCAAATCTGACAGCATCAGATGTCATTGGAGATAACACTGTGATGAGTGTGAAGCTATATAAAAGTCTCAAGATTTATTTATTTGTTGAGGATCATAAGTAAAGTTTCCAGTCAAATCCTTTATATAATTAATAGTTGTTTTTCTCTTTATTTAGTTTTAACTTAGCAAAGAATTTTCCAGATTTATTGCCTTGTTTAAAGCACTCCAAACACAGCCTTTGCATCAGAAATCACGTTTTCTTGTTAATTACTTCATTCTAGTTTTAGCTTTCTCGGGTTGTTAATAATGTGCTCTTGTGGCGAGGCAAGGCAATCATTAGGCAGCTTTTAATGATTTTATTTTTTGTTCTAGTTCTATTTTTCTTTTCTTATTTGAACAGTAAGATATTATTTAAAGTGTTAGAAAAAATACTGGGAGCTGTTTCTAAAAAGAGGGACCTGGAAGCTGAAGGCTCTGCCTCCCATTATATTTTTAAATATCCCAGGAATCACAAGTAAGCCTGCAGTGTGAGAGCGAGTGCTCCATTGGGGTGATATAGAGTAGTATGAGGTCTTTAATATTCATACTGATATGTGCTTCTTTGACAGTGGTGCATATAATTTGTTGGATACATGAATTTTATCCAATGATAATAATTTGGCTGACTTGATAGAAATGTATGTAAATGGCTGCATGCTCTGATAGTGAGTTAAAAATGTGTTATCTTAGCTCTAACCTTGATTTAATCTGTTTACTCTGCGTTTCTTTCCTTTTTTGTTGGTTTATACCAGCTACATTTATTTTCTTTATTTGTTCGTTCGTTGTATTTGTTCAGCCTGTGTTATTGTTACGGTGTGAGCCTGGACTCACAGCCTTTGTTTGTTTGTACATAAGCTCAATAAAGTTATTTCACTCAGGTAGGAACCTTCCTGAGCGAAATGGATTCCTCGAACGTCCCCCTTTAATGTGACGCTGCTGCTCCGAACAATCACTTCCGTAAACACGCAGTTCTCTTCCTGTTACTTTCGCGTGGTTTTGTTTTCCGGAAGCGTGATTCCTTTGATCAAACTGGTTAACGCCACAGTATCGAGAGCTGTACGGTGCGAGAGATGTAACGAGCGAGTCTCCTTTCCAGCTCTGTCTTTCAGCTTAACAAGCAAAGACCAGCGTTAGCTGCCTGGTGGGTTATGGAAATAGACGGTCGAGACTTTCTGAAGACCCCTTCTGTGAAGACGGTCAGGTTTGGAGGTAGTGTTGCGGAGACGTTAGAGAAACACAAACACGTGAGTTGTATCTTAGGGTTGTCAGTCTTGGAAAATGATAAAGAGAGATATTAGGGTTGTTGATTTTGGTGACACATCCACGAGATGGTCCACTAAGTTATTAAATGAATCTAGACCTTCCTGCTGGCTTGTCTGTGGATTCTGCTGACCTTCGTAAAGTTGTTTACAAACACCTCTACGTTTCTTACGGTTTTGGCGAACTGCTGTTTCTGCTTGTTTTTAAGGGAGACTCGAGTGATTATGAACTCCTGAAACATCAGCTGGTTGATCCTGAGATAAAGGTAAGCGTCAGTGTGAGGGCACCCTGTGGTGTGGTGGACTTTGCTTCTCAATGAACGCCCTCTCCTCCGACAGGATGCTCAGATCATCAACTGGCTGCAAGAATTTCGGTCTAGTGTGACCCACCTGACCAAGGATCATGAACAGCTCATTTATACTATACTGGTGAGTGTAAATATTAACATGATGCAAGGAGAAGAGTACTGTATTTACTCCACCGGGGGTCTGAGTTGATCTGAAACAAACATCACATCAACAAACTGTATGCTGCTGATTAGCCTGTCAGCATGGCAAGCAGACGGCTCAGCAGCAGGTGTACCGTTGCCTCAGTGTCCGCCATTGTTGTGTAGTGTTTAAATGAGCTCATTTTTGGGTGTCGCTGTAACGAACCCACGAACATTGAGGTGGTTCTCAGTTATATTGTAAAATGACCAAAACCGAGCAGAGTAGGTACGAGTGGAAAAGTGGCATAAGCTTTAATTTTTAAATGGATCAGAGCTTTAATATGCAGCTTTAGACCTAAACAGCAGCTCTGAGTGCAGGCAGTGCACTAAATGACCAGGTTAACCAGTTTCTGCAGCATTAATCACATGTTGCATTTTACCACTATATTTATATGTTCTGTCGATTTTTACATTTATTTGATAATGTTTCTGTTGGAGCTGTGATGAATTTTCTGTTTACTGTGGGATTTTCACATGACATGTGAAATGCCCATTATAGTTTAGTTAGATACTGCCAACACCACCCCTGTCATGTGAGTGCGCAGGGCAAACCCCAAGTTAACTTACTCACACCAATCACCACAGTTACAGAACAAATGTCACCTGACACAAAAACATAGAGTCAAACACAGGATGAACTGTAGTCCTCATGTGTGGGGCCCACCTGCACACTGAGCCGTAACACCAGCCGTCCACTCCGTCAGCAACAGGCAAAAAAAGCGAGTGCAAGACGAACTGGCCTGTGTAGGACCTGCTGCCTCGCAACCCACCCAAACTGCCCCACAACTGAGAGAAAAAATGAATTTGTTTGATCTTAAACATGTAAATGTTAAAAAATGTATCCAAACAAAGTCATCAGGAATTTGGCAAATACTTTTTCACAGCACTATTATAGCCTAAAAACAGGACCAATGCTGTTGCTGGCATCTTGTGGCAGTAAATTCAAACTTTGAATGAGGCAGTCTGTCATTATAGACTCATTCAAAAAGAGGCTGGAAATGCCTTTTATTTTGTTTTCTCTAATAAATAAATGCCTATTGCAAGCCACACTCATAATACCTTGATTAGTATATTTTTATTATATTGTCATGACTGTCATCACATATTTCTTTGAAATATAAAATTAATATAACTTATAACCCAGCCCTGCTCCTTAGTGTGGGTGAGAGATCATTTGCTTTTTAAAGCAACGTCTTAAACTAGTGTGTATTAATAAAACAAAGAAATTAAATTGAGCCAAGAAAAAAGAGGGTAGATATACAAGATATGGAACATGTATGCCTTCACCAAATTTGTTACGACCTCATTCCAATATGAAATTCAATTTTCTTTATATTGCATCAAATCACAACAGCAGTTGCCTCTACAGTCAACAGGGAAAGTATTATTGTGATCAGAGCTTAGAGAGAACAACACATCCAGAACGCTGACCCGTTGTTCTTAGTTGAATCCACACCCATTTAGCCTTCTGCTCCTGTAGTAGCCAGACAATAACCCTTGATCACTGGTTCCCCCACCAGCATTCAAGTTTGAGTCAGGACCAATATTAGAGTCAAATATAAAATGAAAAAAAAATTCCCAGGAAAAGCCGTGGTTGATTTAACATGGACAAACCTTTACAAGCCTTTTGTCAGTATGATATGCTGCTGGTAATGTGTCATCTATTCTGTCATTTTGGTGCACATTTTAAACCCTTCATGTGGTGTGAATCAGCAGACGTCCAAAAAGCTGATTGTTTCAGCATATAAACACACTGTGTGTGTGTGTGTGTGTGTGTGTGTGTGTGTGTTTTATAGAGGCTTCCTTGGCTGGGCCGGAGCCAGGCTGTGGTGGACGAGTACCTGGCCTTTCTGGGTAACCTGGTGTCAGCACAGACTGTCTACTTGTGTGCCTGCCTTAACATGGTGGTCTCCCACTTCACCCCCAGTATGTTACTCTGATGGTATTGAATTAATCATGATTCATAAACGTGTTACAGTAGTAGGCTTGTGATGGTCGACAGGATGGAAAGGAAATACATGCTGTCAGATGTTTAAATGTGATAAATAGTCACAAATTCTGTTAGATGTGGAGAACAAACAAAAGTCAAGAATATTTTCAGGTAGTGCTGTGCTTCTGGTGACTCGGCTCCATGTTTGCACATTTCTGTGTAGTCGATGATAGACCTTTCCCAGCTTCAGTCTGAAAAAGAACACCGGTCACATATAATTGTGTTATCCTTTTAAATTAACACCAAACATTGCAAGTTTATGAGGAGCAGGACTGATAACTTTCACTGCTTAGCTCCTAAATTAATGTTAGTGTTATATTTTTAGCGATCGCCACTAACTTAATGGTAACTGAAGAGATGACTTAAAGGGTTAAATGATTAATGCTAATGTGTGTGCCGGCCAGGTTAACTTTTATGATACCTGTTTAATACTTCATCCATCCATCCATCTTCATCCGCTTTATCCGAGGCCGGGTCGCGGGGGCAGCAGCCTAAGCATGGCCCATGTACCTGAAACATAAGAACATATTTAATACTTCAGTGTTGTGGAAATGGGAACTTTACTAACCCTTGAAATTCTGCATGTCAACTCCTCCTCCGTGTTCAGGTGTAATGAGGGGAGGGGTTGTGTGCAGACGGGCAGCTGTGTGACAGCTGGATGAGGCAAAGGCAGTGTCTGTACTGTAACCAATGAGTATCTGATCTGATAGTCACTTTTAGGATCTGATAGTCAGTTTTTGACAACCCTGTACAGTATTGTTGTCTTTCTTGTTGTCATCTCTGTTGCATGATGGAGAAACAACTTGTGTGTTTTTTCAGAGAGAGTGACCATCTGTGAAGGAGGAGTGGATATCTCCGATTCAGATGATGAAGATGAGAGTAAGTTTTTTCTCCTCTCCTATGAAGTGGTGGTTTCAGACATCTTAACCTTGCAGTGGTTCACAAAGAAGCGAGATGCAGGTGTGCTTTGTAAAGCATCGTTATGTTCACTAAGAGCTTGTATGGCTTTTTTTTTTTTAAGATCTACCCAGAAACTTCGATCACTGTCACCAGGCGCTGCAGCTCATCATCAGATACGTGCCCTCGTAAGTCTGTGTCACCTGTTATTCTGCTGGCTGCTGTTTTTGGCCTTTAAACTCTGAATTTGTACACTTGAGCTTTGATTCATCACTGGACTTCTCTGTGGAGGACCCCGAGTGACAAAATAAATTATTTAAAGGCACCATTAAATAATTCATTAACATTGGAATTAATTAAATAAATATTTAATTACTTAATTAAATGCACATTGATTTCATTTAGAAGCATTTAATAAATTATTTATTTATTTCAAATTGTACTTAATTATTCCATCCATCCATTCGCTTCCGCTTATCCTTTTCAGGGTCGCGGTGGGGCGCTGGAGCCTATCCCAGCCTATCCTATCAATAATTAAGCCTATCCCAGCTTAATTATTGACACATTTAATTAATTATTTAATAACATTAAGCATACTTGTTTCAGTCGCCCATTCTGAATCATAACTAACATTAAAAACATGTTTAAGGAGAAGAGAGCAAATAAATAATCAGTGATCAGTAATCTTTATAGAAAGAGACATCACTGGTTTCTGTCATGTAGTAACTGTTAGGTTTACGTGTACAAAGCTTGTGAGACACAGATTTCAAAATGTTTGACTAATATTTTAATTGTGAATATTAATCATGAGGCTAAACGGGCAGTCCAGCTGCCGCCATCACGGAGTGAGGTCAGCATATCCAGGATATCTTTCGGTTATCTGGAATCACTGACCCTAACACTGGGAGCAGGATAAACGGTCACATGAAGCTGGTTATCAGCTCTCTGAGTTAACTCAGCTTCACGGGCACATGAAAGTGTCGGCAGCATCAAACGAATCTAACGGTCATCTACGAATCGAATTCCATGGCAATCGACAATGCCACGCACTGTCTGCGCAGTGATTTTAGTACAGCATTTAAAACATGTTCCCCACATCATTCTTCAAACACTTCAAACATGCTGTAAATAAAAGACTGAGTGAAAACGTGGCGCTTCCAGCTGATTTATAATCGCAATGATCAAACCTGCTGTTTGAGTTTGTGTTGTCTCAGCTGCACACTCGCTGCTGTTTAAAGGTTAAGAGCAAAGATTTCATATAAAACACAGACTCGGTCTACGTACACATTTGACATGAGGTCAGTAATTAGTGTCTGTGTCCTGTTCTAAGATCATATATGTAAAATTGTTCTTGGCCAACATGAGACAGTTAAATATAGTTGTGTCTGTGACTTTATATTACTGATAGCCATCAGGGAAACACAAAGACTGGAGGCAGACGGGCTGTTTTCATCATCAACACATTTCCATGTGTTTCACAGTTTTACAGCAGGACCCTGCTGTACATTAAACAGCTGGCACTTTTGTAACTTACTGGCGATATGAGTGTTTACGTTTTTCATTACAAAAAAGTTGTCGGACTTTTTAACTAAAGTTAACTTGGAACACCGGGGCTGTGAGCTCGGTACACTCTGTTCACAGTACGCTCTGCTAACAGTCAGCTGGAACGTTGCCGGAAACATCATGTTCTATGTTGACAACCTGACCAGAGATGTGAAGATTACGCCACTACATTTTGAAATGCATTCTGGGATACCTGCTTCCCCACACTACCACCAGTTCATAGTGATTGATTATCTAGGATCGACCTGTCTTGATTAACTTTGCACAGTAACCAATCAGATGTTAGACAAGCTGCAGCGGCAGCATTAACCCCGCCCCCGGGTTTGCTGGGTGAGGCTGACAGATAACATTGATTCAGGAACACAGCCGCAGGGCCAGGAGTGCCAAAAAAATCATTAAATAATTAATTACATTTGTCATTAATGAAATAATTAAATGTGTCATGAATTAAATACAATTTGGAATAAATAAACACATAATTTATTAAATGTTTTAAATGAAATGAATGGGCATTTATTGAATTATTTAAATATTTATTTAATTAATTCCAATTTTAATGAATTAATGAAAGATTTAATTAATTATTTAATGGTGTATTTAATCAATTCCTTTTGGCACTCCTGGTCCTCCATATTCTTTCAACCCCTTTGTGTGTAAAGGTTGTAATGTCTCTAGTGCTGTAACTTCACAAAACCTCACAAAACCACGGGGTTGGTGGTACTGACCTTTAATAAACTGCAGTATATTCCACATGTTCACATGCTAGGTATGTTTTTGGTAGTCATAACATGAGCAAGTATGATATAGATATCCAGCTAGCTTTAAATCTGGCAAAATCCCATTTCCAAATCTGCCCACGGATTTGATTTAACTAGCTTATCTTTTCCCTTTAAGGTGGTATTCTTATCTTGTAATTGCTGCAAGTGTATTTCTTCCCTTTTGTCTCAGCAGGCTTTATTATAGTATAACTTGCTTTCTTCTTATTATTTGACATTAATTTACCTACTAATACAAACAAGTAGCCACTAGCTTGTTACTGTAAAAAAAGTTATCTTGTAACTAATGTTGTTGCATAAATGGATACTTTGTATACACTTTGTTTTATTTGATGTCAGTCAGCCTGCATTGTGGTTTCACTGTGATTTTCACCCCTCGTGTTACATTTTTTAAATGTTTTTGTAATGTAAAGATTTTTCCTCTTCTTTTAGCACAAGTCGCTTTCTGATGCCCATTTTGCAAGAAAACTTTCCCTTCATACAGAAATCCTCAAGAACACTGGTAAGATACAGGCAAGACCCTGACGTCCCCATACTATTAATAGGCTGTGGTCTATAATTTAAAGAGTCCACTCTGTCTTCTTTGTAGATCATTGTTAAAACTTCTTCCTTCCAGGAGGTGCTGTTTCCCTTTTCATTTCACCTAATTAAATGTCCTTACATAATTTCATCTTTTTTCTTTCATTATTATTTTGTTTTAGAACTCTTGCTAATAACCTCTAAAGTTGTATTTATTGTAGTTCATAACAGACTGGGATCTCTAGTCTTAATAACAGCTCTTTCAGCTTAATGTGTTTTTATTGATCCTTTGAGACGTCATTTTGTACCTCTGAATATTTTTGTGTGTGTTTGTTTGTTTAATTTGGGTCCTATCAAAGGCTTTTTAATGTAACTTTTTGTAGATTAGACATTGAGGAGATTAAAAAGACTGTACAAAATGGGACGTCATCAGTTTTATCAAAAAAGCTTTTGATTCTTTTTCAAAGTGTACGTCTCTGTTAACTGATGGATGCTTTACAGGAGTGTTACGTCCATAACCTCCTGAGGATAACAGTGTACGTCCCCTCCATTCGACGAGACCTACTTGAGCTGATCATTGGAAAACTGCTGAAGCTGGATGTGAGTGGTGCACCTCCAAATTCTGCTATTTGTAGTTTAATTTGAACGTAACAGTAGTAACTCAACATGAGTTGTGTGGTAGGTGCTCAGGTAGGTTTATTAAGTTTTGGATAGTGATACAGTTTGTCTGATTTTGTCTCTGGTTATCGCTGTAGTGCAGAGCTTTCATTCAAGAGGTTTAACAAAAGAAGCTGCATCCATACAGGGAGTGATTCAGTCATCACGCATCATTTTGAGGCTCCAGTTTCATAGATAATCCTTTAATGGCTGTATCTCACTCAGCACTGTCCTGCACTCTTATTGGTAGTTGCTTCAGCGCGTGGAAGTTCAGAGAAGTTTCTGGTCCTGCCCTCTTCACTTCTCCAGCTCAAAGATAAGAGACAGCGCTCATATCCCACTGATTTGGTGCCTGTCCATTGGGTTTCACCACAGTGGAGTCTGGACTGTTTTCTCTGCTTATGTGCCAAATAACCATTTCATGTCTTTTTCGAGTCTCGGGTGCTGTTTGGCAGTGTGACTGAGACCTGCAGTTTATGTCCATAGAAATCACCAGCATGAGCATGCACTTAGTAACAAGACAACCTAGGTCACAAGTCAATAATTGTGTTATTAACATCAGATCTACCGCCGAGTCCTGTTGAACTTGTTAGCCCGTGGAATGTGGAGGTAGCTGACAGGCCAAGTCTCTGGGAAAGGCTGAAGCAAAAATGTGGGTATGGGAGTAATTCACTGAGAGCCTGGAGCAATAATTTTGGTCTTCCTTGAGACGTTTCTGTCACATAACTTCCTGCTCACCGCATCACTGGTTACCTTTTGAATTCAGAGTCCATTTCAAGATTGTGGTTCTGACTTTTAGAGCTCTTCATGGAGAAGCATCAGCTTACATCAGTGAACTTTCATAGCTATGCATCTCCAGCAGGTTCCTGAGGCCTTGTGATCAGGGCCTACTTATTGTACCTAAACTAAAAGAGACAGAGCTTTTGCAACAGTAGCCCCCAGACTCTGAAACTCTCTCTCCCTGAATTTGATATATGTGTACTCTGTGATTCCACCGAGTCACAAGTGGACTTGATTAATGTGGAATCACCGACAGTACCTCCGGATCAACACTTGCCAGGATACTGGAGAGGAAAGTATCAGTTAGTCGAATCTTGGATCCAGGAGGAACAATGCGGTTATGGAACACATGGGACTTTAGAGAGACAAAATTACACAAAAGTATCATCTTTCAAAAACTTATGGACCTTGTTGTATAGTCTCTTAGAGGCCTGTCAATACCAAAATATGTAGAAACGTATGCATGCAAATAAATTAGTCATATCTGACTTATCTGTTGCAGAAGGACATGTTCAGACATAAAATTGATCAATTCATTTTTTTCTGAACAAGTAGCATCAGTTCACACATCACCTGCTGCTTTCTTCTGGAAACTGGTGAGATATGTCAAAGGTGCACATGTGTGCGGTACATTTTAGGTCAACGCATCCCGCACACATATTGAGGAGGCTGAAGAAAACCGAGTGCAGACCCAGAAAGCAGAGGAGCAGACTGAGGAGTGTCTTTTTGACATGGTAAGAGCCAGCAGGGTTTGATGATAGTAATGTTTTTCCACAGATAAAATAAAAATGACTTATTCCAAAGCATATGAATAATTGTCATGACAGTGAATAAATTAAATAACTTAAGAAGTCAACGTTTTCGGCCAGCATGTATGAGAGCTCAAATGAAACTGTAGTTGGGTTAGGTTATTGGACATTTTTGGCACATGTGAAATCTGATGTGCAGGAGGTGACATGTTGTTGATTGTTGTGCTGTTAAATCAGCGACAGTTTTTTAAAACCAAGTTTTCAGGCTTTAAGGGAAAAAACACCAATATAGAAAATGTCAATAAATGTACTTTCTGCGTAAAACATAACGACTCTGCACAAAAAGTCAGGCTGCTGTTCTTTTAAAAGGTTGAGTCTGGGTGTACTAGTGGTGCAAGTGTCAGGCTGTAGTGGGTGAGTGGGTGTAGGGTTAGGTCAGTGCAGTGGTTTAGTGTGCAGGTGATCTTGTTTAAAAAGTTCAGGGCAGTTGAGGAAAGATGACGAAGGGAAGATCTCTGTTCCTGCAGTAACTCATAAAGCCAAATATGCAGATGATGGAGATGGCTAAACTTCACTGCAGTGGACCGGAGATGATACGCTGCTTTCCAGTGGCCCATAGGCTGTCCACAAGGTGCACAAAGTCTCGTTTGAAGTTCACAGGCTGACAGAAGTCATTAGTATGGACAACGATTGCAAAGGCCTTGTGGTTTTCAACAGCTGCAGATTAGTTGGAGCAATATCTGTCACACAGACACCAGCAGAGCACAAGGTACGGCCACACGTCAGACCATAGAAGTACCAATACCAACCACCATGACTTAATGCAGTCTTGGGAGCCGATGAGGTTCAGCCAGGTGGCAGCAGTAAGGCTGAGTCAGTGGTGTCTGTGAGGCAGAAACCAAGATGGTGTCAGAACCTTCATACTGCTCTGGAGCAGATGATTGTTCCACACCTTGGCTGGTCTTTCAGGTGACCCCGAACTGGAGAGCGTGGTATGATCTACATTTTCCATTTAATAACATTTCTTGATCTAACATTCCTGGTGTTTCATGAGCACAGAGAGGTGTGTCACACTTCCTTTGCTCACATACTGTCCTCCTTTATACGTTAAAGACCCAGTAATTCATTCAGTCTTTAAGTCTGTGGTTGAACCCAACACCTCGCCACTGAAACTGCATGTGTAAGGCACCACATGAAGTCATCTGAACATGAGACCTGGGTGTGTTGGACTATAACTGAAACATCTAAGTGGACAGCCTGAATAAAACTATTCCTAGACATAAAATCTAAATAAGGAAACATGGGCAGCGTCCTGGACCCAAATTTGAATTTGTTCTCTTTATTCTTTCTTTTAATCCTGATAACCTCTGTGTGTATCCGGGTTTCTGTTAGGATGAAGACGTGTCAGCAGATGAGCCCACCAGGACGACTGTGATGGCCCATCCAGTGGCAGAAAGACTAGATACTCTCATGGCCGTGCTTATGGCTTACATCAAGGATGTCTGCTACGTTGATGGTAGATGCCGAAAAAAAGCTTTTTATACATGTAAATCCATAAATATTTGGACAGTGACTATATTTTTGTCGTTTTGTCTTTATATACTACTAAAGTGCATTTAAATCAAGCAACCTTTGAAAAGGGTTTTATTAAATAAAAATGGCTCCTAATGCATTCATGCACTACTTTAAGTAATTGAATTGAAGCTCAAAGCCTGATTCAATCACATCTTTATTGATTGATTTTAGTCCAAATACTAACCATTGTTTAACCCTGACTTCTTAAGATTAGACCATCTTTTCCAGGCCCGACTGATACTGAATCCTTCAGTTTCTAAACTTTTGTAATGTAGGAAGATGGAGAATATTTATACTAAGCTGTACGTTAATATTTTTATGTATTGTATTGTCTCGTGTTTCAGGGTCTTTTCATGCGGAAAGGACAAAGGAGCTGTACAGAGATTTGTTGACTGTATTTGACAAGCTCATTCTGCCAACACATGCTTCTTGTCATGTGCAGTACACTCTCTTTTACCTCTGCAGCTTCAAACCGGTCAGTACTCCCCACATATACTGGGACCAGTTAACTTTGGTTTTTGCATTTTACTGGCAGTCTGGGTTTCAGCGACGAGATGTACAGGCACAGGAAAGTTTCCAAACTCTTACATCTTAGATAAAGATAAAATAGATAATTTGAGAATGATTTTAAATTCAATTCTGGAGAAGAGAAGCCATATATGAGAAAAATAATAATAATAATAATAATAATATTAATTGTGTCAGTCCTCTTACTGTAGCATTCTGGATCAACTCAAGGCTTTTAAAGGAGCATTTGGAGCAGCCTGGTAATTAGAAATTGTAATATTCCAGCCTAGAAGTAGGATAGCTTTATCTGATGTAAACACCACTTTCTGCATCTGTAAGGGCTGCTTTACCTCACAAATGGCACAGTATGACAAAGTACAGCTGGTGTGGGTGCCTGTGGAATCAGGAGACAGACACTATCTCTACTTTCAAGATTAGGCTTCAAACTTTCCTTTTTGCTAAAGCATATAGTTAGGGCTGGACCAGGTGACCCTGGATCCTCCCTTAGTTATGCTGCAATAGACGTAGGCTGCCGGGGATTCCCATGATGCACTGGGTGTTTCTTTGTCACCTTTCTCACTGGGAGGTAGAGCTGGGCGATATAAGATTTTTTCATATCACGATATGTTTTTTTCATTTCAGGCGATAACGATATCTATCACGATATCAGCCAAATAACTATATTTGTAAGATTTAAATGTGCCGTTGCTCACAAGTAAAATGTGAAATAATCAGCAGCTTGTTTTTATTTAAATATTTATTTCCCATAATAAGTTCAACAGGGTAGATGTACTTAAGGAACATGAGACTTTTTCAGATAAATAAAGGCAAATATTGCAAACTACACAAAAGGCAGCCGCTAAAGCGTTTAAGTTTCAAAATAGAACAAACGAAACAGACTAAACTGTCAATTCCACTTAGAAACAAAATATTAATTCTAAAAATAAATCTTAGTTTGTTTTACAGAAGAACAGACAAAACTGACTAACTTTTGTCAACATCAAATAAACTGAGAACTAAAAGGAAATTCTCAATCTCTCCTTGTTGTATAGCTGAGCTTTTCAAACAGTTTTAACAGTTACTTTAGTCTGACAAAAGCCGAATGACGAATTAGCGCTTCCAGTCAGAGACTGAGCTGCACCGCTTTATTGTATTTCCAGACTTGCTTTCGGCACAATTTACAGTGCACGCTACTCTGTTTTTGTCAGACTTGAAATAGCCGAAATACCTTCACACTACGGGACTTCTATGGCTCTTCTGTTCAACAATCTCTCCGGCGTTGGAACCATCATCTGTTTTCTCTTCGGTCACGCTCTCGTTGATTTTTCTCTAGTCAGCGCACTCACTTCCTCCATTACCGCTGGCTGCTTCCCAAACAAATACACATGTGCGGCTTGGCACTTGCGCTGTACGTAACAAGTCACGTGACGTGACGCTGTGGCTGTGATTGGTTCGGCTCTGCACTACTTAATTTGGATTGGCTGTTCTTTTTTTTTTTTTTTTTAAGAGGACAAGAGCGGTGAGGCCTATCGCGATAGTTTAATTTTTCTATCGAGAAAAAGTTATTTCGCGATACATATCGTTATCGTTCTATCGCCCAGCTCTACTGGGAGGGTTTAAAAAAATTGATTTTCGGTTTCAAATCGAGTTTAGCTTGAATAAAGCCACATCGATTCATTCAATCCTAAATCCATTTTTAAATATAAATGTATTTTGCCAGAAACTCGGGTTAAAGCTCACGAAACTATTTCACCACCACCAAACAGCTAAAGCAGTAAATGAGAGCAGGAAGACGGATTGTGCACAAAGATGTAAACACGGAGCGTGGATGGAGCCCCGACAGCACGTGTGCAGACACGTCGCTGCTGAACGCCGACACCTCACAGACTCTGATGCTGCAGGTTTCATCACTCGGACCAAAATTCACTGAACCAGCAGCAAAAGAAGATCAAACTACATGTTTGATCAACATCGTCATTAATTCACTCGGACTTTGGCTGTTTAGCTTCCGCCACAATAAGATCTCACTTCCTGCGCAGCTCTGTCTCTCTGTGTACTTCAGGAACAGCTTCCAGTCTCAGATCTCTGTTTTCTGCATTATTTGTACTAGAGATGGCACGATACCACTTTTTTATGTCCGATACCGATACCGATATCATAAATTTGGATATCTGCCGATACCGATATGAATCCGATATAGTGTTTTTTAATCAATAAAACTGTTTTTTGTTTTTTTTTAATATCTTGCTGCATTTTGTATAAGTTCATACTCAAGTTTAAAACAACAACTACACTAAAGCTATTCTGTTATACCTGTATGCAAAAAAAAATATTTCATAGTTCAGCAATACTGATCAATCTAATAAACTTAAACCTACACCATCCTCCCTATTCTGGTATTTTAAAGAGTACTTAGCGTAAATATTAAGCAACCTAACTAATAGGGTTCCAACTCCCAGCAGCAACAAAAATAAATAAATAAAAAATAGGGAACCACCCCTCACGCTCCACCTCATGATGCTTAATCGACGTAATCAACCTTAATTTGATGCAGTGTGAAAAAAAATGCACAGAAATCAATTATTTTTCAAGAAATATTAAATAGATTCAACATCTTTCTTCAACAAAATTGCAGACTGCACAGATGGTACCTTCCCAAAGGAAAAAGTACTATAGCTTACTAGGGTATATATATTAGACTTAATAGTCACTATATACAGTAATTGACTTCTATTCATTTTACATCAAATTAAAACTTTCGGTGTAAGATTCAGATAATTATTTATTAAAAGCTCGACATTTTAAATGAGAATAAGAAAGAAAAGTATGTCTTTGTGCCCCCTTTTCCCTGTTAATGCCCTATCGGCCCCCCTGGCTAAACTTTGCTAGATCCGCCCCTGCACAGTTACGTCAGCTATGTAGAAAAAGATCCTCGAGTAGAAACTAATAATAAATAAATTCTAACAACAGCTGATCAAGCTTAAACGTGCTGCTGTTGTTCAGCCGTTGGTTTCCTCTTTCTGGTGCAAAGTGGGCCAAAAACAAACAAGAGACACGGACTCGCGACAGAAAAGCCGATCAGCTGATCATTAAGCAGTTTCATGATTGAAGTAGCAGCAAGAAGAGGCAGTCGCTCCATATATCGCTTGTTAAGCTTAACGCAGGAATGCTTTACAAACATTCAGAGGTGGACTTACACACTTGCTTTACTTCTCTCGGGATAACTTTGTCGGAGATGAAATGCCAGGTTGCTAGCGAAGCTCCACATGCTATCCAGACCACCGACAGGTCCCGCATGCCACAGCCGCTCTATCACGTGATGCATACTGCTCCGATGTTCTGAGGCGAGTTACGGCGTGTTGCAAGTTTTGTGAGGTGCTTTCGTGATATTTAATGGATCGGATTACATTTTTTATTTTTCTCCGATATCCGATCCAGTAATTTAGGTCAGTATCAGACCGATACCGATACGTAATATCGGATCGGTCCATCTCTAATTTGTACAGCAAAACTTCAAAAACGACTCTGGACGAGAAAGCCTCATTTCTGCTGTCAATACTGAAGAAATGTCAACTTTTACAAAACTCTCAGCTGTGTCTCTAATCAAACCTCTGTGACTTCAGCAGCATCAGGTCATGTTCAGATGCTGATTCGTGGTTTTCTTCAGTTTTTGTTCTACTGCAGAATATTTTTAAGGCTGCTGTAAAAAGTCGGGCCAGGAAAATCTGCTTCATGTTTTTCTGTTTTATGCTCACTTACTTTGACACAAAGGCCTCTGCTGTGATGAGGTCTCACAAGTGCCAACTTTGTTTTTATACATAGATATAAAAATATGTATCTGATATGGATAATGATCAGAATTATAATATTTCTCTCTGAGTCCAAATGGAATCGAATTGAATCAATTATAGAAATGAGTGATGATACGCAGCCCTAATAGAGAGTGAAGAAGAAACGCTCAGTACATCATAGGAAGGCCCCAGCAGCCTATCGCAGCAGGGATGGTCACCTGATCCAACCCTGACTATAGTCAGGAAAACGCCCCACAACATGACACACCATTAGCCTGACTGATACAGGATGGATCCATCAGACCAGACTACAGTTTGCTTCTATCGTCCAGTCTTGGTGAGACTGGATCTGACAGGAGTGCCGCCCAGTGTGTCTCCTACTGCTGTTGTAGAGCTCTTCCATAGATTCAGGCTTTCAGAGTGCCCTGTCTCTTATATCTCAGCTGCCACTGACGTTGCTACGCATATTATATTTACTCATGTTCATGGGTAGACTGGCTTTTTCTAAATCATCCTTGTCCTCAACATTCAGAATATATGATTTATAATGCATGTATTTATTTAGCTGGTTTATTCGTACTGACGTTTATCATTCATTACTTTGAGACTAAGAGCTTCTGGAGTTGTGTATATTATGTGTTTCCTGTGATATATGTCACAGGCCCTGGCAGAGGCCTTCTTGGATCACCTGTGGAAGATCCTGCAGAACCCGTCTCTGCCTGCTGTCCTTCGCCAGGCTGCTGCTGGATACCTGGGAAGTTTCCTGGCCCGAGCCAAGTTCATCCCATTGAGGTGAGTTTATGCGACACCTGCTTAAGACAGCACAAATGCAGCAGGTGCAGGTTTTTAACGGGTTCTTCTCTCATTCTGTGTCAATGATGATTCCTATAGCACTGTGCGGGCCTGTCTTGATTTACTGAGCTCCTGGATCCATCAGTACATCTACAGCCAGGACAGCTGTGGGAAACAAGTCTGCTGTGACGTCAGCTTGCACGGGCCCTTCTACACTTCCTGCCAGGCTGTCTTCTACACGATCATCTTCAGACACAGAGCATTGCTAGAGGCCAACATGAAGAAAGGTAGAATAGAAAACTTTGAGCTAATATCAGTTTATTTGTTTTAATTACAGGTAAAAAAACAACAACAATAAAATAGCATGGGAGCAAAAATTACCTCAGGCTGCTTGGTTTAATTTACTAAAATCAGTTAGATGTAAGCACAGGTTTCAGCAATGGGTCTGAATCATTACCTGATTTAACTGTCTCTAGTGTCACATTAAAGATGTCTCATTATGTATTTTAATGGCTTTCAGCAAGGCAATTATTTGAGTTCACTCTGTAGAAATCCCTTCATTTCTGGGATGGGTGCTTTCTCTCTTCCTGCATGCCACAACAGTGATCCTTTTTAATTTTCATGAAGTAGATGGCTGTCAGATCTGTTGAGGCCACCAGATGGGGAACAAAGATTGTTTTCAAAGCACTGTGCTGACGCACCATGACACAATGGCACACAGCATGGTTTAATAATAATAATAATAATAATGGATTGGATTTATATAGCGCTTTTCGGGGCCCTCAAAGCGCTTTACAATGCCACTATTCATTCACTCTCACATTCACACACTGGTGGAGGCAACTACAGTTGTAGCCACAGCTGCCCTGGGGCAGACTGACAGAAGCGAGGCTGCCATATCGCACCATCGGCCCCTCTGGCCAACACCAGTAGGCGGCAGGTGAAGTGTCTTGCCCAAGGACACAACGACCGAAACTGTCCGAGCCGGGGCTCGAACCGGCAACCTTCCGGTTACAATACGAACTGCCAACTCTTTGAGCCACGATCGCCCGTTAGGACATTTCCTGTGACTCTTCTCCCTCAGATGCCTCAGGATGTTTCTTAGAACTTGGCGTTGACTAACTTTAAGCCTCTTAACTTGAAAACTGCTTGGTCATCACCAGAAACGATACTTTATGCAAAATTCCAGTCAGTTTGAGATATCCATGATAAAGAATAGCGCACAGTGTAAGCTGTCAGAATGAGGATTTTAGGGAAAATGGCAGACATGCTGGAATTCATTTAGACTGACTAGAACACATGAGCTTGATCAACTGTTTTTAAATCAGGTATGGTTTTTGTTTTTGATGCTCTCCGGACCTTTTGGTCACACCTTGTCGAATATGTTCTGACTCCTCCTCACTGGGTGTGTGTACGTCAGGTCTGGAATACCTGCAGAGTCTGAACCTGGAGCAGGTGGTGATGTGTCAGCTGAATCCTCTCAGAGTCTGCCTACCTTCAATCACCAACATGTTTGCTGCCATCACAAGGTGCACATGCCCCCAAATACCATTGACCTTCCTGTAATCCTGAACCCTCTAGATTATTTTCCAGGAACTTTTCAAGAACTAAATGATTATTAGACATGCTAATATTGAGGGGGCCTCTGGTCGACTTCAAGTAAAAGCTCTACATTTGTTTTCTAACTGATGTAAAAACGCTAAAGTGTACAGCATTGTCAGTAGATCACAGTGCACGCACTAGTGTGTAGACTAGAAGAAAGTCTTTGCATCAGTTATAAAATGCTGGTATTTTTCCTCCTCGTCATTCCTACCAGCAGTTGTTTTTGTTGCAGGAAGTACCAAGTGGTGTTCTGCTACACCATCATAGAGAGGAACAACCGGTGTGTGCTGCCAGTGGTCCGCAGCTCTGCAGGAGGAGACTGTGTGACCACCAACACCAACCCACTCGACAGTTTTTTCCCCTTCGACCCCTACCTGCTCAAGAGGTACACTCATTGTTTGATTTATTTCCATTTATTTTGGTTTACGCACTCAGCAGCTAGGCTTAAGCGACATTCTTCATACTCCGATTGCTCCCTTTGTTCCCCATCACCAATACTGATACCAAAGTCTCTGGAGTGGAGGGGTCGAGTTAATGTGCACCCATGAAGATGGTGCTATCCATCCTTCACTATGACACTGGTGCTGGGGAACACCCATGGGGGAGTTTATCTCCCACTTCCACCATGATGAGAAAAGAAAATTAGTACGAGAGTAAACAAACAGCTAAAATCATATTTGCTTGAAAGTACAAAACGTACACTTTTTGTACGTTTTGTACTAAATCAGCCACTTGAAGCATGTGACTTCAGCTCCAGCAGAAGCTGGAGACATGGGGAAAATGTAACTTTTCTCACATTAAAAGAAACGAACGGGAAGCTCTGCTACGTTTCCATTATTTTCCATACGTCTGTGAAGGTTCTCAGTCATCCAGGTCATCGTGGCTGGGTACTCTTCCTTTGAAAGAGCCAAGAGCCTCTTCAAAGGAAGAGTACCCAGCCACTGGTACAGATATGTGGACGACACCTGGGTCAAAATCAAGACACAAGAAGTGGAATCCTTCACTGCGCACATTAACGCTGTGGATAAAAACAGAAAGTTCACCAGGGAAGACACAAAGGACGACTGTTTGCCTTTCCTGGACTGCGCTGTGCACATTGAAGAGAACGGCAAACTCAACATCGAAGTTTACCGGAAGCCCACACACACAGACCAGTACCTCCTCTTTGACTCCCATCACCCTCTGGAACACAAACTTGGAGTAATTAGGACCCTACACCACCTGGCAGAACATGTTCCCTCTAAGCCTGAAGGAAAAAGAAGGAACACACACATGTAAAGGAAGCACTCAAAACGCTATCCTAAATGGGCGTTCTTAAAGTCAGCAAAGAGGCACAGAAAAGAAGACCAGACACCAGCGAGGGAGGATAAGAAGGACAGACGCAACAACATTGTCATCCCCTATGTAGCCGGTGTATCAGAGGAACTCAGGAGAGTTTTCTCCAAGCATGACATCCCAGTGTACTTCAGACCCAGCAACACGCTCAGACAGAAACTGGTTCACCTGAAAGACAAAACGCCAAAACACAGACTTAACAGTGTGGTGTATGCTGTACAGTGCAGCGAGGAATGCTCAGACCTCTACATTGGAGAGACCAAACAGCCACTTCACAAGCGCATGGCACAACACAGAAGAGCCACCTCCACAGGACAAGACTCAGCATCCATCTGCATCTAAAGGTCAAAGGTCACTCTTTCGAGGATGCCAATGTTCACATTTTGGACAGAGAGGACAGATGGTTTGAAAGAGGAGTGAAAGAAGCATCTATGTCCACTGTGAGCGACCATCTTTGAACAGAGGCGGGGCTTACGACACCAACTCTCTGCCATCTATAATCCAGTTTTGAGATCCTTCCCAGACGCCTTAACGCCCACTCACATCCTGGGCCATCTGACCTCAGGAATTCGCATGATAAGGTGGGGCCAGGTTTCACAATGAGCTCACCCGAAACTCTGGCTGATTGGGACCCACGCCCAGTTTCCCACCTTGGCTCAGGCGATTAGAGGATCATCAGGGGGTCCTTTTGTCCCTCTGTGGGGGGTCACTCCCACTAGGTTTATATCTGGGACTCTCCACCATTTGACCTTAGAACTGAAGAAGCTTCTTGGATGAGAGGTGAAACGTCTTCAAGCAACTTACAGAAGTCCAGACGCTTTTCTTTGCAAGCTCCTTTGATTATTTTCCATACATTCATTGTTTAAGTGCATCTCGCACTTCTATTATTCTGTTTAGTCCTCTTTCTACTATTTCCACGATTTAGCAGTTAAACCATTTTACTTAGATTATTTTACTCTTTCCAATATGTTTATTGGAAATTTGATTCCTGATTATATGGAAAAAACTGAAGCATGATAGTTTTCCCAGCACTTATGTCTGCACAAACAGGATTGTAAATATAAACTGTATATTTACAGGTCTGGTCAGCTCATTGAACCGTTGTACCAGGTTTGGGATGATCTATCAGACACAGAGCCATTTCCCACCAAAAGAGGGCAACAGGTAAGATGATGATTGTAACAGATTTATGAGGGGGTTTTTAAAAGTAGGGGATTTGGACAGGACAAAAAAATAAGCAGGCCTATAACTTCTTTTTTTTTTTTTTTTTTGTTGCCTGTCCCATTTGGCTCTTCTGCATCAGAATTGTTGTCTAAAGGTGAAGAAAGATGCCCAACGGATTTACTTTACCAAATTGACCATACCAGCCGTGCCGTAATGGTCTATTTGATTCACCTTTTATTGTTTATTTTATTTTCACTTGCTAAACATGGGACAGATTTGACTGGGGGAAAGAAAGAGGGAAAGAAAAACAGCAGGGAAGAGGGACGGGGATAAAGGGCAAAAAACAAAAACCAACAAAACTAACAGACAAAAAATACAAATATCGATCACCTGGATCAGCTGCTGAGAAAGAAAAAAGAGAAAACAAGCAGAAGAAAAAAAAAGAGCAACATAATAAACAACATCACGATGATATATGGGAATATAACAGTAAATACTAAATATTAAACATTATTGTGCAGCACGTAAGTTTGACAGCGCACAGTGTGCTTTGAATTTATTTATTTAAAAGGTTCCTTCATGTAATGATCTGCTAGAGCAGTGGTTCCCAAACTTTTTTTGCTGGGCCCACCTTTGTTTTACAAGAAAAATGTTCGTGCACATGCACACATCCTTCAACCACACACACCCATATTTTGCTCCATTGTGGTTTATTTCACACCTCAAACATTTAGTAAACAATTAAGCAAATACAATAATCTGCAATAAATTACAGGTAGTAAGAAAATGAACTACTAACTCTTTTACGCTGCGTCCGCACCTACACGGGTGTTTTTGAACACGCAGCTGTTTCGTCCATGTAAACGGCGTTTCGAATCACCGAAAACTGAGATTTTTAAAAACTCCTTTTTTTATGTTTCCGTGTGGACGAGGAATACAGAGTTGGTCACACAACGTCAAAGGTATGTGCCTTTTTCACGTCACACTGTGGCCACGTTATTGTTTACATGGGATGAATTGCAGAATGACAGAGACAAAATACTGTTAATCTGACTGTCTGCAGGTTTTACGCGCAGGTACTGTCCCTCCATTTACAAAGGCAGAGGCGTCACAGTGTCATTATTTTACTGTAGTTGTTTTTTTCCTGAGTAATAATGTTCAACATTGCATCAATACATTTTTCAAAAAATGCTTCTCTGTGCAAAATAGGTTTAAAAACATAAACAGCTGTGGGATCCTGTTTGTCCGTGATTTGAACCGAGGGAACAAATCGTGTCAGGATCAGCCTGATGTTATTTGTATCCAGCTGTAACTTTTACTGTAGAAAGAGCAAACATCTCCAACATGTCAGGAGCAGTTAGTCATTACAACAAGTGTTTGTGAACTAAAAGTCAAGAATGTGGGATCCTGTTTATCTGTGATTTGAACAGCCCAGCGCTGCTCCCGACACAGGAAAAACTAATCCTGCAGGGAGACCTACCTCGGCACTTGTGCAGGTGAAGCCAAAGGGAAGATTTGCTTCACCATGTTTTCTAGTCTTTGGCTTAGAATGAAGTTGCTCTGGAAACATTTTCAGCGATGCTTCATCTCCTGCTTTGCGTTGTCCCAGAGAGGTGGCGTCTGATACTCGACCTGAGAATCCAAAAGAAAATCCAAGCATCTTACCAGTCTTCCTAACCTAAACAAGAGAAAAGGTTTTAAACAATGGTGGTGCCACAAAAGCAGAAATTTCTGATGCACGATGGAAAAGCGTCACCTGCCAGTCTGGACAGGTCCCAAATTATACTCAGCCCTATTCAGTCTCCAAGCACTGATCAGCTGCCACCTGAAACAACAGACAAAATGAACAGTTACACACCCAGGTGTGGAGGCACACATACCATGCATAAAATTATAACCTGGTTCATAAACTTTTAAAGCACCAATGAACCTAACCCCACTAACAGTGCTAATCATCACACCACTGCGCTTCCCACTGCCTAACATGTAAAAGCAAAATAATGAATAGTTAACTTTTCTCTCTTTTATAGTTTAGAGATTATCAAGTTACATTTATGCTAGTATGATAAATGGACTTATGGTTCTTATATAGCGCTTTTCTTTTGTCTACTCTGCTTGAGCACTTATAGCACTTTTTACTATTTTTTCACACACATTTCACACACAAGCACTTTTTTTTCAACATCTAAGGGCTTTTTATCTAACATTCACTCTGAGTTGAACCTATCTAGAGCAACGTGGGTTTAGTATATTGCCCAAGGATACTCGGGCATACAGACTGGAGCAACCTGCGATGGACCACCAAATCTACCACCTCAGCCACACTATATATGTCAGATCCACAAACATAAACCCACACCATCATCTTTTCTTTTGTACCATTCTCTGGTGGAACTTTTGTTCACTTGCAGGTGCAGTGAAAGTGCATGCCTCTGACTAGAGAGCACTATCTGCTTCGATCATAACACAAACTGAGATTATATCTCTATAGCCAGCAAGGTGTATTTGCACTGGCACAAGCATAAATTCTTAACAGCATAGAAAATGTAGACATGACAAATACAGGCTTTTAATATTTGTGTGGAAAAGACCTAAAAGCTGAGAGAAGACAATAAAAAGAAACTAATAATAAATGCAGCTAAATTTGTCAAATAGCCAACATGTTAGCTGTTGGGCCTGCTGCACTGTGAAGAGTAGTACCAACGACTACTAGAAACCTGGCTGCACAGTTACAGGAGGCTGCTGTTGCTAGCAGTTGGAGGACCTGCTCAGGAGGTAGAGCAGGTCATCTACTGATCAGATGGTTGGTGGTTCGATCCCTGGCTCCCCCCAATCTGCATGCCAAATATCTTTCATATTAACCCATTGCAGTAAGAATCTGTGTGAATGGTAGTTAGGGAGCACTTAAAAGCATAGAAGAAAGTCCTTGTGTGAATGGGTGAATGTGACATGTTGTATAGAGCGCTTTGAGTACTCCAGGAGAGTAGAAAAGCACTATATAAGAACTCAATACTGTTCCCCCTCAGACTGCAACCAACTGCAAGGGGAAATATTAAAACTCATGAGAACATTAAAATGTAAATGCCTGACTGTGATTGTTCATTCTGTGTGTTTCAGGGCTCGAAGGAGGATGAGGATGACTTCCTATGTGGAGAGACGCCTCAAGCCGAGGGCATTGTGGGACTGACGCCCAACTCCTATGATTCAAATTTCCACAGTCCAAGCAGCTTAGGCTCACCACCCAACACCCTCCAGAGGCCATTTTAGTTTCATTTGTATGGCATGTACTAGTAAGGGCTGTTGACTTCTTCAAGTTGTGAAGAAAGACAGCAGATCCTGTACCATATGATGCTTTTATAAGCTCCAACCACAGTCTGAAGAACACCAGCCCAGGACAACATGGTTGTGACTGAAGCACTTTTTAGATCTGGGATAACATTATTTTATTAAAGTGACAGAATTCAGACATTGATCAGTTTTATGTTAATGTTCTTCACCACCCACAAATACTTATGGTAGTGACAGAGAGTGTGCACCAGTACTAAAATGTTCTCTCCAACCTTGTTAGTTTGTTTAGGTGTGTGTGTCTGTGTCTCCGTGCGTGCGTGCATGAGTGAGTGAATCTTTTCAATTGGGAAAATGCATGACGCTGCAAGTTAAAGCAGACTTAGTAAGAAACCATTGTGTACAGGTTATTTATGTTTAGTCATTTTCAAGTAACCAATAAATGAACTGCGACTTATGCAGCACTTTTCTACTCTATTTGAGCACTCAAAGCACTTTTGTTACTACAAGCCTTATTCACACAAACACTTTGTTATATTCCTGATCTCTTTTAACCTAAAATTCTCATACTGACAGTCCAATGCATGGATCGGGGAAATTCAGGACTCAGTATCTTGCCCAGTGAGAGTGAAGGTGGCCCCCCCACCTTCTTCAAATCCAACAAAAGTGGTATCAAAAGTTTGTGGTGGTTTGTGCCACTTTCATTTTAAAGATATTAAAGAAAATTTACAGAGGTCATCTGAGGTCAAGCAGCCCCCCCATTACCCAAATCAAACAAAATTGATGTCAAACATTTGTGCTGGTTTGTGCTGCTATCATTAGGTCTGTAATTTTTTATTATTTTTTTTATGTTTTTTGCCATTTTTTTCTGCATAAAGCTTTTAAGTAACTTTAGTTCTTTTCATAAATATAAAATAGTTATTACTTTTTAAATTTTTAACCCTTTAAACACCAGTTTGTTTGTCCGCTGCACTAGCTGGAAGACAACCTCAAATCTCGCAATTTTATATAATTGCATTGCTACTGAAATTTCTTGTATTATTAATAGTAGAGTCTGGGGCATGTAATTGATTCACATCAACATTGTTTATAATGCATTGTTATTTTTGTGCAGTGACAGAAAAACATAAAAACTCCCTCGCAGCTTGTTCGTGGCCAAAAGTGGCCACCCCTTGTTTACGTTTATAAAATGCTATAAAATTCATATGTATTAAGAAAAAGTTCCACTTTTTTTGACTTGTTTTTTTTAGATTAGCATCAGTGCTGTTCATCAAGACCAAAATTTCAATCAAAACCATAATTTTAACCCTTTAAATACCAGTTAAATCACATAATTTTAATGATTTACATAGGGATAAAAGTAGGGGTGGGTTTTTATAATCGATTTATCGATTAAAATCGATTCTGGCTTGGATAACGTAAAATCGATTCATTAAAATCCTGAATCGATTTTTTAATATTAATTTATTTTGCCCGAAATGCCAGAATCTCAGGTGAAAGATCACAAAAGTTCAACAACCACCAAACAGCTAAGACAGTAAATGAGAGCAGGTACACGGCTTCTGCACAAAGACGTAAACACACAGCGCCGACGGATCAGAATCAGTGAGATGTCGCCTTTCTCAGCTGACAGTCGGGGCTGAAAGCCGACAGCTCGCTGATTCTGATCCGCGGGTCCGCGCTGTGTGTTTACGCCCTTTTTTTAGCTCCCCAACTGGGTCTAGAGAGCTCGTCCACAGAAGGACTGGTAGCTCCCCTTACGATAAGGGTTCAGATCGCGCGAACAGGTGTGGGATTAGAGCTCTGGGTAGCTCCCCAACTGGGTCTAGACTGGGTCTAGAGATTTTAAATTCAGGGAATTTAAAATAGAAAGTAGCTCGTCCACAGAAGGACTGGTAGCTCCCCTTACGATAAGGGTTCAGATCGCGCGAACAGGTGTGAAATGTGTGTGTTTAGTTAGTTAGTTAGTTTGTTTTAATCAATTTTAAATCATACTTTTTATTTGTTTTTGTTTCTAATGTCTCTGTAAAGCACTTTGAATCACCTTGTTGTTGAATTGTGCTATACAAATAAATTTGCCTTGCCTTGCCTTTTTGCGCTGATCATATGGCTGTTAGTTTTATCTCTCTCCAAACAATATTGACCGAACCAGCAACAAAAGAAGATCCAAACCACGCTTCACATAAACATCGTCATGAATTCCCTCTGACTTTTGCTGACTTTTCAGGATAAAAATCACACTTCATGCACAGCTCTCTCTCTCTCTCTTTTCTGTATTATTCGCTTGCTTGTTACGCACCAGTCTACTGTTGTTTACAGGCTGTCGGCCGACGTTTTTTTTTTCCCTTTTACTTACTTCCGAAAAGTAAACCTAATTTCTGCCGTTCAATATTGAACAAATTTAAACTTTTTAAAATTAAGCAAAATGCAAAATGCTTAGCCGTGTCTCTAATAAAACCGCTGTAACTTCAGAGGTGATGTTCATATGTTGATTAATGGTTTTCTTTCGTTTTTGATGTACTGCAGAATATTTTTATAAAATCCCAGAACAGGAAAATCACCTTCATGTTTTTCTGTGTTTTATCTTCAGCTACTTTGACACAAAGGCCTCTGCTGTGATGCTCACACCTTTGATAAAGTCTTGCGTGTGTCAGCTTCCTTTTAATAGATACAAAAATATGTAAATGTACTGATCTGAATTATAATATTTCTGACTGTCAAAATTTCCCAGAATCGAATCAAATCGAATTAAATTGAATTAAATCGAATCGTGGATCGAAATCGATTCGGGACCTTGTGAATCGGAATTGAATCGATTCTAGAAATCAGTGACGATACCCAGCCCTAGATAAAAGCATAAAATCCCAAATGCAAACTGATTTATTTTCTAACCATGACGGAGGTTAGATGCGTAGCAATAATTAAAAGTATCAATGAGTTTTATGCATCTTTGTTTTGTTTTTTTTGCAGTGACAGAAAAACAAAAACACTCCCTCTCAGCTTGTTCGTGGCCAAAAATGGCCACCCCCTGTTTGCGTTTACAAAATACTATAAAATTAATATATATTAAAACATTTTTCTACTTTCATTGACTTGATTTTTTAAATTAGCACCAGTCCTAGTCATGAAAGCCAAAATATAATTCAAATTCAGATATTATACCCTTTGAATATCAGTCAGATTATTACTACGCTCACTGCTCGTCTGTGGGCTTTATTAAATGGAAAACTTCCACAACACTACAACTTTCATGTGTTGAGTTTAGAATGAAAGCAATTTTATCTAAATCGCATGATATAGTACTGCCAATAACAAGGGATCAAAAAAGGTGGTTATAATGGGTTTCAATTGGCCAAAATGGTCACGATAGAGTCAAGAGGAACAATTTGGCGTATAGTGAATATTATTGACATTATTAAGGAGCTGATGTTGAAAATTAAAAAATCTGAAAAAAAATACACACCTTTGGGAAGTTTCATTCCATTAACAGAACAAAAATGGTTGAAAAAAGAAAAGTGAACTGGCCACAAATGGCCAGGATAGAGCCCAGAGGGTTAATCATCCAGGTAAGTAAATCCCAAAAGGTTGATTCTGTTCATCTGGACGTAGCGTTTTCAGTGGGAGAAACCTTTCTTCAGTCTCAGCTGACTGCAGGTTTCCCCAATCTTATAAACAGGACCTGTACAGTGAAGAGAGACGTTATATCTCTCTTCACTTACATCCCAGTCACGGAAGCGTTGGAGGTAGTCCTATTCCTCTGCGGGGCAACCTGCATATGGCCAATAAAGCATTCATTCTATTCAATGAACGCTGAGGTAAAAACAGTAACTACTAAACTGAGGACAGGCTATGAAATGGTGACCAAATTATAAAAGCTATGACGAGACTATGGTGTAGGAAAACGGACGACCTGACAATGAAGCACAGAAAACAGAGGACTTAAATACACAGGAGGTAATCAGGGGAAGTGAGAACACATGGGGAAACAACTGACTGAAATTAAACATAATGATGTCACAGGGAAGTGAAGCTAAACACAATGACAAAAACACACCATACCCTTTCAGAATAAAACAGGAAACAGAGTTAAATACAATAATCAACAAAATAAAACAAAAATACACAAAACACTGGGTCTCAGACCCAGTACCGTGACAGTTATCCTACCCAGGAACACCACCAAGTCATTGGTTCAGGTATGCGGATGACACCAGGGTGAAAATCAAATCTCAGGACATACCAAAATTTACGGATCACATTTGGTGGACCAACACATCAAATTCAGTAGGGAGGATATGAAAGTGGCAGGTTAGCCTTCTTAGACTGTGAGATTTCCATCATTAATAGGGGACATCTAAAAGCTGACGTGTACCGTAAACCTACGCATACGGATCAGTATCTCATCATCCACTGGAGCATAAACTGGGTGTCATCAGGACGCTACAACATAGAGCGAACACCATCCCCACTGACACAGCAGCCAGGGAGGCAACCCAGTACCATGTTGTCATGGTACTGGGTCTACGACACAGTTTTTTGTGTGTTCTAGTTTTATTCTTTGATTATTGTTATTTTCTCAGTTTTTCTTGGTTTATTTTGAAAGAGTCTTGAGTAGGGATGGGTACCGGTATCCAGTGCCTTGATGGCACCGGTTCTGACATAAACGGTAGTAACCAGACGGAAAAGCAGCGCACATTTCGGTGCTTTATTTCGGTGCTTTTTTTTCCTGAGCTGTGATACACTTTAGATTCTAGCCAATCATTTTACGTTTCTGAGGATAGTAGGCGGGTCCAGGTACGTACGTTCTTTTAGAGCAGAGCTACAGATTAAAAATGCCCAAGGCGAAGCGGTCAAAAGTCTGGCTGTACTTCACAGCAAATGATGCAAACTCAGCAGCAACAAGTGCTTTAAGCTGATACTGTGATACTGTCAAAGGAGGTAACACCAAGAATCTGATGAAACACCTGGCAACGCATAGCGTTTTTTTTAAAAGCCGAAAAATGCGCCGTATTTGATAGCTTGCTGCGAGACCTCACACCGTGCACATCTACTGCGGGTGGGTTGCAACATCCCCCAAAAACCTGAAGAGGAGAGTCCTGGCCCCTAGCCCTGCCAGTGTAGCAGAAATGATGAGGATGATGATGCAGCAGCAGCCGTTCTTCTCTGCGTGAGTAGCTTAATGTTGTTCGTGTGTAATTTACGTTGAGTAGGCTAACCACGTTATCACATTAATGCATGTAAGATGAACTAGCAAACACCATCATAGCTACATGCTGCTGTCTTCTTGTTTGATGGCAGATACTCCCTTCACCCTGGCCAAAAAAGCTAAAATGACCAAAGAAAAAGTGGAAAACAGTTAAACATGAGAGGTTTTTGGACAAAGTTTGTGTTTTTTCCATTGTTTAAGCACTGCTTCCAGCCAAGAGTGATACCATATATGACCCATAGCTGCAGAAAAGGCTAACATTGTTACCTTTTTACAAAAAAACAGCTGAACATGAGAGGTTTTGGACCAATTTTGTGTTCTCCATTCTTTAAGCACCGGTTTGAGCACCGTTTAAGCACCGGCACCGTTTCAAAAGTACCGGTTTGGCACCGGTATCAGATAAAACCTAAACGATACCCATCCCTAGTCTTGAGTGTCTTTTTCAATGTGTTTAGTTTCTCTTTCCCTGTGGTGTCATTATGTTCATTTGTGTCATTGTTTTGTGGACAATGTTTTCACCACCCAGAGAGGAGATTACAAAGGCCTCTCCCTCCCCCACCTTGGTGCCTCTGATCACATCACTGTTGTGCTAATGCCAGCATACAGGCCCCTGGTCAAAGTCACCAAACCAGTTCGTAAGCAGGTACGTGTGTGGCCAGAAGGGTCCTCAGAGGCACTGCAAGACTGCTTTTCCACTACAGACTGGGAGATCTTTAAACAGTCTGCGACACACAACAACACCACAGACTTTCAGGAATATACAGAAACTGTCACTGCCTACATCCCAAAATGCATCGATGATGTCACCTAGACCAGGACTATTACCAATCAGAAACCATGGCTCACAGGTGAGTTCTAAAGGCTCCTAAAGTTGAGAAATGCAGCCTTCAGAGCCGGGGATTAGGTGAGCCTAAGTACAGCAAGGACAAACCTGTCACGTGCCATCAGAGGCAATACAAACCATCACAGACTACAAGCCCACTCTGCAAACCGTGGCGACATAATCCCCAGACAGTGTGTGGAGATCCCTTGCCAAAATCAATACATGCAAAGCTCCAGGTCCTGATAATATCCTTGGACGAGCTATGCTGTGGAACTCACAAATGCCTTCACAGACATCTTTGACACATCATTAGGGTCAGGCTGTCGTTCCCACATGCACTGAAGCCTCCACCATCATTAGTGTACCAAAGAAGTCATCTATCTCCTGCTTTAAGGACTACCGTCCGGTTGCACTCACTTCCATCATTATGAATTGCTTTGAACAGTTAGTCATGCATCAAATCAAATTATCTCTTTCCCCCAACCTGGATACCAGTCAAAACGCTCAACCGATGATACAATTTCAACTGCCCTTCACTCAGCCCTCACACATCTGGACACTAGAGACTCATATGTTAGAATGCTGTTCATAGACTTCAGTTCAGCATTCAACACCATCATTACCTAGTAACTCATTCACAAACTGGATCTGCTGGGGATCAGCACCCCACTGTGTAACTGGATGCTGGATTTCCTGACAGGAAGACAGCAGACAGTACGGGTCGGCAGCAACACCTCCAGCCCAAGAACACTGAATACGGGGACTCCCCAAGGATGTGTGTTGAGCCCCCTTCTCTTTACTCTGCTTACCCACGACTGCACACCATCACACAGCTCCAACCTTTTCATCAAGTTTGCAGACGAAACAACTGTGGTAGGTCACGTCAGCAACAATGATGAGGCCTACTACAGGAATGAAGCTAAACATCTGGCCAAGTGGTGCAGCAACAACGACCTGCTGGTTGACTTCTGATGACCTCTAGAAATTTTTATTATTATCTTTAAAATGATATCAGCACAAACGAAAATTTTTGCAACACCAACCAGCACAAATGTAGCACAAATGTTTGACATAAATTTTGTTGGATTTAATTAATGTGGGGGGGCTGCTTGACCTCCGATGACCTCTAGAAATTTTCTTTAATATCTTTAAAATGATAGTGGCACAAACAAAATGTTTTGCAGCACAAACCAGCACAAATGTAGCACAAACGTTTGATACCACTTTTGTTGGATTTGGAAAAAAAGCGGCCTCATACGGCGTGCGGCGCGCGGTGAGAGATGCCAAACGCCGGTACCGGGAACGTGTGGAGTCCCGCTTCCACCAGGGCGACACACGGAGTATGTGGCACGGACTACGCACCATTACGGACTACAAAGCCAGGGACACTGCGCCGATCAACGCCGACTCTGCATTCACCAACGAGCTGAATCGGTTCTACGCCCGTTTCAAGGTTAGCCAGGCGGCTAATGCTATCTACCGCCTGACTACCGAGGACAGTGACGTCATCAGCGAGAGACCGGTGACCAGCATCGCGGAGCATGACGTCCGAGCGGCACTGAGGAGAGTGAACACAAGGAAAGCGGCGGGGCCAGACGGCATCACCGGCCGTCTGCTGCGCTGCTGTGCTGACCAGCTAGCAGGTGTGTTCACTTACATCTTCAACGAGTCCCTGACGAAGTCTGTGGTCCCCACATGCTTCAAAAGATCCACCATCATCCCTGTGCCCAAGAACAGCAAACCCTCATCCCTGAACGATTACCGGCCAGTTGCACTGACCTCGGTAGTAATGAAGGTGTTTAAGATAAGATAGAACTTTATTAATCCCTCGGGTGGGTTCCTCTGGGAAATTCGACTTCCAAAAAGCACAGCAACGACCGAAGTTACAGTTACAGAATTGTTATATATATATATATATATATATATATACACACACACACACATATATAAATACAGAGACAAATATAAATAAAATATACAAAGGGGATAAATAGAATAAATAGGAATAAAAAATAAAAATACAAGTGAATTGCACATTTCAAGTATTGAGTCTATTGCACCGTTGACTATTTACAAAAAGTATTGCACAAGGTATTGTACAGTGAGGTGAAGAGGCACTACAGCTTAGTTGTTCCCCCCTCCTTTGTCCTCCTGTTTCCCCTCCCTCTCCCCTCCAGAGAGGAGTTAAACAGTTTGATGGCGTGTGGGACAAAGGAGTTTTTAAGTCTGTTAGTTCTTGTCTTGGGGAGAAGCAACCTGTCACTGAACAGACTCTTCTGGTTGTTAATGGCCGTGTGCAGAGGATGCCCAGCATTGTCCATAATGTCCATCAGTTTCTTTAATGTCCTTTTCTCTGCCACTGTCACCAGAGTGTCCAGCTTCATGCCGACCACAGAGCTAGCCTTCCTGATCAGTTTCTCCAGCCTGGATGAGTCCCTCTTTGCTGTGCTGCTCCCCCAGCACACCACAGCATAGAAAAGTACTCCAGCAACCACCGACTGGTAAAACATCCTCAGGAGCTTCCTGCAGATGTTAAAAGACCTCAGCCTCCTGAGGAAGTACAGTCGGCTTTGGGCTTTTTTATACAGGTGCTCTGTGTTGCATGACCAGTCCAGTTTATTGTCCACCCACAGCCCGAGGTACTTGTACTTGTTGACCACCTCCACCTCCTCCCCCTCTATCTGAACCGGCAGTGGACCTTCTCTGGACCTCCCGAAGTCCACAACCAGTTCCTTAGTCTTTGAGGTGTTGAGTTGCAGGTGGTTTGTGTGACTCCATGCGACAAAGTTCCTCACCAGACCTCTGTACTCCTCTTCCTGATCATCCCAGATACACCCCATGATGGCCGTGTCATCTGCAAACTTCTGAATATGGCATAATTCAGAGTTGTAGCAGAAGTCAGAGGTGTACAGGGTGAAGAGAAGGGGGGACAGCACAGTTCCCTGTGGTGCTCCTGTGCTGCTGACCACTGTGTCAGACGTGATGTCCTTCAGCCTGACGTACTGTGGTCTGTCGGTGAGGTAGTCGGAGATCCAAGCCACCAGGCAGGGGTCCACCTCCATCCTGTTCAGTTTTTCCTGAAGCATACAGGGCCGGATGGTATTAAAGGCACTGGAAAAGTCAAGAAACAGTATCCTGACCGTGCCTTTTCCCTCATCCAGGTGTGAGTGGGCTCTGTGTAGGAGGTACAGGATGGCATCCTCCACTCTGACACCCGCCTTGTATGCAAACTGTAGTGGGTCCTGGGCATGTTGTACCTGTGGTCGGAGGAAGTTGAGGAAGAGCCGCTCTAGAGTCTTCATAAGATGTGACGTCAGTGCCACCGGTCGGAAGTCATTCAGCTCATTGGGCCGGTTCTTTTTGGGGACCGGGACGATGCAGGATGTCTTCCATAGGGCGGGCACTCTCCCCAGTCGCAGACTGAGGTTGAAGACTCGTTGTAGCGGCTCCCCAAGTTCAGCAGCACACGCCTTAAGCATCCTAGGACACACCTTGTCTGGGCCTGCTGCCTTTCTGGGGCGAAGCTTCCTCAGTTGCCTCCTGACCTGATCCACTGTGACACTGGGAGATGTTTGGGAGGAGGGGAGGGGGGGAGATGTCTTGCTGCTGATTGGAGGAGGGGGGTGTCATGGTGTCAGGAAGGGGGGGAAGCGAGGGAGGCAGGAGAGTGGGGAGAGGACTCTGTAGTGAAGGTGAGGGTGAGGGTGGGGGGGTTGTGGGCTGGTCAAACCTGTTGAAGAAGTTGTTAAGTTCGTTTGCCTTCTCCACAGTCCCCCCCCACTGTGCTTTTCTTGGTGTTGTGGCCTGTGATGGTTTTCACACCATTCCAGACCTCCCTCATATTGTTCCTCTCCAACTTCTGCACCTTCCTCCTGTAGGTGTCCTTTGCTTCCCTCAGGCAGCGTTTCACCTCCCGCTGTGCTGCTTTCATCTCCTCCTTCACTTTGCTCCTGAAAGCCTTCTTCTTCATGTTGAGGACAGCTTTGACTTCCTGTGTTACCCACGGTTTGTTATTAGGATAACACCGTACCATCTTAGCAGGGGCGACTGTGTCCACACAAAAGTTGAGGTAGTCTGTAAGACAGTGTGTCGCCCCCTCTATGTCCTCACCATGTGGGCTCAGGAGCACATCCCAGTCTGTGGTGTCATAACAGTCCCTCAGAGCATCCTCCTTTTCTGGGGTCCATCTCTGGATGGAGCGCGTTGTGACAGGCTGCCTTTGGACGAGGGGTGTGTATTGTGGCTGTAGGTAAACCAGGTTGTGGTCTGACTTCCCTAGTGGGGGGAGGGGGGTGGCTCTGTATGCATCTCTCACATTAGCATACAGTAGGTCAATTGTCCTGTTGCTCCTTGTGGGACAATTCACAAACTGGTGAAAAGCAGCCAGAGTAGAGTCCAGTGTGGCATGGTTAAAGTCTCCAGATATAATAATGAAAGCCTCGGGGTTTTGTGTCTGAAGTCTTGCTGTGACTGTGTGTATTTTCTCACAGGCAGCTGTTGCGTCGGCCCTCGGAGGGATGTAAACACACACACAGATCACATGACTGAACTCCCGAGGTAGATAATATGGCCGCAAGCTAACAGCTAGCAGCTCCAGGTCCGGACGGCATACCGAAACTTTAACGGAGACGTGTCCAGGGTTACAGTATCTGTTGTTAACGTAGACAATGAGTCCCCCACCTCTGCTTTTCCCGCTGGCCTGCGTGTCCCTATCGGCTCTCACGGATGTGAAACCGCATAGGTCTACGTTAGCCTGCGGCGTTAGCTCGGTTAGCCACGTCTCCGTGAAGATAAACAAGCTGCACTCACGGTATAGTCTGTGGTTGTTCAGAGCGCACAGTTCGTCAATCTTATTCTGTAACGAGTTCACGTTGCCCATGATCACTGTCGGGATTGATGGTTTGAATCGCCTCCGGTGATCCGCTCTCCTCGCTCCAGCTTTGCAGCCTCTGTAGCTCCTCTTTAGTTCGGCCGGGATGTTGTGTCGCATGCCGGTCTGTCCCTTTGTTCTTAGTGCCAGCAGCTCCGCTCTCGAATAGATGAAGGAGCTGGTTCCAGAAGTTTTGAAAGTGCATTATCCATCTTGTATCGCTATATCTAAGAGGTATAAGTAGAGGAAGGTGAAAAAAAGTTTGAAAAGCCTAGTCTAAAAAAGTTAAAGTTAACAAAAAAGGTGCGGTGTTGCAGAGCTACTTGGAAAGGCTGCCGTCACTCCAGCGCCATCTTGGACCAAGATTTGAGAGGCTGCTGAAGAACATCATCTCCTCCTCCATCCCAGACACCACAGATCCGCTGCAGTTCGCCTACAGATCCAACAGATCCACAGAGGATGCCATCGCCCACGTCCTACACACCACTCTCAGCCACGTGGACAAGAAACAGGGTAACTATGTGTGAATGCTGTTTGTTGATTACAGCTCAGCGTTTAACACAATAGTGCCCTGCAGACTGTTCACAAAGCTGAGGGATCTGGGACTTAACAGCCGTCTGTGTGCATGGGTGTTGGACTTCCTCACTGGCAGAACTCAGGTGGTGAGGGTGGGCAGGTGCTTCTCCAACAGCATCACCATCAACACAGGAGCACCTCAGGGATGTGTCCTCTCGCCACTGCTCTACTCCCTCTACACTTCAGACTGTGTGGCCACCCATGGCTCCAACACCATTGTGAAGTTTGCTGACGACACAGTGGTGTTGGGTGCCATCTCCAACAACGATGAGGCGGCCTACATGGATGAAGTGAAGAATCTGGCATCGTGGTGCCAGGACAACCACCTCCAGCTGAACGTCAGCAAGACCAAGGAGCTGGTGGTGGACTTCAGAAGGGGTCAGCACAGAGACTACAAGCCCATTATCATCAATGGAGCTCCAGTGGAGAGGGTGCAGTCCTTCAAGTATCTTGGTGTCCACATCTCCTCAGACCTGACATGGGCTGCCCACATTCAGGTCCAGACCAAAAAGGCTAGGCAGCGCCTGTATCACCTACGACAACTGAGGAAGTTCAGGGTTTCTCCAAAGATCCTCAGGGTTTTCTATACAGGCGCTGTGGAGAGCATCCTCACACAGAACATGACATCGTGGTTCGGGAACAGCTGTGTGAAGGACCAAAAAGCTCTCCAGAGAGTGATCCGTACAGCAGAACGCTGCTGCAGGATTGCTCTCCCCCCGCTTCAGGACACCTACACCAGGAGATGCCAGACTAGAGCAGCGCAGATACTGAAGGACCCGTCCCATCCAGGCAACAAACTGTTCCAACTTCTGCAATCTGGTAGAAGGTTCCGCATCTTCCGGGCAAGGACAGAGAGACTCAAGAGGAGCTTCTATCCCCAAGCCATCCGTGCCCTAAACACACACACCCGCCCTCTCACATCATCTATAATTGACTGAGTCAGGACTCTTCCAGACACTAAACCAAGGCACAATGTACATTTCAATTCCTTTAATTTTAAATATGTTTATATTGTCTATCCTGTAAAATAGTCAGATGTCTATTCATATTAATGTACAGAATTCACCTGCTTGCTGCTACTACTGCACATTCACCCAGTGTATATACTATATATATATATATATATATATATAATGTTCTTCCTCTACCCCCCCCCCCCCCCCCAATTTTTGCACATGTGTCAGGCTACATTTCACTGTGTGTTATACTTGTATAACTATGCATGTGACAAATAAAGAACCTTGAACCTTGAACCTTGAAAAAAAAAAAGGGGGGGGGGGGGGCAGATGAGCAAAGCAGCTTACTAGAATGATCAGGACACACAAAAGCCACAATCTTGTGATGAGCAGCTCTATATGAGTTATTGTTGGTGTTAAATGCAGCTCAGATTAAACTGGGCTGAACAGGGGTACAGATGGACTAAGTCCTAGAGCTGCCCCAATCTGATATTATGATTATCACCTAAAAAGCTACATATTGATTACTGTTACGTACGTGTTTAATATCCTATGTGTCAACAACAGATCACCAGTAACTAGTGGAGACAGGTAATACAGACAGGTGAAGATGTGATATGCTGAGCACTCAGAGCACTTTCTACAACTTGACTCATTCACCTATTCATAAAAGCACTTTTTTCTGCGCTTTTTGTTTTCTACCTAACTGACACCTGCAAAGCAGGCCCTTGCTTCAGTGGGCAGACTGAGGGCTGCTATGACTTTACTCTCATGAAAGTGCTGAATGGTATATTACCCATCCCTGTATTTTCCTGGTCAGTCTTTTGGTTGCAGCGAAACTAACAAGAAACAAATATTCTTTGTCAACAATTTTTACCTACAAAAAGGTAAAAATTCTGACATTTGCCTCTTGGTAGATGCTAACAGATCAGATCAGTTTCCCATGTTTTAATTGTATTGTCTCACAGATAATACGTGATTTTAACACTTGGGTAATTATTTTTGTATCTTCACCTACAGTACATTTCTAGAACTTCATGAAAAAAACCTCTGTAATGGGCACTGGATCTGAATGTACTTTAGAATGTAGAGTAGAACTAGAATTTTAGATCAGTCATTTTAGGTATTTTGCTACCAAAGAGCCTGCTGACGTTAAAAAACATCACTACCTGCATTATATAACCTTATTACTTGTCACCAAACGTCAGGGAATTTGTTTTTAGTTGATTATTTCTTTGCTGGAACAATAATTCTTAGCAGTAAGTATTATACCCTTTGGAGCATGGCACTCCCTTCACCCCACCAGTAAGGAATATACTTTTTTCTCACATGTCCATCACTCCTACTCTCGTCTGGATTATCTTTTGGTCAGCAGCTCACTGCTGAGTGACATTTCAGACACAGAGATTCACCCTATAGCTGTCAGCGATCATGCTCCTGTATCGCGAACACTAATGCACAAGAATAATACTACGCCAAGTAAGAACTGGAGATTTAATACATCACTGTTTAAAGATGAAGACTTTATTAAATATTTAAAAAAAGAGTGGACTTCATATTTGGACTATAATGACACTCCCGAAACATCAGCTTCTGTTCTATGGGAAGCAGGGAAAGCTGTGATGAGAGGTAAAATAATTTCTTTCTCATCACATAAAAAGAAAAAAGAAAACAAAAATATTCAGGAATTAGAAAAAACCATCAAATCCCTAGAAGAAGCCTACGCGTCCCACCAAGATCAGGAAACATTGAACAAAATACAGAAAACAAAACTAGAATTAAATGAGATAATTGATAAAAAAAAACAAAATTCTTAGTACAAAGACTACACCTACAAAATTATGAACATGGTAATAAATCCGGTCAATTTCTAGCAAACCAGCTAAAAATAAATAAAGAAAAAACAACTATATGTGCTGTTCAAGATTCATCTGGGAACACATTATATGATCCGATACAAATAAACAACATTTTCAGGGATTTTTATAAAACGTTGTATTCACCACAAATAAACCCATCTAAAAAAGAAATTGATCAGTTTTTGGACAACATAACTCTTCCAAAATTATTAGACACTCAAGCAATGGCACTGGATTCACCACTGACACCAGGTGAACTCCAGGAAGCCCTGATAAGTATGCACAATAATAAGGCTCCAGGTCCAGATGGCTTTCCTGCAGAATTCTACAAAGAATTCTGGTCGATTCTAGCACCAGTTTTCTACAGAACGTTGTTGGAAATTAAAGAAAAGGGCAGACTTCCATCAAATATGAATTCTGCAAACATTAATCTCCTGCTAACACCAGGCAAAGACCCTGTATATCCCTCAAGCTATCGTCCAATATCCCTTATAAACGTAGACCTTAAAATAATCTGCAAAGCTCTCTCAAAGAGACTGGAGAAAATAACCCCCCTCTTAATTCATCCTGACCAAACTGGTTTCATAAAAGGTAGGCACTCATCAACAAATACACGTAGATTACTTAATTTGATAGACTACTCATACAGTAAAAACCTAGAAACTACAATATTCTCTTTAGATGCAGAAAAAGCATTCGACAGAGTTAACTGGAAATTTCTATTTGCAACTTTACACAAATTTGGTTTTGGATCCTCTTTCATAAACTGGTTAAAAATATTATATAATTCCCCAACAGCTTGTGTTAGAACAAATGACCAGACATCCTCCAGCTTCTGCCTCCTGAGGGGACCATGTGGATTCATGGATTTTTTTTTCACATACTGTCTCTCACAGTTGAAGTGTACCTCTGGTGCAAATTACTGACCTCTGTCATCATTTTAAGTGGGGGAACTTGCACAATCGGTGGCTGACTAAATACTTTTTTGCCCCACTGTATTAAGATGAATGTGGTGAATGGATGTTTCATTTTTCTCATTTTAGCACCTTTTCTTACCTTAGTTTTTAAATTTTTAAACTTTTCTTCCCCTCACTTATGTGCCATGGCTGTCCCAATGATCCTTTTCTGCAGGATAAAATCTGAAAGTGTCTAACTACAAAGGACATCTATGCATGTATAATATCTACTTAATTGGCTTAGCACACTGTATACACACACACTGTGTATTGGACCAGTGATTATTTATTGTGGTCTGTTAATGAGGAATTCAGTGATAAATGTATTCATTGTGATAATGAAACAAAAGCTGTCGTCAATATTGGCCACTGAATGGACTGCTTTAAAAGGAGCAGGTTTTTTGTTTGTTTGTTTTTGTTTTGCACAATTCAGCTTTTAAATTAGCACCAACATTGATACATGATATGTTTATATGGTCTAAAAGTGACTGATTCTTAAATAAAGTCTACATTTCTGGGAGTTTTTGAACTGGCTGCAAGCATTTGTGCCATTTTACAGAAGCTCTGATGGTAAGTACAGGTAAGAAGTGACTAAAATCCTTTAGGGTTCTCATTTATTACACTTTATTACACAAGAAAACATTGGACGCAGAGGTTACATTTTACTTTTTACTACAGAATTTGTAGTAGCACAAACCTCGAATACAGGAGGAACAATGTGGTTTTCGTCCTGGTCGTGGAACACTGGACCAGCTCTCAAGGATACTTGAGGGTGCATGGCAGTTTGCCCAACCAGTCTACATGCGCTTTGTGGACTTGGAGAAGGCATTCGACTGTGTCCCTCGGGAGGTCCAGTGGGGGGTGCTCCAGGACTATGAGGTGCCTGGCCCATTGCTTCGGGCCATTCAGTCATTATATGACCGTTGCAAGAGCTTGGGCCGCATAGCCGGCAATAAGTCAGACTTGTTCCTGGTGGGTGATGGGCTCCGCCAAGGCTGCCCTTTGTCACCAATTCTGTTCATAATTTTTATGGACAGAATTTCTAGGTGTAGCCAAGTGGCTGAAAGCTATCACTTCAGTGGTCTCAGGATCTCATCTCTGCTTTTTGCAGATGATGTGGTTCTGTTGGCTTCACCAGGTGATGGCCTCCAGCTTGCCTTGGAACAGTTCGCAGCTGAGTGTGAAGCGGTGGGAACCAGAATCAGCACCTCCAAATCTGAGGCCATGGTCCTCAGCCGGAAAAGGGTAGAGTGCCCACTTCAGGTCGGGGATGAGTTCCTGCCCCAAGTGGAGGAGTTCAAGTATCTTGGGGTCTTGTTCACAAGTGATGGGAGAAGGGAGCAGAAGATCGACGGACGGATTGGTGCAGTGGCTGCAGTGATGCGGATACCGTACCGGTCTGTTGTGGTGAAGAGAGAGCTGAGTGTAAAAGTGAAGCTCTCAATTTACTGGTCAAATACAAGCGGCGGAAATGAGCTTCCTCCGAAGGGTGGCTGGCCTCTCCCTTAGAGATAGGGTGAGAAGTTCGGCCATTTGGGAGGGGCTCAGAGTAGAGCCACTGCTCCTCCACATTGAAAGGAGCCAGTTGAGGTGGTTCGGGCATCTGACAAGGAAGCCTCCTGGGCGCCTCCTGGGTGAGGTTTTCCGGGCATTTTCCGGGCATGTCCGGATGTCCGGAAAACCTCACCCGGGAGGGAGCAGGCCCTGGGGCAGACCCAGGACACGCTGGAGAGATTATATCTCTCGGCTGGCCTGGGAACGCATTGGTGTTCCCCCGGATAAGCTGGAGGAGGTGGATGGGGAGAGGAAGGTCTGGGCTTCTCTGCTTGGGCTGCTGCCCCCACGACCCGGCCCCAGATAAGCGGAAGAAAATGGATGGATGGATGGACTACAGAGTTTAACTTATCTGAAACCATTAAGACAGGAAACATGAGCTCAAATGTAAAATCCTACATGTTAATTTATAACCTGGAGCAAATGGCAGCTTTAATTTGAGATAAGAAGGCTTCTGTGTTTGACTATGTTATAACAGTATCACAAAGTTGCAAAAAAAAGCTGCAAAACTGCAGATTTGTCAGCTGCACATTCACGATCCATGAACCTCCTGCTAAACCACATCCCAAAGATGCTCTAATAGACTGAAATCTGGTGAATGTGGAAGTCATTTATGTTCAAGAAAGCAGTTTGAGATCATTTGAGCTTTGTCATGTGTTGCATTGTCCAACTGGAAGCAACAGAAGATAGGTACACTGTGATCTTGAGGGGCTCGACATGGTCAGCAATAATACTTGGGAAGGCTGTGATGTTTAAACAATGCTCAGCTGGTATTAATGATCCCAAAGTGTGCCAAGAAAATATCCCACACATTATTACACCACTATCAGCCTGAGCTGATCAGGATGGTTCTGTACTTTATGTTGTTTGCACCAAAATCTGACCCAATACCACAAATGGAGACTCATCAGACAAGGCGATACTTTTCCAGTCTTGTATTGTCCAATTTTGGTGAGCCTGCACAAATTATAGCCTCAGGTTTCTGTTCTTAGCTGACACAAGTGGCACCCGGATAGGTCTGTGTTTGGTGTCTGAAAACAGCTGCATTTTTCCTGAGTACAAAAACAAAACAAGAAGCAACAATTGTGTCCCTTTGAGCAATATGGCTCATTTGAAAGAACCAAATTTAGTATTGCGGTCTAGACAACCCAAAATGGGATGTCCCCATATGTGGATGCCAGGTCCTAGGAGGTTAAAATTTATGACGACTCAAAATTGAAACCTGACAAATTAAAACCCTGAATCATCATCACTAGTGTGAACTAAAGGGTGTCATCTTTTTTCTTTTCAATCCATTAACTGCCACATTTTGTAGACTGAGCAAGAAAAGAAGTAAGCTCTTCATGGTGACCCCAGAAAATTTCTTGTATGACTTTCTAGCATACAGCTGACACTGTTGGACATCTTACGGAGTCCCGCCACAAGGAGGCACTACAGGCTTTCAAACCAACTGTTTCTGTTTCCAAAGCGGCGCAAACCATCACCACCGACCATCGTATTCTAGCCTATGGATGTATGTTTGTGTTGATACATAACTTAAAGCCACCGCTGTGAAGGCATCACATTACAGGGGTTGAAAAAAAAAAAACCCTTTGCACTGACTATAGAAGTACTACAACCCGGCCTTTAAAAAAACAAACATTTTTTGCAGTCCTATATTTGAGAAATGTTGGTCTTTATCTGCTAGAATAAGGATTCGGGCAAACACTTTTGATTGTTTGTTTTTAATCAAATATGTTTTATTATTGATATTGAAATGGGTGTTAATCAGGTTGGTACAATTATTGTTGGGTTATTTCTTAGTTACACCGTAGCAATGTTACAATAATTAAAAGCTACACTTCAACTGTGGTGTGTCAAACAGCCCACTATGACCTTAAGTGGGTCGCACCAGTCAGTCAGTCAAAGTCAAATTTATTTATATAGCACGTTACAACAAACAACAAATGTTGATCAAGGTGCTGTACAATTAAGATAATCAAAAGCAATAAAACATGATAAACAGACATGATAAAAGTTAAGGAAACAATCATAAAATAAGAAGATTTGAGCAAGAAGTAAGATAAATAAAAGTAAAACAAACTCATTCTGATTTAAAAACCATGGCGTAAAAGTGTGTTTTCAGACGGGTTTTAAAAGTGTCCCGTGTTGGGGAGGTCCTGATGTGAAGGGCCAGTTCGGTTCACAATTTAGGAGCAGTTACAGCAAAGGCCCGAACTCCTCTGTGCTTTAATCTGGATCTCGGGACAACCAGGAGCAGACCTCAGTGATCCGCAGACCTCAGTGATCTTCAGCCTCAGTAAAGATTTTTATACTGACTGAAGATCACAGGGATCTTCAGTCAGTATAAATAAGTTACATGTTTAACTGTTTTTCCACAGGACAAAGAAAAAACTGCTGCAACAAAGAAAGACATCTGTCAGCACAACTCTTTGGTCTTAAATTGTAAGAAATAAACGTGTAAAATTACAGAAAAAATTCTGGTAGCTCAGACTGTCCAGTTTATAACTGCTCCTGAAGGTAATTCTTTTTGATGTTTGGAGTAGAATAAAGGGCCATGCTCCAACTTATGTTTAACCAGTATTTTAATCTTCTTTTCACCAGCAAACACCGTGAAAATATACGGTGAAATAAGAAATGAAAACACGGATATTATGTCAGCAAAATAAAATTACAACATAAAATGTACACAAAGTAAAATATACAAACGTACTGTGTGCGCCTTTTTTTTTTTTTTTTTTTTTTTTTTTTTTGCCTGTCCCGTTTGGCTCTTTTGCCATCAGAATTATTGTCTAAAGGCAAAGAAAGATGCCCAATGGATTTACTTTACCAAATTGACCATCCCAGCCTTGCCGTAATGGTCCATTTGATTCACCTTTTATTGTTTATTTTATTTTCACTTACTGAATACGGGACAGACTTGACTGGAGGAAAGAAGGGGAGAAAGAAAGAGGGAAAGAGAAACAGCTGAGAAGAGGGACGGGGGAGAAGGGCAAAAGACAAAAACCAACAGAACGGGCAGAAGAAAAAATGCAGATATCAATCACCTGGATCACCTGCTGAGAAAGAAAAAAGAAAGCAAGCAGAAGAGAACAAGAGTAACAGAATAAACAACATCACAATGATATATGGGAATATGACAGTAAATACTAAATGTTAAACATTATTGTGCAGCACATAAGATCAACAGAACACAGTGTGCTTTGAGGTAGGAGCTAAAAAGGGTGTAGTTTGTGGGTGTGATCACCCGTGTGTACACCTGTGAGCATGAACGCGCTTGTTTTTTGTTTTTTAAAAGGTTCATGTAACGATCTGCTAGGGAGTGTGGGGGGGCCACAGCCCCGTCCTCCAGGGCATGAAGCAGGTATGGAGGAGATCAAAACTCCAGACATCCAGAGGCCCCCAGAACACAAGAGACCAAGGAAGACCAACAGAGGGGCAGCCGCGCCACTGTCCCAGAAAGAGCTGAGGAGAGTCCCAGATGAGGGCTCACTCAGCAGCCGCGGAGCAGAAGCCAGGGGGAGTTGCAGTGACGCGCCCGTGAGCTCCGCCGGCAGCCAGCCGCGCCTGAGTGACCGAGCCCCAGGCCGAGAGGCCGGGGGCACCCCACCTCCGAAGTGGCCCGAGCGAGCCCCAGGCTCCAGGCCCCGATAAGCGGCCGCCAAGGAGTGAGCCGGTGTGTACCTGGACGCCCATCCCCGGACACAAAGAACCACCAACGCACCGATGTCTGAGGGGGTCCGCCACTGGCAGGGGAAGTGGTGGTAGGGGGAGATAGGCCTCCAAACCTTGGAGGGCCTGAGATGTCCCCAGAGAGGTGGCGCCTGACACCCAACCTGACATATAGACACAGACATACAGGCACACACAGATACAAACATCCATTCCCACCCTCATGCTCTCATATGCACTTACTCCACACTCAACCAACGTGGAGACAGACATAAAGAGACGCTGTACACATGATCACACTCCCCAAGCGTACTCTACAAACCGGGTCTAGGTACCCTTGCCCCTGGAGGGGGGAACTGCACCCAGACCCAGGTGGTGTTACCCTTTTCCCTGCGGTGGGGGGAGGCAGACCGCCCCGACTCCGCAGCAGCAGGAAGGCCCCACACTCCAGACCGCAGTCGGACGGCCAACTCCTCCTCTTAGCCCCCCCGCTCCAGCAGGTCGCAGAGAACGGGGGTGAGAGAAGACTCCAAACCTCCCTCCACCCGCTCATTGTAGTGTTGATGCATGTGTGTTCTAAGGTGCATTTAAAACCCAGGAGGGCATGGAGCTACCTGCCAGAGAGCAGCAGGTAAGCGCATGGTCCCTCCTGCTAGCCCTCAATGTCTACGTGTGTGCGCCTTTCTACCAAACATCCATGGGCACTTTCAGTCCACAATATCGGTACACGGCCAGCTTGCTCTTTCTGGCTCAAGTCCTCTGTCTCTGGCGGAATATCCGCTTAATTGAACATCCGCCAAAAGCATGCACACCACAAGCACTCTCAACTCTCAAGTCCACCAGTAGGTGGCAACAACACAACATGCAACCAGAGAAAACACCCAACTTTGAACATTGCAGTCACATAATAATTACATTTCAAATCGACAGCTACACAGTTAATTTCTTTCTTGTTCTTTTTAAACACTAGTCGAAAAAACAAACAAAAAACACCCCCTTCATATATTTTATTTACTTCATCTATTTTTAGTTTTTTTAGTTTGTTTGTTTTTTATTGTTTTTTGTCAGCTTTTCAGCTCCACTTTTTCGCCACTTCTTCCACACTAAAACTTTTTGACAAGCTGCATGAGGACAGTGAAGGCATAGAAGGGGCCGGTCGCATTAAGATATTTGATTGGCCAATCCAGTGTCAGTAATGAAGATAAATGGGCTGTTGTATGCATGTACAGCTATGCTGTCGAGCAGAAGGCAAGAAGCAGAAGAAGAGACGGGGAGCAGCAGAAATGGCGGATGGTGGCAGGCGGCGGCGGCCACAAGAGGTGGCGGCGTTGGTGCGGTTTGGTGCAGCAGTGCGTGGCGACGGCATACGACGACCAGTGAGCGGAGAGGCAGAGGGCGCTGTGCTGCTGCTGAAGTAGCTTGATGCCAGACGACACTACAGTGGGGAATTGGTGGGCAGCGGGACAGCGCCCTACCTCCTGCGGCGAGACCACAGTGCTGGCGTGACACAGAAAGGTGGCGGGCGGAGTTGAGAGCTCTGCCCATCCGGGGTAAGTCCCGAAACGTATTGCGCTGCAATAATCCGGTCCACTCGAAGGAACAGTGACTGTCGCTGGCCCCTCTCTTTTCCAGTACTCCGGAGCGGAGAGACTGACAGGACGGCCAGGGACGCCGTCGGGTTTTCCTTGCCCCGCTCCGATTGACTGTTAAATGTCTCCTGACATTTCTGTCTGCATCATCTATTCAACCATAGCTTTAACACACTCCCACAGCCCATGGTCTCCAGAAGCCATTACAGTCAATAACTTGAGCAGTAATCACTGTACAGTTCCTTTGAACCAAAGTTGGCTGACCTAAAGTGTCATAGCTCAGTGCAGTTGGTTGCTGTCTTTGTCTTTGAGGTCGCTGCCTCACAGAGTCAGTCTCACCACCAGTTGCAGCTAGAATGTCAGTCATAGCATCACAACTCAGTGGCCTGTCAATGTCAGGGTCAGGGCCTTGGATCTGCCCAGGCACAGTCTCTTCGCTCTGTAGTGGCACATCCTCTTCTTGACAGCGGAGAGGTTGAGGTTGGAAGGACTCTGCCAAAGGGTTAAGCGGAGTCTGCCTCTGTCGTCTCCCTGGAACCAGCCTGAGGTACCACTGGTAGGTGCCATGGTGTGTTCATCTGATGTGTCGCCATTCCCTGGCTGCTGCTGTCTACGTGGAGGTTTGAACTTCTTCCGTGTCACAGTCGGAGAGTCTTTTTGGGGCTGAATAGTAGGGCTGCCACGATTAGTCGACTAGTCACGATTACGTCGACTATCAAAATCATCGACGACTGATTTAATAGTCGACGCGTCATTTGAAAGATCACAAAAGACGCAGGAATAAGTAGTAGGATTTAAGAGCTCAGTTTACAACCAGTTAGTTTTAATATTACTCTTATTATTCTTTCTGGGTCACAAAATAAACGTTTAACATATTTTCAGGCGAGAATGTAGCTGTGGAAACCTCAAATATCTGCTCAGTTTATCAAGACACCACATATTTTCAAAAGCGCTCCGACGTTTCCGGAGACGTCTGTTACCCACTAGCTCGATAGCTAGCCGGGGGCAAGGTCACTAGAGCCGTGAGAACACCGGAGTCCCGGCAAATCATTTTCAAACCCACCGCCGTCTTTCGCTACTCAGGTTAAATATATATAAGTCACTTAGATAACTTAGAAATGTTATTGTTTGGCTTTTTTTTAGTATTTTATTTGTTCCTGAGTAAATCGGTTTGGCTGAGATTAAAGTTATAGTTTTTACACAGCTGAATAAACGTCAAGCAGACAGCTGATTATCAGAAGTGTGAGATGCTCAAGAATTTACTCTGGTGTCCTGTTATATTTTAGATAGCAAGGAGTTTATTAAACTTCACCGAAACAATCTGCAAATTTCATTAAAATTTAATAAACTATCATTCTTGTCTTTATTTTTAGTTAGCACCTTAAACACTTAAAGCTGTAAGCTAATGATAGTTATATAAGAGCAGATGCTGCTGGTGCAATAAGCTGTACGTTTTACGTCCAATGGATGATGATCTGATTAGTCGACCAATCGCAAAAATAATCGGTGACTAGTCGACTATCAAAATAATCGTTTGTGGCAGCCCTACTGAATAGTCTATGTTGATGGCAGGAAGTCACAGGGCAGTAGGAGATTTCTGTGCACCATTTTATCTCTGCCTTGGCCATTTTCAGGGCTGATCAGATACACTGGACTGTCATCTACTTTCCTCTCCTTCACTTGGTTCTCCCAAAAGGACTGGATCTTTGCGGGTCCACCTCTAGGAGTGAGATTTCAGAGGAGCACTCCATCCCCAGGCTGAAGATCCTTCCCTTTAACTTTCTTGTCATAGTATGCTTTGCCTCGAGCAGCTTCCTTGGTCACAGTTTGAGAAGCCACTGTGTACGCCTCCTGCATTCTCTTTTTCCAGCAGCTAAGATTGTCATCATAGTCCACATGAGCTTCATCACTTTTCAGGTCGAAGAGCAAGTCGATGGGCAGGTGTAGGGAATGTCCGAAGATGAGGTAATATGGAGCGTAGCCTGTTGCGTCATTCTTCGTACAGTTGTACGCGTGGACGACTTTAGCTAGCGACTCTTCCCAATCATTCTTCTCCTTGTCCTCCAGGGTCCGCAACATGGACAGCAGGGTGTGGTTGAATCTCTCCACCTGTCCATTACCCTGCGGGTGGTAGGGTGTTGTGTGGGAGCCCTGGATACCTGAGAGTTCTTTCAATCTTGCCATGAGTTTGTTTTCAAACTCCTTGCCCATGTCGTGGTGTAGTCTGGTCAGGAAGCCAAACTTGAGTGCAAAGTCATTGAAGAGCTTGTCAGCGACTGTTTTAGCTGCTTTGTTCTTTGTTGCATAGGCTTGGGCAAACCTCGTGAAGTGATCCATGACAACAAGTATATACTCGTAGCCCTGCTTACACTTTTCCAGGTGAAGAAAGTCTATGGACACCAGCTGGAATGGGTAAGTGGACTGGATCGGGGACAGAGGTGCACGGGTCTGCTTACTCGGTTTCTTCTTCTTAAAACACTCACATTCTTCTGTAACAAAGTGTTCAACCTCTTTCGCCATCTGCGGCCAGTAGAACCTGTCTCAAATCAGGTCGAGCGTCCTTTCCACCCCTAAGTGGCCCATGTCTTGGTGGAGTTCTTTAAAAACCAGGGGACGATAGGCTTTAGGGACCAGTAGCTGCTCTCGGCGTGATGTTTGGCAATGCAAGACACCATTTTGGTCGACGTGAAGCTTCAACCACTGCTTGAGTAGTCCAGCTACTGCAGGATGCTCTGACTTCACCTCAGTTCTACTCGGTCTTCTACCCAGCGACTTATACCAGAGCACCCTTGCCAGAACTTCAGCTGCTTCCTGGGCTCTGTAAATCTGGTCTGGTGTAAAAGACTGAGTAGTGTCAGAATCTTTGATTAACTTCAGAGCACTCACCTGGATAACTCCAACGCCTTGGCAAGGGTCTCTCTCCTCGACCGTTACAGATCCAAGATGGCGGCGCGTGAACAACGCGAGGCTCAGTGTCTCTCCAGAATCTGCTATTTAGCGGTTTTTTATCTACTTTTAACCGGATTATTCGTCCAGAATTGCTGTGCGTTGCTGACCTACAGCAGACAAGAGCTTCTGGACATCTGGACTCACAACTCCAACAGTTTTATCGCCGATCTCCGACTCATCCCAGAGATCTCCAGAACACCGGAGGCTGCCCACTCTCCCCGGCTGGGCGGAAGTGCACGCAGACGGCGCCGAGATCGTAAACAAAGGCGAGGTAGGCGCGGAGGGCTACGGGCTAAGCTAAAGCTAACACCACACCGGCTGCCTTTACCCAGTATTTTTCTCGCCAATGTCCGTTCTCTGGCAAACAAAATGGATGAGATACGGCTCTCCATCACTAACAACAGACGGATTATGGACTCAAATGTCATGTTTTTCACCGAAACATGGCTGAACAACAGCTGCCCGGACAATGCTATCGAGTTAGCAGGACGCCACACACACCGAGCCGACAGGCTAGCAGATGACTCCGGCAAGACCAGAGGTGGAGGTTTGTGCATTTATATTAACAATGCTTGGTGCATGAACTCCACTACTACTGAGAGTCACTGCTCACCTAATGCGGAGTTTTTAATGGTCAAATGCAGACCTTATTATCTCCCCAGAGAATTCACTTCGATCATACTCACTGCCGTGTATATACCCCCCGACGCTAATGCTAGGTTGGCCATGAAAGAACTTTCTGCAGCCATTAACAAACACCAGAATAAACACCCCGAGGCTGCTTTTATTGTTGCTGGCGACTTCAACCACACCAACTTAAAGACAGTCCTCCCCAGATTCCACCAACATGTCTCCTGCCACACCAGAGGAGACAAGACTTTAGACCATGTGTATTCCAACCTGGCTGGAGCCTACAAAGCCACACCCCTCCCCCACATTGGACAATCGGACCATCTCTCCCTGTTCCTCACACCTCGGTATTCACCACTCATCCAACGTGTGAAACCTGCTGTGAGGACAATTAAAGTGTGGCCAGAGGGGACAGACGCAGTGCTCCAGGACAGATTTAAAAACACAGACTGGAATATGTTCACCCACACAGACCTGGACCAGTACGCCTCATCTGTACTGGATTACATCTCCAAAACCACAGACAGTGTCACCACCCAGAAACGGATCACCATGTACCCCAACCAGAAGCCTTGGATGAACCGGGATGTTCGTCTCCTCCTGAAGGCCCGCAACACTGCCTTTAGGTCAGGAGATGCACACGCCTACAGTACAGCCAGGGCTAATCTAAAGAAGGGCATCAAAAAAGCCAAACACCATTACAAAAAGAAGGTAGAAGAACACTTCTCCAACTCCAACCCCCGACGCATGTGGCAAGGACTCCAGACCATCACAGACTACAGGACCACCAAACCCTCCCCCGCATCCTCTGATGTCTCCTTCCTCAACGAGCTCAACAACTTTTATGCTCGTTTTGAGCGAGGGAACCCCACAACCACAACCAAAGCAGACATGACGCCAGACCACCAACCTATGACTCTCTCCCCCACCGATGTAGGAGCGGTGCTGAGCAGGATCAATGTCCACAAGGCTGCAGGCCCTGATGGCATCCCCGGGCGTGTTCTCAGAGCGTGTTCTGGGGAGCTTGCAGGAGTGCTCACAGACATATTCAATCTGTCCTTGGCCCACGCTGTGGTACCGGCCTGCTTCAAATCCACCTCCATCGTCCCGATACCCAAAAACTCCAACCCATCTTGCCTCAATGATTACCGCCCAGTAGCACTCACCCCCATCATCACTAAGTGCTTAGAGCGACTGGTCCTAGCACACTTCAAATCCTGTCTTCCCCCCACCCTGGACCCCCACCAATTCGCATACCGCCGGAACAGGAGCACAGAGGATGCAGTCTCCATCGCAATGCACTCTGTCCTCTCACACCTGGACAACAACAACACCTACGCCAGAATGCTGTTTATAGACTTCAGTTCAGCATTCAATACAATCCACCCCTCACAACTCATCAGGAAACTGACAGACCTGGGCATCAGTTCCCTCATCTGCAAATGGTTACTGGACTTCCTGACCAACCGCCCCCAACATGTCCGGCTGGATAACCGCTGCTCATCTACCATCACAATGAACACCGGTGTACCACAAGGCTGTGTGATGAGCCCTTTCCTCTACTCCCTCTTCACCCACGACTGCAGACCTGCTGATGGTTCCAACACCATCATTAAGTTTGCAGATGACACCACGGTGATTGGCCTCATCAGTGACAACGATGAGGCCGCCTACAGGGAGGAGGTGGATCGTCTGGCTGAGTGGTGCGACAGAAACAACCTGCTGCTTAACACCGAGAAGACCAAGGAGCTCATCGTGGACTACAGGAGGAATGCTGACCCACATCCACCCATCCACATTAAGGGGACGGCTGTGGAGCGTGTGAGCAGCTTCAAGTTCCTGGGAGTCCACATCTCCGAGGATCTCACCTGGACGACCAACTGCTCCAAGCTGGTCAAGAAGGCTCACCAGCGCCTCTTCTTCTTGAGGACTCTGAGGAAGAACCACCTGTCCTCAGACATCCTGGTGAACTTCTATCGCTGCACCATCGAGAGCATCCTGACCAACTGTATAACAGTCTGGTACGGGAACTGCTCTGCCTCGGACCGGAAGGCGTTGCAGAGGGTCGTGAAAACTGCCCAGCGCATCGCCGGAGCACCACTTCCTGCCATAAAAGACATCTACAGGAAGCGGTGTCTGAAAAGGGCTGGGAAAATCATCAAAGACCCCAGTCACCCATCACATGGACTCTTCACCCTCCTGCCCTCTGGGAGGCGCCACAGGAGCCTCCGGACTAAGACCACCAGGTACCGGAACAGCTTCTTCCCCACAGCTGTCAGACTCCTGAACTCTGCCTCCTGACATCTGACCCACGTTAAACTCATGGACTGAACATACACACACCCACAATGGACAACTGTACCCTCAAACACAATAATAACATGGACTGAACCACCACTCACAACCACTAGCACTTTATATAGCCTCTGTAGAAACTATCTACACCCTCACTTATCTTAACTGCACTACTGTATAGCTCTGTGTAAATAATCATTCTGTACATTCGATAATCTTTAATCCTACAACTGTTTACAACTTGCATAGTTCCCATTTCTGTATAGCTGTATATCCCAGATTCTGTAAAGTTATTTATTTCATATTCTGTATAGTTTTTCATATTTATATCCTGTTCATATCCTGTACATAGCTTGTACTCACTACAGCCTGTACATACTTATAGTTATAGAATATTCACAACATACTTCATACCGTGTACATTATAACATACCATAATAGACCCATTTCTGTAATATACTCACATATCTATATTATTGCTAATATATATTGTAATATATCTATATCACTAAAGCACTTCTGGATGGATGCAAACTGCATTTCGTTGCCCTGTACCTGTGCATGTGCAATGACAATAAAGTTGAATTCTATTCTATTCTATTCTACAGACTCCATTGATGCGCTTATGGCTTCCTGTCCAACTTCAGCTGTACAGCTCTTCATGTAGCTGTCAAAGTCCAGCGGCATTCGCGACAGCCCATCAGCATCTGCGTTGGTCTTGCCTGGACGGTAGCGGATGGTGAAGTTGTAGCTGGCCAGCTCCGCGACCCATCTGTGACCTGTGGGTTAAGCTTTGCAGTAGTAGGCACATATGTTAGTGGGTTATTATCAGTGTACACCACAAACGATGGGGCATGGCACAGATAATCCTGGAAACGTTCACAAATCGCCCACTTCATAGCCAAAAACTCTAATTTGCCAGAGTGCAGGTGGTACTTTTTCTCTGCTGGACTCAGGGTGCGTGAGCCATATGCTATGACTCTCATCTTGCCTTGCTGCCGCTGATACAAAACAGCACCTAGCCCAACCTGTGATGCAACACAATGTAGCACAAAAGGCTCTGTGAAGTCGGAGCACCTGAGAATGGGGGGTCTTGTAAGTGCATCTACAAGCTGGTTCAATGTCTCTTGGTGGGAGGTCGTCCACTGAATGGGCGCCCGTGATGGTAAGTGCCCTTTACTTTTCTTCACCTCCTTTTTGGACTTGTCGGCTGAGACTGGAGCAGAGTTCTCAGAAGATGGAGGGCTGAGCAGGCTGTAGAGTGGATGGGCTACACCAGAGCGTTCTCACTCCCGAGGCGTAACATGTGGACGTTTTGTCACGTCCCGCGGCGTTCCTGAGGAACGCGAAAGGAGACCTTCGGCGTTCTTATGGTACGCGGCGGGTTATGGCTGGAATCCAGTGCAATGACGCTCCCGCGGTAGTAGACGTTCCAGCCCTGTATTCCAGCCAGAAACCTAACCTTATCCCTAGCCCTGACCATAACCTTATTCCTGACCTTAACCAGGACTTTAATGATGTTAAATAGCGTGTTTCTAAGCGATTTGAAGAAAAAGAGCGAACATGTGTAGGTTCAGTCCAGACGGTTCTCATATTTCCTCTTTTTCCGAGGTCGTCATTTAGGAACGTGGTGGGTAGCCGAAAACGTAATATGGTGACGATTTGTCACCTAGCGTAAAATGTTACGCTTTGGGAGTGAGAACGGGTTGGCTACACGGGAGAAGTTGGGGATGAACCGCCTGTAATAAGAGAGGAAACCAAGAATTTGACGTACCTCTCCGACGGTTGCAGGTGTCTTTTCCTTTAAAGCCATCACCGGGGCCAACTCTCCCGGGTCTATTGTGTAGCCTTCACCTGTTACCAGCTTTCCCAGAAACTTGACACTTCGCCTGAACTGTATTCATATGCACCACATCTATAAACTGCTTAAATCACAAAAATACATTTTACTATACACATGAATAACATAGTGAACTCTGATTATTGTTTTATATTGTTTTTACTACTGTTTTAATCTATTTATGAACCTGTCTTCTTAACTGTATTTTTCAAACTAGATCTCTTTCAAATAAATGTTTTTCTTAACACATTTCTATAGCATTCACTCTTCATGAACTAAACATAAAGCAGTTCACATTTTCTCTTATTGTGCAAAATATATATCTTGTGGCTTTAACCCAAAAATACCTGCACCGGGTTCACAGAGTTTCTGTACTGTCTAACACTTGGATAGGCACAGGCTAACAACGGGATCGACTTGGAAATTAGCTCTCTAGCTTAACATTCGGCACAAAGAAGACATTTATCATTAATCGCCATTGCTGTCTGTCACATTTAGAACCTCTGTTTTATATTATCAACCACCCAGCTTACCTGTAAAAACAGAAAAATATGACAATCAGTTCTCTTTGGCGCGCGGGCCGCATGCTGCCTCTTCTTCTTCTTCTTCTTCTTCAGACAAGTTTAACGGCAGCTTGCATCCAAAACTGTTTCATTACTGCCATCTCCTGGCTGTTAACCGTCTGTCACTCCTGAACCCTCAGATCCTCTTGATGAGACCAGTACTTCTCAAAAAACGAAAAACCACCACTTTCCCTTCGCCATGACTTAACTTTTTAACCACTTGTTCAAACGTAAGTTCCCTTCCACCACTCAGTTCACCCCACATCACCCTCCTGTGACTTACATACTTCCTACAACTAAGGAGTACATGCTCAACCGTCTCCATATCAGTGCACCCATCACACAACCCAGTCGAATGTTTCCCTATCCGAAAAAGAGTACCATTTAAAAAGCAGTGGCCCGTTCATATTCGACTGATAACAACCTCCTCGCGTCTCTGCAATCCGCTACTCCTCTTAGCTTCTATTGTGTTTTGCACCCTATATAAATGTCTCCCTTTTGTTTCATTATCCCATGCCATTTGCCACAAGTTCCGACTTTCTGCCCAAACTACACTTTTCCCTTCAGATCTTGACAATGGTAACTGTACATCTATGTCGACTCTTTTAACAGCCGCTTTGGCCAACCTATCCGCTCTTTCATTACCCAAGATACCCACATGAGCCGGAGTCCGCATCATTACCACATGTTTATTTTGGTCAGACAGTCTATGATGAGCAAAAAGAATGTCATACAGAATTTGCTGATGGGTAGTTGTGTAACCCTGTTCAATACTTAATAATGCGGACAATGAATCACTGCATATCAGTACTTTTGAGACCCTGCTGTCCTCCACCCATTCTAGAGCCAGCAGTATGGCAAACAATTCAACTGCATATACACCCAGACGGGTTGATGTCCTTTTCGCAATCTTGATATGCAACACCGGAATTACCACTGCTACACCAGTTGCTTCTGTCTTAGGATCTTTTGACCCATCTGTATACACCTGTAAAAAGTCACAGTATTTGCTGTCCAATCTGTCATAGAATTTTTGACAAATATCTGTGGTCACTTTCCTCTTTTCAGTGTCCGTTAATGAGCTGTCCACGACAAGACACTTCAATGTCCATATGGGACGCAAAGGTCACAACACTGTCTGAGTAAAGACTATGTCAGACACTTGAAAAGTTCTGGCACTATCATCTCCAACCCACCCAAAACTATTTTTAAAAACCTTCCCTCTTTCCCAACAAGCCCCTAACACTTTCTTAACAGGATGGGTGTCGGCATGACCTTTCAAATTTATCCAATAATTAATCAACAGCTGTTGCCTTCTAATACACAGCGGCATTTCTCCCGATTCCACTTGTAGAGCACATATTAGCGTTGTTTTAACTGCCCCCAAGCAGAGTCTCAGTGCTTGTGCTTGAATTACATCCAGCTTCTTCAAGGAAGTCTTAGCCGCTGATCCATATACCACACATCCATAATCCAATCGTGATCGAATCAACGTGACATAAATACTCTTAAGTGCAGCAAAATTAGCACCCCATGACAGTCCCGCTAAACACCTCAAAATATTAAGAACCTTTTTACTATTCCCCACAACGTGCTCTACGTGACGTTTCCAAGTCAATCTCCTGTCAAAAACCACACCCCAAAAACGAAAACAATCCACCCTTTCTAACTCTTTCCCATACAAGTACAACAGGTCTGTGACGGAGTGACCCGTCTCAAGGCAGAGTCCGCCACCATTAGTTCGATTTGGCACCCGGGGCGGCGTATCTTTCTGACGACCGAGTAGAGGAATAAAAGGGGTGAGGAGCAAGTTGTGAGCCGCATCGGGGGTGGCTAGATTTTGGTTCCCACTTGTTAAGGGCGTCGGTCGGGGAGACGTGCGGGGGATCGCCAATCGTGCAGGGTGACGCAAGCCGATGGTATGGGGGTGTGGGGTTTAAATAATGAGTTCACGTGTGTCTGGACCGTCATGAGAATGGCCTCATTACGTGGGCCGTTAATGTGTATATGAAGTCGGGTAGACTTCTGGGAAATAGTTGAGAGCCTGTATCAATGTATATGTTTTGTGAGTGTATAATGAAAAAGAAATTCTGGGGGAGGGAGACGGGGATTAAAGTTAGAATAAAGAATTGGTGGTGACGCCAAGGGGGAGGGGTTACGGGATATAAGAGACGGCGAGCCGGATATGAAGGGGGGTGTGTGTTGTAACATACAGGCGGTGTAGCGCGGATCTCAGTTTTATGTCTTTGCAACCATCTTTTTATGCACTGGGGAGGCCGTTTCAAATAAAGTATCCACACTAATACCTTACCGACTACGCCTGTGTTTGTCCGGGAGAGGTCTGGAAGGGGACCCCGTGACAAGGTCATTACCCCCAATTTTCTTATTTGTGAAAAACATTACTTTAGTTTTCTCAACAGAAAATTTAAAACCCCAGTCTACACCCCACTTTACCAATCCCCTCTTGAAGTTTCCGGACGAGATGGTCAACATTCCTCCCCCTCACCCATAATGCTCCATCGTCAGCAAGACGTGATTTACCATAACTACCAGACACATCTTTAAAAATATCATTGATCATAAGTGAGAAAACTGTTGGACTAACTACACTTCCCTGAGGAGTTCCATTTTCTATCACACACGGCTCAGAAACATGCGACCCAATTCTAACTTGAATTGTCCTGTCACATGAAAAGTCCAACACCCAATTAAACATACATCCCCCTATCCCAGCTGCATGCAGCTTAATCAGTCGCATGCTGCCTCTTCACCGCTGACACTACTTCTTCTAGTGTAGTCCGCTACCGATGAGTACGAGACTGAGCGCCCTCTGCTGGTGGAACTTATACAACAGTAAAGCTGACATTGCAGTGGCCTTACTAAAAGAAAGTGTCTCTGAGCATAAAATTAAATGGGGGGGGGGGGATAATATTTTCATGTCTCTGTCGTTAACATAGTGCCACAACCGGGTTTTTATCATCTAACCCACAGCTGATCCCGCCCACTTGAATGCACTCGCTTGGCACTCCTACTGTACTTGCAAACGGCCAGAGCGAGACCGGTGGCGCGAGCTTCCTCGATTCACACTTTCTTCTTTACTATCGCCTGCGCTCCGAACCACGCCAGGACAGGGAGAGCAGAAACTCCCGCGGATTCATACACACTGAAAGGTGTGCTTCAACAACCACAAAAGCGACGGCAGAGTATAGAGGTGTTTTAAATGTATGTCAACGAACTGAAGACAGTAGTCGTGTATGCTTTCACTGTTGAAATCCACGCTGCGAGCACAGCACGGGAGCGGCAAAATGACTCTGGCAGTTGCGGGGAAATGCAGGCACACACTGACTCGCGGAGAGCCGGTCGCTGTGCACTCAGCTTCATCAACCAGCACCTGCGCGCACGGCCTCGTCCACGCTGCGAGCAGCTTTTGACAAACTGTAGAAGAGAAGCTGGTGTCCGCCAGTTCTGTATTTCAGGTTTCCTGTTGTTTCATGTTTTACCGCCATCATAAGCTGTTTGCCGGTGGAGCAAATACACGACCGGCACAGATCGGTGTGAGACACGGTCTGCATCTATAGAGTGTAGTGTCTGGAGCGCAAACAGGAGTGCCGTGTTTTACTCTGAGGCAGAGAGGAAGAGCAGAGACTCCAGCGAATTCATGCACACTGAAAGATGTGCTTCAATTACGATAAAAGACACCGTACAGTAGAAATCTTTGAAATTCGTGTCAGTGAAGGGAAGACAGTAGTCGTGTATGCTTTCACTGATGAAAATCCACGCTGTGAGCACAGCAGGGGAGCGACGAAATGACTCTGGCAGTTGCGGGGAAATGCAGGCACACACTGACTCGCGGAGAGCCGGTCGCTGTGCACTCAGCTTCATCAACCAGCACCTGCGCGCACGGCCTCGTCCACGCTGCGAGCAGCTTTTGACAAACTGTAGAAGAGAAGCTGGTGTCCGCCAGTTCTGAATTTCAGGTTTCATGTTGTTTTATCCCCATCATAACCTATTTGTCGGTCGGGGACAGAGATCATCCAGTGGGGATGTCGGTGGAGGGGGAAAATCCACGACCGACAGAGAGCGGTCTAAGCCACCATCTCGAGGATCTTAACGACACCCTGAGATTCAGTGTTTGCAGCTCATACGCGGTTCCCATTACGACCTCTTTAGACAGACATCATTACGCGGGGATTTCCATCGAGGACGGCACGAGATCGGTGAAAGACACGATCCCGAGGACCTAGACTGACATCCACAGTACAGTATGTGGAGCGCAAACAGGTGTCCGTTAGTGGCGGAGGTGTGGTTCCTGGCTCAGCTTCAGGGGAGGGGCGGTACAGTGAGCTCAAGTGCCGGGCAGGTGAGTGGACAGGTGGTGGTGATGGCACTGACGAGCTCTCTACTGCTTTTAGTGACGCTGGAGTGGAGAAGAGGAGGCATCGAAAGAAGCTGTGCGCGCCACACCGGGAGAGCTGCAGTGCAATTATGTGTGTGCCAACCCAGAAAGTACATGGCTGTGGGTCGTCAATTAAAAGAGAAACCGTGCACGCTGTGTGTCTGTGGGTCCTTCTACAGCGGTGTTTTACTCTGAGGCAGTTTGCTGAATCAAAAGTCAACACATCTACTCCGTTCACGAAGAACGCCACAGATATTCTCGTGATGTGATTTGTGATGACATGATGGAAAGCATACACGATTACAGTCTTCTCTTTGCGGACACACAACTGAGGGAACGGTGCTCCTGGTGTTTTTACGCACAGACTGTGGGTGCTTTTCCCTTTTATGAACTGCTTGAATTCAAACCGAGCATTCATGGAGCCTTTTGCCCGACATCGTGTGTTACACCACTCTATAATCAGACTATTAAATCTTATAATGCTGGATTCAACATCATCCTGTTGACGGGAGGGACGCATTTTAAAGACGAAATGCGTACAGCTGTCCAAATGTGTAATAGAAGGATCATTCTTGGTGACAAATAATTTAAAAAAGAATAAAAATTAAAATGTTAACTACAATAAAATCCTGTCCGTGTGTTAATGTGGATTCTTCTCTGGAGGCTTCAGCATATCAAATCAGAGCCCCGCTGTGCATCGACGCACTTTCCCCGCTGTCTACCTCCGAGCAATAGCCCGACTCCTTCCGCCTGCATCTCTCCAGTGCTGTGCTCACAGCGCGGATTGTAACACGGACAACAAACAAAGTGTAACATCTTTTCTGTGCGCGCGGCCACAGCTTTCTTTCGTTAAAAGCTGTTTGAATTTGAGGCTTTAAAATCTTTCCATTTGCACTCATTACTGTTAAACAGCAGAGCATATCAAAGGTTGTAACTACACAAGTCGTGTATAAAATCAGCGACACACCACGGGGTTGTTAGATCATTTTAATTGTCATCTTTTCAATATGTACATATATATGTTTAATATTTATCAGTTTCCATGTGTCTCATTGACATAGCAGCTCTCGGCTCCAGCGTCATCAGAAGCTGGCCGTGAACAGGGCGCCATGGCTCCGTGCACAGCCCCACACGTTCTAGATCGTTCTTCTGTGGTTTTGCTTTCCTCTGAAATGGTCTCAGGAAGCGGAACTGTCAGCGCGCACAGAGCAGCTGAGCCAATCCTGACGCTGGTGACGCCGCGATCACACCCTGCTACTCTGCTCCGTTCACGAAGAACACCACAAATATTCTAGTCAGGTAGATCTCAGCAAGCCTTTCGTTGGACACGTGAAGTGTTGCCACCAGCCCGTGAGTGTCGTTATAATTTAGCTGGATCCGAAACCGAGAGAACAAACACAAGACCCAAAGCGGCGTCTGCTGCTGTGCGGCACTCACACGTCCAGCGCCTCCATCCATAGTTTGTTTTAGTTCGAGTGCAACAAATGCTTTGGTGAATCTCTGCGGGGGCTCGAAGAGTGCGTGACAGTGAGGAAAGCAGTATCTTTAATATTTCAAAGTGCACTTATTCAGCCGAGAGTTTTCTGGTCAGTCAGCCTTTCAAATAAACGATCACTCCAATCCCTGCACTTCTATTTAAAATGCGATGACATTTATCGACTTTGACACCGACACCACCGGCCTGTCTCCTTTCTTTGAACGTTGTACTCTTGACTATTGTTTCCTCCCAAGCAATATTTTATTCTGGAGCAGATCAACGAAGTGGGAATCTTAAAGTAGGTTCATTAAGAACACGAGTTGAAGTTGGTCTGTGTGGATCTTGTCGAGTGTGTTCATCAAATTTTCGTTCATGTGTCAACAGCTCTTGTTCCAGTCTGCTATTGAAATAATGAATGGATCTGTCTGCTCCGGGTTTTTATCATCTAACCCACAGCTGATCCCGCCCACTTGAATGCACTCGCTTGGCACTCCTACTGTACTTGCAAACGGCCAGAGCGAGACCGGTGGCGCGAGCTTCCTCGATTCACACTTTCTTCTTTACTATCGCCTGCGCTCCGAACCACGCCAGGACAGGGAGAGCAGAAACTCCCGCGGATTCATACACACTGAAAGGTGTGCTTCAACAACCACAAAAGCGACGGCAGAGTATAGAGGTGTTTTAAATGTATGTCAACGAACTGAAGACAGTAGTCGTGTATGCTTTCACTGTTGAAATCCACGCTGCGAGCACAGCACGGGAGCGGCAAAATGACTCTGGCAGTTGCGGGGAAATGCAGGCACACACTGACTCGCGGAGAGCCGGTCGCTGTGCACTCAGCTTCATCAACCAGCACCTGCGCGCACGGCCTCGTCCACGCTGCGAGCAGCTTTTGACAAACTGTAGAAGAGAAGCTGGTGTCCGCCAGTTCTGAATTTCAGGTTTCATGTTGTTTTATCCCCATCATAACCTATTTGTCGGTCGGGGACAGAGATCATCCAGTGGGGATGTCGGTGGAGGGGGAAAATCCACGACCGACAGAGAGCGGTCTAAGCCACCATCTCGAGGATCTTAACGACACCCTGAGATTCAGTGTTTGCAGCTCATACGCGGTTCCCATTACGACCTCTTTAGACAGACATCATTACGCGGGGATTTCCATCGAGGACGGCACGAGATCGGTGAAAGACACGATCCCGAGGACCTAGACTGACATCCACAGTACAGTATGTGGAGCGCAAACAGGTGTCCGTTAGTGGCGGAGGTGTGGTTCCTGGCTCAGCTTCAGGGGAGGGGCGGTACAGTGAGCTCAAGTGCCGGGCAGGTGAGTGGACAGGTGGTGGTGATGGCACTGACGAGCTCTCTACTGCTTTTAGTGACGCTGGAGTGGAGAAGAGGAGGCATCGAAAGAAGCTGTGCGCGCCACACCGGGAGAGCTGCAGTGCAATTATGTGTGTGCCAACCCAGAAAGTACATGGCTGTGGGTCGTCAATTAAAAGAGAAACCGTGCACGCTGTGTGTCTGTGGGTCCTTCTACAGCGGTGTTTTACTCTGAGGCAGTTTGCTGAATCAAAAGTCAACACATCTACTCCGTTCACGAAGAACGCCACAGATATTCTCGTGATGTGATTTGTGATGACATGATGGAAAGCATACACGATTACAGTCTTCTCTTTGCGGACACACAACTGAGGGAACGGTGCTCCTGGTGTTTTTACGCACAGACTGTGGGTGCTTTTCCCTTTTATGAACTGCTTGAATTCAAACCGAGCATTCATGGAGCCTTTTGCCCGACATCGTGTGTTACACCACTCTATAATCAGACTATTAAATCTTATAATGCTGGATTCAACATCATCCTGTTGACGGGAGGGACGCATTTTAAAGACGAAATGCGTACAGCTGTCCAAATGTGTAATAGAAGGATCATTCTTGGTGACAAATAATTTAAAAAAGAATAAAAATTAAAATGTTAACTACAATAAAATCCTGTCCGTGTGTTAATGTGGATTCTTCTCTGGAGGCTTCAGCATATCAAATCAGAGCCCCGCTGTGCATCGACGCACTTTCCCCGCTGTCTACCTCCGAGCAATAGCCCGACTCCTTCCGCCTGCATCTCTCCAGTGCTGTGCTCACAGCGCGGATTGTAACACGGACAACAAACAAAGTGTAACATCTTTTCTGTGCGCGCGGCCACAGCTTTCTTTCGTTAAAAGCTGTTTGAATTTGAGGCTTTAAAATCTTTCCATTTGCACTCATTACTGTTAAACAGCAGAGCATATCAAAGGTTGTAACTACACAAGTCGTGTATAAAATCAGCGACACACCACGGGGTTGTTAGATCATTTTAATTGTCATCTTTTCAATATGTACATATATATGTTTAATATTTATCAGTTTCCATGTGTCTCATTGACATAGCAGCTCTCGGCTCCAGCGTCATCAGAAGCTGGCCGTGAACAGGGCGCCATGGCTCCGTGCACAGCCCCACACGTTCTAGATCGTTCTTCTGTGGTTTTGCTTTCCTCTGAAATGGTCTCAGGAAGCGGAACTGTCAGCGCGCACAGAGCAGCTGAGCCAATCCTGACGCTGGTGACGCCGCGATCACACCCTGCTACTCTGCTCCGTTCACGAAGAACACCACAAATATTCTAGTCAGGTAGATCTCAGCAAGCCTTTCGTTGGACACGTGAAGTGTTGCCACCAGCCCGTGAGTGTCGTTATAATTTAGCTGGATCCGAAACCGAGAGAACAAACACAAGACCCAAAGCGGCGTCTGCTGCTGTGCGGCACTCACACGTCCAGCGCCTCCATCCATAGTTTGTTTTAGTTCGAGTGCAACAAATGCTTTGGTGAATCTCTGCGGGGGCTCGAAGAGTGCGTGACAGTGAGGAAAGCAGTATCTTTAATATTTCAAAGTGCACTTATTCAGCCGAGAGTTTTCTGGTCAGTCAGCCTTTCAAATAAACGATCACTCCAATCCCTGCACTTCTATTTAAAATGCGATGACATTTATCGACTTTGACACCGACACCACCGGCCTGTCTCCTTTCTTTGAACGTTGTACTCTTGACTATTGTTTCCTCCCAAGCAATATTTTATTCTGGAGCAGATCAACGAAGTGGGAATCTTAAAGTAGGTTCATTAAGAACACGAGTTGAAGTTGGTCTGTGTGGATCTTGTCGAGTGTGTTCATCAAATTTTCGTTCATGTGTCAACAGCTCTTGTTCCAGTCTGCTATTGAAATAATGAATGGATCTGTCTGCTCCGGGTTTTTATCATCTAACCCACAGCTGATCCCGCCCACTTGAATGCACTCGCTTGGCACTCCTACTGTACTTGCAAACGGCCAGAGCGAGACCGGTGGCGCGAGCTTCCTCGATTCACACTTTCTTCTTTACTATCGCCTGCGCTCCGAACCACGCCAGGACAGGGAGAGCAGAAACTCCCGCGGATTCATACACACTGAAAGGTGTGCTTCAACAACCACAAAAGCGACGGCAGAGTATAGAGGTGTTTTAAATGTATGTCAACGAACTGAAGACAGTAGTCGTGTATGCTTTCACTGTTGAAATCCACGCTGCGAGCACAGCACGGGAGCGGCAAAATGACTCTGGCAGTTGCGGGGAAATGCAGGCACACACTGACTCGCGGAGAGCCGGTCGCTGTGCACTCAGCTTCATCAACCAGCACCTGCGCGCACGGCCTCGTCCACGCTGCGAGCAGCTTTTGACAAACTGTAGAAGAGAAGCTGGTGTCCGCCAGTTCTGTATTTCAGGTTTCCTGTTGTTTCATGTTTTACCGCCATCATAAGCTGTTTGCCGGTGGAGCAAATACACGACCGGCACAGATCGGTGTGAGACACGGTCTGCATCTATAGAGTGTAGTGTCTGGAGCGCAAACAGGAGTGCCGTGTTTTACTCTGAGGCAGAGAGGAAGAGCAGAGACTCCAGCGAATTCATGCACACTGAAAGATGTGCTTCAATTACGATAAAAGACACCGTACAGTAGAAATCTTTGAAATTCGTGTCAGTGAAGGGAAGACAGTAGTCGTGTATGCTTTCACTGATGAAAATCCACGCTGTGAGCACAGCAGGGGAGCGACGAAATGACTCTGGCAGTTGCGGGGAAATGCAGGCACACACTGACTCGCGGAGAGCCGGTCGCTGTGCACTCAGCTTCATCAACCAGCACCTGCGCGCACGGCCTCGTCCACGCTGCGAGCAGCTTTTGACAAACTGTAGAAGAGAAGCTGGTGTCCGCCAGTTCTGAATTTCAGGTTTCATGTTGTTTTATCCCCATCATAACCTATTTGTCGGTCGGGGACAGAGATCATCCAGTGGGGATGTCGGTGGAGGGGGAAAATCCACGACCGACAGAGAGCGGTCTAAGCCACCATCTCGAGGATCTTAACGACACCCTGAGATTCAGTGTTTGCAGCTCATACGCGGTTCCCATTACGACCTCTTTAGACAGACATCATTACGCGGGGATTTCCATCGAGGACGGCACGAGATCGGTGAAAGACACGATCCCGAGGACCTAGACTGACATCCACAGTACAGTATGTGGAGCGCAAACAGGTGTCCGTTAGTGGCGGAGGTGTGGTTCCTGGCTCAGCTTCAGGGGAGGGGCGGTACAGTGAGCTCAAGTGCCGGGCAGGTGAGTGGACAGGTGGTGGTGATGGCACTGACGAGCTCTCTACTGCTTTTAGTGACGCTGGAGTGGAGAAGAGGAGGCATCGAAAGAAGCTGTGCGCGCCACACCGGGAGAGCTGCAGTGCAATTATGTGTGTGCCAACCCAGAAAGTACATGGCTGTGGGTCGTCAATTAAAAGAGAAACCGTGCACGCTGTGTGTCTGTGGGTCCTTCTACAGCGGTGTTTTACTCTGAGGCAGTTTGCTGAATCAAAAGTCAACACATCTACTCCGTTCACGAAGAACGCCACAGATATTCTCGTGATGTGATTTGTGATGACATGATGGAAAGCATACACGATTACAGTCTTCTCTTTGCGGACACACAACTGAGGGAACGGTGCTCCTGGTGTTTTTACGCACAGACTGTGGGTGCTTTTCCCTTTTATGAACTGCTTGAATTCAAACCGAGCATTCATGGAGCCTTTTGCCCGACATCGTGTGTTACACCACTCTATAATCAGACTATTAAATCTTATAATGCTGGATTCAACATCATCCTGTTGACGGGAGGGACGCATTTTAAAGACGAAATGCGTACAGCTGTCCAAATGTGTAATAGAAGGATCATTCTTGGTGACAAATAATTTAAAAAAGAATAAAAATTAAAATGTTAACTACAATAAAATCCTGTCCGTGTGTTAATGTGGATTCTTCTCTGGAGGCTTCAGCATATCAAATCAGAGCCCCGCTGTGCATCGACGCACTTTCCCCGCTGTCTACCTCCGAGCAATAGCCCGACTCCTTCCGCCTGCATCTCTCCAGTGCTGTGCTCACAGCGCGGATTGTAACACGGACAACAAACAAAGTGTAACATCTTTTCTGTGCGCGCGGCCACAGCTTTCTTTCGTTAAAAGCTGTTTGAATTTGAGGCTTTAAAATCTTTCCATTTGCACTCATTACTGTTAAACAGCAGAGCATATCAAAGGTTGTAACTACACAAGTCGTGTATAAAATCAGCGACACACCACGGGGTTGTTAGATCATTTTAATTGTCATCTTTTCAATATGTACATATATATGTTTAATATTTATCAGTTTCCATGTGTCTCATTGACATAGCAGCTCTCGGCTCCAGCGTCATCAGAAGCTGGCCGTGAACAGGGCGCCATGGCTCCGTGCACAGCCCCACACGTTCTAGATCGTTCTTCTGTGGTTTTGCTTTCCTCTGAAATGGTCTCAGGAAGCGGAACTGTCAGCGCGCACAGAGCAGCTGAGCCAATCCTGACGCTGGTGACGCCGCGATCACACCCTGCTACTCTGCTCCGTTCACGAAGAACACCACAAATATTCTAGTCAGGTAGATCTCAGCAAGCCTTTCGTTGGACACGTGAAGTGTTGCCACCAGCCCGTGAGTGTCGTTATAATTTAGCTGGATCCGAAACCGAGAGAACAAACACAAGACCCAAAGCGGCGTCTGCTGCTGTGCGGCACTCACACGTCCAGCGCCTCCATCCATAGTTTGTTTTAGTTCGAGTGCAACAAATGCTTTGGTGAATCTCTGCGGGGGCTCGAAGAGTGCGTGACAGTGAGGAAAGCAGTATCTTTAATATTTCAAAGTGCACTTATTCAGCCGAGAGTTTTCTGGTCAGTCAGCCTTTCAAATAAACGATCACTCCAATCCCTGCACTTCTATTTAAAATGCGATGACATTTATCGACTTTGACACCGACACCACCGGCCTGTCTCCTTTCTTTGAACGTTGTACTCTTGACTATTGTTTCCTCCCAAGCAATATTTTATTCTGGAGCAGATCAACGAAGTGGGAATCTTAAAGTAGGTTCATTAAGAACACGAGTTGAAGTTGGTCTGTGTGGATCTTGTCGAGTGTGTTCATCAAATTTTCGTTCATGTGTCAACAGCTCTTGTTCCAGTCTGCTATTGAAATAATGAATGGATCTGTCTGCTCCGGGTTTTTATCATCTAACCCACAGCTGATCCCGCCCACTTGAATGCACTCGCTTGGCACTCCTACTGTACTTGCAAACGGCCAGAGCGAGACCGGTGGCGCGAGCTTCCTCGATTCACACTTTCTTCTTTACTATCGCCTGCGCTCCGAACCACGCCAGGACAGGGAGAGCAGAAACTCCCGCGGATTCATACACACTGAAAGGTGTGCTTCAACAACCACAAAAGCGACGGCAGAGTATAGAGGTGTTTTAAATGTATGTCAACGAACTGAAGACAGTAGTCGTGTATGCTTTCACTGTTGAAATCCACGCTGCGAGCACAGCACGGGAGCGGCAAAATGACTCTGGCAGTTGCGGGGAAATGCAGGCACACACTGACTCGCGGAGAGCCGGTCGCTGTGCACTCAGCTTCATCAACCAGCACCTGCGCGCACGGCCTCGTCCACGCTGCGAGCAGCTTTTGACAAACTGTAGAAGAGAAGCTGGTGTCCGCCAGTTCTGTATTTCAGGTTTCCTGTTGTTTCATCCCCATCATAACCTATTTGTCGGTCGGGGACAGAGATCATCCAGTGGGGATGTCGGTGGAGGGGGAAAATCCACGACCGACAGAGAGCGGTCTAAGCCACCATCTCGAGGATCTTAACGACACCCTGAGATTCAGTGTTTGCAGCTCATACGCGGTTCCCATTACGACCTCTTTAGACAGACATCATTACGCGGGGATTTCCATCGAGGACGGCACGAGATCGGTGAAAGACACGATCCCGAGGACCTAGACTGACATCCACAGTACAGTATGTGGAGCGCAAACAGGTGTCCGTTAGTGGCGGAGGTGTGGTTCCTGGCTCAGCTTCAGGGGAGGGGCGGTACAGTGAGCTCAAGTGCCGGGCAGGTGAGTGGACAGGTGGTGGTGATGGCACTGACGAGCTCTCTACTGCTTTTAGTGACGCTGGAGTGGAGAAGAGGAGGCATCGAAAGAAGCTGTGCGCGCCACACCGGGAGAGCTGCAGTGCAATTATGTGTGTGCCAACCCAGAAAGTACATGGCTGTGGGTCGTCAATTAAAAGAGAAACCGTGCACGCTGTGTGTCTGTGGGTCCTTCTACAGCGGTGTTTTACTCTGAGGCAGTTTGCTGAATCAAAAGTCAACACATCTACTCCGTTCACGAAGAACGCCACAGATATTCTCGTGATGTGATTTGTGATGACATGATGGAAAGCATACACGATTACAGTCTTCTCTTTGCGGACACACAACTGAGGGAACGGTGCTCCTGGTGTTTTTACGCACAGACTGTGGGTGCTTTTCCCTTTTATGAACTGCTTGAATTCAAACCGAGCATTCATGGAGCCTTTTGCCCGACATCGTGTGTTACACCACTCTATAATCAGACTATTAAATCTTATAATGCTGGATTCAACATCATCCTGTTGACGGGAGGGACGCATTTTAAAGACGAAATGCGTACAGCTGTCCAAATGTGTAATAGAAGGATCATTCTTGGTGACAAATAATTTAAAAAAGAATAAAAATTAAAATGTTAACTACAATAAAATCCTGTCCGTGTGTTAATGTGGATTCTTCTCTGGAGGCTTCAGCATATCAAATCAGAGCCCCGCTGTGCATCGACGCACTTTCCCCGCTGTCTACCTCCGAGCAATAGCCCGACTCCTTCCGCCTGCATCTCTCCAGTGCTGTGCTCACAGCGCGGATTGTAACACGGACAACAAACAAAGTGTAACATCTTTTCTGTGCGCGCGGCCACAGCTTTCTTTCGTTAAAAGCTGTTTGAATTTGAGGCTTTAAAATCTTTCCATTTGCACTCATTACTGTTAAACAGCAGAGCATATCAAAGGTTGTAACTACACAAGTCGTGTATAAAATCAGCGACACACCACGGGGTTGTTAGATCATTTTAATTGTCATCTTTTCAATATGTACATATATATGTTTAATATTTATCAGTTTCCATGTGTCTCATTGACATAGCAGCTCTCGGCTCCAGCGTCATCAGAAGCTGGCCGTGAACAGGGCGCCATGGCTCCGTGCACAGCCCCACACGTTCTAGATCGTTCTTCTGTGGTTTTGCTTTCCTCTGAAATGGTCTCAGGAAGCGGAACTGTCAGCGCGCACAGAGCAGCTGAGCCAATCCTGACGCTGGTGACGCCGCGATCACACCCTGCTACTCTGCTCCGTTCACGAAGAACACCACAAATATTCTAGTCAGGTAGATCTCAGCAAGCCTTTCGTTGGACACGTGAAGTGTTGCCACCAGCCCGTGAGTGTCGTTATAATTTAGCTGGATCCGAAACCGAGAGAACAAACACAAGACCCAAAGCGGCGTCTGCTGCTGTGCGGCACTCACACGTCCAGCGCCTCCATCCATAGTTTGTTTTAGTTCGAGTGCAACAAATGCTTTGGTGAATCTCTGCGGGGGCTCGAAGAGTGCGTGACAGTGAGGAAAGCAGTATCTTTAATATTTCAAAGTGCACTTATTCAGCCGAGAGTTTTCTGGTCAGTCAGCCTTTCAAATAAACGATCACTCCAATCCCTGCACTTCTATTTAAAATGCGATGACATTTATCGACTTTGACACCGACACCACCGGCCTGTCTCCTTTCTTTGAACGTTGTACTCTTGACTATTGTTTCCTCCCAAGCAATATTTTATTCTGGAGCAGATCAACGAAGTGGGAATCTTAAAGTAGGTTCATTAAGAACACGAGTTGAAGTTGGTCTGTGTGGATCTTGTCGAGTGTGTTCATCAAATTTTCGTTCATGTGTCAACAGCTCTTGTTCCAGTCTGCTATTGAAATAATGAATGGATCTGTCTGCTCCGGGTTTTTATCATCTAACCCACAGCTGATCCCGCCCACTTGAATGCACTCGCTTGGCACTCCTACTGTACTTGCAAACGGCCAGAGCGAGACCGGTGGCGCGAGCTTCCTCGATTCACACTTTCTTCTTTACTATCGCCTGCGCTCCGAACCACGCCAGGACAGGGAGAGCAGAAACTCCCGCGGATTCATACACACTGAAAGGTGTGCTTCAACAACCACAAAAGCGACGGCAGAGTATAGAGGTGTTTTAAATGTATGTCAACGAACTGAAGACAGTAGTCGTGTATGCTTTCACTGTTGAAATCCACGCTGCGAGCACAGCACGGGAGCGGCAAAATGACTCTGGCAGTTGCGGGGAAATGCAGGCACACACTGACTCGCGGAGAGCCGGTCGCTGTGCACTCAGCTTCATCAACCAGCACCTGCGCGCACGGCCTCGTCCACGCTGCGAGCAGCTTTTGACAAACTGTAGAAGAGAAGCTGGTGTCCGCCAGTTCTGTATTTCAGGTTTCCTGTTGTTTCATGTTTTACCGCCATCATAAGCTGTTTGCCGGTGGAGCAAATACACGACCGGCACAGATCGGTGTGAGACACGGTCTGCATCTATAGAGTGTAGTGTCTGGAGCGCAAACAGGAGTGCCGTGTTTTACTCTGAGGCAGAGAGGAAGAGCAGAGACTCCAGCGAATTCATGCACACTGAAAGATGTGCTTCAATTACGATAAAAGACACCGTACAGTAGAAATCTTTGAAATTCGTGTCAGTGAAGGGAAGACAGTAGTCGTGTATGCTTTCACTGATGAAAATCCACGCTGTGAGCACAGCAGGGGAGCGACGAAATGACTCTGGCAGTTGCGGGGAAATGCAGGCACACACTGACTCGCGGAGAGCCGGTCGCTGTGCACTCAGCTTCATCAACCAGCACCTGCGCGCACGGCCTCGTCCACGCTGCGAGCAGCTTTTGACAAACTGTAGAAGAGAAGCTGGTGTCCGCCAGTTCTGAATTTCAGGTTTCATGTTGTTTTATCCCCATCATAACCTATTTGTCGGTCGGGGACAGAGATCATCCAGTGGGGATGTCGGTGGAGGGGGAAAATCCACGACCGACAGAGAGCGGTCTAAGCCACCATCTCGAGGATCTTAACGACACCCTGAGATTCAGTGTTTGCAGCTCATACGCGGTTCCCATTACGACCTCTTTAGACAGACATCATTACGCGGGGATTTCCATCGAGGACGGCACGAGATCGGTGAAAGACACGATCCCGAGGACCTAGACTGACATCCACAGTACAGTATGTGGAGCGCAAACAGGTGTCCGTTAGTGGCGGAGGTGTGGTTCCTGGCTCAGCTTCAGGGGAGGGGCGGTACAGTGAGCTCAAGTGCCGGGCAGGTGAGTGGACAGGTGGTGGTGATGGCACTGACGAGCTCTCTACTGCTTTTAGTGACGCTGGAGTGGAGAAGAGGAGGCATCGAAAGAAGCTGTGCGCGCCACACCGGGAGAGCTGCAGTGCAATTATGTGTGTGCCAACCCAGAAAGTACATGGCTGTGGGTCGTCAATTAAAAGAGAAACCGTGCACGCTGTGTGTCTGTGGGTCCTTCTACAGCGGTGTTTTACTCTGAGGCAGTTTGCTGAATCAAAAGTCAACACATCTACTCCGTTCACGAAGAACGCCACAGATATTCTCATGATGTGATTTGTGATGACATGATGGAAAGCATACACGATTACAGTCTTCTCTTTGCGGACACACAACTGAGGGAACGGTGCTCCTGGTGTTTTTACGCACAGACTGTGGGTGCTTTTCCCTTTTATGAACTGCTTGAATTCAAACCGAGCATTCATGGAGCCTTTTGCCCGACATCGTGTGTTACACCACTCTATAATCAGACTATTAAATCTTATAATGCTGGATTCAACATCATCCTGTTGACGGGAGGGACGCATTTTAAAGACGAAATGCGTACAGCTGTCCAAATGTGTAATAGAAGGATCATTCTTGGTGACAAATAATTTAAAAAAGAATAAAAATTAAAATGTTAACTACAATAAAATCCTGTCCGTGTGTTAATGTGGATTCTTCTCTGGAGGCTTCAGCATATCAAATCAGAGCCCCGCTGTGCATCGACGCACTTTCCCCGCTGTCTACCTCCGAGCAATAGCCCGACTCCTTCCGCCTGCATCTCTCCAGTGCTGTGCTCACAGCGCGGATTGTAACACGGACAACAAACAAAGTGTAACATCTTTTCTGTGCGCGCGGCCACAGCTTTCTTTCGTTAAAAGCTGTTTGAATTTGAGGCTTTAAAATCTTTCCATTTGCACTCATTACTGTTAAACAGCAGAGCATATCAAAGGTTGTAACTACACAAGTCGTGTATAAAATCAGCGACACACCACGGGGTTGTTAGATCATTTTAATTGTCATCTTTTCAATATGTACATATATATGTTTAATATTTATCAGTTTCCATGTGTCTCATTGACATAGCAGCTCTCGGCTCCAGCGTCATCAGAAGCTGGCCGTGAACAGGGCGCCATGGCTCCGTGCACAGCCCCACACGTTCTAGATCGTTCTTCTGTGGTTTTGCTTTCCTCTGAAATGGTCTCAGGAAGCGGAACTGTCAGCGCGCACAGAGCAGCTGAGCCAATCCTGACGCTGGTGACGCCGCGATCACACCCTGCTACTCTGCTCCGTTCACGAAGAACACCACAAATATTCTAGTCAGGTAGATCTCAGCAAGCCTTTCGTTGGACACGTGAAGTGTTGCCACCAGCCCGTGAGTGTCGTTATAATTTAGCTGGATCCGAAACCGAGAGAACAAACACAAGACCCAAAGCGGCGTCTGCTGCTGTGCGGCACTCACACGTCCAGCGCCTCCATCCATAGTTTGTTTTAGTTCGAGTGCAACAAATGCTTTGGTGAATCTCTGCGGGGGCTCGAAGAGTGCGTGACAGTGAGGAAAGCAGTATCTTTAATATTTCAAAGTGCACTTATTCAGCCGAGAGTTTTCTGGTCAGTCAGCCTTTCAAATAAACGATCACTCCAATCCCTGCACTTCTATTTAAAATGCGATGACATTTATCGACTTTGACACCGACACCACCGGCCTGTCTCCTTTCTTTGAACGTTGTACTCTTGACTATTGTTTCCTCCCAAGCAATATTTTATTCTGGAGCAGATCAACGAAGTGGGAATCTTAAAGTAGGTTCATTAAGAACACGAGTTGAAGTTGGTCTGTGTGGATCTTGTCGAGTGTGTTCATCAAATTTTCGTTCATGTGTCAACAGCTCTTGTTCCAGTCTGCTATTGAAATAATGAATGGATCTGTCTGCTCCGGGTTTTTATCATCTAACCCACAGCTGATCCCGCCCACTTGAATGCACTCGCTTGGCACTCCTACTGTACTTGCAAACGGCCAGAGCGAGACCGGTGGCGCGAGCTTCCTCGATTCACACTTTCTTCTTTACTATCGCCTGCGCTCCGAACCACGCCAGGACAGGGAGAGCAGAAACTCCCGCGGATTCATACACACTGAAAGGTGTGCTTCAACAACCACAAAAGCGACGGCAGAGTATAGAGGTGTTTTAAATGTATGTCAACGAACTGAAGACAGTAGTCGTGTATGCTTTCACTGTTGAAATCCACGCTGCGAGCACAGCACGGGAGCGGCAAAATGACTCTGGCAGTTGCGGGGAAATGCAGGCACACACTGACTCGCGGAGAGCCGGTCGCTGTGCACTCAGCTTCATCAACCAGCACCTGCGCGCACGGCCTCGTCCACGCTGCGAGCAGCTTTTGACAAACTGTAGAAGAGAAGCTGGTGTCCGCCAGTTCTGTATTTCAGGTTTCCTGTTGTTTCATGTTTTACCGCCATCATAAGCTGTTTGCCGGTGGAGCAAATACACGACCGGCACAGATCGGTGTGAGACACGGTCTGCATCTATAGAGTGTAGTGTCTGGAGCGCAAACAGGAGTGCCGTGTTTTACTCTGAGGCAGAGAGGAAGAGCAGAGACTCCAGCGAATTCATGCACACTGAAAGATGTGCTTCAATTACGATAAAAGACACCGTACAGTAGAAATCTTTGAAATTCGTGTCAGTGAAGGGAAGACAGTAGTCGTGTATGCTTTCACTGATGAAAATCCACGCTGTGAGCACAGCAGGGGAGCGACGAAATGACTCTGGCAGTTGCGGGGAAATGCAGGCACACACTGACTCGCGGAGAGCCGGTCGCTGTGCACTCAGCTTCATCAACCAGCACCTGCGCGCACGGCCTCGTCCACGCTGCGAGCAGCTTTTGACAAACTGTAGAAGAGAAGCTGGTGTCCGCCAGTTCTGAATTTCAGGTTTCATGTTGTTTTATCCCCATCATAACCTATTTGTCGGTCGGGGACAGAGATCATCCAGTGGGGATGTCGGTGGAGGGGGAAAATCCACGACCGACAGAGAGCGGTCTAAGCCACCATCTCGAGGATCTTAACGACACCCTGAGATTCAGTGTTTGCAGCTCATACGCGGTTCCCATTACGACCTCTTTAGACAGACATCATTACGCGGGGATTTCCATCGAGGACGGCACGAGATCGGTGAAAGACACGATCCCGAGGACCTAGACTGACATCCACAGTACAGTATGTGGAGCGCAAACAGGTGTCCGTTAGTGGCGGAGGTGTGGTTCCTGGCTCAGCTTCAGGGGAGGGGCGGTACAGTGAGCTCAAGTGCCGGGCAGGTGAGTGGACAGGTGGTGGTGATGGCACTGACGAGCTCTCTACTGCTTTTAGTGACGCTGGAGTGGAGAAGAGGAGGCATCGAAAGAAGCTGTGCGCGCCACACCGGGAGAGCTGCAGTGCAATTATGTGTGTGCCAACCCAGAAAGTACATGGCTGTGGGTCGTCAATTAAAAGAGAAACCGTGCACGCTGTGTGTCTGTGGGTCCTTCTACAGCGGTGTTTTACTCTGAGGCAGTTTGCTGAATCAAAAGTCAACACATCTACTCCGTTCACGAAGAACGCCACAGATATTCTCGTGATGTGATTTGTGATGACATGATGGAAAGCATACACGATTACAGTCTTCTCTTTGCGGACACACAACTGAGGGAACGGTGCTCCTGGTGTTTTTACGCACAGACTGTGGGTGCTTTTCCCTTTTATGAACTGCTTGAATTCAAACCGAGCATTCATGGAGCCTTTTGCCCGACATCGTGTGTTACACCACTCTATAATCAGACTATTAAATCTTATAATGCTGGATTCAACATCATCCTGTTGACGGGAGGGACGCATTTTAAAGACGAAATGCGTACAGCTGTCCAAATGTGTAATAGAAGGATCATTCTTGGTGACAAATAATTTAAAAAAGAATAAAAATTAAAATGTTAACTACAATAAAATCCTGTCCGTGTGTTAATGTGGATTCTTCTCTGGAGGCTTCAGCATATCAAATCAGAGCCCCGCTGTGCATCGACGCACTTTCCCCGCTGTCTACCTCCGAGCAATAGCCCGACTCCTTCCGCCTGCATCTCTCCAGTGCTGTGCTCACAGCGCGGATTGTAACACGGACAACAAACAAAGTGTAACATCTTTTCTGTGCGCGCGGCCACAGCTTTCTTTCGTTAAAAGCTGTTTGAATTTGAGGCTTTAAAATCTTTCCATTTGCACTCATTACTGTTAAACAGCAGAGCATATCAAAGGTTGTAACTACACAAGTCGTGTATAAAATCAGCGACACACCACGGGGTTGTTAGATCATTTTAATTGTCATCTTTTCAATATGTACATATATATGTTTAATATTTATCAGTTTCCATGTGTCTCATTGACATAGCAGCTCTCGGCTCCAGCGTCATCAGAAGCTGGCCGTGAACAGGGCGCCATGGCTCCGTGCACAGCCCCACACGTTCTAGATCGTTCTTCTGTGGTTTTGCTTTCCTCTGAAATGGTCTCAGGAAGCGGAACTGTCAGCGCGCACAGAGCAGCTGAGCCAATCCTGACGCTGGTGACGCCGCGATCACACCCTGCTACTCTGCTCCGTTCACGAAGAACACCACAAATATTCTAGTCAGGTAGATCTCAGCAAGCCTTTCGTTGGACACGTGAAGTGTTGCCACCAGCCCGTGAGTGTCGTTATAATTTAGCTGGATCCGAAACCGAGAGAACAAACACAAGACCCAAAGCGGCGTCTGCTGCTGTGCGGCACTCACACGTCCAGCGCCTCCATCCATAGTTTGTTTTAGTTCGAGTGCAACAAATGCTTTGGTGAATCTCTGCGGGGGCTCGAAGAGTGCGTGACAGTGAGGAAAGCAGTATCTTTAATATTTCAAAGTGCACTTATTCAGCCGAGAGTTTTCTGGTCAGTCAGCCTTTCAAATAAACGATCACTCCAATCCCTGCACTTCTATTTAAAATGCGATGACATTTATCGACTTTGACACCGACACCACCGGCCTGTCTCCTTTCTTTGAACGTTGTACTCTTGACTATTGTTTCCTCCCAAGCAATATTTTATTCTGGAGCAGATCAACGAAGTGGGAATCTTAAAGTAGGTTCATTAAGAACACGAGTTGAAGTTGGTCTGTGTGGATCTTGTCGAGTGTGTTCATCAAATTTTCGTTCATGTGTCAACAGCTCTTGTTCCAGTCTGCTATTGAAATAATGAATGGATCTGTCTGCTCCGGGTTTTTATCATCTAACCCACAGCTGATCCCGCCCACTTGAATGCACTCGCTTGGCACTCCTACTGTACTTGCAAACGGCCAGAGCGAGACCGGTGGCGCGAGCTTCCTCGATTCACACTTTCTTCTTTACTATCGCCTGCGCTCCGAACCACGCCAGGACAGGGAGAGCAGAAACTCCCGCGGATTCATACACACTGAAAGGTGTGCTTCAACAACCACAAAAGCGACGGCAGAGTATAGAGGTGTTTTAAATGTATGTCAACGAACTGAAGACAGTAGTCGTGTATGCTTTCACTGTTGAAATCCACGCTGCGAGCACAGCACGGGAGCGGCAAAATGACTCTGGCAGTTGCGGGGAAATGCAGGCACACACTGACTCGCGGAGAGCCGGTCGCTGTGCACTCAGCTTCATCAACCAGCACCTGCGCGCACGGCCTCGTCCACGCTGCGAGCAGCTTTTGACAAACTGTAGAAGAGAAGCTGGTGTCCGCCAGTTCTGTATTTCAGGTTTCCTGTTGTTTCATGTTTTACCGCCATCATAAGCTGTTTGCCGGTGGAGCAAATACACGACCGGCACAGATCGGTGTGAGACACGGTCTGCATCTATAGAGTGTAGTGTCTGGAGCGCAAACAGGAGTGCCGTGTTTTACTCTGAGGCAGAGAGGAAGAGCAGAGACTCCAGCGAATTCATGCACACTGAAAGATGTGCTTCAATTACGATAAAAGACACCGTACAGTAGAAATCTTTGAAATTCGTGTCAGTGAAGGGAAGACAGTAGTCGTGTATGCTTTCACTGATGAAAATCCACGCTGTGAGCACAGCAGGGGAGCGACGAAATGACTCTGGCAGTTGCGGGGAAATGCAGGCACACACTGACTCGCGGAGAGCCGGTCGCTGTGCACTCAGCTTCATCAACCAGCACCTGCGCGCACGGCCTCGTCCACGCTGCGAGCAGCTTTTGACAAACTGTAGAAGAGAAGCTGGTGTCCGCCAGTTCTGAATTTCAGGTTTCATGTTGTTTTATCCCCATCATAACCTATTTGTCGGTCGGGGACAGAGATCATCCAGTGGGGATGTCGGTGGAGGGGGAAAATCCACGACCGACAGAGAGCGGTCTAAGCCACCATCTCGAGGATCTTAACGACACCCTGAGATTCAGTGTTTGCAGCTCATACGCGGTTCCCATTACGACCTCTTTAGACAGACATCATTACGCGGGGATTTCCATCGAGGACGGCACGAGATCGGTGAAAGACACGATCCCGAGGACCTAGACTGACATCCACAGTACAGTATGTGGAGCGCAAACAGGTGTCCGTTAGTGGCGGAGGTGTGGTTCCTGGCTCAGCTTCAGGGGAGGGGCGGTACAGTGAGCTCAAGTGCCGGGCAGGTGAGTGGACAGGTGGTGGTGATGGCACTGACGAGCTCTCTACTGCTTTTAGTGACGCTGGAGTGGAGAAGAGGAGGCATCGAAAGAAGCTGTGCGCGCCACACCGGGAGAGCTGCAGTGCAATTATGTGTGTGCCAACCCAGAAAGTACATGGCTGTGGGTCGTCAATTAAAAGAGAAACCGTGCACGCTGTGTGTCTGTGGGTCCTTCTACAGCGGTGTTTTACTCTGAGGCAGTTTGCTGAATCAAAAGTCAACACATCTACTCCGTTCACGAAGAACGCCACAGATATTCTCGTGATGTGATTTGTGATGACATGATGGAAAGCATACACGATTACAGTCTTCTCTTTGCGGACACACAACTGAGGGAACGGTGCTCCTGGTGTTTTTACGCACAGACTGTGGGTGCTTTTCCCTTTTATGAACTGCTTGAATTCAAACCGAGCATTCATGGAGCCTTTTGCCCGACATCGTGTGTTACACCACTCTATAATCAGACTATTAAATCTTATAATGCTGGATTCAACATCATCCTGTTGACGGGAGGGACGCATTTTAAAGACGAAATGCGTACAGCTGTCCAAATGTGTAATAGAAGGATCATTCTTGGTGACAAATAATTTAAAAAAGAATAAAAATTAAAATGTTAACTACAATAAAATCCTGTCCGTGTGTTAATGTGGATTCTTCTCTGGAGGCTTCAGCATATCAAATCAGAGCCCCGCTGTGCATCGACGCACTTTCCCCGCTGTCTACCTCCGAGCAATAGCCCGACTCCTTCCGCCTGCATCTCTCCAGTGCTGTGCTCACAGCGCGGATTGTAACACGGACAACAAACAAAGTGTAACATCTTTTCTGTGCGCGCGGCCACAGCTTTCTTTCGTTAAAAGCTGTTTGAATTTGAGGCTTTAAAATCTTTCCATTTGCACTCATTACTGTTAAACAGCAGAGCATATCAAAGGTTGTAACTACACAAGTCGTGTATAAAATCAGCGACACACCACGGGGTTGTTAGATCATTTTAATTGTCATCTTTTCAATATGTACATATATATGTTTAATATTTATCAGTTTCCATGTGTCTCATTGACATAGCAGCTCTCGGCTCCAGCGTCATCAGAAGCTGGCCGTGAACAGGGCGCCATGGCTCCGTGCACAGCCCCACACGTTCTAGATCGTTCTTCTGTGGTTTTGCTTTCCTCTGAAATGGTCTCAGGAAGCGGAACTGTCAGCGCGCACAGAGCAGCTGAGCCAATCCTGACGCTGGTGACGCCGCGATCACACCCTGCTACTCTGCTCCGTTCACGAAGAACACCACAAATATTCTAGTCAGGTAGATCTCAGCAAGCCTTTCGTTGGACACGTGAAGTGTTGCCACCAGCCCGTGAGTGTCGTTATAATTTAGCTGGATCCGAAACCGAGAGAACAAACACAAGACCCAAAGCGGCGTCTGCTGCTGTGCGGCACTCACACGTCCAGCGCCTCCATCCATAGTTTGTTTTAGTTCGAGTGCAACAAATGCTTTGGTGAATCTCTGCGGGGGCTCGAAGAGTGCGTGACAGTGAGGAAAGCAGTATCTTTAATATTTCAAAGTGCACTTATTCAGCCGAGAGTTTTCTGGTCAGTCAGCCTTTCAAATAAACGATCACTCCAATCCCTGCACTTCTATTTAAAATGCGATGACATTTATCGACTTTGACACCGACACCACCGGCCTGTCTCCTTTCTTTGAACGTTGTACTCTTGACTATTGTTTCCTCCCAAGCAATATTTTATTCTGGAGCAGATCAACGAAGTGGGAATCTTAAAGTAGGTTCATTAAGAACACGAGTTGAAGTTGGTCTGTGTGGATCTTGTCGAGTGTGTTCATCAAATTTTCGTTCATGTGTCAACAGCTCTTGTTCCAGTCTGCTATTGAAATAATGAATGGATCTGTCTGCTCCGGGTTTTTATCATCTAACCCACAGCTGATCCCGCCCACTTGAATGCACTCGCTTGGCACTCCTACTGTACTTGCAAACGGCCAGAGCGAGACCGGTGGCGCGAGCTTCCTCGATTCACACTTTCTTCTTTACTATCGCCTGCGCTCCGAACCACGCCAGGACAGGGAGAGCAGAAACTCCCGCGGATTCATACACACTGAAAGGTGTGCTTCAACAACCACAAAAGCGACGGCAGAGTATAGAGGTGTTTTAAATGTATGTCAACGAACTGAAGACAGTAGTCGTGTATGCTTTCACTGTTGAAATCCACGCTGCGAGCACAGCACGGGAGCGGCAAAATGACTCTGGCAGTTGCGGGGAAATGCAGGCACACACTGACTCGCGGAGAGCCGGTCGCTGTGCACTCAGCTTCATCAACCAGCACCTGCGCGCACGGCCTCGTCCACGCTGCGAGCAGCTTTTGACAAACTGTAGAAGAGAAGCTGGTGTCCGCCAGTTCTGTATTTCAGGTTTCCTGTTGTTTCATCCCCATCATAACCTATTTGTCGGTCGGGGACAGAGATCATCCAGTGGGGATGTCGGTGGAGGGGGAAAATCCACGACCGACAGAGAGCGGTCTAAGCCACCATCTCGAGGATCTTAACGACACCCTGAGATTCAGTGTTTGCAGCTCATACGCGGTTCCCATTACGACCTCTTTAGACAGACATCATTACGCGGGGATTTCCATCGAGGACGGCACGAGATCGGTGAAAGACACGATCCCGAGGACCTAGACTGACATCCACAGTACAGTATGTGGAGCGCAAACAGGTGTCCGTTAGTGGCGGAGGTGTGGTTCCTGGCTCAGCTTCAGGGGAGGGGCGGTACAGTGAGCTCAAGTGCCGGGCAGGTGAGTGGACAGGTGGTGGTGATGGCACTGACGAGCTCTCTACTGCTTTTAGTGACGCTGGAGTGGAGAAGAGGAGGCATCGAAAGAAGCTGTGCGCGCCACACCGGGAGAGCTGCAGTGCAATTATGTGTGTGCCAACCCAGAAAGTACATGGCTGTGGGTCGTCAATTAAAAGAGAAACCGTGCACGCTGTGTGTCTGTGGGTCCTTCTACAGCGGTGTTTTACTCTGAGGCAGTTTGCTGAATCAAAAGTCAACACATCTACTCCGTTCACGAAGAACGCCACAGATATTCTCGTGATGTGATTTGTGATGACATGATGGAAAGCATACACGATTACAGTCTTCTCTTTGCGGACACACAACTGAGGGAACGGTGCTCCTGGTGTTTTTACGCACAGACTGTGGGTGCTTTTCCCTTTTATGAACTGCTTGAATTCAAACCGAGCATTCATGGAGCCTTTTGCCCGACATCGTGTGTTACACCACTCTATAATCAGACTATTAAATCTTATAATGCTGGATTCAACATCATCCTGTTGACGGGAGGGACGCATTTTAAAGACGAAATGCGTACAGCTGTCCAAATGTGTAATAGAAGGATCATTCTTGGTGACAAATAATTTAAAAAAGAATAAAAATTAAAATGTTAACTACAATAAAATCCTGTCCGTGTGTTAATGTGGATTCTTCTCTGGAGGCTTCAGCATATCAAATCAGAGCCCCGCTGTGCATCGACGCACTTTCCCCGCTGTCTACCTCCGAGCAATAGCCCGACTCCTTCCGCCTGCATCTCTCCAGTGCTGTGCTCACAGCGCGGATTGTAACACGGACAACAAACAAAGTGTAACATCTTTTCTGTGCGCGCGGCCACAGCTTTCTTTCGTTAAAAGCTGTTTGAATTTGAGGCTTTAAAATCTTTCCATTTGCACTCATTACTGTTAAACAGCAGAGCATATCAAAGGTTGTAACTACACAAGTCGTGTATAAAATCAGCGACACACCACGGGGTTGTTAGATCATTTTAATTGTCATCTTTTCAATATGTACATATATATGTTTAATATTTATCAGTTTCCATGTGTCTCATTGACATAGCAGCTCTCGGCTCCAGCGTCATCAGAAGCTGGCCGTGAACAGGGCGCCATGGCTCCGTGCACAGCCCCACACGTTCTAGATCGTTCTTCTGTGGTTTTGCTTTCCTCTGAAATGGTCTCAGGAAGCGGAACTGTCAGCGCGCACAGAGCAGCTGAGCCAATCCTGACGCTGGTGACGCCGCGATCACACCCTGCTACTCTGCTCCGTTCACGAAGAACACCACAAATATTCTAGTCAGGTAGATCTCAGCAAGCCTTTCGTTGGACACGTGAAGTGTTGCCACCAGCCCGTGAGTGTCGTTATAATTTAGCTGGATCCGAAACCGAGAGAACAAACACAAGACCCAAAGCGGCGTCTGCTGCTGTGCGGCACTCACACGTCCAGCGCCTCCATCCATAGTTTGTTTTAGTTCGAGTGCAACAAATGCTTTGGTGAATCTCTGCGGGGGCTCGAAGAGTGCGTGACAGTGAGGAAAGCAGTATCTTTAATATTTCAAAGTGCACTTATTCAGCCGAGAGTTTTCTGGTCAGTCAGCCTTTCAAATAAACGATCACTCCAATCCCTGCACTTCTATTTAAAATGCGATGACATTTATCGACTTTGACACCGACACCACCGGCCTGTCTCCTTTCTTTGAACGTTGTACTCTTGACTATTGTTTCCTCCCAAGCAATATTTTATTCTGGAGCAGATCAACGAAGTGGGAATCTTAAAGTAGGTTCATTAAGAACACGAGTTGAAGTTGGTCTGTGTGGATCTTGTCGAGTGTGTTCATCAAATTTTCGTTCATGTGTCAACAGCTCTTGTTCCAGTCTGCTATTGAAATAATGAATGGATCTGTCTGCTCCGGGTTTTTATCATCTAACCCACAGCTGATCCCGCCCACTTGAATGCACTCGCTTGGCACTCCTACTGTACTTGCAAACGGCCAGAGCGAGACCGGTGGCGCGAGCTTCCTCGATTCACACTTTCTTCTTTACTATCGCCTGCGCTCCGAACCACGCCAGGACAGGGAGAGCAGAAACTCCCGCGGATTCATACACACTGAAAGGTGTGCTTCAACAACCACAAAAGCGACGGCAGAGTATAGAGGTGTTTTAAATGTATGTCAACGAACTGAAGACAGTAGTCGTGTATGCTTTCACTGTTGAAATCCACGCTGCGAGCACAGCACGGGAGCGGCAAAATGACTCTGGCAGTTGCGGGGAAATGCAGGCACACACTGACTCGCGGAGAGCCGGTCGCTGTGCACTCAGCTTCATCAACCAGCACCTGCGCGCACGGCCTCGTCCACGCTGCGAGCAGCTTTTGACAAACTGTAGAAGAGAAGCTGGTGTCCGCCAGTTCTGTATTTCAGGTTTCCTGTTGTTTCATGTTTTACCGCCATCATAAGCTGTTTGCCGGTGGAGCAAATACACGACCGGCACAGATCGGTGTGAGACACGGTCTGCATCTATAGAGTGTAGTGTCTGGAGCGCAAACAGGAGTGCCGTGTTTTACTCTGAGGCAGAGAGGAAGAGCAGAGACTCCAGCGAATTCATGCACACTGAAAGATGTGCTTCAATTACGATAAAAGACACCGTACAGTAGAAATCTTTGAAATTCGTGTCAGTGAAGGGAAGACAGTAGTCGTGTATGCTTTCACTGATGAAAATCCACGCTGTGAGCACAGCAGGGGAGCGACGAAATGACTCTGGCAGTTGCGGGGAAATGCAGGCACACACTGACTCGCGGAGAGCCGGTCGCTGTGCACTCAGCTTCATCAACCAGCACCTGCGCGCACGGCCTCGTCCACGCTGCGAGCAGCTTTTGACAAACTGTAGAAGAGAAGCTGGTGTCCGCCAGTTCTGAATTTCAGGTTTCATGTTGTTTTATCCCCATCATAACCTATTTGTCGGTCGGGGACAGAGATCATCCAGTGGGGATGTCGGTGGAGGGGGAAAATCCACGACCGACAGAGAGCGGTCTAAGCCACCATCTCGAGGATCTTAACGACACCCTGAGATTCAGTGTTTGCAGCTCATACGCGGTTCCCATTACGACCTCTTTAGACAGACATCATTACGCGGGGATTTCCATCGAGGACGGCACGAGATCGGTGAAAGACACGATCCCGAGGACCTAGACTGACATCCACAGTACAGTATGTGGAGCGCAAACAGGTGTCCGTTAGTGGCGGAGGTGTGGTTCCTGGCTCAGCTTCAGGGGAGGGGCGGTACAGTGAGCTCAAGTGCCGGGCAGGTGAGTGGACAGGTGGTGGTGATGGCACTGACGAGCTCTCTACTGCTTTTAGTGACGCTGGAGTGGAGAAGAGGAGGCATCGAAAGAAGCTGTGCGCGCCACACCGGGAGAGCTGCAGTGCAATTATGTGTGTGCCAACCCAGAAAGTACATGGCTGTGGGTCGTCAATTAAAAGAGAAACCGTGCACGCTGTGTGTCTGTGGGTCCTTCTACAGCGGTGTTTTACTCTGAGGCAGTTTGCTGAATCAAAAGTCAACACATCTACTCCGTTCACGAAGAACGCCACAGATATTCTCATGATGTGATTTGTGATGACATGATGGAAAGCATACACGATTACAGTCTTCTCTTTGCGGACACACAACTGAGGGAACGGTGCTCCTGGTGTTTTTACGCACAGACTGTGGGTGCTTTTCCCTTTTATGAACTGCTTGAATTCAAACCGAGCATTCATGGAGCCTTTTGCCCGACATCGTGTGTTACACCACTCTATAATCAGACTATTAAATCTTATAATGCTGGATTCAACATCATCCTGTTGACGGGAGGGACGCATTTTAAAGACGAAATGCGTACAGCTGTCCAAATGTGTAATAGAAGGATCATTCTTGGTGACAAATAATTTAAAAAAGAATAAAAATTAAAATGTTAACTACAATAAAATCCTGTCCGTGTGTTAATGTGGATTCTTCTCTGGAGGCTTCAGCATATCAAATCAGAGCCCCGCTGTGCATCGACGCACTTTCCCCGCTGTCTACCTCCGAGCAATAGCCCGACTCCTTCCGCCTGCATCTCTCCAGTGCTGTGCTCACAGCGCGGATTGTAACACGGACAACAAACAAAGTGTAACATCTTTTCTGTGCGCGCGGCCACAGCTTTCTTTCGTTAAAAGCTGTTTGAATTTGAGGCTTTAAAATCTTTCCATTTGCACTCATTACTGTTAAACAGCAGAGCATATCAAAGGTTGTAACTACACAAGTCGTGTATAAAATCAGCGACACACCACGGGGTTGTTAGATCATTTTAATTGTCATCTTTTCAATATGTACATATATATGTTTAATATTTATCAGTTTCCATGTGTCTCATTGACATAGCAGCTCTCGGCTCCAGCGTCATCAGAAGCTGGCCGTGAACAGGGCGCCATGGCTCCGTGCACAGCCCCACACGTTCTAGATCGTTCTTCTGTGGTTTTGCTTTCCTCTGAAATGGTCTCAGGAAGCGGAACTGTCAGCGCGCACAGAGCAGCTGAGCCAATCCTGACGCTGGTGACGCCGCGATCACACCCTGCTACTCTGCTCCGTTCACGAAGAACACCACAAATATTCTAGTCAGGTAGATCTCAGCAAGCCTTTCGTTGGACACGTGAAGTGTTGCCACCAGCCCGTGAGTGTCGTTATAATTTAGCTGGATCCGAAACCGAGAGAACAAACACAAGACCCAAAGCGGCGTCTGCTGCTGTGCGGCACTCACACGTCCAGCGCCTCCATCCATAGTTTGTTTTAGTTCGAGTGCAACAAATGCTTTGGTGAATCTCTGCGGGGGCTCGAAGAGTGCGTGACAGTGAGGAAAGCAGTATCTTTAATATTTCAAAGTGCACTTATTCAGCCGAGAGTTTTCTGGTCAGTCAGCCTTTCAAATAAACGATCACTCCAATCCCTGCACTTCTATTTAAAATGCGATGACATTTATCGACTTTGACACCGACACCACCGGCCTGTCTCCTTTCTTTGAACGTTGTACTCTTGACTATTGTTTCCTCCCAAGCAATATTTTATTCTGGAGCAGATCAACGAAGTGGGAATCTTAAAGTAGGTTCATTAAGAACACGAGTTGAAGTTGGTCTGTGTGGATCTTGTCGAGTGTGTTCATCAAATTTTCGTTCATGTGTCAACAGCTCTTGTTCCAGTCTGCTATTGAAATAATGAATGGATCTGTCTGCTCCGGGTTTTTATCATCTAACCCACAGCTGATCCCGCCCACTTGAATGCACTCGCTTGGCACTCCTACTGTACTTGCAAACGGCCAGAGCGAGACCGGTGGCGCGAGCTTCCTCGATTCACACTTTCTTCTTTACTATCGCCTGCGCTCCGAACCACGCCAGGACAGGGAGAGCAGAAACTCCCGCGGATTCATACACACTGAAAGGTGTGCTTCAACAACCACAAAAGCGACGGCAGAGTATAGAGGTGTTTTAAATGTATGTCAACGAACTGAAGACAGTAGTCGTGTATGCTTTCACTGTTGAAATCCACGCTGCGAGCACAGCACGGGAGCGGCAAAATGACTCTGGCAGTTGCGGGGAAATGCAGGCACACACTGACTCGCGGAGAGCCGGTCGCTGTGCACTCAGCTTCATCAACCAGCACCTGCGCGCACGGCCTCGTCCACGCTGCGAGCAGCTTTTGACAAACTGTAGAAGAGAAGCTGGTGTCCGCCAGTTCTGTATTTCAGGTTTCCTGTTGTTTCATGTTTTACCGCCATCATAAGCTGTTTGCCGGTGGAGCAAATACACGACCGGCACAGATCGGTGTGAGACACGGTCTGCATCTATAGAGTGTAGTGTCTGGAGCGCAAACAGGAGTGCCGTGTTTTACTCTGAGGCAGAGAGGAAGAGCAGAGACTCCAGCGAATTCATGCACACTGAAAGATGTGCTTCAATTACGATAAAAGACACCGTACAGTAGAAATCTTTGAAATTCGTGTCAGTGAAGGGAAGACAGTAGTCGTGTATGCTTTCACTGATGAAAATCCACGCTGTGAGCACAGCAGGGGAGCGACGAAATGACTCTGGCAGTTGCGGGGAAATGCAGGCACACACTGACTCGCGGAGAGCCGGTCGCTGTGCACTCAGCTTCATCAACCAGCACCTGCGCGCACGGCCTCGTCCACGCTGCGAGCAGCTTTTGACAAACTGTAGAAGAGAAGCTGGTGTCCGCCAGTTCTGAATTTCAGGTTTCATGTTGTTTTATCCCCATCATAACCTATTTGTCGGTCGGGGACAGAGATCATCCAGTGGGGATGTCGGTGGAGGGGGAAAATCCACGACCGACAGAGAGCGGTCTAAGCCACCATCTCGAGGATCTTAACGACACCCTGAGATTCAGTGTTTGCAGCTCATACGCGGTTCCCATTACGACCTCTTTAGACAGACATCATTACGCGGGGATTTCCATCGAGGACGGCACGAGATCGGTGAAAGACACGATCCCGAGGACCTAGACTGACATCCACAGTACAGTATGTGGAGCGCAAACAGGTGTCCGTTAGTGGCGGAGGTGTGGTTCCTGGCTCAGCTTCAGGGGAGGGGCGGTACAGTGAGCTCAAGTGCCGGGCAGGTGAGTGGACAGGTGGTGGTGATGGCACTGACGAGCTCTCTACTGCTTTTAGTGACGCTGGAGTGGAGAAGAGGAGGCATCGAAAGAAGCTGTGCGCGCCACACCGGGAGAGCTGCAGTGCAATTATGTGTGTGCCAACCCAGAAAGTACATGGCTGTGGGTCGTCAATTAAAAGAGAAACCGTGCACGCTGTGTGTCTGTGGGTCCTTCTACAGCGGTGTTTTACTCTGAGGCAGTTTGCTGAATCAAAAGTCAACACATCTACTCCGTTCACGAAGAACGCCACAGATATTCTCGTGATGTGATTTGTGATGACATGATGGAAAGCATACACGATTACAGTCTTCTCTTTGCGGACACACAACTGAGGGAACGGTGCTCCTGGTGTTTTTACGCACAGACTGTGGGTGCTTTTCCCTTTTATGAACTGCTTGAATTCAAACCGAGCATTCATGGAGCCTTTTGCCCGACATCGTGTGTTACACCACTCTATAATCAGACTATTAAATCTTATAATGCTGGATTCAACATCATCCTGTTGACGGGAGGGACGCATTTTAAAGACGAAATGCGTACAGCTGTCCAAATGTGTAATAGAAGGATCATTCTTGGTGACAAATAATTTAAAAAAGAATAAAAATTAAAATGTTAACTACAATAAAATCCTGTCCGTGTGTTAATGTGGATTCTTCTCTGGAGGCTTCAGCATATCAAATCAGAGCCCCGCTGTGCATCGACGCACTTTCCCCGCTGTCTACCTCCGAGCAATAGCCCGACTCCTTCCGCCTGCATCTCTCCAGTGCTGTGCTCACAGCGCGGATTGTAACACGGACAACAAACAAAGTGTAACATCTTTTCTGTGCGCGCGGCCACAGCTTTCTTTCGTTAAAAGCTGTTTGAATTTGAGGCTTTAAAATCTTTCCATTTGCACTCATTACTGTTAAACAGCAGAGCATATCAAAGGTTGTAACTACACAAGTCGTGTATAAAATCAGCGACACACCACGGGGTTGTTAGATCATTTTAATTGTCATCTTTTCAATATGTACATATATATGTTTAATATTTATCAGTTTCCATGTGTCTCATTGACATAGCAGCTCTCGGCTCCAGCGTCATCAGAAGCTGGCCGTGAACAGGGCGCCATGGCTCCGTGCACAGCCCCACACGTTCTAGATCGTTCTTCTGTGGTTTTGCTTTCCTCTGAAATGGTCTCAGGAAGCGGAACTGTCAGCGCGCACAGAGCAGCTGAGCCAATCCTGACGCTGGTGACGCCGCGATCACACCCTGCTACTCTGCTCCGTTCACGAAGAACACCACAAATATTCTAGTCAGGTAGATCTCAGCAAGCCTTTCGTTGGACACGTGAAGTGTTGCCACCAGCCCGTGAGTGTCGTTATAATTTAGCTGGATCCGAAACCGAGAGAACAAACACAAGACCCAAAGCGGCGTCTGCTGCTGTGCGGCACTCACACGTCCAGCGCCTCCATCCATAGTTTGTTTTAGTTCGAGTGCAACAAATGCTTTGGTGAATCTCTGCGGGGGCTCGAAGAGTGCGTGACAGTGAGGAAAGCAGTATCTTTAATATTTCAAAGTGCACTTATTCAGCCGAGAGTTTTCTGGTCAGTCAGCCTTTCAAATAAACGATCACTCCAATCCCTGCACTTCTATTTAAAATGCGATGACATTTATCGACTTTGACACCGACACCACCGGCCTGTCTCCTTTCTTTGAACGTTGTACTCTTGACTATTGTTTCCTCCCAAGCAATATTTTATTCTGGAGCAGATCAACGAAGTGGGAATCTTAAAGTAGGTTCATTAAGAACACGAGTTGAAGTTGGTCTGTGTGGATCTTGTCGAGTGTGTTCATCAAATTTTCGTTCATGTGTCAACAGCTCTTGTTCCAGTCTGCTATTGAAATAATGAATGGATCTGTCTGCTCCGGGTTTTTATCATCTAACCCACAGCTGATCCCGCCCACTTGAATGCACTCGCTTGGCACTCCTACTGTACTTGCAAACGGCCAGAGCGAGACCGGTGGCGCGAGCTTCCTCGATTCACACTTTCTTCTTTACTATCGCCTGCGCTCCGAACCACGCCAGGACAGGGAGAGCAGAAACTCCCGCGGATTCATACACACTGAAAGGTGTGCTTCAACAACCACAAAAGCGACGGCAGAGTATAGAGGTGTTTTAAATGTATGTCAACGAACTGAAGACAGTAGTCGTGTATGCTTTCACTGTTGAAATCCACGCTGCGAGCACAGCACGGGAGCGGCAAAATGACTCTGGCAGTTGCGGGGAAATGCAGGCACACACTGACTCGCGGAGAGCCGGTCGCTGTGCACTCAGCTTCATCAACCAGCACCTGCGCGCACGGCCTCGTCCACGCTGCGAGCAGCTTTTGACAAACTGTAGAAGAGAAGCTGGTGTCCGCCAGTTCTGTATTTCAGGTTTCCTGTTGTTTCATGTTTTACCGCCATCATAAGCTGTTTGCCGGTGGAGCAAATACACGACCGGCACAGATCGGTGTGAGACACGGTCTGCATCTATAGAGTGTAGTGTCTGGAGCGCAAACAGGAGTGCCGTGTTTTACTCTGAGGCAGAGAGGAAGAGCAGAGACTCCAGCGAATTCATGCACACTGAAAGATGTGCTTCAATTACGATAAAAGACACCGTACAGTAGAAATCTTTGAAATTCGTGTCAGTGAAGGGAAGACAGTAGTCGTGTATGCTTTCACTGATGAAAATCCACGCTGTGAGCACAGCAGGGGAGCGACGAAATGACTCTGGCAGTTGCGGGGAAATGCAGGCACACACTGACTCGCGGAGAGCCGGTCGCTGTGCACTCAGCTTCATCAACCAGCACCTGCGCGCACGGCCTCGTCCACGCTGCGAGCAGCTTTTGACAAACTGTAGAAGAGAAGCTGGTGTCCGCCAGTTCTGAATTTCAGGTTTCATGTTGTTTTATCCCCATCATAACCTATTTGTCGGTCGGGGACAGAGATCATCCAGTGGGGATGTCGGTGGAGGGGGAAAATCCACGACCGACAGAGAGCGGTCTAAGCCACCATCTCGAGGATCTTAACGACACCCTGAGATTCAGTGTTTGCAGCTCATACGCGGTTCCCATTACGACCTCTTTAGACAGACATCATTACGCGGGGATTTCCATCGAGGACGGCACGAGATCGGTGAAAGACACGATCCCGAGGACCTAGACTGACATCCACAGTACAGTATGTGGAGCGCAAACAGGTGTCCGTTAGTGGCGGAGGTGTGGTTCCTGGCTCAGCTTCAGGGGAGGGGCGGTACAGTGAGCTCAAGTGCCGGGCAGGTGAGTGGACAGGTGGTGGTGATGGCACTGACGAGCTCTCTACTGCTTTTAGTGACGCTGGAGTGGAGAAGAGGAGGCATCGAAAGAAGCTGTGCGCGCCACACCGGGAGAGCTGCAGTGCAATTATGTGTGTGCCAACCCAGAAAGTACATGGCTGTGGGTCGTCAATTAAAAGAGAAACCGTGCACGCTGTGTGTCTGTGGGTCCTTCTACAGCGGTGTTTTACTCTGAGGCAGTTTGCTGAATCAAAAGTCAACACATCTACTCCGTTCACGAAGAACGCCACAGATATTCTCGTGATGTGATTTGTGATGACATGATGGAAAGCATACACGATTACAGTCTTCTCTTTGCGGACACACAACTGAGGGAACGGTGCTCCTGGTGTTTTTACGCACAGACTGTGGGTGCTTTTCCCTTTTATGAACTGCTTGAATTCAAACCGAGCATTCATGGAGCCTTTTGCCCGACATCGTGTGTTACACCACTCTATAATCAGACTATTAAATCTTATAATGCTGGATTCAACATCATCCTGTTGACGGGAGGGACGCATTTTAAAGACGAAATGCGTACAGCTGTCCAAATGTGTAATAGAAGGATCATTCTTGGTGACAAATAATTTAAAAAAGAATAAAAATTAAAATGTTAACTACAATAAAATCCTGTCCGTGTGTTAATGTGGATTCTTCTCTGGAGGCTTCAGCATATCAAATCAGAGCCCCGCTGTGCATCGACGCACTTTCCCCGCTGTCTACCTCCGAGCAATAGCCCGACTCCTTCCGCCTGCATCTCTCCAGTGCTGTGCTCACAGCGCGGATTGTAACACGGACAACAAACAAAGTGTAACATCTTTTCTGTGCGCGCGGCCACAGCTTTCTTTCGTTAAAAGCTGTTTGAATTTGAGGCTTTAAAATCTTTCCATTTGCACTCATTACTGTTAAACAGCAGAGCATATCAAAGGTTGTAACTACACAAGTCGTGTATAAAATCAGCGACACACCACGGGGTTGTTAGATCATTTTAATTGTCATCTTTTCAATATGTACATATATATGTTTAATATTTATCAGTTTCCATGTGTCTCATTGACATAGCAGCTCTCGGCTCCAGCGTCATCAGAAGCTGGCCGTGAACAGGGCGCCATGGCTCCGTGCACAGCCCCACACGTTCTAGATCGTTCTTCTGTGGTTTTGCTTTCCTCTGAAATGGTCTCAGGAAGCGGAACTGTCAGCGCGCACAGAGCAGCTGAGCCAATCCTGACGCTGGTGACGCCGCGATCACACCCTGCTACTCTGCTCCGTTCACGAAGAACACCACAAATATTCTAGTCAGGTAGATCTCAGCAAGCCTTTCGTTGGACACGTGAAGTGTTGCCACCAGCCCGTGAGTGTCGTTATAATTTAGCTGGATCCGAAACCGAGAGAACAAACACAAGACCCAAAGCGGCGTCTGCTGCTGTGCGGCACTCACACGTCCAGCGCCTCCATCCATAGTTTGTTTTAGTTCGAGTGCAACAAATGCTTTGGTGAATCTCTGCGGGGGCTCGAAGAGTGCGTGACAGTGAGGAAAGCAGTATCTTTAATATTTCAAAGTGCACTTATTCAGCCGAGAGTTTTCTGGTCAGTCAGCCTTTCAAATAAACGATCACTCCAATCCCTGCACTTCTATTTAAAATGCGATGACATTTATCGACTTTGACACCGACACCACCGGCCTGTCTCCTTTCTTTGAACGTTGTACTCTTGACTATTGTTTCCTCCCAAGCAATATTTTATTCTGGAGCAGATCAACGAAGTGGGAATCTTAAAGTAGGTTCATTAAGAACACGAGTTGAAGTTGGTCTGTGTGGATCTTGTCGAGTGTGTTCATCAAATTTTCGTTCATGTGTCAACAGCTCTTGTTCCAGTCTGCTATTGAAATAATGAATGGATCTGTCTGCTCCGGGTTTTTATCATCTAACCCACAGCTGATCCCGCCCACTTGAATGCACTCGCTTGGCACTCCTACTGTACTTGCAAACGGCCAGAGCGAGACCGGTGGCGCGAGCTTCCTCGATTCACACTTTCTTCTTTACTATCGCCTGCGCTCCGAACCACGCCAGGACAGGGAGAGCAGAAACTCCCGCGGATTCATACACACTGAAAGGTGTGCTTCAACAACCACAAAAGCGACGGCAGAGTATAGAGGTGTTTTAAATGTATGTCAACGAACTGAAGACAGTAGTCGTGTATGCTTTCACTGTTGAAATCCACGCTGCGAGCACAGCACGGGAGCGGCAAAATGACTCTGGCAGTTGCGGGGAAATGCAGGCACACACTGACTCGCGGAGAGCCGGTCGCTGTGCACTCAGCTTCATCAACCAGCACCTGCGCGCACGGCCTCGTCCACGCTGCGAGCAGCTTTTGACAAACTGTAGAAGAGAAGCTGGTGTCCGCCAGTTCTGAATTTCAGGTTTCATGTTGTTTTATCCCCATCATAACCTATTTGTCGGTCGGGGACAGAGATCATCCAGTGGGGATGTCGGTGGAGGGGGAAAATCCACGACCGACAGAGAGCGGTCTAAGCCACCATCTCGAGGATCTTAACGACACCCTGAGATTCAGTGTTTGCAGCTCATACGCGGTTCCCATTACGACCTCTTTAGACAGACATCATTACGCGGGGATTTCCATCGAGGACGGCACGAGATCGGTGAAAGACACGATCCCGAGGACCTAGACTGACATCCACAGTACAGTATGTGGAGCGCAAACAGGTGTCCGTTAGTGGCGGAGGTGTGGTTCCTGGCTCAGCTTCAGGGGAGGGGCGGTACAGTGAGCTCAAGTGCCGGGCAGGTGAGTGGACAGGTGGTGGTGATGGCACTGACGAGCTCTCTACTGCTTTTAGTGACGCTGGAGTGGAGAAGAGGAGGCATCGAAAGAAGCTGTGCGCGCCACACCGGGAGAGCTGCAGTGCAATTATGTGTGTGCCAACCCAGAAAGTACATGGCTGTGGGTCGTCAATTAAAAGAGAAACCGTGCACGCTGTGTGTCTGTGGGTCCTTCTACAGCGGTGTTTTACTCTGAGGCAGTTTGCTGAATCAAAAGTCAACACATCTACTCCGTTCACGAAGAACGCCACAGATATTCTCATGATGTGATTTGTGATGACATGATGGAAAGCATACACGATTACAGTCTTCTCTTTGCGGACACACAACTGAGGGAACGGTGCTCCTGGTGTTTTTACGCACAGACTGTGGGTGCTTTTCCCTTTTATGAACTGCTTGAATTCAAACCGAGCATTCATGGAGCCTTTTGCCCGACATCGTGTGTTACACCACTCTATAATCAGACTATTAAATCTTATAATGCTGGATTCAACATCATCCTGTTGACGGGAGGGACGCATTTTAAAGACGAAATGCGTACAGCTGTCCAAATGTGTAATAGAAGGATCATTCTTGGTGACAAATAATTTAAAAAAGAATAAAAATTAAAATGTTAACTACAATAAAATCCTGTCCGTGTGTTAATGTGGATTCTTCTCTGGAGGCTTCAGCATATCAAATCAGAGCCCCGCTGTGCATCGACGCACTTTCCCCGCTGTCTACCTCCGAGCAATAGCCCGACTCCTTCCGCCTGCATCTCTCCAGTGCTGTGCTCACAGCGCGGATTGTAACACGGACAACAAACAAAGTGTAACATCTTTTCTGTGCGCGCGGCCACAGCTTTCTTTCGTTAAAAGCTGTTTGAATTTGAGGCTTTAAAATCTTTCCATTTGCACTCATTACTGTTAAACAGCAGAGCATATCAAAGGTTGTAACTACACAAGTCGTGTATAAAATCAGCGACACACCACGGGGTTGTTAGATCATTTTAATTGTCATCTTTTCAATATGTACATATATATGTTTAATATTTATCAGTTTCCATGTGTCTCATTGACATAGCAGCTCTCGGCTCCAGCGTCATCAGAAGCTGGCCGTGAACAGGGCGCCATGGCTCCGTGCACAGCCCCACACGTTCTAGATCGTTCTTCTGTGGTTTTGCTTTCCTCTGAAATGGTCTCAGGAAGCGGAACTGTCAGCGCGCACAGAGCAGCTGAGCCAATCCTGACGCTGGTGACGCCGCGATCACACCCTGCTACTCTGCTCCGTTCACGAAGAACACCACAAATATTCTAGTCAGGTAGATCTCAGCAAGCCTTTCGTTGGACACGTGAAGTGTTGCCACCAGCCCGTGAGTGTCGTTATAATTTAGCTGGATCCGAAACCGAGAGAACAAACACAAGACCCAAAGCGGCGTCTGCTGCTGTGCGGCACTCACACGTCCAGCGCCTCCATCCATAGTTTGTTTTAGTTCGAGTGCAACAAATGCTTTGGTGAATCTCTGCGGGGGCTCGAAGAGTGCGTGACAGTGAGGAAAGCAGTATCTTTAATATTTCAAAGTGCACTTATTCAGCCGAGAGTTTTCTGGTCAGTCAGCCTTTCAAATAAACGATCACTCCAATCCCTGCACTTCTATTTAAAATGCGATGACATTTATCGACTTTGACACCGACACCACCGGCCTGTCTCCTTTCTTTGAACGTTGTACTCTTGACTATTGTTTCCTCCCAAGCAATATTTTATTCTGGAGCAGATCAACGAAGTGGGAATCTTAAAGTAGGTTCATTAAGAACACGAGTTGAAGTTGGTCTGTGTGGATCTTGTCGAGTGTGTTCATCAAATTTTCGTTCATGTGTCAACAGCTCTTGTTCCAGTCTGCTATTGAAATAATGAATGGATCTGTCTGCTCCGGGTTTTTATCATCTAACCCACAGCTGATCCCGCCCACTTGAATGCACTCGCTTGGCACTCCTACTGTACTTGCAAACGGCCAGAGCGAGACCGGTGGCGCGAGCTTCCTCGATTCACACTTTCTTCTTTACTATCGCCTGCGCTCCGAACCACGCCAGGACAGGGAGAGCAGAAACTCCCGCGGATTCATACACACTGAAAGGTGTGCTTCAACAACCACAAAAGCGACGGCAGAGTATAGAGGTGTTTTAAATGTATGTCAACGAACTGAAGACAGTAGTCGTGTATGCTTTCACTGTTGAAATCCACGCTGCGAGCACAGCACGGGAGCGGCAAAATGACTCTGGCAGTTGCGGGGAAATGCAGGCACACACTGACTCGCGGAGAGCCGGTCGCTGTGCACTCAGCTTCATCAACCAGCACCTGCGCGCACGGCCTCGTCCACGCTGCGAGCAGCTTTTGACAAACTGTAGAAGAGAAGCTGGTGTCCGCCAGTTCTGTATTTCAGGTTTCCTGTTGTTTCATGTTTTACCGCCATCATAAGCTGTTTGCCGGTGGAGCAAATACACGACCGGCACAGATCGGTGTGAGACACGGTCTGCATCTATAGAGTGTAGTGTCTGGAGCGCAAACAGGAGTGCCGTGTTTTACTCTGAGGCAGAGAGGAAGAGCAGAGACTCCAGCGAATTCATGCACACTGAAAGATGTGCTTCAATTACGATAAAAGACACCGTACAGTAGAAATCTTTGAAATTCGTGTCAGTGAAGGGAAGACAGTAGTCGTGTATGCTTTCACTGATGAAAATCCACGCTGTGAGCACAGCAGGGGAGCGACGAAATGACTCTGGCAGTTGCGGGGAAATGCAGGCACACACTGACTCGCGGAGAGCCGGTCGCTGTGCACTCAGCTTCATCAACCAGCACCTGCGCGCACGGCCTCGTCCACGCTGCGAGCAGCTTTTGACAAACTGTAGAAGAGAAGCTGGTGTCCGCCAGTTCTGAATTTCAGGTTTCATGTTGTTTTATCCCCATCATAACCTATTTGTCGGTCGGGGACAGAGATCATCCAGTGGGGATGTCGGTGGAGGGGGAAAATCCACGACCGACAGAGAGCGGTCTAAGCCACCATCTCGAGGATCTTAACGACACCCTGAGATTCAGTGTTTGCAGCTCATACGCGGTTCCCATTACGACCTCTTTAGACAGACATCATTACGCGGGGATTTCCATCGAGGACGGCACGAGATCGGTGAAAGACACGATCCCGAGGACCTAGACTGACATCCACAGTACAGTATGTGGAGCGCAAACAGGTGTCCGTTAGTGGCGGAGGTGTGGTTCCTGGCTCAGCTTCAGGGGAGGGGCGGTACAGTGAGCTCAAGTGCCGGGCAGGTGAGTGGACAGGTGGTGGTGATGGCACTGACGAGCTCTCTACTGCTTTTAGTGACGCTGGAGTGGAGAAGAGGAGGCATCGAAAGAAGCTGTGCGCGCCACACCGGGAGAGCTGCAGTGCAATTATGTGTGTGCCAACCCAGAAAGTACATGGCTGTGGGTCGTCAATTAAAAGAGAAACCGTGCACGCTGTGTGTCTGTGGGTCCTTCTACAGCGGTGTTTTACTCTGAGGCAGTTTGCTGAATCAAAAGTCAACACATCTACTCCGTTCACGAAGAACGCCACAGATATTCTCGTGATGTGATTTGTGATGACATGATGGAAAGCATACACGATTACAGTCTTCTCTTTGCGGACACACAACTGAGGGAACGGTGCTCCTGGTGTTTTTACGCACAGACTGTGGGTGCTTTTCCCTTTTATGAACTGCTTGAATTCAAACCGAGCATTCATGGAGCCTTTTGCCCGACATCGTGTGTTACACCACTCTATAATCAGACTATTAAATCTTATAATGCTGGATTCAACATCATCCTGTTGACGGGAGGGACGCATTTTAAAGACGAAATGCGTACAGCTGTCCAAATGTGTAATAGAAGGATCATTCTTGGTGACAAATAATTTAAAAAAGAATAAAAATTAAAATGTTAACTACAATAAAATCCTGTCCGTGTGTTAATGTGGATTCTTCTCTGGAGGCTTCAGCATATCAAATCAGAGCCCCGCTGTGCATCGACGCACTTTCCCCGCTGTCTACCTCCGAGCAATAGCCCGACTCCTTCCGCCTGCATCTCTCCAGTGCTGTGCTCACAGCGCGGATTGTAACACGGACAACAAACAAAGTGTAACATCTTTTCTGTGCGCGCGGCCACAGCTTTCTTTCGTTAAAAGCTGTTTGAATTTGAGGCTTTAAAATCTTTCCATTTGCACTCATTACTGTTAAACAGCAGAGCATATCAAAGGTTGTAACTACACAAGTCGTGTATAAAATCAGCGACACACCACGGGGTTGTTAGATCATTTTAATTGTCATCTTTTCAATATGTACATATATATGTTTAATATTTATCAGTTTCCATGTGTCTCATTGACATAGCAGCTCTCGGCTCCAGCGTCATCAGAAGCTGGCCGTGAACAGGGCGCCATGGCTCCGTGCACAGCCCCACACGTTCTAGATCGTTCTTCTGTGGTTTTGCTTTCCTCTGAAATGGTCTCAGGAAGCGGAACTGTCAGCGCGCACAGAGCAGCTGAGCCAATCCTGACGCTGGTGACGCCGCGATCACACCCTGCTACTCTGCTCCGTTCACGAAGAACACCACAAATATTCTAGTCAGGTAGATCTCAGCAAGCCTTTCGTTGGACACGTGAAGTGTTGCCACCAGCCCGTGAGTGTCGTTATAATTTAGCTGGATCCGAAACCGAGAGAACAAACACAAGACCCAAAGCGGCGTCTGCTGCTGTGCGGCACTCACACGTCCAGCGCCTCCATCCATAGTTTGTTTTAGTTCGAGTGCAACAAATGCTTTGGTGAATCTCTGCGGGGGCTCGAAGAGTGCGTGACAGTGAGGAAAGCAGTATCTTTAATATTTCAAAGTGCACTTATTCAGCCGAGAGTTTTCTGGTCAGTCAGCCTTTCAAATAAACGATCACTCCAATCCCTGCACTTCTATTTAAAATGCGATGACATTTATCGACTTTGACACCGACACCACCGGCCTGTCTCCTTTCTTTGAACGTTGTACTCTTGACTATTGTTTCCTCCCAAGCAATATTTTATTCTGGAGCAGATCAACGAAGTGGGAATCTTAAAGTAGGTTCATTAAGAACACGAGTTGAAGTTGGTCTGTGTGGATCTTGTCGAGTGTGTTCATCAAATTTTCGTTCATGTGTCAACAGCTCTTGTTCCAGTCTGCTATTGAAATAATGAATGGATCTGTCTGCTCCGGGTTTTTATCATCTAACCCACAGCTGATCCCGCCCACTTGAATGCACTCGCTTGGCACTCCTACTGTACTTGCAAACGGCCAGAGCGAGACCGGTGGCGCGAGCTTCCTCGATTCACACTTTCTTCTTTACTATCGCCTGCGCTCCGAACCACGCCAGGACAGGGAGAGCAGAAACTCCCGCGGATTCATACACACTGAAAGGTGTGCTTCAACAACCACAAAAGCGACGGCAGAGTATAGAGGTGTTTTAAATGTATGTCAACGAACTGAAGACAGTAGTCGTGTATGCTTTCACTGTTGAAATCCACGCTGCGAGCACAGCACGGGAGCGGCAAAATGACTCTGGCAGTTGCGGGGAAATGCAGGCACACACTGACTCGCGGAGAGCCGGTCGCTGTGCACTCAGCTTCATCAACCAGCACCTGCGCGCACGGCCTCGTCCACGCTGCGAGCAGCTTTTGACAAACTGTAGAAGAGAAGCTGGTGTCCGCCAGTTCTGTATTTCAGGTTTCCTGTTGTTTCATGTTTTACCGCCATCATAAGCTGTTTGCCGGTGGAGCAAATACACGACCGGCACAGATCGGTGTGAGACACGGTCTGCATCTATAGAGTGTAGTGTCTGGAGCGCAAACAGGAGTGCCGTGTTTTACTCTGAGGCAGAGAGGAAGAGCAGAGACTCCAGCGAATTCATGCACACTGAAAGATGTGCTTCAATTACGATAAAAGACACCGTACAGTAGAAATCTTTGAAATTCGTGTCAGTGAAGGGAAGACAGTAGTCGTGTATGCTTTCACTGATGAAAATCCACGCTGTGAGCACAGCAGGGGAGCGACGAAATGACTCTGGCAGTTGCGGGGAAATGCAGGCACACACTGACTCGCGGAGAGCCGGTCGCTGTGCACTCAGCTTCATCAACCAGCACCTGCGCGCACGGCCTCGTCCACGCTGCGAGCAGCTTTTGACAAACTGTAGAAGAGAAGCTGGTGTCCGCCAGTTCTGAATTTCAGGTTTCATGTTGTTTTATCCCCATCATAACCTATTTGTCGGTCGGGGACAGAGATCATCCAGTGGGGATGTCGGTGGAGGGGGAAAATCCACGACCGACAGAGAGCGGTCTAAGCCACCATCTCGAGGATCTTAACGACACCCTGAGATTCAGTGTTTGCAGCTCATACGCGGTTCCCATTACGACCTCTTTAGACAGACATCATTACGCGGGGATTTCCATCGAGGACGGCACGAGATCGGTGAAAGACACGATCCCGAGGACCTAGACTGACATCCACAGTACAGTATGTGGAGCGCAAACAGGTGTCCGTTAGTGGCGGAGGTGTGGTTCCTGGCTCAGCTTCAGGGGAGGGGCGGTACAGTGAGCTCAAGTGCCGGGCAGGTGAGTGGACAGGTGGTGGTGATGGCACTGACGAGCTCTCTACTGCTTTTAGTGACGCTGGAGTGGAGAAGAGGAGGCATCGAAAGAAGCTGTGCGCGCCACACCGGGAGAGCTGCAGTGCAATTATGTGTGTGCCAACCCAGAAAGTACATGGCTGTGGGTCGTCAATTAAAAGAGAAACCGTGCACGCTGTGTGTCTGTGGGTCCTTCTACAGCGGTGTTTTACTCTGAGGCAGTTTGCTGAATCAAAAGTCAACACATCTACTCCGTTCACGAAGAACGCCACAGATATTCTCGTGATGTGATTTGTGATGACATGATGGAAAGCATACACGATTACAGTCTTCTCTTTGCGGACACACAACTGAGGGAACGGTGCTCCTGGTGTTTTTACGCACAGACTGTGGGTGCTTTTCCCTTTTATGAACTGCTTGAATTCAAACCGAGCATTCATGGAGCCTTTTGCCCGACATCGTGTGTTACACCACTCTATAATCAGACTATTAAATCTTATAATGCTGGATTCAACATCATCCTGTTGACGGGAGGGACGCATTTTAAAGACGAAATGCGTACAGCTGTCCAAATGTGTAATAGAAGGATCATTCTTGGTGACAAATAATTTAAAAAAGAATAAAAATTAAAATGTTAACTACAATAAAATCCTGTCCGTGTGTTAATGTGGATTCTTCTCTGGAGGCTTCAGCATATCAAATCAGAGCCCCGCTGTGCATCGACGCACTTTCCCCGCTGTCTACCTCCGAGCAATAGCCCGACTCCTTCCGCCTGCATCTCTCCAGTGCTGTGCTCACAGCGCGGATTGTAACACGGACAACAAACAAAGTGTAACATCTTTTCTGTGCGCGCGGCCACAGCTTTCTTTCGTTAAAAGCTGTTTGAATTTGAGGCTTTAAAATCTTTCCATTTGCACTCATTACTGTTAAACAGCAGAGCATATCAAAGGTTGTAACTACACAAGTCGTGTATAAAATCAGCGACACACCACGGGGTTGTTAGATCATTTTAATTGTCATCTTTTCAATATGTACATATATATGTTTAATATTTATCAGTTTCCATGTGTCTCATTGACATAGCAGCTCTCGGCTCCAGCGTCATCAGAAGCTGGCCGTGAACAGGGCGCCATGGCTCCGTGCACAGCCCCACACGTTCTAGATCGTTCTTCTGTGGTTTTGCTTTCCTCTGAAATGGTCTCAGGAAGCGGAACTGTCAGCGCGCACAGAGCAGCTGAGCCAATCCTGACGCTGGTGACGCCGCGATCACACCCTGCTACTCTGCTCCGTTCACGAAGAACACCACAAATATTCTAGTCAGGTAGATCTCAGCAAGCCTTTCGTTGGACACGTGAAGTGTTGCCACCAGCCCGTGAGTGTCGTTATAATTTAGCTGGATCCGAAACCGAGAGAACAAACACAAGACCCAAAGCGGCGTCTGCTGCTGTGCGGCACTCACACGTCCAGCGCCTCCATCCATAGTTTGTTTTAGTTCGAGTGCAACAAATGCTTTGGTGAATCTCTGCGGGGGCTCGAAGAGTGCGTGACAGTGAGGAAAGCAGTATCTTTAATATTTCAAAGTGCACTTATTCAGCCGAGAGTTTTCTGGTCAGTCAGCCTTTCAAATAAACGATCACTCCAATCCCTGCACTTCTATTTAAAATGCGATGACATTTATCGACTTTGACACCGACACCACCGGCCTGTCTCCTTTCTTTGAACGTTGTACTCTTGACTATTGTTTCCTCCCAAGCAATATTTTATTCTGGAGCAGATCAACGAAGTGGGAATCTTAAAGTAGGTTCATTAAGAACACGAGTTGAAGTTGGTCTGTGTGGATCTTGTCGAGTGTGTTCATCAAATTTTCGTTCATGTGTCAACAGCTCTTGTTCCAGTCTGCTATTGAAATAATGAATGGATCTGTCTGCTCCGGGTTTTTATCATCTAACCCACAGCTGATCCCGCCCACTTGAATGCACTCGCTTGGCACTCCTACTGTACTTGCAAACGGCCAGAGCGAGACCGGTGGCGCGAGCTTCCTCGATTCACACTTTCTTCTTTACTATCGCCTGCGCTCCGAACCACGCCAGGACAGGGAGAGCAGAAACTCCCGCGGATTCATACACACTGAAAGGTGTGCTTCAACAACCACAAAAGCGACGGCAGAGTATAGAGGTGTTTTAAATGTATGTCAACGAACTGAAGACAGTAGTCGTGTATGCTTTCACTGTTGAAATCCACGCTGCGAGCACAGCACGGGAGCGGCAAAATGACTCTGGCAGTTGCGGGGAAATGCAGGCACACACTGACTCGCGGAGAGCCGGTCGCTGTGCACTCAGCTTCATCAACCAGCACCTGCGCGCACGGCCTCGTCCACGCTGCGAGCAGCTTTTGACAAACTGTAGAAGAGAAGCTGGTGTCCGCCAGTTCTGAATTTCAGGTTTCATGTTGTTTTATCCCCATCATAACCTATTTGTCGGTCGGGGACAGAGATCATCCAGTGGGGATGTCGGTGGAGGGGGAAAATCCACGACCGACAGAGAGCGGTCTAAGCCACCATCTCGAGGATCTTAACGACACCCTGAGATTCAGTGTTTGCAGCTCATACGCGGTTCCCATTACGACCTCTTTAGACAGACATCATTACGCGGGGATTTCCATCGAGGACGGCACGAGATCGGTGAAAGACACGATCCCGAGGACCTAGACTGACATCCACAGTACAGTATGTGGAGCGCAAACAGGTGTCCGTTAGTGGCGGAGGTGTGGTTCCTGGCTCAGCTTCAGGGGAGGGGCGGTACAGTGAGCTCAAGTGCCGGGCAGGTGAGTGGACAGGTGGTGGTGATGGCACTGACGAGCTCTCTACTGCTTTTAGTGACGCTGGAGTGGAGAAGAGGAGGCATCGAAAGAAGCTGTGCGCGCCACACCGGGAGAGCTGCAGTGCAATTATGTGTGTGCCAACCCAGAAAGTACATGGCTGTGGGTCGTCAATTAAAAGAGAAACCGTGCACGCTGTGTGTCTGTGGGTCCTTCTACAGCGGTGTTTTACTCTGAGGCAGTTTGCTGAATCAAAAGTCAACACATCTACTCCGTTCACGAAGAACGCCACAGATATTCTCATGATGTGATTTGTGATGACATGATGGAAAGCATACACGATTACAGTCTTCTCTTTGCGGACACACAACTGAGGGAACGGTGCTCCTGGTGTTTTTACGCACAGACTGTGGGTGCTTTTCCCTTTTATGAACTGCTTGAATTCAAACCGAGCATTCATGGAGCCTTTTGCCCGACATCGTGTGTTACACCACTCTATAATCAGACTATTAAATCTTATAATGCTGGATTCAACATCATCCTGTTGACGGGAGGGACGCATTTTAAAGACGAAATGCGTACAGCTGTCCAAATGTGTAATAGAAGGATCATTCTTGGTGACAAATAATTTAAAAAAGAATAAAAATTAAAATGTTAACTACAATAAAATCCTGTCCGTGTGTTAATGTGGATTCTTCTCTGGAGGCTTCAGCATATCAAATCAGAGCCCCGCTGTGCATCGACGCACTTTCCCCGCTGTCTACCTCCGAGCAATAGCCCGACTCCTTCCGCCTGCATCTCTCCAGTGCTGTGCTCACAGCGCGGATTGTAACACGGACAACAAACAAAGTGTAACATCTTTTCTGTGCGCGCGGCCACAGCTTTCTTTCGTTAAAAGCTGTTTGAATTTGAGGCTTTAAAATCTTTCCATTTGCACTCATTACTGTTAAACAGCAGAGCATATCAAAGGTTGTAACTACACAAGTCGTGTATAAAATCAGCGACACACCACGGGGTTGTTAGATCATTTTAATTGTCATCTTTTCAATATGTACATATATATGTTTAATATTTATCAGTTTCCATGTGTCTCATTGACATAGCAGCTCTCGGCTCCAGCGTCATCAGAAGCTGGCCGTGAACAGGGCGCCATGGCTCCGTGCACAGCCCCACACGTTCTAGATCGTTCTTCTGTGGTTTTGCTTTCCTCTGAAATGGTCTCAGGAAGCGGAACTGTCAGCGCGCACAGAGCAGCTGAGCCAATCCTGACGCTGGTGACGCCGCGATCACACCCTGCTACTCTGCTCCGTTCACGAAGAACACCACAAATATTCTAGTCAGGTAGATCTCAGCAAGCCTTTCGTTGGACACGTGAAGTGTTGCCACCAGCCCGTGAGTGTCGTTATAATTTAGCTGGATCCGAAACCGAGAGAACAAACACAAGACCCAAAGCGGCGTCTGCTGCTGTGCGGCACTCACACGTCCAGCGCCTCCATCCATAGTTTGTTTTAGTTCGAGTGCAACAAATGCTTTGGTGAATCTCTGCGGGGGCTCGAAGAGTGCGTGACAGTGAGGAAAGCAGTATCTTTAATATTTCAAAGTGCACTTATTCAGCCGAGAGTTTTCTGGTCAGTCAGCCTTTCAAATAAACGATCACTCCAATCCCTGCACTTCTATTTAAAATGCGATGACATTTATCGACTTTGACACCGACACCACCGGCCTGTCTCCTTTCTTTGAACGTTGTACTCTTGACTATTGTTTCCTCCCAAGCAATATTTTATTCTGGAGCAGATCAACGAAGTGGGAATCTTAAAGTAGGTTCATTAAGAACACGAGTTGAAGTTGGTCTGTGTGGATCTTGTCGAGTGTGTTCATCAAATTTTCGTTCATGTGTCAACAGCTCTTGTTCCAGTCTGCTATTGAAATAATGAATGGATCTGTCTGCTCCGGGTTTTTATCATCTAACCCACAGCTGATCCCGCCCACTTGAATGCACTCGCTTGGCACTCCTACTGTACTTGCAAACGGCCAGAGCGAGACCGGTGGCGCGAGCTTCCTCGATTCACACTTTCTTCTTTACTATCGCCTGCGCTCCGAACCACGCCAGGACAGGGAGAGCAGAAACTCCCGCGGATTCATACACACTGAAAGGTGTGCTTCAACAACCACAAAAGCGACGGCAGAGTATAGAGGTGTTTTAAATGTATGTCAACGAACTGAAGACAGTAGTCGTGTATGCTTTCACTGTTGAAATCCACGCTGCGAGCACAGCACGGGAGCGGCAAAATGACTCTGGCAGTTGCGGGGAAATGCAGGCACACACTGACTCGCGGAGAGCCGGTCGCTGTGCACTCAGCTTCATCAACCAGCACCTGCGCGCACGGCCTCGTCCACGCTGCGAGCAGCTTTTGACAAACTGTAGAAGAGAAGCTGGTGTCCGCCAGTTCTGTATTTCAGGTTTCCTGTTGTTTCATGTTTTACCGCCATCATAAGCTGTTTGCCGGTGGAGCAAATACACGACCGGCACAGATCGGTGTGAGACACGGTCTGCATCTATAGAGTGTAGTGTCTGGAGCGCAAACAGGAGTGCCGTGTTTTACTCTGAGGCAGAGAGGAAGAGCAGAGACTCCAGCGAATTCATGCACACTGAAAGATGTGCTTCAATTACGATAAAAGACACCGTACAGTAGAAATCTTTGAAATTCGTGTCAGTGAAGGGAAGACAGTAGTCGTGTATGCTTTCACTGATGAAAATCCACGCTGTGAGCACAGCAGGGGAGCGACGAAATGACTCTGGCAGTTGCGGGGAAATGCAGGCACACACTGACTCGCGGAGAGCCGGTCGCTGTGCACTCAGCTTCATCAACCAGCACCTGCGCGCACGGCCTCGTCCACGCTGCGAGCAGCTTTTGACAAACTGTAGAAGAGAAGCTGGTGTCCGCCAGTTCTGAATTTCAGGTTTCATGTTGTTTTATCCCCATCATAACCTATTTGTCGGTCGGGGACAGAGATCATCCAGTGGGGATGTCGGTGGAGGGGGAAAATCCACGACCGACAGAGAGCGGTCTAAGCCACCATCTCGAGGATCTTAACGACACCCTGAGATTCAGTGTTTGCAGCTCATACGCGGTTCCCATTACGACCTCTTTAGACAGACATCATTACGCGGGGATTTCCATCGAGGACGGCACGAGATCGGTGAAAGACACGATCCCGAGGACCTAGACTGACATCCACAGTACAGTATGTGGAGCGCAAACAGGTGTCCGTTAGTGGCGGAGGTGTGGTTCCTGGCTCAGCTTCAGGGGAGGGGCGGTACAGTGAGCTCAAGTGCCGGGCAGGTGAGTGGACAGGTGGTGGTGATGGCACTGACGAGCTCTCTACTGCTTTTAGTGACGCTGGAGTGGAGAAGAGGAGGCATCGAAAGAAGCTGTGCGCGCCACACCGGGAGAGCTGCAGTGCAATTATGTGTGTGCCAACCCAGAAAGTACATGGCTGTGGGTCGTCAATTAAAAGAGAAACCGTGCACGCTGTGTGTCTGTGGGTCCTTCTACAGCGGTGTTTTACTCTGAGGCAGTTTGCTGAATCAAAAGTCAACACATCTACTCCGTTCACGAAGAACGCCACAGATATTCTCGTGATGTGATTTGTGATGACATGATGGAAAGCATACACGATTACAGTCTTCTCTTTGCGGACACACAACTGAGGGAACGGTGCTCCTGGTGTTTTTACGCACAGACTGTGGGTGCTTTTCCCTTTTATGAACTGCTTGAATTCAAACCGAGCATTCATGGAGCCTTTTGCCCGACATCGTGTGTTACACCACTCTATAATCAGACTATTAAATCTTATAATGCTGGATTCAACATCATCCTGTTGACGGGAGGGACGCATTTTAAAGACGAAATGCGTACAGCTGTCCAAATGTGTAATAGAAGGATCATTCTTGGTGACAAATAATTTAAAAAAGAATAAAAATTAAAATGTTAACTACAATAAAATCCTGTCCGTGTGTTAATGTGGATTCTTCTCTGGAGGCTTCAGCATATCAAATCAGAGCCCCGCTGTGCATCGACGCACTTTCCCCGCTGTCTACCTCCGAGCAATAGCCCGACTCCTTCCGCCTGCATCTCTCCAGTGCTGTGCTCACAGCGCGGATTGTAACACGGACAACAAACAAAGTGTAACATCTTTTCTGTGCGCGCGGCCACAGCTTTCTTTCGTTAAAAGCTGTTTGAATTTGAGGCTTTAAAATCTTTCCATTTGCACTCATTACTGTTAAACAGCAGAGCATATCAAAGGTTGTAACTACACAAGTCGTGTATAAAATCAGCGACACACCACGGGGTTGTTAGATCATTTTAATTGTCATCTTTTCAATATGTACATATATATGTTTAATATTTATCAGTTTCCATGTGTCTCATTGACATAGCAGCTCTCGGCTCCAGCGTCATCAGAAGCTGGCCGTGAACAGGGCGCCATGGCTCCGTGCACAGCCCCACACGTTCTAGATCGTTCTTCTGTGGTTTTGCTTTCCTCTGAAATGGTCTCAGGAAGCGGAACTGTCAGCGCGCACAGAGCAGCTGAGCCAATCCTGACGCTGGTGACGCCGCGATCACACCCTGCTACTCTGCTCCGTTCACGAAGAACACCACAAATATTCTAGTCAGGTAGATCTCAGCAAGCCTTTCGTTGGACACGTGAAGTGTTGCCACCAGCCCGTGAGTGTCGTTATAATTTAGCTGGATCCGAAACCGAGAGAACAAACACAAGACCCAAAGCGGCGTCTGCTGCTGTGCGGCACTCACACGTCCAGCGCCTCCATCCATAGTTTGTTTTAGTTCGAGTGCAACAAATGCTTTGGTGAATCTCTGCGGGGGCTCGAAGAGTGCGTGACAGTGAGGAAAGCAGTATCTTTAATATTTCAAAGTGCACTTATTCAGCCGAGAGTTTTCTGGTCAGTCAGCCTTTCAAATAAACGATCACTCCAATCCCTGCACTTCTATTTAAAATGCGATGACATTTATCGACTTTGACACCGACACCACCGGCCTGTCTCCTTTCTTTGAACGTTGTACTCTTGACTATTGTTTCCTCCCAAGCAATATTTTATTCTGGAGCAGATCAACGAAGTGGGAATCTTAAAGTAGGTTCATTAAGAACACGAGTTGAAGTTGGTCTGTGTGGATCTTGTCGAGTGTGTTCATCAAATTTTCGTTCATGTGTCAACAGCTCTTGTTCCAGTCTGCTATTGAAATAATGAATGGATCTGTCTGCTCCGGGTTTTTATCATCTAACCCACAGCTGATCCCGCCCACTTGAATGCACTCGCTTGGCACTCCTACTGTACTTGCAAACGGCCAGAGCGAGACCGGTGGCGCGAGCTTCCTCGATTCACACTTTCTTCTTTACTATCGCCTGCGCTCCGAACCACGCCAGGACAGGGAGAGCAGAAACTCCCGCGGATTCATACACACTGAAAGGTGTGCTTCAACAACCACAAAAGCGACGGCAGAGTATAGAGGTGTTTTAAATGTATGTCAACGAACTGAAGACAGTAGTCGTGTATGCTTTCACTGTTGAAATCCACGCTGCGAGCACAGCACGGGAGCGGCAAAATGACTCTGGCAGTTGCGGGGAAATGCAGGCACACACTGACTCGCGGAGAGCCGGTCGCTGTGCACTCAGCTTCATCAACCAGCACCTGCGCGCACGGCCTCGTCCACGCTGCGAGCAGCTTTTGACAAACTGTAGAAGAGAAGCTGGTGTCCGCCAGTTCTGAATTTCAGGTTTCATGTTGTTTTATCCCCATCATAACCTATTTGTCGGTCGGGGACAGAGATCATCCAGTGGGGATGTCGGTGGAGGGGGAAAATCCACGACCGACAGAGAGCGGTCTAAGCCACCATCTCGAGGATCTTAACGACACCCTGAGATTCAGTGTTTGCAGCTCATACGCGGTTCCCATTACGACCTCTTTAGACAGACATCATTACGCGGGGATTTCCATCGAGGACGGCACGAGATCGGTGAAAGACACGATCCCGAGGACCTAGACTGACATCCACAGTACAGTATGTGGAGCGCAAACAGGTGTCCGTTAGTGGCGGAGGTGTGGTTCCTGGCTCAGCTTCAGGGGAGGGGCGGTACAGTGAGCTCAAGTGCCGGGCAGGTGAGTGGACAGGTGGTGGTGATGGCACTGACGAGCTCTCTACTGCTTTTAGTGACGCTGGAGTGGAGAAGAGGAGGCATCGAAAGAAGCTGTGCGCGCCACACCGGGAGAGCTGCAGTGCAATTATGTGTGTGCCAACCCAGAAAGTACATGGCTGTGGGTCGTCAATTAAAAGAGAAACCGTGCACGCTGTATGTCTGTGGGTCCTTCTACAGCGGTGTTTTACTCTGAGGCAGTTTGCTGAATCAAAAGTCAACACATCTACTCCGTTCACGAAGAACGCCACAGATATTCTCATGATGTGATTTGTGATGACATGATGGAAAGCATACACGATTACAGTCTTCTCTTTGCGGACACACAACTGAGGGAACGGTGCTCCTGGTGTTTTTACGCACAGACTGTGGGTGCTTTTCCCTTTTATGAACTGCTTGAATTCAAACCGAGCATTCATGGAGCCTTTTGCCCGACATCGTGTGTTACACCACTCTATAATCAGACTATTAAATCTTATAATGCTGGATTCAACATCATCCTGTTGACGGGAGGGACGCATTTTAAAGACGAAATGCGTACAGCTGTCCAAATGTGTAATAGAAGGATCATTCTTGGTGACAAATAATTTAAAAAAGAATAAAAATTAAAATGTTAACTACAATAAAATCCTGTCCGTGTGTTAATGTGGATTCTTCTCTGGAGGCTTCAGCATATCAAATCAGAGCCCCGCTGTGCATCGACGCACTTTCCCCGCTGTCTACCTCCGAGCAATAGCCCGACTCCTTCCGCCTGCATCTCTCCAGTGCTGTGCTCACAGCGCGGATTGTAACACGGACAACAAACAAAGTGTAACATCTTTTCTGTGCGCGCGGCCACAGCTTTCTTTCGTTAAAAGCTGTTTGAATTTGAGGCTTTAAAATCTTTCCATTTGCACTCATTACTGTTAAACAGCAGAGCATATCAAAGGTTGTAACTACACAAGTCGTGTATAAAATCAGCGACACACCACGGGGTTGTTAGATCATTTTAATTGTCATCTTTTCAATATGTACATATATATGTTTAATATTTATCAGTTTCCATGTGTCTCATTGACATAGCAGCTCTCGGCTCCAGCGTCATCAGAAGCTGGCCGTGAACAGGGCGCCATGGCTCCGTGCACAGCCCCACACGTTCTAGATCGTTCTTCTGTGGTTTTGCTTTCCTCTGAAATGGTCTCAGGAAGCGGAACTGTCAGCGCGCACAGAGCAGCTGAGCCAATCCTGACGCTGGTGACGCCGCGATCACACCCTGCTACTCTGCTCCGTTCACGAAGAACACCACAAATATTCTAGTCAGGTAGATCTCAGCAAGCCTTTCGTTGGACACGTGAAGTGTTGCCACCAGCCCGTGAGTGTCGTTATAATTTAGCTGGATCCGAAACCGAGAGAACAAACACAAGACCCAAAGCGGCGTCTGCTGCTGTGCGGCACTCACACGTCCAGCGCCTCCATCCATAGTTTGTTTTAGTTCGAGTGCAACAAATGCTTTGGTGAATCTCTGCGGGGGCTCGAAGAGTGCGTGACAGTGAGGAAAGCAGTATCTTTAATATTTCAAAGTGCACTTATTCAGCCGAGAGTTTTCTGGTCAGTCAGCCTTTCAAATAAACGATCACTCCAATCCCTGCACTTCTATTTAAAATGCGATGACATTTATCGACTTTGACACCGACACCACCGGCCTGTCTCCTTTCTTTGAACGTTGTACTCTTGACTATTGTTTCCTCCCAAGCAATATTTTATTCTGGAGCAGATCAACGAAGTGGGAATCTTAAAGTAGGTTCATTAAGAACACGAGTTGAAGTTGGTCTGTGTGGATCTTGTCGAGTGTGTTCATCAAATTTTCGTTCATGTGTCAACAGCTCTTGTTCCAGTCTGCTATTGAAATAATGAATGGATCTGTCTGCTCCGGGTTTTTATCATCTAACCCACAGCTGATCCCGCCCACTTGAATGCACTCGCTTGGCACTCCTACTGTACTTGCAAACGGCCAGAGCGAGACCGGTGGCGCGAGCTTCCTCGATTCACACTTTCTTCTTTACTATCGCCTGCGCTCCGAACCACGCCAGGACAGGGAGAGCAGAAACTCCCGCGGATTCATACACACTGAAAGGTGTGCTTCAACAACCACAAAAGCGACGGCAGAGTATAGAGGTGTTTTAAATGTATGTCAACGAACTGAAGACAGTAGTCGTGTATGCTTTCACTGTTGAAATCCACGCTGCGAGCACAGCACGGGAGCGGCAAAATGACTCTGGCAGTTGCGGGGAAATGCAGGCACACACTGACTCGCGGAGAGCCGGTCGCTGTGCACTCAGCTTCATCAACCAGCACCTGCGCGCACGGCCTCGTCCACGCTGCGAGCAGCTTTTGACAAACTGTAGAAGAGAAGCTGGTGTCCGCCAGTTCTGAATTTCAGGTTTCATGTTGTTTTATCCCCATCATAACCTATTTGTCGGTCGGGGACAGAGATCATCCAGTGGGGATGTCGGTGGAGGGGGAAAATCCACGACCGACAGAGAGCGGTCTAAGCCACCATCTCGAGGATCTTAACGACACCCTGAGATTCAGTGTTTGCAGCTCATACGCGGTTCCCATTACGACCTCTTTAGACAGACATCATTACGCGGGGATTTCCATCGAGGACGGCACGAGATCGGTGAAAGACACGATCCCGAGGACCTAGACTGACATCCACAGTACAGTATGTGGAGCGCAAACAGGTGTCCGTTAGTGGCGGAGGTGTGGTTCCTGGCTCAGCTTCAGGGGAGGGGCGGTACAGTGAGCTCAAGTGCCGGGCAGGTGAGTGGACAGGTGGTGGTGATGGCACTGACGAGCTCTCTACTGCTTTTAGTGACGCTGGAGTGGAGAAGAGGAGGCATCGAAAGAAGCTGTGCGCGCCACACCGGGAGAGCTGCAGTGCAATTATGTGTGTGCCAACCCAGAAAGTACATGGCTGTGGGTCGTCAATTAAAAGAGAAACCGTGCACGCTGTGTGTCTGTGGGTCCTTCTACAGCGGTGTTTTACTCTGAGGCAGTTTGCTGAATCAAAAGTCAACACATCTACTCCGTTCACGAAGAACGCCACAGATATTCTCGTGATGTGATTTGTGATGACATGATGGAAAGCATACACGATTACAGTCTTCTCTTTGCGGACACACAACTGAGGGAACGGTGCTCCTGGTGTTTTTACGCACAGACTGTGGGTGCTTTTCCCTTTTATGAACTGCTTGAATTCAAACCGAGCATTCATGGAGCCTTTTGCCCGACATCGTGTGTTACACCACTCTATAATCAGACTATTAAATCTTATAATGCTGGATTCAACATCATCCTGTTGACGGGAGGGACGCATTTTAAAGACGAAATGCGTACAGCTGTCCAAATGTGTAATAGAAGGATCATTCTTGGTGACAAATAATTTAAAAAAGAATAAAAATTAAAATGTTAACTACAATAAAATCCTGTCCGTGTGTTAATGTGGATTCTTCTCTGGAGGCTTCAGCATATCAAATCAGAGCCCCGCTGTGCATCGACGCACTTTCCCCGCTGTCTACCTCCGAGCAATAGCCCGACTCCTTCCGCCTGCATCTCTCCAGTGCTGTGCTCACAGCGCGGATTGTAACACGGACAACAAACAAAGTGTAACATCTTTTCTGTGCGCGCGGCCACAGCTTTCTTTCGTTAAAAGCTGTTTGAATTTGAGGCTTTAAAATCTTTCCATTTGCACTCATTACTGTTAAACAGCAGAGCATATCAAAGGTTGTAACTACACAAGTCGTGTATAAAATCAGCGACACACCACGGGGTTGTTAGATCATTTTAATTGTCATCTTTTCAATATGTACATATATATGTTTAATATTTATCAGTTTCCATGTGTCTCATTGACATAGCAGCTCTCGGCTCCAGCGTCATCAGAAGCTGGCCGTGAACAGGGCGCCATGGCTCCGTGCACAGCCCCACACGTTCTAGATCGTTCTTCTGTGGTTTTGCTTTCCTCTGAAATGGTCTCAGGAAGCGGAACTGTCAGCGCGCACAGAGCAGCTGAGCCAATCCTGACGCTGGTGACGCCGCGATCACACCCTGCTACTCTGCTCCGTTCACGAAGAACACCACAAATATTCTAGTCAGGTAGATCTCAGCAAGCCTTTCGTTGGACACGTGAAGTGTTGCCACCAGCCCGTGAGTGTCGTTATAATTTAGCTGGATCCGAAACCGAGAGAACAAACACAAGACCCAAAGCGGCGTCTGCTGCTGTGCGGCACTCACACGTCCAGCGCCTCCATCCATAGTTTGTTTTAGTTCGAGTGCAACAAATGCTTTGGTGAATCTCTGCGGGGGCTCGAAGAGTGCGTGACAGTGAGGAAAGCAGTATCTTTAATATTTCAAAGTGCACTTATTCAGCCGAGAGTTTTCTGGTCAGTCAGCCTTTCAAATAAACGATCACTCCAATCCCTGCACTTCTATTTAAAATGCGATGACATTTATCGACTTTGACACCGACACCACCGGCCTGTCTCCTTTCTTTGAACGTTGTACTCTTGACTATTGTTTCCTCCCAAGCAATATTTTATTCTGGAGCAGATCAACGAAGTGGGAATCTTAAAGTAGGTTCATTAAGAACACGAGTTGAAGTTGGTCTGTGTGGATCTTGTCGAGTGTGTTCATCAAATTTTCGTTCATGTGTCAACAGCTCTTGTTCCAGTCTGCTATTGAAATAATGAATGGATCTGTCTGCTCCGGGTTTTTATCATCTAACCCACAGCTGATCCCGCCCACTTGAATGCACTCGCTTGGCACTCCTACTGTACTTGCAAACGGCCAGAGCGAGACCGGTGGCGCGAGCTTCCTCGATTCACACTTTCTTCTTTACTATCGCCTGCGCTCCGAACCACGCCAGGACAGGGAGAGCAGAAACTCCCGCGGATTCATACACACTGAAAGGTGTGCTTCAACAACCACAAAAGCGACGGCAGAGTATAGAGGTGTTTTAAATGTATGTCAACGAACTGAAGACAGTAGTCGTGTATGCTTTCACTGTTGAAATCCACGCTGCGAGCACAGCACGGGAGCGGCAAAATGACTCTGGCAGTTGCGGGGAAATGCAGGCACACACTGACTCGCGGAGAGCCGGTCGCTGTGCACTCAGCTTCATCAACCAGCACCTGCGCGCACGGCCTCGTCCACGCTGCGAGCAGCTTTTGACAAACTGTAGAAGAGAAGCTGGTGTCCGCCAGTTCTGTATTTCAGGTTTCCTGTTGTTTCATGTTTTACCGCCATCATAAGCTGTTTGCCGGTGGAGCAAATACACGACCGGCACAGATCGGTGTGAGACACGGTCTGCATCTATAGAGTGTAGTGTCTGGAGCGCAAACAGGAGTGCCGTGTTTTACTCTGAGGCAGAGAGGAAGAGCAGAGACTCCAGCGAATTCATGCACACTGAAAGATGTGCTTCAATTACGATAAAAGACACCGTACAGTAGAAATCTTTGAAATTCGTGTCAGTGAAGGGAAGACAGTAGTCGTGTATGCTTTCACTGATGAAAATCCACGCTGTGAGCACAGCAGGGGAGCGACGAAATGACTCTGGCAGTTGCGGGGAAATGCAGGCACACACTGACTCGCGGAGAGCCGGTCGCTGTGCACTCAGCTTCATCAACCAGCACCTGCGCGCACGGCCTCGTCCACGCTGCGAGCAGCTTTTGACAAACTGTAGAAGAGAAGCTGGTGTCCGCCAGTTCTGAATTTCAGGTTTCATGTTGTTTTATCCCCATCATAACCTATTTGTCGGTCGGGGACAGAGATCATCCAGTGGGGATGTCGGTGGAGGGGGAAAATCCACGACCGACAGAGAGCGGTCTAAGCCACCATCTCGAGGATCTTAACGACACCCTGAGATTCAGTGTTTGCAGCTCATACGCGGTTCCCATTACGACCTCTTTAGACAGACATCATTACGCGGGGATTTCCATCGAGGACGGCACGAGATCGGTGAAAGACACGATCCCGAGGACCTAGACTGACATCCACAGTACAGTATGTGGAGCGCAAACAGGTGTCCGTTAGTGGCGGAGGTGTGGTTCCTGGCTCAGCTTCAGGGGAGGGGCGGTACAGTGAGCTCAAGTGCCGGGCAGGTGAGTGGACAGGTGGTGGTGATGGCACTGACGAGCTCTCTACTGCTTTTAGTGACGCTGGAGTGGAGAAGAGGAGGCATCGAAAGAAGCTGTGCGCGCCACACCGGGAGAGCTGCAGTGCAATTATGTGTGTGCCAACCCAGAAAGTACATGGCTGTGGGTCGTCAATTAAAAGAGAAACCGTGCACGCTGTGTGTCTGTGGGTCCTTCTACAGCGGTGTTTTACTCTGAGGCAGTTTGCTGAATCAAAAGTCAACACATCTACTCCGTTCACGAAGAACGCCACAGATATTCTCGTGATGTGATTTGTGATGACATGATGGAAAGCATACACGATTACAGTCTTCTCTTTGCGGACACACAACTGAGGGAACGGTGCTCCTGGTGTTTTTACGCACAGACTGTGGGTGCTTTTCCCTTTTATGAACTGCTTGAATTCAAACCGAGCATTCATGGAGCCTTTTGCCCGACATCGTGTGTTACACCACTCTATAATCAGACTATTAAATCTTATAATGCTGGATTCAACATCATCCTGTTGACGGGAGGGACGCATTTTAAAGACGAAATGCGTACAGCTGTCCAAATGTGTAATAGAAGGATCATTCTTGGTGACAAATAATTTAAAAAAGAATAAAAATTAAAATGTTAACTACAATAAAATCCTGTCCGTGTGTTAATGTGGATTCTTCTCTGGAGGCTTCAGCATATCAAATCAGAGCCCCGCTGTGCATCGACGCACTTTCCCCGCTGTCTACCTCCGAGCAATAGCCCGACTCCTTCCGCCTGCATCTCTCCAGTGCTGTGCTCACAGCGCGGATTGTAACACGGACAACAAACAAAGTGTAACATCTTTTCTGTGCGCGCGGCCACAGCTTTCTTTCGTTAAAAGCTGTTTGAATTTGAGGCTTTAAAATCTTTCCATTTGCACTCATTACTGTTAAACAGCAGAGCATATCAAAGGTTGTAACTACACAAGTCGTGTATAAAATCAGCGACACACCACGGGGTTGTTAGATCATTTTAATTGTCATCTTTTCAATATGTACATATATATGTTTAATATTTATCAGTTTCCATGTGTCTCATTGACATAGCAGCTCTCGGCTCCAGCGTCATCAGAAGCTGGCCGTGAACAGGGCGCCATGGCTCCGTGCACAGCCCCACACGTTCTAGATCGTTCTTCTGTGGTTTTGCTTTCCTCTGAAATGGTCTCAGGAAGCGGAACTGTCAGCGCGCACAGAGCAGCTGAGCCAATCCTGACGCTGGTGACGCCGCGATCACACCCTGCTACTCTGCTCCGTTCACGAAGAACACCACAAATATTCTAGTCAGGTAGATCTCAGCAAGCCTTTCGTTGGACACGTGAAGTGTTGCCACCAGCCCGTGAGTGTCGTTATAATTTAGCTGGATCCGAAACCGAGAGAACAAACACAAGACCCAAAGCGGCGTCTGCTGCTGTGCGGCACTCACACGTCCAGCGCCTCCATCCATAGTTTGTTTTAGTTCGAGTGCAACAAATGCTTTGGTGAATCTCTGCGGGGGCTCGAAGAGTGCGTGACAGTGAGGAAAGCAGTATCTTTAATATTTCAAAGTGCACTTATTCAGCCGAGAGTTTTCTGGTCAGTCAGCCTTTCAAATAAACGATCACTCCAATCCCTGCACTTCTATTTAAAATGCGATGACATTTATCGACTTTGACACCGACACCACCGGCCTGTCTCCTTTCTTTGAACGTTGTACTCTTGACTATTGTTTCCTCCCAAGCAATATTTTATTCTGGAGCAGATCAACGAAGTGGGAATCTTAAAGTAGGTTCATTAAGAACACGAGTTGAAGTTGGTCTGTGTGGATCTTGTCGAGTGTGTTCATCAAATTTTCGTTCATGTGTCAACAGCTCTTGTTCCAGTCTGCTATTGAAATAATGAATGGATCTGTCTGCTCCGGGTTTTTATCATCTAACCCACAGCTGATCCCGCCCACTTGAATGCACTCGCTTGGCACTCCTACTGTACTTGCAAACGGCCAGAGCGAGACCGGTGGCGCGAGCTTCCTCGATTCACACTTTCTTCTTTACTATCGCCTGCGCTCCGAACCACGCCAGGACAGGGAGAGCAGAAACTCCCGCGGATTCATACACACTGAAAGGTGTGCTTCAACAACCACAAAAGCGACGGCAGAGTATAGAGGTGTTTTAAATGTATGTCAACGAACTGAAGACAGTAGTCGTGTATGCTTTCACTGTTGAAATCCACGCTGCGAGCACAGCACGGGAGCGGCAAAATGACTCTGGCAGTTGCGGGGAAATGCAGGCACACACTGACTCGCGGAGAGCCGGTCGCTGTGCACTCAGCTTCATCAACCAGCACCTGCGCGCACGGCCTCGTCCACGCTGCGAGCAGCTTTTGACAAACTGTAGAAGAGAAGCTGGTGTCCGCCAGTTCTGTATTTCAGGTTTCCTGTTGTTTCATGTTTTACCGCCATCATAAGCTGTTTGCCGGTGGAGCAAATACACGACCGGCACAGATCGGTGTGAGACACGGTCTGCATCTATAGAGTGTAGTGTCTGGAGCGCAAACAGGAGTGCCGTGTTTTACTCTGAGGCAGAGAGGAAGAGCAGAGACTCCAGCGAATTCATGCACACTGAAAGATGTGCTTCAATTACGATAAAAGACACCGTACAGTAGAAATCTTTGAAATTCGTGTCAGTGAAGGGAAGACAGTAGTCGTGTATGCTTTCACTGATGAAAATCCACGCTGTGAGCACAGCAGGGGAGCGACGAAATGACTCTGGCAGTTGCGGGGAAATGCAGGCACACACTGACTCGCGGAGAGCCGGTCGCTGTGCACTCAGCTTCATCAACCAGCACCTGCGCGCACGGCCTCGTCCACGCTGCGAGCAGCTTTTGACAAACTGTAGAAGAGAAGCTGGTGTCCGCCAGTTCTGAATTTCAGGTTTCATGTTGTTTTATCCCCATCATAACCTATTTGTCGGTCGGGGACAGAGATCATCCAGTGGGGATGTCGGTGGAGGGGGAAAATCCACGACCGACAGAGAGCGGTCTAAGCCACCATCTCGAGGATCTTAACGACACCCTGAGATTCAGTGTTTGCAGCTCATACGCGGTTCCCATTACGACCTCTTTAGACAGACATCATTACGCGGGGATTTCCATCGAGGACGGCACGAGATCGGTGAAAGACACGATCCCGAGGACCTAGACTGACATCCACAGTACAGTATGTGGAGCGCAAACAGGTGTCCGTTAGTGGCGGAGGTGTGGTTCCTGGCTCAGCTTCAGGGGAGGGGCGGTACAGTGAGCTCAAGTGCCGGGCAGGTGAGTGGACAGGTGGTGGTGATGGCACTGACGAGCTCTCTACTGCTTTTAGTGACGCTGGAGTGGAGAAGAGGAGGCATCGAAAGAAGCTGTGCGCGCCACACCGGGAGAGCTGCAGTGCAATTATGTGTGTGCCAACCCAGAAAGTACATGGCTGTGGGTCGTCAATTAAAAGAGAAACCGTGCACGCTGTGTGTCTGTGGGTCCTTCTACAGCGGTGTTTTACTCTGAGGCAGTTTGCTGAATCAAAAGTCAACACATCTACTCCGTTCACGAAGAACGCCACAGATATTCTCGTGATGTGATTTGTGATGACATGATGGAAAGCATACACGATTACAGTCTTCTCTTTGCGGACACACAACTGAGGGAACGGTGCTCCTGGTGTTTTTACGCACAGACTGTGGGTGCTTTTCCCTTTTATGAACTGCTTGAATTCAAACCGAGCATTCATGGAGCCTTTTGCCCGACATCGTGTGTTACACCACTCTATAATCAGACTATTAAATCTTATAATGCTGGATTCAACATCATCCTGTTGACGGGAGGGACGCATTTTAAAGACGAAATGCGTACAGCTGTCCAAATGTGTAATAGAAGGATCATTCTTGGTGACAAATAATTTAAAAAAGAATAAAAATTAAAATGTTAACTACAATAAAATCCTGTCCGTGTGTTAATGTGGATTCTTCTCTGGAGGCTTCAGCATATCAAATCAGAGCCCCGCTGTGCATCGACGCACTTTCCCCGCTGTCTACCTCCGAGCAATAGCCCGACTCCTTCCGCCTGCATCTCTCCAGTGCTGTGCTCACAGCGCGGATTGTAACACGGACAACAAACAAAGTGTAACATCTTTTCTGTGCGCGCGGCCACAGCTTTCTTTCGTTAAAAGCTGTTTGAATTTGAGGCTTTAAAATCTTTCCATTTGCACTCATTACTGTTAAACAGCAGAGCATATCAAAGGTTGTAACTACACAAGTCGTGTATAAAATCAGCGACACACCACGGGGTTGTTAGATCATTTTAATTGTCATCTTTTCAATATGTACATATATATGTTTAATATTTATCAGTTTCCATGTGTCTCATTGACATAGCAGCTCTCGGCTCCAGCGTCATCAGAAGCTGGCCGTGAACAGGGCGCCATGGCTCCGTGCACAGCCCCACACGTTCTAGATCGTTCTTCTGTGGTTTTGCTTTCCTCTGAAATGGTCTCAGGAAGCGGAACTGTCAGCGCGCACAGAGCAGCTGAGCCAATCCTGACGCTGGTGACGCCGCGATCACACCCTGCTACTCTGCTCCGTTCACGAAGAACACCACAAATATTCTAGTCAGGTAGATCTCAGCAAGCCTTTCGTTGGACACGTGAAGTGTTGCCACCAGCCCGTGAGTGTCGTTATAATTTAGCTGGATCCGAAACCGAGAGAACAAACACAAGACCCAAAGCGGCGTCTGCTGCTGTGCGGCACTCACACGTCCAGCGCCTCCATCCATAGTTTGTTTTAGTTCGAGTGCAACAAATGCTTTGGTGAATCTCTGCGGGGGCTCGAAGAGTGCGTGACAGTGAGGAAAGCAGTATCTTTAATATTTCAAAGTGCACTTATTCAGCCGAGAGTTTTCTGGTCAGTCAGCCTTTCAAATAAACGATCACTCCAATCCCTGCACTTCTATTTAAAATGCGATGACATTTATCGACTTTGACACCGACACCACCGGCCTGTCTCCTTTCTTTGAACGTTGTACTCTTGACTATTGTTTCCTCCCAAGCAATATTTTATTCTGGAGCAGATCAACGAAGTGGGAATCTTAAAGTAGGTTCATTAAGAACACGAGTTGAAGTTGGTCTGTGTGGATCTTGTCGAGTGTGTTCATCAAATTTTCGTTCATGTGTCAACAGCTCTTGTTCCAGTCTGCTATTGAAATAATGAATGGATCTGTCTGCTCCGGGTTTTTATCATCTAACCCACAGCTGATCCCGCCCACTTGAATGCACTCGCTTGGCACTCCTACTGTACTTGCAAACGGCCAGAGCGAGACCGGTGGCGCGAGCTTCCTCGATTCACACTTTCTTCTTTACTATCGCCTGCGCTCCGAACCACGCCAGGACAGGGAGAGCAGAAACTCCCGCGGATTCATACACACTGAAAGGTGTGCTTCAACAACCACAAAAGCGACGGCAGAGTATAGAGGTGTTTTAAATGTATGTCAACGAACTGAAGACAGTAGTCGTGTATGCTTTCACTGTTGAAATCCACGCTGCGAGCACAGCACGGGAGCGGCAAAATGACTCTGGCAGTTGCGGGGAAATGCAGGCACACACTGACTCGCGGAGAGCCGGTCGCTGTGCACTCAGCTTCATCAACCAGCACCTGCGCGCACGGCCTCGTCCACGCTGCGAGCAGCTTTTGACAAACTGTAGAAGAGAAGCTGGTGTCCGCCAGTTCTGTATTTCAGGTTTCCTGTTGTTTCATGTTTTACCGCCATCATAAGCTGTTTGCCGGTGGAGCAAATACACGACCGGCACAGATCGGTGTGAGACACGGTCTGCATCTATAGAGTGTAGTGTCTGGAGCGCAAACAGGAGTGCCGTGTTTTACTCTGAGGCAGAGAGGAAGAGCAGAGACTCCAGCGAATTCATGCACACTGAAAGATGTGCTTCAATTACGATAAAAGACACCGTACAGTAGAAATCTTTGAAATTCGTGTCAGTGAAGGGAAGACAGTAGTCGTGTATGCTTTCACTGATGAAAATCCACGCTGTGAGCACAGCAGGGGAGCGACGAAATGACTCTGGCAGTTGCGGGGAAATGCAGGCACACACTGACTCGCGGAGAGCCGGTCGCTGTGCACTCAGCTTCATCAACCAGCACCTGCGCGCACGGCCTCGTCCACGCTGCGAGCAGCTTTTGACAAACTGTAGAAGAGAAGCTGGTGTCCGCCAGTTCTGAATTTCAGGTTTCATGTTGTTTTATCCCCATCATAACCTATTTGTCGGTCGGGGACAGAGATCATCCAGTGGGGATGTCGGTGGAGGGGGAAAATCCACGACCGACAGAGAGCGGTCTAAGCCACCATCTCGAGGATCTTAACGACACCCTGAGATTCAGTGTTTGCAGCTCATACGCGGTTCCCATTACGACCTCTTTAGACAGACATCATTACGCGGGGATTTCCATCGAGGACGGCACGAGATCGGTGAAAGACACGATCCCGAGGACCTAGACTGACATCCACAGTACAGTATGTGGAGCGCAAACAGGTGTCCGTTAGTGGCGGAGGTGTGGTTCCTGGCTCAGCTTCAGGGGAGGGGCGGTACAGTGAGCTCAAGTGCCGGGCAGGTGAGTGGACAGGTGGTGGTGATGGCACTGACGAGCTCTCTACTGCTTTTAGTGACGCTGGAGTGGAGAAGAGGAGGCATCGAAAGAAGCTGTGCGCGCCACACCGGGAGAGCTGCAGTGCAATTATGTGTGTGCCAACCCAGAAAGTACATGGCTGTGGGTCGTCAATTAAAAGAGAAACCGTGCACGCTGTGTGTCTGTGGGTCCTTCTACAGCGGTGTTTTACTCTGAGGCAGTTTGCTGAATCAAAAGTCAACACATCTACTCCGTTCACGAAGAACGCCACAGATATTCTCGTGATGTGATTTGTGATGACATGATGGAAAGCATACACGATTACAGTCTTCTCTTTGCGGACACACAACTGAGGGAACGGTGCTCCTGGTGTTTTTACGCACAGACTGTGGGTGCTTTTCCCTTTTATGAACTGCTTGAATTCAAACCGAGCATTCATGGAGCCTTTTGCCCGACATCGTGTGTTACACCACTCTATAATCAGACTATTAAATCTTATAATGCTGGATTCAACATCATCCTGTTGACGGGAGGGACGCATTTTAAAGACGAAATGCGTACAGCTGTCCAAATGTGTAATAGAAGGATCATTCTTGGTGACAAATAATTTAAAAAAGAATAAAAATTAAAATGTTAACTACAATAAAATCCTGTCCGTGTGTTAATGTGGATTCTTCTCTGGAGGCTTCAGCATATCAAATCAGAGCCCCGCTGTGCATCGACGCACTTTCCCCGCTGTCTACCTCCGAGCAATAGCCCGACTCCTTCCGCCTGCATCTCTCCAGTGCTGTGCTCACAGCGCGGATTGTAACACGGACAACAAACAAAGTGTAACATCTTTTCTGTGCGCGCGGCCACAGCTTTCTTTCGTTAAAAGCTGTTTGAATTTGAGGCTTTAAAATCTTTCCATTTGCACTCATTACTGTTAAACAGCAGAGCATATCAAAGGTTGTAACTACACAAGTCGTGTATAAAATCAGCGACACACCACGGGGTTGTTAGATCATTTTAATTGTCATCTTTTCAATATGTACATATATATGTTTAATATTTATCAGTTTCCATGTGTCTCATTGACATAGCAGCTCTCGGCTCCAGCGTCATCAGAAGCTGGCCGTGAACAGGGCGCCATGGCTCCGTGCACAGCCCCACACGTTCTAGATCGTTCTTCTGTGGTTTTGCTTTCCTCTGAAATGGTCTCAGGAAGCGGAACTGTCAGCGCGCACAGAGCAGCTGAGCCAATCCTGACGCTGGTGACGCCGCGATCACACCCTGCTACTCTGCTCCGTTCACGAAGAACACCACAAATATTCTAGTCAGGTAGATCTCAGCAAGCCTTTCGTTGGACACGTGAAGTGTTGCCACCAGCCCGTGAGTGTCGTTATAATTTAGCTGGATCCGAAACCGAGAGAACAAACACAAGACCCAAAGCGGCGTCTGCTGCTGTGCGGCACTCACACGTCCAGCGCCTCCATCCATAGTTTGTTTTAGTTCGAGTGCAACAAATGCTTTGGTGAATCTCTGCGGGGGCTCGAAGAGTGCGTGACAGTGAGGAAAGCAGTATCTTTAATATTTCAAAGTGCACTTATTCAGCCGAGAGTTTTCTGGTCAGTCAGCCTTTCAAATAAACGATCACTCCAATCCCTGCACTTCTATTTAAAATGCGATGACATTTATCGACTTTGACACCGACACCACCGGCCTGTCTCCTTTCTTTGAACGTTGTACTCTTGACTATTGTTTCCTCCCAAGCAATATTTTATTCTGGAGCAGATCAACGAAGTGGGAATCTTAAAGTAGGTTCATTAAGAACACGAGTTGAAGTTGGTCTGTGTGGATCTTGTCGAGTGTGTTCATCAAATTTTCGTTCATGTGTCAACAGCTCTTGTTCCAGTCTGCTATTGAAATAATGAATGGATCTGTCTGCTCCGGGTTTTTATCATCTAACCCACAGCTGATCCCGCCCACTTGAATGCACTCGCTTGGCACTCCTACTGTACTTGCAAACGGCCAGAGCGAGACCGGTGGCGCGAGCTTCCTCGATTCACACTTTCTTCTTTACTATCGCCTGCGCTCCGAACCACGCCAGGACAGGGAGAGCAGAAACTCCCGCGGATTCATACACACTGAAAGGTGTGCTTCAACAACCACAAAAGCGACGGCAGAGTATAGAGGTGTTTTAAATGTATGTCAACGAACTGAAGACAGTAGTCGTGTATGCTTTCACTGTTGAAATCCACGCTGCGAGCACAGCACGGGAGCGGCAAAATGACTCTGGCAGTTGCGGGGAAATGCAGGCACACACTGACTCGCGGAGAGCCGGTCGCTGTGCACTCAGCTTCATCAACCAGCACCTGCGCGCACGGCCTCGTCCACGCTGCGAGCAGCTTTTGACAAACTGTAGAAGAGAAGCTGGTGTCCGCCAGTTCTGTATTTCAGGTTTCCTGTTGTTTCATGTTTTACCGCCATCATAAGCTGTTTGCCGGTGGAGCAAATACACGACCGGCACAGATCGGTGTGAGACACGGTCTGCATCTATAGAGTGTAGTGTCTGGAGCGCAAACAGGAGTGCCGTGTTTTACTCTGAGGCAGAGAGGAAGAGCAGAGACTCCAGCGAATTCATGCACACTGAAAGATGTGCTTCAATTACGATAAAAGACACCGTACAGTAGAAATCTTTGAAATTCGTGTCAGTGAAGGGAAGACAGTAGTCGTGTATGCTTTCACTGATGAAAATCCACGCTGTGAGCACAGCAGGGGAGCGACGAAATGACTCTGGCAGTTGCGGGGAAATGCAGGCACACACTGACTCGCGGAGAGCCGGTCGCTGTGCACTCAGCTTCATCAACCAGCACCTGCGCGCACGGCCTCGTCCACGCTGCGAGCAGCTTTTGACAAACTGTAGAAGAGAAGCTGGTGTCCGCCAGTTCTGAATTTCAGGTTTCATGTTGTTTTATCCCCATCATAACCTATTTGTCGGTCGGGGACAGAGATCATCCAGTGGGGATGTCGGTGGAGGGGGAAAATCCACGACCGACAGAGAGCGGTCTAAGCCACCATCTCGAGGATCTTAACGACACCCTGAGATTCAGTGTTTGCAGCTCATACGCGGTTCCCATTACGACCTCTTTAGACAGACATCATTACGCGGGGATTTCCATCGAGGACGGCACGAGATCGGTGAAAGACACGATCCCGAGGACCTAGACTGACATCCACAGTACAGTATGTGGAGCGCAAACAGGTGTCCGTTAGTGGCGGAGGTGTGGTTCCTGGCTCAGCTTCAGGGGAGGGGCGGTACAGTGAGCTCAAGTGCCGGGCAGGTGAGTGGACAGGTGGTGGTGATGGCACTGACGAGCTCTCTACTGCTTTTAGTGACGCTGGAGTGGAGAAGAGGAGGCATCGAAAGAAGCTGTGCGCGCCACACCGGGAGAGCTGCAGTGCAATTATGTGTGTGCCAACCCAGAAAGTACATGGCTGTGGGTCGTCAATTAAAAGAGAAACCGTGCACGCTGTGTGTCTGTGGGTCCTTCTACAGCGGTGTTTTACTCTGAGGCAGTTTGCTGAATCAAAAGTCAACACATCTACTCCGTTCACGAAGAACGCCACAGATATTCTCGTGATGTGATTTGTGATGACATGATGGAAAGCATACACGATTACAGTCTTCTCTTTGCGGACACACAACTGAGGGAACGGTGCTCCTGGTGTTTTTACGCACAGACTGTGGGTGCTTTTCCCTTTTATGAACTGCTTGAATTCAAACCGAGCATTCATGGAGCCTTTTGCCCGACATCGTGTGTTACACCACTCTATAATCAGACTATTAAATCTTATAATGCTGGATTCAACATCATCCTGTTGACGGGAGGGACGCATTTTAAAGACGAAATGCGTACAGCTGTCCAAATGTGTAATAGAAGGATCATTCTTGGTGACAAATAATTTAAAAAAGAATAAAAATTAAAATGTTAACTACAATAAAATCCTGTCCGTGTGTTAATGTGGATTCTTCTCTGGAGGCTTCAGCATATCAAATCAGAGCCCCGCTGTGCATCGACGCACTTTCCCCGCTGTCTACCTCCGAGCAATAGCCCGACTCCTTCCGCCTGCATCTCTCCAGTGCTGTGCTCACAGCGCGGATTGTAACACGGACAACAAACAAAGTGTAACATCTTTTCTGTGCGCGCGGCCACAGCTTTCTTTCGTTAAAAGCTGTTTGAATTTGAGGCTTTAAAATCTTTCCATTTGCACTCATTACTGTTAAACAGCAGAGCATATCAAAGGTTGTAACTACACAAGTCGTGTATAAAATCAGCGACACACCACGGGGTTGTTAGATCATTTTAATTGTCATCTTTTCAATATGTACATATATATGTTTAATATTTATCAGTTTCCATGTGTCTCATTGACATAGCAGCTCTCGGCTCCAGCGTCATCAGAAGCTGGCCGTGAACAGGGCGCCATGGCTCCGTGCACAGCCCCACACGTTCTAGATCGTTCTTCTGTGGTTTTGCTTTCCTCTGAAATGGTCTCAGGAAGCGGAACTGTCAGCGCGCACAGAGCAGCTGAGCCAATCCTGACGCTGGTGACGCCGCGATCACACCCTGCTACTCTGCTCCGTTCACGAAGAACACCACAAATATTCTAGTCAGGTAGATCTCAGCAAGCCTTTCGTTGGACACGTGAAGTGTTGCCACCAGCCCGTGAGTGTCGTTATAATTTAGCTGGATCCGAAACCGAGAGAACAAACACAAGACCCAAAGCGGCGTCTGCTGCTGTGCGGCACTCACACGTCCAGCGCCTCCATCCATAGTTTGTTTTAGTTCGAGTGCAACAAATGCTTTGGTGAATCTCTGCGGGGGCTCGAAGAGTGCGTGACAGTGAGGAAAGCAGTATCTTTAATATTTCAAAGTGCACTTATTCAGCCGAGAGTTTTCTGGTCAGTCAGCCTTTCAAATAAACGATCACTCCAATCCCTGCACTTCTATTTAAAATGCGATGACATTTATCGACTTTGACACCGACACCACCGGCCTGTCTCCTTTCTTTGAACGTTGTACTCTTGACTATTGTTTCCTCCCAAGCAATATTTTATTCTGGAGCAGATCAACGAAGTGGGAATCTTAAAGTAGGTTCATTAAGAACACGAGTTGAAGTTGGTCTGTGTGGATCTTGTCGAGTGTGTTCATCAAATTTTCGTTCATGTGTCAACAGCTCTTGTTCCAGTCTGCTATTGAAATAATGAATGGATCTGTCTGCTCCGGGTTTTTATCATCTAACCCACAGCTGATCCCGCCCACTTGAATGCACTCGCTTGGCACTCCTACTGTACTTGCAAACGGCCAGAGCGAGACCGGTGGCGCGAGCTTCCTCGATTCACACTTTCTTCTTTACTATCGCCTGCGCTCCGAACCACGCCAGGACAGGGAGAGCAGAAACTCCCGCGGATTCATACACACTGAAAGGTGTGCTTCAACAACCACAAAAGCGACGGCAGAGTATAGAGGTGTTTTAAATGTATGTCAACGAACTGAAGACAGTAGTCGTGTATGCTTTCACTGTTGAAATCCACGCTGCGAGCACAGCACGGGAGCGGCAAAATGACTCTGGCAGTTGCGGGGAAATGCAGGCACACACTGACTCGCGGAGAGCCGGTCGCTGTGCACTCAGCTTCATCAACCAGCACCTGCGCGCACGGCCTCGTCCACGCTGCGAGCAGCTTTTGACAAACTGTAGAAGAGAAGCTGGTGTCCGCCAGTTCTGTATTTCAGGTTTCCTGTTGTTTCATGTTTTACCGCCATCATAAGCTGTTTGCCGGTGGAGCAAATACACGACCGGCACAGATCGGTGTGAGACACGGTCTGCATCTATAGAGTGTAGTGTCTGGAGCGCAAACAGGAGTGCCGTGTTTTACTCTGAGGCAGAGAGGAAGAGCAGAGACTCCAGCGAATTCATGCACACTGAAAGATGTGCTTCAATTACGATAAAAGACACCGTACAGTAGAAATCTTTGAAATTCGTGTCAGTGAAGGGAAGACAGTAGTCGTGTATGCTTTCACTGATGAAAATCCACGCTGTGAGCACAGCAGGGGAGCGACGAAATGACTCTGGCAGTTGCGGGGAAATGCAGGCACACACTGACTCGCGGAGAGCCGGTCGCTGTGCACTCAGCTTCATCAACCAGCACCTGCGCGCACGGCCTCGTCCACGCTGCGAGCAGCTTTTGACAAACTGTAGAAGAGAAGCTGGTGTCCGCCAGTTCTGAATTTCAGGTTTCATGTTGTTTTATCCCCATCATAACCTATTTGTCGGTCGGGGACAGAGATCATCCAGTGGGGATGTCGGTGGAGGGGGAAAATCCACGACCGACAGAGAGCGGTCTAAGCCACCATCTCGAGGATCTTAACGACACCCTGAGATTCAGTGTTTGCAGCTCATACGCGGTTCCCATTACGACCTCTTTAGACAGACATCATTACGCGGGGATTTCCATCGAGGACGGCACGAGATCGGTGAAAGACACGATCCCGAGGACCTAGACTGACATCCACAGTACAGTATGTGGAGCGCAAACAGGTGTCCGTTAGTGGCGGAGGTGTGGTTCCTGGCTCAGCTTCAGGGGAGGGGCGGTACAGTGAGCTCAAGTGCCGGGCAGGTGAGTGGACAGGTGGTGGTGATGGCACTGACGAGCTCTCTACTGCTTTTAGTGACGCTGGAGTGGAGAAGAGGAGGCATCGAAAGAAGCTGTGCGCGCCACACCGGGAGAGCTGCAGTGCAATTATGTGTGTGCCAACCCAGAAAGTACATGGCTGTGGGTCGTCAATTAAAAGAGAAACCGTGCACGCTGTGTGTCTGTGGGTCCTTCTACAGCGGTGTTTTACTCTGAGGCAGTTTGCTGAATCAAAAGTCAACACATCTACTCCGTTCACGAAGAACGCCACAGATATTCTCGTGATGTGATTTGTGATGACATGATGGAAAGCATACACGATTACAGTCTTCTCTTTGCGGACACACAACTGAGGGAACGGTGCTCCTGGTGTTTTTACGCACAGACTGTGGGTGCTTTTCCCTTTTATGAACTGCTTGAATTCAAACCGAGCATTCATGGAGCCTTTTGCCCGACATCGTGTGTTACACCACTCTATAATCAGACTATTAAATCTTATAATGCTGGATTCAACATCATCCTGTTGACGGGAGGGACGCATTTTAAAGACGAAATGCGTACAGCTGTCCAAATGTGTAATAGAAGGATCATTCTTGGTGACAAATAATTTAAAAAAGAATAAAAATTAAAATGTTAACTACAATAAAATCCTGTCCGTGTGTTAATGTGGATTCTTCTCTGGAGGCTTCAGCATATCAAATCAGAGCCCCGCTGTGCATCGACGCACTTTCCCCGCTGTCTACCTCCGAGCAATAGCCCGACTCCTTCCGCCTGCATCTCTCCAGTGCTGTGCTCACAGCGCGGATTGTAACACGGACAACAAACAAAGTGTAACATCTTTTCTGTGCGCGCGGCCACAGCTTTCTTTCGTTAAAAGCTGTTTGAATTTGAGGCTTTAAAATCTTTCCATTTGCACTCATTACTGTTAAACAGCAGAGCATATCAAAGGTTGTAACTACACAAGTCGTGTATAAAATCAGCGACACACCACGGGGTTGTTAGATCATTTTAATTGTCATCTTTTCAATATGTACATATATATGTTTAATATTTATCAGTTTCCATGTGTCTCATTGACATAGCAGCTCTCGGCTCCAGCGTCATCAGAAGCTGGCCGTGAACAGGGCGCCATGGCTCCGTGCACAGCCCCACACGTTCTAGATCGTTCTTCTGTGGTTTTGCTTTCCTCTGAAATGGTCTCAGGAAGCGGAACTGTCAGCGCGCACAGAGCAGCTGAGCCAATCCTGACGCTGGTGACGCCGCGATCACACCCTGCTACTCTGCTCCGTTCACGAAGAACACCACAAATATTCTAGTCAGGTAGATCTCAGCAAGCCTTTCGTTGGACACGTGAAGTGTTGCCACCAGCCCGTGAGTGTCGTTATAATTTAGCTGGATCCGAAACCGAGAGAACAAACACAAGACCCAAAGCGGCGTCTGCTGCTGTGCGGCACTCACACGTCCAGCGCCTCCATCCATAGTTTGTTTTAGTTCGAGTGCAACAAATGCTTTGGTGAATCTCTGCGGGGGCTCGAAGAGTGCGTGACAGTGAGGAAAGCAGTATCTTTAATATTTCAAAGTGCACTTATTCAGCCGAGAGTTTTCTGGTCAGTCAGCCTTTCAAATAAACGATCACTCCAATCCCTGCACTTCTATTTAAAATGCGATGACATTTATCGACTTTGACACCGACACCACCGGCCTGTCTCCTTTCTTTGAACGTTGTACTCTTGACTATTGTTTCCTCCCAAGCAATATTTTATTCTGGAGCAGATCAACGAAGTGGGAATCTTAAAGTAGGTTCATTAAGAACACGAGTTGAAGTTGGTCTGTGTGGATCTTGTCGAGTGTGTTCATCAAATTTTCGTTCATGTGTCAACAGCTCTTGTTCCAGTCTGCTATTGAAATAATGAATGGATCTGTCTGCTCCGGGTTTTTATCATCTAACCCACAGCTGATCCCGCCCACTTGAATGCACTCGCTTGGCACTCCTACTGTACTTGCAAACGGCCAGAGCGAGACCGGTGGCGCGAGCTTCCTCGATTCACACTTTCTTCTTTACTATCGCCTGCGCTCCGAACCACGCCAGGACAGGGAGAGCAGAAACTCCCGCGGATTCATACACACTGAAAGGTGTGCTTCAACAACCACAAAAGCGACGGCAGAGTATAGAGGTGTTTTAAATGTATGTCAACGAACTGAAGACAGTAGTCGTGTATGCTTTCACTGTTGAAATCCACGCTGCGAGCACAGCACGGGAGCGGCAAAATGACTCTGGCAGTTGCGGGGAAATGCAGGCACACACTGACTCGCGGAGAGCCGGTCGCTGTGCACTCAGCTTCATCAACCAGCACCTGCGCGCACGGCCTCGTCCACGCTGCGAGCAGCTTTTGACAAACTGTAGAAGAGAAGCTGGTGTCCGCCAGTTCTGTATTTCAGGTTTCCTGTTGTTTCATGTTTTACCGCCATCATAAGCTGTTTGCCGGTGGAGCAAATACACGACCGGCACAGATCGGTGTGAGACACGGTCTGCATCTATAGAGTGTAGTGTCTGGAGCGCAAACAGGAGTGCCGTGTTTTACTCTGAGGCAGAGAGGAAGAGCAGAGACTCCAGCGAATTCATGCACACTGAAAGATGTGCTTCAATTACGATAAAAGACACCGTACAGTAGAAATCTTTGAAATTCGTGTCAGTGAAGGGAAGACAGTAGTCGTGTATGCTTTCACTGATGAAAATCCACGCTGTGAGCACAGCAGGGGAGCGACGAAATGACTCTGGCAGTTGCGGGGAAATGCAGGCACACACTGACTCGCGGAGAGCCGGTCGCTGTGCACTCAGCTTCATCAACCAGCACCTGCGCGCACGGCCTCGTCCACGCTGCGAGCAGCTTTTGACAAACTGTAGAAGAGAAGCTGGTGTCCGCCAGTTCTGAATTTCAGGTTTCATGTTGTTTTATCCCCATCATAACCTATTTGTCGGTCGGGGACAGAGATCATCCAGTGGGGATGTCGGTGGAGGGGGAAAATCCACGACCGACAGAGAGCGGTCTAAGCCACCATCTCGAGGATCTTAACGACACCCTGAGATTCAGTGTTTGCAGCTCATACGCGGTTCCCATTACGACCTCTTTAGACAGACATCATTACGCGGGGATTTCCATCGAGGACGGCACGAGATCGGTGAAAGACACGATCCCGAGGACCTAGACTGACATCCACAGTACAGTATGTGGAGCGCAAACAGGTGTCCGTTAGTGGCGGAGGTGTGGTTCCTGGCTCAGCTTCAGGGGAGGGGCGGTACAGTGAGCTCAAGTGCCGGGCAGGTGAGTGGACAGGTGGTGGTGATGGCACTGACGAGCTCTCTACTGCTTTTAGTGACGCTGGAGTGGAGAAGAGGAGGCATCGAAAGAAGCTGTGCGCGCCACACCGGGAGAGCTGCAGTGCAATTATGTGTGTGCCAACCCAGAAAGTACATGGCTGTGGGTCGTCAATTAAAAGAGAAACCGTGCACGCTGTGTGTCTGTGGGTCCTTCTACAGCGGTGTTTTACTCTGAGGCAGTTTGCTGAATCAAAAGTCAACACATCTACTCCGTTCACGAAGAACGCCACAGATATTCTCGTGATGTGATTTGTGATGACATGATGGAAAGCATACACGATTACAGTCTTCTCTTTGCGGACACACAACTGAGGGAACGGTGCTCCTGGTGTTTTTACGCACAGACTGTGGGTGCTTTTCCCTTTTATGAACTGCTTGAATTCAAACCGAGCATTCATGGAGCCTTTTGCCCGACATCGTGTGTTACACCACTCTATAATCAGACTATTAAATCTTATAATGCTGGATTCAACATCATCCTGTTGACGGGAGGGACGCATTTTAAAGACGAAATGCGTACAGCTGTCCAAATGTGTAATAGAAGGATCATTCTTGGTGACAAATAATTTAAAAAAGAATAAAAATTAAAATGTTAACTACAATAAAATCCTGTCCGTGTGTTAATGTGGATTCTTCTCTGGAGGCTTCAGCATATCAAATCAGAGCCCCGCTGTGCATCGACGCACTTTCCCCGCTGTCTACCTCCGAGCAATAGCCCGACTCCTTCCGCCTGCATCTCTCCAGTGCTGTGCTCACAGCGCGGATTGTAACACGGACAACAAACAAAGTGTAACATCTTTTCTGTGCGCGCGGCCACAGCTTTCTTTCGTTAAAAGCTGTTTGAATTTGAGGCTTTAAAATCTTTCCATTTGCACTCATTACTGTTAAACAGCAGAGCATATCAAAGGTTGTAACTACACAAGTCGTGTATAAAATCAGCGACACACCACGGGGTTGTTAGATCATTTTAATTGTCATCTTTTCAATATGTACATATATATGTTTAATATTTATCAGTTTCCATGTGTCTCATTGACATAGCAGCTCTCGGCTCCAGCGTCATCAGAAGCAGGCCGTGAACAGGGCGCCATGGCTCCGTGCACAGCCCCACACGTTCTAGATCGTTCTTCTGTGGTTTTGCTTTCCTCTGAAATGGTCTCAGGAAGCGGAACTGTCAGCGCGCACAGAGCAGCTGAGCCAATCCTGACGCTGGTGACGCCGCGATCACACCCTGCTACTCTGCTCCGTTCACGAAGAACACCACAAATATTCTAGTCAGGTAGATCTCAGCAAGCCTTTCGTTGGACACGTGAAGTGTTGCCACCAGCCCGTGAGTGTCGTTATAATTTAGCTGGATCCGAAACCGAGAGAACAAACACAAGACCCAAAGCGGCGTCTGCTGCTGTGCGGCACTCACACGTCCAGCGCCTCCATCCATAGTTTGTTTTAGTTCGAGTGCAACAAATGCTTTGGTGAATCTCTGCGGGGGCTCGAAGAGTGCGTGACAGTGAGGAAAGCAGTATCTTTAATATTTCAAAGTGCACTTATTCAGCCGAGAGTTTTCTGGTCAGTCAGCCTTTCAAATAAACGATCACTCCAATCCCTGCACTTCTATTTAAAATGCGATGACATTTATCGACTTTGACACCGACACCACCGGCCTGTCTCCTTTCTTTGAACGTTGTACTCTTGACTATTGTTTCCTCCCAAGCAATATTTTATTCTGGAGCAGATCAACGAAGTGGGAATCTTAAAGTAGGTTCATTAAGAACACGAGTTGAAGTTGGTCTGTGTGGATCTTGTCGAGTGTGTTCATCAAATTTTCGTTCATGTGTCAACAGCTCTTGTTCCAGTCTGCTATTGAAATAATGAATGGATCTGTCTGCTCCGGGTTTTTATCATCTAACCCACAGCTGATCCCGCCCACTTGAATGCACTCGCTTGGCACTCCTACTGTACTTGCAAACGGCCAGAGCGAGACCGGTGGCGCGAGCTTCCTCGATTCACACTTTCTTCTTTACTATCGCCTGCGCTCCGAACCACGCCAGGACAGGGAGAGCAGAAACTCCCGCGGATTCATACACACTGAAAGGTGTGCTTCAACAACCACAAAAGCGACGGCAGAGTATAGAGGTGTTTTAAATGTATGTCAACGAACTGAAGACAGTAGTCGTGTATGCTTTCACTGTTGAAATCCACGCTGCGAGCACAGCACGGGAGCGGCAAAATGACTCTGGCAGTTGCGGGGAAATGCAGGCACACACTGACTCGCGGAGAGCCGGTCGCTGTGCACTCAGCTTCATCAACCAGCACCTGCGCGCACGGCCTCGTCCACGCTGCGAGCAGCTTTTGACAAACTGTAGAAGAGAAGCTGGTGTCCGCCAGTTCTGTATTTCAGGTTTCCTGTTGTTTCATGTTTTACCGCCATCATAAGCTGTTTGCCGGTGGAGCAAATACACGACCGGCACAGATCGGTGTGAGACACGGTCTGCATCTATAGAGTGTAGTGTCTGGAGCGCAAACAGGAGTGCCGTGTTTTACTCTGAGGCAGAGAGGAAGAGCAGAGACTCCAGCGAATTCATGCACACTGAAAGATGTGCTTCAATTACGATAAAAGACACCGTACAGTAGAAATCTTTGAAATTCGTGTCAGTGAAGGGAAGACAGTAGTCGTGTATGCTTTCACTGATGAAAATCCACGCTGTGAGCACAGCAGGGGAGCGACGAAATGACTCTGGCAGTTGCGGGGAAATGCAGGCACACACTGACTCGCGGAGAGCCGGTCGCTGTGCACTCAGCTTCATCAACCAGCACCTGCGCGCACGGCCTCGTCCACGCTGCGAGCAGCTTTTGACAAACTGTAGAAGAGAAGCTGGTGTCCGCCAGTTCTGAATTTCAGGTTTCATGTTGTTTTATCCCCATCATAACCTATTTGTCGGTCGGGGACAGAGATCATCCAGTGGGGATGTCGGTGGAGGGGGAAAATCCACGACCGACAGAGAGCGGTCTAAGCCACCATCTCGAGGATCTTAACGACACCCTGAGATTCAGTGTTTGCAGCTCATACGCGGTTCCCATTACGACCTCTTTAGACAGACATCATTACGCGGGGATTTCCATCGAGGACGGCACGAGATCGGTGAAAGACACGATCCCGAGGACCTAGACTGACATCCACAGTACAGTATGTGGAGCGCAAACAGGTGTCCGTTAGTGGCGGAGGTGTGGTTCCTGGCTCAGCTTCAGGGGAGGGGCGGTACAGTGAGCTCAAGTGCCGGGCAGGTGAGTGGACAGGTGGTGGTGATGGCACTGACGAGCTCTCTACTGCTTTTAGTGACGCTGGAGTGGAGAAGAGGAGGCATCGAAAGAAGCTGTGCGCGCCACACCGGGAGAGCTGCAGTGCAATTATGTGTGTGCCAACCCAGAAAGTACATGGCTGTGGGTCGTCAATTAAAAGAGAAACCGTGCACGCTGTGTGTCTGTGGGTCCTTCTACAGCGGTGTTTTACTCTGAGGCAGTTTGCTGAATCAAAAGTCAACACATCTACTCCGTTCACGAAGAACGCCACAGATATTCTCGTGATGTGATTTGTGATGACATGATGGAAAGCATACACGATTACAGTCTTCTCTTTGCGGACACACAACTGAGGGAACGGTGCTCCTGGTGTTTTTACGCACAGACTGTGGGTGCTTTTCCCTTTTATGAACTGCTTGAATTCAAACCGAGCATTCATGGAGCCTTTTGCCCGACATCGTGTGTTACACCACTCTATAATCAGACTATTAAATCTTATAATGCTGGATTCAACATCATCCTGTTGACGGGAGGGACGCATTTTAAAGACGAAATGCGTACAGCTGTCCAAATGTGTAATAGAAGGATCATTCTTGGTGACAAATAATTTAAAAAAGAATAAAAATTAAAATGTTAACTACAATAAAATCCTGTCCGTGTGTTAATGTGGATTCTTCTCTGGAGGCTTCAGCATATCAAATCAGAGCCCCGCTGTGCATCGACGCACTTTCCCCGCTGTCTACCTCCGAGCAATAGCCCGACTCCTTCCGCCTGCATCTCTCCAGTGCTGTGCTCACAGCGCGGATTGTAACACGGACAACAAACAAAGTGTAACATCTTTTCTGTGCGCGCGGCCACAGCTTTCTTTCGTTAAAAGCTGTTTGAATTTGAGGCTTTAAAATCTTTCCATTTGCACTCATTACTGTTAAACAGCAGAGCATATCAAAGGTTGTAACTACACAAGTCGTGTATAAAATCAGCGACACACCACGGGGTTGTTAGATCATTTTAATTGTCATCTTTTCAATATGTACATATATATGTTTAATATTTATCAGTTTCCATGTGTCTCATTGACATAGCAGCTCTCGGCTCCAGCGTCATCAGAAGCTGGCCGTGAACAGGGCGCCATGGCTCCGTGCACAGCCCCACACGTTCTAGATCGTTCTTCTGTGGTTTTGCTTTCCTCTGAAATGGTCTCAGGAAGCGGAACTGTCAGCGCGCACAGAGCAGCTGAGCCAATCCTGACGCTGGTGACGCCGCGATCACACCCTGCTACTCTGCTCCGTTCACGAAGAACACCACAAATATTCTAGTCAGGTAGATCTCAGCAAGCCTTTCGTTGGACACGTGAAGTGTTGCCACCAGCCCGTGAGTGTCGTTATAATTTAGCTGGATCCGAAACCGAGAGAACAAACACAAGACCCAAAGCGGCGTCTGCTGCTGTGCGGCACTCACACGTCCAGCGCCTCCATCCATAGTTTGTTTTAGTTCGAGTGCAACAAATGCTTTGGTGAATCTCTGCGGGGGCTCGAAGAGTGCGTGACAGTGAGGAAAGCAGTATCTTTAATATTTCAAAGTGCACTTATTCAGCCGAGAGTTTTCTGGTCAGTCAGCCTTTCAAATAAACGATCACTCCAATCCCTGCACTTCTATTTAAAATGCGATGACATTTATCGACTTTGACACCGACACCACCGGCCTGTCTCCTTTCTTTGAACGTTGTACTCTTGACTATTGTTTCCTCCCAAGCAATATTTTATTCTGGAGCAGATCAACGAAGTGGGAATCTTAAAGTAGGTTCATTAAGAACACGAGTTGAAGTTGGTCTGTGTGGATCTTGTCGAGTGTGTTCATCAAATTTTCGTTCATGTGTCAACAGCTCTTGTTCCAGTCTGCTATTGAAATAATGAATGGATCTGTCTGCTCCGGGTTTTTATCATCTAACCCACAGCTGATCCCGCCCACTTGAATGCACTCGCTTGGCACTCCTACTGTACTTGCAAACGGCCAGAGCGAGACCGGTGGCGCGAGCTTCCTCGATTCACACTTTCTTCTTTACTATCGCCTGCGCTCCGAACCACGCCAGGACAGGGAGAGCAGAAACTCCCGCGGATTCATACACACTGAAAGGTGTGCTTCAACAACCACAAAAGCGACGGCAGAGTATAGAGGTGTTTTAAATGTATGTCAACGAACTGAAGACAGTAGTCGTGTATGCTTTCACTGTTGAAATCCACGCTGCGAGCACAGCACGGGAGCGGCAAAATGACTCTGGCAGTTGCGGGGAAATGCAGGCACACACTGACTCGCGGAGAGCCGGTCGCTGTGCACTCAGCTTCATCAACCAGCACCTGCGCGCACGGCCTCGTCCACGCTGCGAGCAGCTTTTGACAAACTGTAGAAGAGAAGCTGGTGTCCGCCAGTTCTGTATTTCAGGTTTCCTGTTGTTTCATGTTTTACCGCCATCATAAGCTGTTTGCCGGTGGAGCAAATACACGACCGGCACAGATCGGTGTGAGACACGGTCTGCATCTATAGAGTGTAGTGTCTGGAGCGCAAACAGGAGTGCCGTGTTTTACTCTGAGGCAGAGAGGAAGAGCAGAGACTCCAGCGAATTCATGCACACTGAAAGATGTGCTTCAATTACGATAAAAGACACCGTACAGTAGAAATCTTTGAAATTCGTGTCAGTGAAGGGAAGACAGTAGTCGTGTATGCTTTCACTGATGAAAATCCACGCTGTGAGCACAGCAGGGGAGCGACGAAATGACTCTGGCAGTTGCGGGGAAATGCAGGCACACACTGACTCGCGGAGAGCCGGTCGCTGTGCACTCAGCTTCATCAACCAGCACCTGCGCGCACGGCCTCGTCCACGCTGCGAGCAGCTTTTGACAAACTGTAGAAGAGAAGCTGGTGTCCGCCAGTTCTGAATTTCAGGTTTCATGTTGTTTTATCCCCATCATAACCTATTTGTCGGTCGGGGACAGAGATCATCCAGTGGGGATGTCGGTGGAGGGGGAAAATCCACGACCGACAGAGAGCGGTCTAAGCCACCATCTCGAGGATCTTAACGACACCCTGAGATTCAGTGTTTGCAGCTCATACGCGGTTCCCATTACGACCTCTTTAGACAGACATCATTACGCGGGGATTTCCATCGAGGACGGCACGAGATCGGTGAAAGACACGATCCCGAGGACCTAGACTGACATCCACAGTACAGTATGTGGAGCGCAAACAGGTGTCCGTTAGTGGCGGAGGTGTGGTTCCTGGCTCAGCTTCAGGGGAGGGGCGGTACAGTGAGCTCAAGTGCCGGGCAGGTGAGTGGACAGGTGGTGGTGATGGCACTGACGAGCTCTCTACTGCTTTTAGTGACGCTGGAGTGGAGAAGAGGAGGCATCGAAAGAAGCTGTGCGCGCCACACCGGGAGAGCTGCAGTGCAATTATGTGTGTGCCAACCCAGAAAGTACATGGCTGTGGGTCGTCAATTAAAAGAGAAACCGTGCACGCTGTGTGTCTGTGGGTCCTTCTACAGCGGTGTTTTACTCTGAGGCAGTTTGCTGAATCAAAAGTCAACACATCTACTCCGTTCACGAAGAACGCCACAGATATTCTCGTGATGTGATTTGTGATGACATGATGGAAAGCATACACGATTACAGTCTTCTCTTTGCGGACACACAACTGAGGGAACGGTGCTCCTGGTGTTTTTACGCACAGACTGTGGGTGCTTTTCCCTTTTATGAACTGCTTGAATTCAAACCGAGCATTCATGGAGCCTTTTGCCCGACATCGTGTGTTACACCACTCTATAATCAGACTATTAAATCTTATAATGCTGGATTCAACATCATCCTGTTGACGGGAGGGACGCATTTTAAAGACGAAATGCGTACAGCTGTCCAAATGTGTAATAGAAGGATCATTCTTGGTGACAAATAATTTAAAAAAGAATAAAAATTAAAATGTTAACTACAATAAAATCCTGTCCGTGTGTTAATGTGGATTCTTCTCTGGAGGCTTCAGCATATCAAATCAGAGCCCCGCTGTGCATCGACGCACTTTCCCCGCTGTCTACCTCCGAGCAATAGCCCGACTCCTTCCGCCTGCATCTCTCCAGTGCTGTGCTCACAGCGCGGATTGTAACACGGACAACAAACAAAGTGTAACATCTTTTCTGTGCGCGCGGCCACAGCTTTCTTTCGTTAAAAGCTGTTTGAATTTGAGGCTTTAAAATCTTTCCATTTGCACTCATTACTGTTAAACAGCAGAGCATATCAAAGGTTGTAACTACACAAGTCGTGTATAAAATCAGCGACACACCACGGGGTTGTTAGATCATTTTAATTGTCATCTTTTCAATATGTACATATATATGTTTAATATTTATCAGTTTCCATGTGTCTCATTGACATAGCAGCTCTCGGCTCCAGCGTCATCAGAAGCTGGCCGTGAACAGGGCGCCATGGCTCCGTGCACAGCCCCACACGTTCTAGATCGTTCTTCTGTGGTTTTGCTTTCCTCTGAAATGGTCTCAGGAAGCGGAACTGTCAGCGCGCACAGAGCAGCTGAGCCAATCCTGACGCTGGTGACGCCGCGATCACACCCTGCTACTCTGCTCCGTTCACGAAGAACACCACAAATATTCTAGTCAGGTAGATCTCAGCAAGCCTTTCGTTGGACACGTGAAGTGTTGCCACCAGCCCGTGAGTGTCGTTATAATTTAGCTGGATCCGAAACCGAGAGAACAAACACAAGACCCAAAGCGGCGTCTGCTGCTGTGCGGCACTCACACGTCCAGCGCCTCCATCCATAGTTTGTTTTAGTTCGAGTGCAACAAATGCTTTGGTGAATCTCTGCGGGGGCTCGAAGAGTGCGTGACAGTGAGGAAAGCAGTATCTTTAATATTTCAAAGTGCACTTATTCAGCCGAGAGTTTTCTGGTCAGTCAGCCTTTCAAATAAACGATCACTCCAATCCCTGCACTTCTATTTAAAATGCGATGACATTTATCGACTTTGACACCGACACCACCGGCCTGTCTCCTTTCTTTGAACGTTGTACTCTTGACTATTGTTTCCTCCCAAGCAATATTTTATTCTGGAGCAGATCAACGAAGTGGGAATCTTAAAGTAGGTTCATTAAGAACACGAGTTGAAGTTGGTCTGTGTGGATCTTGTCGAGTGTGTTCATCAAATTTTCGTTCATGTGTCAACAGCTCTTGTTCCAGTCTGCTATTGAAATAATGAATGGATCTGTCTGCTCCGGGTTTTTATCATCTAACCCACAGCTGATCCCGCCCACTTGAATGCACTCGCTTGGCACTCCTACTGTACTTGCAAACGGCCAGAGCGAGACCGGTGGCGCGAGCTTCCTCGATTCACACTTTCTTCTTTACTATCGCCTGCGCTCCGAACCACGCCAGGACAGGGAGAGCAGAAACTCCCGCGGATTCATACACACTGAAAGGTGTGCTTCAACAACCACAAAAGCGACGGCAGAGTATAGAGGTGTTTTAAATGTATGTCAACGAACTGAAGACAGTAGTCGTGTATGCTTTCACTGTTGAAATCCACGCTGCGAGCACAGCACGGGAGCGGCAAAATGACTCTGGCAGTTGCGGGGAAATGCAGGCACACACTGACTCGCGGAGAGCCGGTCGCTGTGCACTCAGCTTCATCAACCAGCACCTGCGCGCACGGCCTCGTCCACGCTGCGAGCAGCTTTTGACAAACTGTAGAAGAGAAGCTGGTGTCCGCCAGTTCTGTATTTCAGGTTTCCTGTTGTTTCATGTTTTACCGCCATCATAAGCTGTTTGCCGGTGGAGCAAATACACGACCGGCACAGATCGGTGTGAGACACGGTCTGCATCTATAGAGTGTAGTGTCTGGAGCGCAAACAGGAGTGCCGTGTTTTACTCTGAGGCAGAGAGGAAGAGCAGAGACTCCAGCGAATTCATGCACACTGAAAGATGTGCTTCAATTACGATAAAAGACACCGTACAGTAGAAATCTTTGAAATTCGTGTCAGTGAAGGGAAGACAGTAGTCGTGTATGCTTTCACTGATGAAAATCCACGCTGTGAGCACAGCAGGGGAGCGACGAAATGACTCTGGCAGTTGCGGGGAAATGCAGGCACACACTGACTCGCGGAGAGCCGGTCGCTGTGCACTCAGCTTCATCAACCAGCACCTGCGCGCACGGCCTCGTCCACGCTGCGAGCAGCTTTTGACAAACTGTAGAAGAGAAGCTGGTGTCCGCCAGTTCTGAATTTCAGGTTTCATGTTGTTTTATCCCCATCATAACCTATTTGTCGGTCGGGGACAGAGATCATCCAGTGGGGATGTCGGTGGAGGGGGAAAATCCACGACCGACAGAGAGCGGTCTAAGCCACCATCTCGAGGATCTTAACGACACCCTGAGATTCAGTGTTTGCAGCTCATACGCGGTTCCCATTACGACCTCTTTAGACAGACATCATTACGCGGGGATTTCCATCGAGGACGGCACGAGATCGGTGAAAGACACGATCCCGAGGACCTAGACTGACATCCACAGTACAGTATGTGGAGCGCAAACAGGTGTCCGTTAGTGGCGGAGGTGTGGTTCCTGGCTCAGCTTCAGGGGAGGGGCGGTACAGTGAGCTCAAGTGCCGGGCAGGTGAGTGGACAGGTGGTGGTGATGGCACTGACGAGCTCTCTACTGCTTTTAGTGACGCTGGAGTGGAGAAGAGGAGGCATCGAAAGAAGCTGTGCGCGCCACACCGGGAGAGCTGCAGTGCAATTATGTGTGTGCCAACCCAGAAAGTACATGGCTGTGGGTCGTCAATTAAAAGAGAAACCGTGCACGCTGTGTGTCTGTGGGTCCTTCTACAGCGGTGTTTTACTCTGAGGCAGTTTGCTGAATCAAAAGTCAACACATCTACTCCGTTCACGAAGAACGCCACAGATATTCTCGTGATGTGATTTGTGATGACATGATGGAAAGCATACACGATTACAGTCTTCTCTTTGCGGACACACAACTGAGGGAACGGTGCTCCTGGTGTTTTTACGCACAGACTGTGGGTGCTTTTCCCTTTTATGAACTGCTTGAATTCAAACCGAGCATTCATGGAGCCTTTTGCCCGACATCGTGTGTTACACCACTCTATAATCAGACTATTAAATCTTATAATGCTGGATTCAACATCATCCTGTTGACGGGAGGGACGCATTTTAAAGACGAAATGCGTACAGCTGTCCAAATGTGTAATAGAAGGATCATTCTTGGTGACAAATAATTTAAAAAAGAATAAAAATTAAAATGTTAACTACAATAAAATCCTGTCCGTGTGTTAATGTGGATTCTTCTCTGGAGGCTTCAGCATATCAAATCAGAGCCCCGCTGTGCATCGACGCACTTTCCCCGCTGTCTACCTCCGAGCAATAGCCCGACTCCTTCCGCCTGCATCTCTCCAGTGCTGTGCTCACAGCGCGGATTGTAACACGGACAACAAACAAAGTGTAACATCTTTTCTGTGCGCGCGGCCACAGCTTTCTTTCGTTAAAAGCTGTTTGAATTTGAGGCTTTAAAATCTTTCCATTTGCACTCATTACTGTTAAACAGCAGAGCATATCAAAGGTTGTAACTACACAAGTCGTGTATAAAATCAGCGACACACCACGGGGTTGTTAGATCATTTTAATTGTCATCTTTTCAATATGTACATATATATGTTTAATATTTATCAGTTTCCATGTGTCTCATTGACATAGCAGCTCTCGGCTCCAGCGTCATCAGAAGCTGGCCGTGAACAGGGCGCCATGGCTCCGTGCACAGCCCCACACGTTCTAGATCGTTCTTCTGTGGTTTTGCTTTCCTCTGAAATGGTCTCAGGAAGCGGAACTGTCAGCGCGCACAGAGCAGCTGAGCCAATCCTGACGCTGGTGACGCCGCGATCACACCCTGCTACTCTGCTCCGTTCACGAAGAACACCACAAATATTCTAGTCAGGTAGATCTCAGCAAGCCTTTCGTTGGACACGTGAAGTGTTGCCACCAGCCCGTGAGTGTCGTTATAATTTAGCTGGATCCGAAACCGAGAGAACAAACACAAGACCCAAAGCGGCGTCTGCTGCTGTGCGGCACTCACACGTCCAGCGCCTCCATCCATAGTTTGTTTTAGTTCGAGTGCAACAAATGCTTTGGTGAATCTCTGCGGGGGCTCGAAGAGTGCGTGACAGTGAGGAAAGCAGTATCTTTAATATTTCAAAGTGCACTTATTCAGCCGAGAGTTTTCTGGTCAGTCAGCCTTTCAAATAAACGATCACTCCAATCCCTGCACTTCTATTTAAAATGCGATGACATTTATCGACTTTGACACCGACACCACCGGCCTGTCTCCTTTCTTTGAACGTTGTACTCTTGACTATTGTTTCCTCCCAAGCAATATTTTATTCTGGAGCAGATCAACGAAGTGGGAATCTTAAAGTAGGTTCATTAAGAACACGAGTTGAAGTTGGTCTGTGTGGATCTTGTCGAGTGTGTTCATCAAATTTTCGTTCATGTGTCAACAGCTCTTGTTCCAGTCTGCTATTGAAATAATGAATGGATCTGTCTGCTCCGGGTTTTTATCATCTAACCCACAGCTGATCCCGCCCACTTGAATGCACTCGCTTGGCACTCCTACTGTACTTGCAAACGGCCAGAGCGAGACCGGTGGCGCGAGCTTCCTCGATTCACACTTTCTTCTTTACTATCGCCTGCGCTCCGAACCACGCCAGGACAGGGAGAGCAGAAACTCCCGCGGATTCATACACACTGAAAGGTGTGCTTCAACAACCACAAAAGCGACGGCAGAGTATAGAGGTGTTTTAAATGTATGTCAACGAACTGAAGACAGTAGTCGTGTATGCTTTCACTGTTGAAATCCACGCTGCGAGCACAGCACGGGAGCGGCAAAATGACTCTGGCAGTTGCGGGGAAATGCAGGCACACACTGACTCGCGGAGAGCCGGTCGCTGTGCACTCAGCTTCATCAACCAGCACCTGCGCGCACGGCCTCGTCCACGCTGCGAGCAGCTTTTGACAAACTGTAGAAGAGAAGCTGGTGTCCGCCAGTTCTGTATTTCAGGTTTCCTGTTGTTTCATGTTTTACCGCCATCATAAGCTGTTTGCCGGTGGAGCAAATACACGACCGGCACAGATCGGTGTGAGACACGGTCTGCATCTATAGAGTGTAGTGTCTGGAGCGCAAACAGGAGTGCCGTGTTTTACTCTGAGGCAGAGAGGAAGAGCAGAGACTCCAGCGAATTCATGCACACTGAAAGATGTGCTTCAATTACGATAAAAGACACCGTACAGTAGAAATCTTTGAAATTCGTGTCAGTGAAGGGAAGACAGTAGTCGTGTATGCTTTCACTGATGAAAATCCACGCTGTGAGCACAGCAGGGGAGCGACGAAATGACTCTGGCAGTTGCGGGGAAATGCAGGCACACACTGACTCGCGGAGAGCCGGTCGCTGTGCACTCAGCTTCATCAACCAGCACCTGCGCGCACGGCCTCGTCCACGCTGCGAGCAGCTTTTGACAAACTGTAGAAGAGAAGCTGGTGTCCGCCAGTTCTGAATTTCAGGTTTCATGTTGTTTTATCCCCATCATAACCTATTTGTCGGTCGGGGACAGAGATCATCCAGTGGGGATGTCGGTGGAGGGGGAAAATCCACGACCGACAGAGAGCGGTCTAAGCCACCATCTCGAGGATCTTAACGACACCCTGAGATTCAGTGTTTGCAGCTCATACGCGGTTCCCATTACGACCTCTTTAGACAGACATCATTACGCGGGGATTTCCATCGAGGACGGCACGAGATCGGTGAAAGACACGATCCCGAGGACCTAGACTGACATCCACAGTACAGTATGTGGAGCGCAAACAGGTGTCCGTTAGTGGCGGAGGTGTGGTTCCTGGCTCAGCTTCAGGGGAGGGGCGGTACAGTGAGCTCAAGTGCCGGGCAGGTGAGTGGACAGGTGGTGGTGATGGCACTGACGAGCTCTCTACTGCTTTTAGTGACGCTGGAGTGGAGAAGAGGAGGCATCGAAAGAAGCTGTGCGCGCCACACCGGGAGAGCTGCAGTGCAATTATGTGTGTGCCAACCCAGAAAGTACATGGCTGTGGGTCGTCAATTAAAAGAGAAACCGTGCACGCTGTGTGTCTGTGGGTCCTTCTACAGCGGTGTTTTACTCTGAGGCAGTTTGCTGAATCAAAAGTCAACACATCTACTCCGTTCACGAAGAACGCCACAGATATTCTCGTGATGTGATTTGTGATGACATGATGGAAAGCATACACGATTACAGTCTTCTCTTTGCGGACACACAACTGAGGGAACGGTGCTCCTGGTGTTTTTACGCACAGACTGTGGGTGCTTTTCCCTTTTATGAACTGCTTGAATTCAAACCGAGCATTCATGGAGCCTTTTGCCCGACATCGTGTGTTACACCACTCTATAATCAGACTATTAAATCTTATAATGCTGGATTCAACATCATCCTGTTGACGGGAGGGACGCATTTTAAAGACGAAATGCGTACAGCTGTCCAAATGTGTAATAGAAGGATCATTCTTGGTGACAAATAATTTAAAAAAGAATAAAAATTAAAATGTTAACTACAATAAAATCCTGTCCGTGTGTTAATGTGGATTCTTCTCTGGAGGCTTCAGCATATCAAATCAGAGCCCCGCTGTGCATCGACGCACTTTCCCCGCTGTCTACCTCCGAGCAATAGCCCGACTCCTTCCGCCTGCATCTCTCCAGTGCTGTGCTCACAGCGCGGATTGTAACACGGACAACAAACAAAGTGTAACATCTTTTCTGTGCGCGCGGCCACAGCTTTCTTTCGTTAAAAGCTGTTTGAATTTGAGGCTTTAAAATCTTTCCATTTGCACTCATTACTGTTAAACAGCAGAGCATATCAAAGGTTGTAACTACACAAGTCGTGTATAAAATCAGCGACACACCACGGGGTTGTTAGATCATTTTAATTGTCATCTTTTCAATATGTACATATATATGTTTAATATTTATCAGTTTCCATGTGTCTCATTGACATAGCAGCTCTCGGCTCCAGCGTCATCAGAAGCTGGCCGTGAACAGGGCGCCATGGCTCCGTGCACAGCCCCACACGTTCTAGATCGTTCTTCTGTGGTTTTGCTTTCCTCTGAAATGGTCTCAGGAAGCGGAACTGTCAGCGCGCACAGAGCAGCTGAGCCAATCCTGACGCTGGTGACGCCGCGATCACACCCTGCTACTCTGCTCCGTTCACGAAGAACACCACAAATATTCTAGTCAGGTAGATCTCAGCAAGCCTTTCGTTGGACACGTGAAGTGTTGCCACCAGCCCGTGAGTGTCGTTATAATTTAGCTGGATCCGAAACCGAGAGAACAAACACAAGACCCAAAGCGGCGTCTGCTGCTGTGCGGCACTCACACGTCCAGCGCCTCCATCCATAGTTTGTTTTAGTTCGAGTGCAACAAATGCTTTGGTGAATCTCTGCGGGGGCTCGAAGAGTGCGTGACAGTGAGGAAAGCAGTATCTTTAATATTTCAAAGTGCACTTATTCAGCCGAGAGTTTTCTGGTCAGTCAGCCTTTCAAATAAACGATCACTCCAATCCCTGCACTTCTATTTAAAATGCGATGACATTTATCGACTTTGACACCGACACCACCGGCCTGTCTCCTTTCTTTGAACGTTGTACTCTTGACTATTGTTTCCTCCCAAGCAATATTTTATTCTGGAGCAGATCAACGAAGTGGGAATCTTAAAGTAGGTTCATTAAGAACACGAGTTGAAGTTGGTCTGTGTGGATCTTGTCGAGTGTGTTCATCAAATTTTCGTTCATGTGTCAACAGCTCTTGTTCCAGTCTGCTATTGAAATAATGAATGGATCTGTCTGCTCCGGGTTTTTATCATCTAACCCACAGCTGATCCCGCCCACTTGAATGCACTCGCTTGGCACTCCTACTGTACTTGCAAACGGCCAGAGCGAGACCGGTGGCGCGAGCTTCCTCGATTCACACTTTCTTCTTTACTATCGCCTGCGCTCCGAACCACGCCAGGACAGGGAGAGCAGAAACTCCCGCGGATTCATACACACTGAAAGGTGTGCTTCAACAACCACAAAAGCGACGGCAGAGTATAGAGGTGTTTTAAATGTATGTCAACGAACTGAAGACAGTAGTCGTGTATGCTTTCACTGTTGAAATCCACGCTGCGAGCACAGCACGGGAGCGGCAAAATGACTCTGGCAGTTGCGGGGAAATGCAGGCACACACTGACTCGCGGAGAGCCGGTCGCTGTGCACTCAGCTTCATCAACCAGCACCTGCGCGCACGGCCTCGTCCACGCTGCGAGCAGCTTTTGACAAACTGTAGAAGAGAAGCTGGTGTCCGCCAGTTCTGAATTTCAGGTTTCATGTTGTTTTATCCCCATCATAACCTATTTGTCGGTCGGGGACAGAGATCATCCAGTGGGGATGTCGGTGGAGGGGGAAAATCCACGACCGACAGAGAGCGGTCTAAGCCACCATCTCGAGGATCTTAACGACACCCTGAGATTCAGTGTTTGCAGCTCATACGCGGTTCCCATTACGACCTCTTTAGACAGACATCATTACGCGGGGATTTCCATCGAGGACGGCACGAGATCGGTGAAAGACACGATCCCGAGGACCTAGACTGACATCCACAGTACAGTATGTGGAGCGCAAACAGGTGTCCGTTAGTGGCGGAGGTGTGGTTCCTGGCTCAGCTTCAGGGGAGGGGCGGTACAGTGAGCTCAAGTGCCGGGCAGGTGAGTGGACAGGTGGTGGTGATGGCACTGACGAGCTCTCTACTGCTTTTAGTGACGCTGGAGTGGAGAAGAGGAGGCATCGAAAGAAGCTGTGCGCGCCACACCGGGAGAGCTGCAGTGCAATTATGTGTGTGCCAACCCAGAAAGTACATGGCTGTGGGTCGTCAATTAAAAGAGAAACCGTGCACGCTGTATGTCTGTGGGTCCTTCTACAGCGGTGTTTTACTCTGAGGCAGTTTGCTGAATCAAAAGTCAACACATCTACTCCGTTCACGAAGAACGCCACAGATATTCTCATGATGTGATTTGTGATGACATGATGGAAAGCATACACGATTACAGTCTTCTCTTTGCGGACACACAACTGAGGGAACGGTGCTCCTGGTGTTTTTACGCACAGACTGTGGGTGCTTTTCCCTTTTATGAACTGCTTGAATTCAAACCGAGCATTCATGGAGCCTTTTGCCCGACATCGTGTGTTACACCACTCTATAATCAGACTATTAAATCTTATAATGCTGGATTCAACATCATCCTGTTGACGGGAGGGACGCATTTTAAAGACGAAATGCGTACAGCTGTCCAAATGTGTAATAGAAGGATCATTCTTGGTGACAAATAATTTAAAAAAGAATAAAAATTAAAATGTTAACTACAATAAAATCCTGTCCGTGTGTTAATGTGGATTCTTCTCTGGAGGCTTCAGCATATCAAATCAGAGCCCCGCTGTGCATCGACGCACTTTCCCCGCTGTCTACCTCCGAGCAATAGCCCGACTCCTTCCGCCTGCATCTCTCCAGTGCTGTGCTCACAGCGCGGATTGTAACACGGACAACAAACAAAGTGTAACATCTTTTCTGTGCGCGCGGCCACAGCTTTCTTTCGTTAAAAGCTGTTTGAATTTGAGGCTTTAAAATCTTTCCATTTGCACTCATTACTGTTAAACAGCAGAGCATATCAAAGGTTGTAACTACACAAGTCGTGTATAAAATCAGCGACACACCACGGGGTTGTTAGATCATTTTAATTGTCATCTTTTCAATATGTACATATATATGTTTAATATTTATCAGTTTCCATGTGTCTCATTGACATAGCAGCTCTCGGCTCCAGCGTCATCAGAAGCTGGCCGTGAACAGGGCGCCATGGCTCCGTGCACAGCCCCACACGTTCTAGATCGTTCTTCTGTGGTTTTGCTTTCCTCTGAAATGGTCTCAGGAAGCGGAACTGTCAGCGCGCACAGAGCAGCTGAGCCAATCCTGACGCTGGTGACGCCGCGATCACACCCTGCTACTCTGCTCCGTTCACGAAGAACACCACAAATATTCTAGTCAGGTAGATCTCAGCAAGCCTTTCGTTGGACACGTGAAGTGTTGCCACCAGCCCGTGAGTGTCGTTATAATTTAGCTGGATCCGAAACCGAGAGAACAAACACAAGACCCAAAGCGGCGTCTGCTGCTGTGCGGCACTCACACGTCCAGCGCCTCCATCCATAGTTTGTTTTAGTTCGAGTGCAACAAATGCTTTGGTGAATCTCTGCGGGGGCTCGAAGAGTGCGTGACAGTGAGGAAAGCAGTATCTTTAATATTTCAAAGTGCACTTATTCAGCCGAGAGTTTTCTGGTCAGTCAGCCTTTCAAATAAACGATCACTCCAATCCCTGCACTTCTATTTAAAATGCGATGACATTTATCGACTTTGACACCGACACCACCGGCCTGTCTCCTTTCTTTGAACGTTGTACTCTTGACTATTGTTTCCTCCCAAGCAATATTTTATTCTGGAGCAGATCAACGAAGTGGGAATCTTAAAGTAGGTTCATTAAGAACACGAGTTGAAGTTGGTCTGTGTGGATCTTGTCGAGTGTGTTCATCAAATTTTCGTTCATGTGTCAACAGCTCTTGTTCCAGTCTGCTATTGAAATAATGAATGGATCTGTCTGCTCCGGGTTTTTATCATCTAACCCACAGCTGATCCCGCCCACTTGAATGCACTCGCTTGGCACTCCTACTGTACTTGCAAACGGCCAGAGCGAGACCGGTGGCGCGAGCTTCCTCGATTCACACTTTCTTCTTTACTATCGCCTGCGCTCCGAACCACGCCAGGACAGGGAGAGCAGAAACTCCCGCGGATTCATACACACTGAAAGGTGTGCTTCAACAACCACAAAAGCGACGGCAGAGTATAGAGGTGTTTTAAATGTATGTCAACGAACTGAAGACAGTAGTCGTGTATGCTTTCACTGTTGAAATCCACGCTGCGAGCACAGCACGGGAGCGGCAAAATGACTCTGGCAGTTGCGGGGAAATGCAGGCACACACTGACTCGCGGAGAGCCGGTCGCTGTGCACTCAGCTTCATCAACCAGCACCTGCGCGCACGGCCTCGTCCACGCTGCGAGCAGCTTTTGACAAACTGTAGAAGAGAAGCTGGTGTCCGCCAGTTCTGTATTTCAGGTTTCCTGTTGTTTCATGTTTTACCGCCATCATAAGCTGTTTGCCGGTGGAGCAAATACACGACCGGCACAGATCGGTGTGAGACACGGTCTGCATCTATAGAGTGTAGTGTCTGGAGCGCAAACAGGAGTGCCGTGTTTTACTCTGAGGCAGAGAGGAAGAGCAGAGACTCCAGCGAATTCATGCACACTGAAAGATGTGCTTCAATTACGATAAAAGACACCGTACAGTAGAAATCTTTGAAATTCGTGTCAGTGAAGGGAAGACAGTAGTCGTGTATGCTTTCACTGATGAAAATCCACGCTGTGAGCACAGCAGGGGAGCGACGAAATGACTCTGGCAGTTGCGGGGAAATGCAGGCACACACTGACTCGCGGAGAGCCGGTCGCTGTGCACTCAGCTTCATCAACCAGCACCTGCGCGCACGGCCTCGTCCACGCTGCGAGCAGCTTTTGACAAACTGTAGAAGAGAAGCTGGTGTCCGCCAGTTCTGAATTTCAGGTTTCATGTTGTTTTATCCCCATCATAACCTATTTGTCGGTCGGGGACAGAGATCATCCAGTGGGGATGTCGGTGGAGGGGGAAAATCCACGACCGACAGAGAGCGGTCTAAGCCACCATCTCGAGGATCTTAACGACACCCTGAGATTCAGTGTTTGCAGCTCATACGCGGTTCCCATTACGACCTCTTTAGACAGACATCATTACGCGGGGATTTCCATCGAGGACGGCACGAGATCGGTGAAAGACACGATCCCGAGGACCTAGACTGACATCCACAGTACAGTATGTGGAGCGCAAACAGGTGTCCGTTAGTGGCGGAGGTGTGGTTCCTGGCTCAGCTTCAGGGGAGGGGCGGTACAGTGAGCTCAAGTGCCGGGCAGGTGAGTGGACAGGTGGTGGTGATGGCACTGACGAGCTCTCTACTGCTTTTAGTGACGCTGGAGTGGAGAAGAGGAGGCATCGAAAGAAGCTGTGCGCGCCACACCGGGAGAGCTGCAGTGCAATTATGTGTGTGCCAACCCAGAAAGTACATGGCTGTGGGTCGTCAATTAAAAGAGAAACCGTGCACGCTGTGTGTCTGTGGGTCCTTCTACAGCGGTGTTTTACTCTGAGGCAGTTTGCTGAATCAAAAGTCAACACATCTACTCCGTTCACGAAGAACGCCACAGATATTCTCGTGATGTGATTTGTGATGACATGATGGAAAGCATACACGATTACAGTCTTCTCTTTGCGGACACACAACTGAGGGAACGGTGCTCCTGGTGTTTTTACGCACAGACTGTGGGTGCTTTTCCCTTTTATGAACTGCTTGAATTCAAACCGAGCATTCATGGAGCCTTTTGCCCGACATCGTGTGTTACACCACTCTATAATCAGACTATTAAATCTTATAATGCTGGATTCAACATCATCCTGTTGACGGGAGGGACGCATTTTAAAGACGAAATGCGTACAGCTGTCCAAATGTGTAATAGAAGGATCATTCTTGGTGACAAATAATTTAAAAAAGAATAAAAAATTAAAATGTTAACTACAATAAAATCCTGTCCGTGTGTTAATGTGGATTCTTCTCTGGAGGCTTCAGCATATCAAATCAGAGCCCCGCTGTGCATCGACGCACTTTCCCCGCTGTCTACCTCCGAGCAATAGCCCGACTCCTTCCGCCTGCATCTCTCCAGTGCTGTGCTCACAGCGCGGATTGTAACACGGACAACAAACAAAGTGTAACATCTTTTCTGTGCGCGCGGCCACAGCTTTCTTTCGTTAAAAGCTGTTTGAATTTGAGGCTTTAAAATCTTTCCATTTGCACTCATTACTGTTAAACAGCAGAGCATATCAAAGGTTGTAACTACACAAGTCGTGTATAAAATCAGCGACACACCACGGGGTTGTTAGATCATTTTAATTGTCATCTTTTCAATATGTACATATATATGTTTAATATTTATCAGTTTCCATGTGTCTCATTGACATAGCAGCTCTCGGCTCCAGCGTCATCAGAAGCTGGCCGTGAACAGGGCGCCATGGCTCCGTGCACAGCCCCACACGTTCTAGATCGTTCTTCTGTGGTTTTGCTTTCCTCTGAAATGGTCTCAGGAAGCGGAACTGTCAGCGCGCACAGAGCAGCTGAGCCAATCCTGACGCTGGTGACGCCGCGATCACACCCTGCTACTCTGCTCCGTTCACGAAGAACACCACAAATATTCTAGTCAGGTAGATCTCAGCAAGCCTTTCGTTGGACACGTGAAGTGTTGCCACCAGCCCGTGAGTGTCGTTATAATTTAGCTGGATCCGAAACCGAGAGAACAAACACAAGACCCAAAGCGGCGTCTGCTGCTGTGCGGCACTCACACGTCCATACATTCATGCATGTTCCATTTGAATTCAAGTAGTTGTGCGTAAAAACACCAGGAGCACCGCTGCGCACCGTCTGCTGTGTGCTGGAGTGGTGTACGTGTAAAGGCGGAGAGTGACACCGGTGGCGCGAGTTTCCTCGATGCACGTTTCGTTCTTTACTGCCTGCGCTTTGAACCACGTCAGGAGAGGAAGAGCAGATACTCCAGCGAAGATTTGGTTTTGGCATTGGTGGGGACGGAATATTCAACCACCGAACCCTGCCCTGTTTCTTTTTTTCTTTTTTTTCCTTTTTGTTTTTGCTTCTTAATAAAAAAAAAGGAGAAATATACTTGCCTACATATGCTATTCTATACCTGCTTTTAAACCATTTAAAATCACAATTCATAGTTTTACATTTGAATTATATAATGTTAAATTACTATTAAACAAATGACTGACGAAGTATTTTAGAGTTTAGTTCACTTCAGCCATATTTCATATAAATCAGGTATCATACAAAAATAAAAATAGCTTCAAATACAGTCACGACAATAAAAGAATATGACTTTAAGGACTTAACAACATTACTTCAGTTACACCAACATCTCTTATTAGCACTAAGGGAACACTGAATGACCTGCTGGGTTTTGTCCATAAAACTACTCATCTAAGATGACCACAAAGTAAAAGATCTCTCAGCAAAATTATGCAACATTTTAGGCACTACTGCCCCGATTAACTCAGTGAGCTGGGATTTTTTTATTCCAAACATGAACTACTGTTACAGCAACAGACATGGACTACTGGTGTCCCACACAACAACTCAATGTCCACTATGTGAAGCAGCCAAACACATGCCTGCTCCTCTCGTTAACTGAGATAAACTGCTGGCATATTGGTTTTACATCTATACTGTCCAGTCTCTCCTGGTGGACACACAGCAGCATTGTTTAATCTCTTTTGAGTCATTGTTAACCTTACCCATCTTTTTAGTCTTCTGAGAGCACTGAAGCTTCTTACAGCCTCAGTACCTGCGTTTTATCCTCAGATTAAAAGTATTATTGTGTGCTTGATGTGCCTCAGCTTTGGCCCTGGCTCCTCCCCTCTGACTGCACTAGGACATATTGTCATCTGACAAAATAACACATGGATTCGTGCCATATAAAAAGTGAGACATGTCAATTCAGATTCTTTGTCAAACATACACTAATGAATCAATTTATATCAGCAGCCTAACAATTGTCATGATAATAAATACTAGTTAATCTACAGCACCAACTCATCAGTCACCTGTGACCTCGCCTCTCCACCACTGTCCGAGCTACAACATGGCAGAGCTGCCTCTGTCACCTGATGAATAACAGTGAGACACTCCACATACATGCAGTCACACATGTGCTTCAAATACAGTCATGAACCATCAAGTCATCATTTCACCTGTGATCTTGTGTCACCATTACTCTCTGAGCTTTGTGTTGGTTCTTCTGTCACCTGACAAATAGGACATACATGACAATAAGAATAAAATGTGGAGCTGCTTCAGTGTTTCTGTCAATTTGTGCAGATCTTGACTCGTCGGTAATGTTTGTGCTGAGTGCATTTTTAAAACAATTTGTGCAAACTTCACTACAAAGTGGATATTTGCACAATCATGACTACCTCATAACATTTTTTCTCAAAAATTAACCCTATGAATATGTCAGTGCCATTAGGATGAAATTATTGTGTCACCAACATTTAACGTTAGACATATAATTTTACATCACGCAGGACCTGTCATGGTCCTGTCACATCAACACCGTGGTGAAAAAGGCCCGACAGCGTCTCTACCACCTCAGACGCTTGAGAGACTTCCAACTGCCCTCCAAGGTGCTCAGGAACTTTTACTCGTGCATCATAGAGAGCATCCTGGCGGGAAACATCTTAACCTGGTTCGGGAACAGCACCATGCAGGACAGACGAGCTCTACAGAGGGTTGTGCGGTCAGCTGAGCGCACCATCCGCTCCGAGCTCCCTGACCTGCACTCAATCTACAGCAGGCGGTGCTGGACCAAGGCCAGGAAGATCGTGAAGGACCTCAGCCATCCCAACAACAGACTGTTCTCTCTGTTGAGGTCAGGAAAGCGATTCCGCTCCCTGAAGACCAACACAGAGAGACTGAGGAGGAGCTTCTTCCCGCAGGCGATACGGTCTCTCAATCACACCACCACACAGTACTGACCCACACATACAGTTCTTACACATGTCACGGGGGGGAAAGGGACAAGTTATTTAAGTTTTACATGTTTTGTTGTGTTTTACCTTTTTAATATTTTAATATGAAGTGTATTTACTTAGTTTTTATATTGCATGTATTGGTCATGTTTTGTGCAGTGGTTATGTTGTTGCATGTTTTCGTTATACTGTCAAATTGTCCTGGAAAGACTCCGCCCCTACCTGATAGTAAACTGATCACACCTGCGAGAGATCCCAGAGAGGCCAATAAGAGGGCCTGGCAGACCAAAGGAAGCGGTTCGACCGAGAGGCAAGAGAGGACTGAAGCATGAAGGCACCCATGAGTGTCACGGGAACCGACGAGAGCCTGGCGTGACACGGAGGCTTAAGAGATGGGGCCTGAGAGGCCTGACGTGAGGCTTTAAGATAATTTACAGAGTGACACATAAGGCGGCTAGAGTTGGCTAATGGAGGACCAGCGCGCAGAGGCACCAGCGCGCAGAGGACAGAACACCAGCGCGCAGAGGACCAGCGCGCAGGGCACCAGTGCAGAGAGTGACAGTACCAGCGGGGAGAGCGGAGACAGCACCAGCGGAAGGCACGGGACGGCTGTGTGGCTTTGCAGTTTTAAAGAAGCGGCGGGCGGAGTTGAGAGCTCTGCCCACCCGGGGTAAGTCTTCGACTTATCCCCTTTTATTGAATAAAAACTGCCGGAAGAATAGTGACTGCCGCTCCTCCCTTTCTCTAGCATATCAAGACGCGAATGCGGAAAGGAAGGAGAGGACTCCGCTGGGTTTCCCTTTTACTTCGCTGGATTTCTTAACTCCCTGGGACTTTTATGCTGTGGTGGATCCCACTGGACTTTTAATGTTGTGTTTTATTGATTTTTATTGTGTTATCCCTTGGCCAAGGTTGTTTTAATTCATTTTGCATTTTTAACTATTTAAATATAATAAATTATATTTTAATTATACAGTTTTTTAATCGTGTGCTTTCCCTTGGCGGCTCCACTGCTCTGTCCGTTTGGAGGAAGGTTTCCTTCCTTTAAAAAACGACACTGTGGAAATAAAATCACCTTCGCTCCGTTACACACACACACTGGACATTCTGGACATTGTCTTCACTTCATCACTTAAATCACTTTAAGCATATTTGCACTGCACAAGACATAATGTGGATTGCACAACACTGGTCACTATATTCTTCATTTCCAGTTAATACTTGTACAGCTGCTGTTATTGTGTATATATTTATTTATATTTCTTCATACATTCTTATATAGTTCTATATTGTGTATTTTGTTGTACAGTTATTTTATTTTCAACTTTAATTTATATATTTTATCTTATTCCTTCCTTGTTAAATTTACCCTTCATTCTAATTTGTGTTGTACAGTTATTTCATTTTTAACCTTAATTTATATTTTATTCCTTCCTAGTTAAATTTACCCTTTTTAATTTTTCATATTTATTTCCTATCTTATTCATAGCCTTTTTTTTTCTTTAGGTCACGAGCAGTTATATAAGCATTTCACTGCATATCGTACTGTGTATGACTGTGTACGTGACAAATAAAATTTGAATTTGATTTGAATTTGATTTAACAGCCTCTGTAAACTAATATCCTGGCTGCTCGAGGCTGCAGTTTTCTCTGACAGTTTCGATCAAAATGAGAAACGCTGCTCTGAGACTGAGAGAACTAATAGTGCCGCCTGCTGTGCAGTTAGTTTCCCAAACACGTTATTCATGGTTACATACAGTTTTAGACTGATGTGGGCCAAAGCCTAGCACAGCCTGTAACGTTATTATGACACATTTTATGAGTGAACTTGGCTTTAAGTGACTTGAAGGTTTCTTTGAAAAATACTTTCTTATATCCAGCTTCTTCCTCTTTGCTGCCGTCCTCCTCTCCTCCTGGCAGCGCAGGTTTGCTGCAGAGCTCCCTGAAAGGCTCAGCCAATCACATTGGCCATATTTGTCACATGACGTAGGACTCCAGTAGAGAACGTAATTTAACTCTTTCTGCACCGCTGGGTGAATGAGACGTCGACAGATGTTTTTTTCTTTATATCGGGTTTGATTTTCTTTACTCGAAGAGATCAAATTATTGGTGGAGACAATTCAATAATCGCTGGATATTAGTGGGGACATGTCCCTTCCGTCCATGCCAAATCTACGCCCTCGGCCCAGCCAGTACCACTCACTCAACTGAGGGATCTAAAACTCTACACAGATGATCTAAAAACACAAAACCTCTACACACTTCTAACATGCACATTTACACAACTAAATGGCAGTATTAACGAAAAGAAAAACATTCAACAAATCCCTTTAAACCTTAACACAAACAAAAGGAAGCATCTCTATGGACAAAGAAACCCCTCCACTTGGTTTGACCTGCTGATGCCATGTGTGACATCATCAGGACTTTAAAATGAGGAAATGCCAGGTGGGCGTTTCCCCACACCTGACCCTCATGGAGACTGAAAAGACAAACAAAGTAAGTATGAACAAATGACTTAATGTAGCAGTCCCTCGGACCAAGGAAGAAATAGAGAGAGCCTCGACGGGTGCAGTAATTTTTACTTTGAGATTCATTCAGAATCTAACAGTGCTGAGGTGCACCAATGCACCGTTAGATTCTGAATGAATCTCAAAGTAAAAATTACTGCACCCGTCGAGGCTCTCTCTATTTCTTCCTTGGTCCGAGGGACTGCTACAGTGAAAACTCGATCGCTGAGTGAAGGCTACTTGCTAGCTCCCATGCCAGATGAGTGCAGTCCGTGCCACGAGGTGGGTCCGTGTGTCAGCTGTGAGATATTTCTACACCAGTCAAGATCATCTTTGCTTCGTCGCCTACCTCCCCTTTGAACTCTGATGGTTACTTTACGAAGGTGCAGGTATTATGCCCATTAAGGACTTTGCTGATAACAAAGTTAAAATGTCTGCACACTAATTCAGAGTTACTTGCCTTAAATATTTTTGTTGTTACAGCCTTAAAGGTATACTGCATTGCACTGAGTAATTACAATCTTTAAATTGTATGGTTTTATTCTTCTTGAAAGTAACGTTATGGTATATCAGCGGTATTTACAGTTACATTTTGTCTAATATGTGGGTGCTAATCTGTTTATTTATGTGATGTAAACGTCTGATGTGAGCATTGTTTCCAAAAGTAACACTCACGTAAGTTTAAGTCCAGACGTTATCGCATAGAGCAACATACACATTACAGTAACAAAATGTTGAACGCTGCTGAAGAAGCCGACGACTCAGAGCAACAAGGAGTAAGATCCAGCAATCGTGAAAGGCATTTAACTGAAAAGGGAAAAGAAATGCAGGAATATGAGGCAAAGAAAAATGAGAAGGCATTTAACAAAGCTTATGACACTTGGAAGAAGGCAGCTAAAGAAATCAGAACAAAGCTGAAAACTTTCTGCTCACCTGAAGAGCTAAACAATGCCAGTCATGACATAAGAGACAAGCACGCTGTAGTACAACAGCATTATGAACCCATTCGCCGCAGCCAATCCATGACGCCAGACATTGTTAAGCGAATGGATGCTTGTGCAGTGCTTACAACTGACATTTGTGAAGTTGTTGCTAAACGACAGGAAAATATCGATCAGCTCTTTAACGATCGCCTTGAAAAGGAAAGAGTACGAGTGATGTTAAACAAAAGGGACTATGGTTCTGTGTTTGGTGATACAAAAACTGAAACGTCGTTCCCAGAGGGTTCAGTTGCACGCTCAAAGGCAGATTCTACTGGCAGTCGTGAGGTGGAAGCAGAAGCTGAACTTGCAGCCAAAGTGGAACAAGCAAAGGCCACACAAGAAATATTGGCACAGGAAACCAAGATCAGCCAAATGGAAAATGAGTGGAAAATAAAGGAAGTGGAAACAAAGGCAAAGTTGGAGGAGGAAAAGACTAAACTTCAACAGTTAAAGGCAGACAGCGAAGTGAAAGTAGCAGCTGCACGAGTAAGAGCCCTTAGCGCTCAAAATGACATTGAAAGCCATGATCAAGTGTCCTGCTACAACTTAGAAAATTCCGCAAATCTCCCCAACAGCGCACCACGGCTCTCTTTAAATCCACGAGCACCAACATTTAGACCTCACAATACTACTCCAGAACGTGAAGAACTTAGCTTAGTTCAAGCCCTTGCCAGCTCTCTTACCCTAAACAGGCTTCCTGTACCTGAGCCCACCATCTTTAGTGGCGACCCCCTAAAGTTTATGGATTGGAAGGTATCCTTTATGGCACTAATTGGTGACAAACCTTTACCTGTGTGTGAGAAAATGTTGTATCTAAAGAGCTATCTTGCAGGTGAAGCACGAAAGGCAGTAGAGGGATATTTCTTCCGCAACAGTGAGCAGGCATACGCAGGCATTTGGAGCGTTTTAGAGGAAAGGTATGGCAGCCCATTTGTTATCCAAAGAGCCTTTAGGGCTAAACTCACAAAATGGCCTAAAATAGCTGCCAATGATCCTAAAGCACTGAGGGAGTTTGCAGATTTTCTCCAAAGCTGTGCAGAGGCTATCCCTCAAGTCAAAGGCCTAGAGATCCTTAATGATTGTGAGGAAAATCACAAGCTTCTAAGAAAACTGCCTGAGTGGATAGTGCAGAGATGGAGCCGCATTGTGGTGGAGGAGCTAGACAAAAGCCAAGACTACCCCAACTTCGCTCGCTTTACAAAGTTCATACAAAATGAAGCTAAAGTAGTTTGCAATCCTGTTGCCTCACCATTCCTAATAAACGAAAGGGCATCAGAAGAGCGGCACGTTAAAAGAGCGAAGGCACTCAGTACTACCATCCAACCAAAGTCTCCACCAATCCCAGTATCTACTTCTAGACCTAAACCCCCATGTTTGTTTTGCAAAGAAGAATCGCACGGCATAGCTAAGTGTCCTGCTTTTGCAGTGAAAACTAGTGATGACAAGAAAGTTTTCATTCAAGAAAATCGTCTCTGCTTCGGGTGTTTGAGAAGGGGTCATGTAACCAAAGAATGCAGAGGACGTCACTCCTGTAGTAAGTGTGGTCGGCGTCACCCCACCTGTCTACACACAGAAAGAGTGAATGAACTGTTAAGATTCAGTATTGAGGAAGGGTACAAGAGGTGATCGAAGAATAACCACACCGATCCGGCCGGGTGAAGTCAAACGATGATTTTAATGAACACACGTGTGGGAAGACAACTCTGTACGCAGACAGAAAGTAGTCTTCGACTTAATCAAAGCATGAACAGATATTTTATAGCATCAGGGTTTGTTTACTGACGCCCCTTCATGCGTCACAGATACATTTTATACATAGATCAGATCAACATCATCATGACTTTTCACCTAGAAAATCATCTTCTATTTTCATGGCTAGCCCTTCCTGTCTACCTTTCAGTTCTTGTCTTGTTCCTCTTTCTTGCCGAGACACCAAGAAACGGTTCCTCTTTTACCAAGACAATTTTGCAGTTACAGCCAAACATAACTAACCTCTCCTCTAAATAAATCTAATTTAAAGTGTGTGTGTGTGTGTGTGTGTGTTGACCTCACATGCTCTTTGTGTCACCTCTTCACCTACTGTCTGTGTCTCGTCCTCAAATGCTCTTTCTCAATTCACCTGTTGCACTTCTGACCTTTTACCAGACCAGAAGCTCACTGAGACTATGTGTATGTCTTCTACTAAATAAATATTTTAATCAAGAACCTCTACTAAAACCTTAATATAAAATGATCTGATATATAAGTGTTTTGTAAGCATGTATTGCAATTCCTTCTATGGCTCCAAGTCACTTGCACAATAGATTGTCCGAACATCGCGCCGAACAAAGCTTCCGACCCCCAATTAATTGACCGAGCTCCAACTCTTTAATAAGCACAGATATGCATTGTGTATAAAATAGTCATAGCTGCTTAAGGCCTTCTTAAAGCTATCTGTTACATTGTTAAAGCCTCGTCTTAGCCTGCGGCTCAAAATAACTTCCTGCTTCTTTCTGCATACAACTTCCTGTCAGCCTGCAACTCAGTCTTTCTGAAAGAGACACTGTTTAAACCTTGGAATGCAATATCCATGCTGCAGATTATATTATTAATGCAATGACAATTATTTAACAATAGCAGTAAAATAATTTCCCTCCTCGACAGAACCTAAAGAAAGGAAAACTGAGGATTCTAAATCCCCAGATGAAGGTGCAAACAAGGAAGTGCATAATGTTATGACTCATGTACTAACAAGGAAACCATCTTCCACATCCAGCATAGTACCAGTATTTGTGTCAGTTGCATCTGAGCCTGAGAAAGAAATACTTACATATGCCCTGCTTGATACCCAGAGTGACTCATCCTTTATTTTAGAGGATTTGGCCTTAGAACTAAATGTAGACGCCCAACCAGTGCAGTTAAAGCTTAGCACCATGACTTCCGTCGACACAGTCGTTGCAAGTAAACTTGCCAACAACTTACAGGTGCGTGGGTTTGATTCTGAGACTCGTGTCCAAATAGAACAAGCCTACTCTCGTGACTTTATCCCAGTTGACAAGTCTCATATCCCTACCAAGGAAACGGCACTTCAGTGGCCACACCTTGAAGGCTTAGCTAACAAGTTACAGCCATTACAGAACTGTGAAGTAGGTCTATTGATTGGTTATGACTGCCCATCAGCACTAGCCCCCCTAGAGATCGTCACAGGCAAAATAAACGAACCTTTCGCACAAAGAACCCTACTAGGATGGAGTATTTTTGGTTCTGGTAATCCTCACCTAGACAGAGAAGGTAACCAGAGTTATGTGCACAGGATCACAGTCAAAGAAATGCCCATACCATCAGCCACAGATGTACTCAAAGTCCTAGAGACTGACTTTAATGAGAGAAACTATGAGGATAAGTATGTATCACAGGATGATGTTCGCTTCATACAAATCCTCAGTGATACAATAAAACAAAGACCAGATGGGCACTATGAGATGCCGCTTCCCTTCAAGGGCAATGATCCACCAGCGCTTCCCAACAATAAGAAGCTAGCCACAGTCCGACTGCAACACCTGAAGAAAAAGCTAAAGGCTGATAAACAGTATCATGAACATTACTGTTCCTTTATGAGAGACATTATCAGCAGTGGTGATGCAGAATTAGCCCCCCCTTTGTCTGAAGGCAAGACTGCATGGTACATCCCACACCATGGGGTATATCACCCGAAAAAACCAGCCAAGCTAAGAGTTGTCTTTGACTGTTCAGCAAAATTTCTCGGTGTCTCATTAAACGACACTCTTCTCACAGGTCCAGATATGATCAACTCATTGGTGGGGGTACTCTGTCGTTTCAGAAAGGAAAATGTAGCCATAATCTGTGATATCGAGAGAATGTTCCACCAGTTCTCTGTTTGTCCAGACATGCGCAACTATCTGAGATTTCTGTGGTGGCAGGATGGACAATTAGACAAAGAACCCAGAGAGTACAGAATGGCTGTACATCTATTCGGTGCCAGTTCATCCCCTGGATGTGCTAATTTCGGCCTGAAATATTTGGCACAACAGTACAGAGCAGACTATCCTAAGGCCTCAGAGTTTGTTGAACAGAACTTTTATGTAGACGATGGTCTAACTAGTGTCCCATCAGTTAAAGAGGCACAAGAACTCATCACCGAAACACAAGCACTTTGTAGACTTGGCGGTCTACATCTGCACAAGTTCAACTCAAACCAAAGTGATGCGCTTTCCCAGCTGGAACCCTCAGACAGAGCAGACACCACAGAACCGCTCGATTTCAAACCTGACACAACAGCTGAAGGCCATGTGCTCGGCATCCAGTGGTCAATCAAAAATGACACTTTCAGTTTCAAAATAAACACTAAGGACCAACCTCCTACTCGCCGGAGCATACTGTCAGTGATCTCATCCCTGTACGACCCACTAGGGTTCGTAGCTCCCTTCACCTTAAGAGGCAAAGGTATCCTACAGGAACTGTGTCGCAGAGGCATTGAATGGGATGACCCCCTTCCTGACAACTTACGTTCACGGTGGGAGGACTGGAAAGATGGGTTGGAAAGACTAAAATCGGTTGCAGTGCCTAGATGTTACCACCCACCAGAACTAACAGACATTGTAAAGGTGGAACTGCACCACTTTTGTGATGCTAGTGATTTAGGATATGGTGCATGCTCCTATATTAGGTACCTCAGCAACGAGAAGGTCCACTGTAGTCTTGTTATGGCTAAGGCAAGAGTCGCACCTACCAAGGTCACAAGTATCCCGCGATTAGAACTCTCAGCCGCAGTCACATCAGCTAGAATGAGCAGCATGCTAAAAGCAGAGCTTCAGATGTGCATTAATGAAGAGTTCTTTTGGACTGACTCCCAAGTAGTCTTAGCCTATATTAACAATGAGGCACGACGGTTCCACGTCTTCGTTGCCAACCGTGTTCAGTTAATTAGGCAAACTACAGATCCCAGACAGTGGCACTACATTGACACAGCTCAGAATCCTGCAGATTACGCCTCTAGAGGGCTCAGTGCATCAGAAATCATGTCAACATGTTGGTTGTCTGGTCCAAAGTTTCTGTGGGAACATGACATTTCATATGCACCCAGCCCCTCAGCTGTGTTGTTAGTAGGGGATCCAGAAGTCAAAGCAGTCAAAGCTCTCACAACTCAAACAAATGAACAAGACAATATCCTCAGCCGTTTGTCAAGGTTTTCAAGCTGGTCAATGCTCCTTAAAGTGGTTGCAAGGATAAAAAGATTGAGATCCGGCAAAGCCCAGTATGGAAACTTTGTAACAGTAGATGAACGGAAAACAGCTGCTGACACAGTAATAAAGCTCCTTCAGCAGCAGGCCTTTTCTCAAGAGATGGAAGTGTTGAAGGTGGGAGATAACCTTCCGAGTTCAAGTCCCCTGTTTAGAGTAGATCCAGTACTAGATCAAGGACTTCTCCGTGTTGGAGGAAGACTGAAGAAGTCAACACTCTGTCAGGGACTTAAGCACCCCATCATCCTCCCGAAAGACCATCACATTACAAAGTTGATCATTGCTCATTTTCATGCACAGATTTGTCATCAAGGTAGAAGCCAAACTCTCATGGAAATCAGATCGAACGGATTTTGGGTGATTGGTGGGAGCAAGGAAGTTGCAAAACTAATAAGTAAATGTGTTCAATGTCGAAAACTAAGACGTTCACCAGAAGAACAACGCATGTCTGAACTTCCAAAGGAACGAGTTGAAATCTCAGATCCTTTCATGTATTGTGGAATGGACTGTTTCGGACCATTTGTCACAAAACAAGGTCGCAAAGAGCATAAAAGATACGGACTCCTCTTTACATGTCTTTCCTCACGTGCAGTCCACATTGAGATGCTTGAGGATCTTTCTACTGACTCTTTCATCAACGCTCTGAGATGTTTCATCAGCTTAAGAGGAGCTGTTTGTAAGTTGTACAGTGACCAGGGTACAAACTTTATTGGAGCCAAAAATGAGCTAAGAGAGTCTCTTAAACAATGTGACATGGATGCCTTAGAAGCATTCCTTGCCAATAAACAGTGTGAGTTCGTCTTCAATGCCCCATCTGCTAGCCATGCCGGAGGTGTGTGGGAACGACAGATTCGAACCATCCGCAGTGTTCTCAATGCCACCATTGCTCAATGCCAAGGCAGGCTGGATGACAGCTCTCTAAGAACTCTATTCTATGAGGCGATGTTTATAGTTAATGGTCGACCACTGAGCGTTGATGGAATCAATGATCCTAAATCTCCTGAACCTCTAACTCCAAATCACCTCATATTGATGAAATCAAAGGTTGCACTGCCTCCACCAGGAAAGTTTGTGAAAGAGGACTTATATGCAAGGAAACGTTGGCGCAGAGTCCAGTATCTCACTGAGCAGTTTTGGAGTAGATGGAAAAGAGAGTACCTTCTGAACATATCTATGAGACAGAAATGGCACCTACCACGTCGAAATCTTAAAGTCAATGACATAGTCATTATCAAAGAAGACATGCTTCCCAGAAATCAGTGGCAACTGGCTCGAGTGGTTGAAGCACCAGAAGAAGATGACGGTTTGGTCCGCAGAGTCAAGCTTCAAGTTGGCGATCGAGGCTTAATAAAGAAGCAGAGAACAGCACACAAACCTCACGTAGTTGAGCGACCTGTTCAAAAGCTTGTAGTTCTATTAGAAAATAACTAATTGATGTTTCAATCAATACTTTCACATCAGGCGTATTTTGCGAAAGTTTATTGATGATGTATTTGAAATTGTGTTCGTTCTTGTAGTAATGTCCATATGTTAAAGCTGGAAATCATGTAAAGAATGTTGTTTGTTATACATGATTTGGTGGGAGTGTAAATGTCCAGTTTTGTTTATTGATCTAAGCCTGAACAGCTACGCGTAGTGTCCAGTAGAGGGCTCTGTTGTTTAGTTAGCGGCAAGCTGCACTTCCAGCTCAGACCGGGTTTTGTGGCGCACATGTCCCAGTAGGCAGCTCTCAATGAAGCGTGAAGCAGCGTGATACCGGACTCTAGCAAAATTAACAATTTGCAGCCCTTGGAATGCGGAGCGAGGTACATGTTTTAAGTTGTATTTGTTTGCTTAACTGATATTTTGTTGTATTTTCTGCATTATTTGAGTTCATATTTGTAATAAGCGTCTAAGAAAATGTATTTTGTGTTTCTGTTTAGTTTTCACGGTGCATTGGTGCACCTCAGCACTGTTAGATTCTGAATGAATCTCAAAGTAAAAATTACTGCACCCGTCGAGGCTCTCTCTATTTCTTCCTTGGTCCGAGGGACTGCTACACTTAATCTGTAACATAATAAAATATAAAGAAACATGTAACTGAGTATTTGTCTTAATTTGCAGCATGTTTGATTTGCCGGCAACAAAACGCTTCCACAAACAAACCCGGGATAGTGAGTGAAGCAAAGTTACATGACAAACAGCAAATCATAGCAAATACATAGAAACAGAATAATGTGCAAAAAAAAAAAAAGGTAAACGCATATGGGACAAATGGAGAGCATTGCAACTGCTCCTCCACTTTGTCACAAAGAGCCTCCGGGCCAGAACTCGCAGACTGAGAGAGCTTCGTCCATCAGGCTGTCAGGATGCTGACCATCTCTGAATCGAGAAAGGGGGCCCAAGGGTACGTCTTTCGCCATCTTACAGTGCTGTGATTGCAGCCGTTCAGCACATTGTTCATTCAGTGGTGCTAGTTTCCTTCACTGTGCAAATGTACTGTTTATAAGGTTGTGGAAACCTGCAGTCAGCTGAGACTGAAGAAGTCACTTGGATGAGTGACAAAATGTTTCTCCCACTGAAAATGTCCAGATGAACAGAATCAACCTTTTGGAATATACTTACCTGGATGATTGAGCACGCTTCAAGACATTATTTTATTAATATTTTTGAAATGATAGCAGCACAAACGAAATTTTTTGCAGCACAAACGTTTGATACCACTTTTGTTGGATTTGAAGAAGGTGGGGGGGCAACATCACTCACATCAGCAAGTTCATTAAACCAAGCTGTGGGTTAGATGATAAAACCCCGGAGCAGACAGATCCATTCATTATTTCAATAGCAGACCGGAACAAGAGCTGTTGACACATGTTGACCCAACTTCAACTCGTGTTCTTAATGAACCTACTTTAAGATTCCCACTTCGTTGATCTGCTCCAGAATAAAATATTGCTTGTGAGGAAACAATAGTCAAGAGTACAACGTTCAAAGAAAGGAGACAGGCCGGTGGTGTCAAAGTCGATAAATGTTTTAACACAGGCATGATGTTTTACTGTACATGCATCCTGTTGTTGATGGGAACAACGTCAGTGAGAATAAAAACGGGAAAAGAAAATATCACTTTGGGCCCCACTACTATCACGCTAGCATAGATCTACATTCTGCTTAGATAGTTTTTTTTTTTTGATGAGATGTTTGCGAGCCACTTTTAATTTTAAAATTGATTATAATTATTTATTAGATTGATTGGTACCTTACACCACACACAGCTTAGAGAAAAGATACATTGGCTTTCTGAATGAAAGTACATTTAAATTTTGATCTATAAAATTATGTAAAAATATGTTTTATTCCTTAAAAGGGTAAAGGAGACACAAATGTCTGATGGACTCCAGGTCCATGGGAGCTTTTATTAGGAAACACATGTTTAGAAAATTAATAACCTTCTTTTTGTTGTGTTTTTTTAAATAAGTTAAATAAATAACAGAAATGTTTCCTGGATAATCGCTTCTTCAGGTGTGAGGTGCTTAATTCTTATTTTAACCGCTTCATATATTAAAGCTTTTATTCGAACCGAGCGCCATCTCTTGGTGACATTCTGCAATTGAGTCAAAGGGGAGATTTTAGAGTGGAAAATAGATGTCTCTTTGAAACTGTCTTTGGATGCATTACTTTGAGAAATCATCAAAAGACTGTTTCGTTTCATTTAACATTCAAATCAAAGTTTTAAACTTTTAAATTGATCTAATGACCCAAGTCTATAATATAGTGTTGTGCGTCTACTGTAGCAGGTGGTGTGCAGATGATCTACGGAAAATAAGGTCATTAAATAGAATTAAAAAAAAATGCTTCATGCAGTTTTTAATTCTTTGCATGTCATTTTGTTTTAAACAATTGGTGTTCTATGATGTTGGCTTCACATTTTTGATTCATGATACTTTCATGATCAGTTTGATGTTAATTTTGTCTTTGAACAGTGAGATTTATTCATCACACACACGGTTTCATATATATATATATATATATATATATATATATATATATATATATATATATATATATATATATATATATATATATATATATATATATATCAGTTCCACTTGCACTTCAGCTACAAGGCAAGGCAAATTTATTTGTATAGCACAATTCAACAACAAGGTGATTCAAAGTGCTTTACAGAGACATTAGAAACAAAAGCAAATAAAAAGCATGATTTAAAATTGATTAAAACAAGCAAACAAACAAACTAACTAAACACACACATTTCACACCTATTCGCGCGATCGGAACCCTTATCGTAAGGGGAGCTACCAGTCCTTCTGTGGACGAGCTACTTTCTATTTTAAATTCCCTGAATTTAAAATACTCTCTAGACCCAGTTGGGGAGCTACCCAGAGCTCTAATCCCACTTAACAAACAAACAAACAAAACAGTATATAAAATCAAAACAGATAAAATCAGAAATAGATAAGATCAGTAGTTAGTGTAAGTTTTGAAATTTAAGCTTAAAGTGTGGATTTGGTGCTTTATTCAAATGCAGCTGAGAACAGGTGAGTCTTCAACCTGGATTTAAATAAACTGAGTGTTTCAGCTGATCTGAGGCTTTCTGGGAGTTTGTTCCAGATATAAGGAGCATAAAAGCTGAATGCAGCTTCTCCGTGTCTGGTTCTGAGTGTCTACAATCAACGGATTTCAGGTCGTGTACCAGAGGAGGAAAATAGTTCAATTCAATTCAATTCAATTCAATTCAATTTTATTTATATAGCGCCAAATCACAACAAAAGTCGCCTCAAGGCGCATAGTAGCACATTATATATATAAAAAATATAAATAAATATATTTATTTATTTATTTATTACAGGTCTGTGTGTGTTTGTGTGTGTGCATTTCTTAAGTCACCAGTTCATCATTTCTGCAAACAAACATTGCTGCTCAGTTTTTTTTCAGATTTTTAGATTTTTGCCACAAAGAAACTATCATTTTAATTAATTTATTTATTTTTTCAGTTTTATTGGAGAGAAGGCCAACATTTCCTTAGCAGATCTCTTAGAACACAGCCATAAATTAAAGGACGGAAGAAAGTGCAACCATTTCATTTTGGTGAGAACTGTTCCTCTAAAATGTGATTTTGGTGCTGGTATGATCAAATTAATTATATCATCTAGAAAGCATGCAGGGCTTGCAATCATTAAAATACTAAAAACATCATAAAATTTAGCCTTTGTAGTAATAAAAACATAAAGGCTTATCAGTTCCACTTGCACTTCAGCTACAATCAATGGATTTCAGGTCGTGTACCAGAGGAGGAAAATAGTAGCACATTATACAGCCTGGATATGGAAATAATTTTTTATTTGCATAAAAGAAGAAGAGAGAGTAGTAAAGTGGAAAACTACTGCTTCCTGTCCCCCTCTTCATGTTTCTGAAGTACAATCACTGTGGCGATGACTTCAAAGTGTCTTTGTGCTGGGGTTCACCTTTGCTTTGTGTTCATACATAAATGCTAAGATAAACATCATACGTGTGACCTCATTAGGATAGTGATATTTGTTGTGTTGTAGCCTAGAGATTTATATTGTTAAATGGTAATTTGAGACAATGGGTTGGGAAGTAACAAAGTACAAATACTTTGTTACTGTACTCAAGAAGAATTTTCAGGTATCTGTACTTTACTCCCTACTTTTTAAGTAAATATCTCCAATGTCTACTTCTGAGATTTAAATTTTTTTTAACTGCTTTAGGTTCAATGTATCAGCATCTATATTGCTTATACTAGTGGATTAAAGTGGGCTGGAGTGAATACAGGTGTCCGTAAGTTCTTGTCACGTGACTTCTAGCTAGCCCTACAGAGGATGAGTGAGCATGGACTAATATCAAATGCAGCATTTCTATCAGCTCAACAACAAACATCAGTTACATTATTCATATGTTGCATGGGAATGATCTACAGCTTAGTGCAGGTTAGGTTGTTGTACTGTGATGGATTTACAGTAAAGCACAGTTTTGACTGGTGCACAGTGGCTGTGACGCTCATGGTCAGTGTTAGATTATATCGCGTGCAGCAGTGATGATTTTGCCTTTAGGCTGATGTTGCTTAAATTCATTCATTGAATTCAACTTATTAAGATCAAAGAGTTGTGTTGACAGATTTCTTTCATTACCAACCACAGTATTTCTTTATCATGTAGAGAAAACTGTTGAAGTTACACTTCTTTTTCTGATATTGAAATAGCTCACAAATGAAATGTGCAGTTAAACTACTCGACACTGACAGAAAGAAGATTTTCACTGGTGGTATGTGAGTGGCCCGTGATCAGTTTGACATCTCCGACTTAAACAGTATGCTGCTGGGATGGAAATCATGAAACATCTGTGTGCATCTTGTTGGATTCAGTTATGTAAATCCAAAGAGACCAGTAAACCTCAGGTAAACAATAGCAGCAGATCAGCTGATCACAGCATGTATACAGGATTCAGTTCAAGGAGACAGATTATTGTAAGTTGCCCATTAACTACTTAGTATTGACATATGTTTCTCTGTTTCTCTAAATTACAATAGAAACACATTAGAAGCCTCACAGTCAGTGTGACAGGAAACACGAAACAGAGGCACAGTTTTAGAAACTCGTGTAATGTGTACAATATGGAGTTTGAGTTTGGGCACAATTCAGAGAGGTGTACTGTTTTCCCTCCTTGTAAATCTCACATTTGATGATGGACCACAGGTTCTCAATGGGGTTCAGATCAGGTGAACAAGGAGGCCATGTCATTAGTTTTTCTTCTTTTATACCCTTTCTTGCCAGCCACGCTGTGGAGTACTTGGACGCGTGTGATGGAGCATTGTCCTGCATGAAAATCATGTTTTTCTTGAAGGATGCAGACTTCTTCCTGTACCACTGCTTGAAGAAGGTGTCTTCCAGAAACTGGCAGTAGGACTGGGAGTTGAGCTTGACTCCATCCTCAACCCGAAAAGGCCCCACAAGCTCATCTTTGGTGATACCAGCCCAAACCAGTACTCCACCTCCACCTTGCTGGCGTCTGAGTGGGACTGGAGCTCTCTGCCCTTTACCAATCCAGCCACGGGCCCATCCATCTGGCCCATCAAGACTCACTCTCATTTCATCAGTCCATAAAACCTTAGAAAAACCAGTCTTGAGATATTTCTTGGCCCAGTCTTGACGTTTCAGCTTGTGTGTCTTGTTCAGTGGTGGTCGTCTTTCAGCCTTTCTTGCCTTGGCCATGTCTCTGAGTATTGCACACCTTGTGCTTTTGGGCACTCCAGTGATGTTGCAGCTCTGAAATATGGACAAACTGGTGGCAAGTGGCATCTTGGCAGCTGCACGCTTGACTTTTCTCAGTTCATGGGCAGTTATTTTGCGCCTTGGTTTTTCCACACGCTTCTTGCGACCCTGTTGACTATTTTGAATGAAACGCTTGATTGTTCGATGATCACGCTTCAGAAGCTTTGCAATTTTGAGACTGCTGCATCCCTCTGCAAGATATCTCACTATTTTTGACTTTTCTGAGCCTGTCAAGTCCTTCTTTTGACCCATTTTGCCAAAGGAAAGGACGTTGCCTAATAATTATGCACACCTGATATAGGGTGTTGATGTCATTAGACCACACCCCTTCTCATTACAGAGATGCACATCACCTAATATGCTTAATTGGTAGTAGGCTTTCGAGCCTATACAGCTTGGAGTAAGACAACATGCATGAAGAGGATGATGTGGACAAAATTCTCATTTGCCTAATAATTCTGCACTCCCTGTATACATGTGTGCGTATTAAGGACTTGGATAATTGATAAATGGATAAAGAATAAACCATAAAATGAAACAATGATCTTTTTTGAGTGTTTATTTTTAAACAGGATAAAAGTACTAAATTAAAAACATATATAACAGCTGCTGGTTATGCTTCTAATTTCTGGTTGATATTGTAGTATTTTATCACACTGGATGTCCAAACTTGGTGAGGCGACTTTAGGTATGAATACGTATTAAATTTGAGTCCATTTGATTATATACCACCAATTCACAATAATTATTATATATAATAAATAAAAGACCTTAAAATAATAGCGACAAAACCCTACCAATAAAATAATCCCCTATGAGCAACCACTTGGGGATGGTGGAATGGAAAAACTCCCTTTTAAGAAACCTTCGGCAGAATGTGGCTCAAGGACGGGCAAATGGTTGAAGATGGTTGAAGATTTCAACAATGTTATCTGTTGTGTTTCAGTGGTACATTGTTACCAGATGTTACTTTATCCTGTTAAATCCCAGCTTTTCAGTCAGGACAACGTTTTCCAAAGACATAAGCACAAACCAAAATCATTGTGCAGATTAACAGCAGTACATTTGTCAGGTTTGTGATGGATCATCCCATTTTTGCTTTATAATCGCATTAAATCAAATTTGCACCTGGTTTATAACCATGTGATCTGTCCATGCAGGAGTGATTGGTACTAAAAGTGGGCCCATGTATAACTGTGCAGACATTTCCTAACACATCATGAGTGATTTACCATAAATGATTGATTAAAAACACATCTGTGAAAACATTACTGATAAACTTCATGTAATATTACGTTAAAGCAAATGTAAATTTATTATTAAAACAAGAATGTTTCAATCTGACCACAAACTTTTGAGCAGTCGTGTGTTTTGTGTACATGTGTCTGTATCTGATCAGGATTTTTTTGTTGTGTCTATCATCAAAAATCAAGATGAAGTGTTTTCACTCTGATGGCAAACTCTCCCTAACACGTCCACTTCATGCATGCTTCCTGACCTGTCACGCTCATCAGTGGCTCATGGATGTCTGTACTTGACCACAGAGGCAGAGCATCGTTCAATCCTGCCAGCTGCCTATCTAGGGAGCATTTCAAGGATGACAGACTCCACTTTCTCTGCAGCAAGACAGCTCATAACGTTTTAACAGTGTCTCCCTGTCCTCATACTTCTATATCATCTTCTATAATAGAGAACTATCATTGCAATCTACACTACAGCTCAGAAGTTTGAAGTCCATTAGAAACGTCTTATTTTGAAAAAGTACTAAAATTCTTATTCATATTTTGCAAATTTGTCAGAAATATAAAGAAATTAAAAGAAATGTCAATGAGTAAAACTCACATTGGGGGGGAAGAAAGAAAAAAACAAACAAACAAAAAAACAAAACACCTGGGTCACCTGTATGGAGAAAAAAAACAGAAGAGAAAGCAAACAACAAAGAGCAACATAATAAAAAAAAAACGGCACCATGACAATAAACTAGCTAGCAGTAGATATCAGTAGATACTAAATAATAAACGATATTGTGCAGCACGCAAGATAGACAGCGCACAATGTGCTTTGAGGCAGCAGCCAAGAAAGCTGTAGTCCGCGTCTGTGAATACCCGTGTGTACACCTGTGTGCATACCTGTGTGGATCAGCATGCTTGCATTCCAAAGGTTTCTCCATGTAACGATCTGCTAGGAGTGTGGGGGGGCCACAGCCCCGTCCCCCAGGGTATGAAGCAGGCATGGAGGAGATCAAAACTCCAGACATCCAGAGGCCCCCAAAACACAAGAGACCAAGGAAGACCAACAGAGGGGCAGCCGCGCCACTGTCCCAGTAAGAGCTGAGGAGAGTCCCAGATGAGGGCTCACTCAGCAGCCGCGGAGCAGAAGCCAGGGGGAGTTGCAGTGACGCGCCCGTGAGCTCCGCCGGCAGCCAGCCGTGCCTGAGTGACCGAGCCCCAGGCCGAGAGGCCAGGGGCACCCCACCTCCGAAGTGGCCCGAGCGAGCCCCAGGCTCCAGGCCCCGCCAAGGAGTGAGCCGGTGTGTACCCGGACGCCCACCCCCAGACACAAAGACCCACCAACGCACCGATGTCTGAGGGAGTCCGCCACTGGCAGGGGAAGTGGTGGTGGGGGGAGATAGGCCTCCAAACCTTGGAGGGCCTGAGATGTCCCCAGAGAGGTGGCGCCTGACACCCAACCTGACATATAGACACAGACATACAGGCACACACAGATACAAACATCCATTCCCACCCTCATGCTCTCATATGCACTTACTCCACACTCAACCAACGTGGAGACAGACATAAAGAGACGCTGTACACACGATCACACTCCCCAAGCGTACTCTACAAACCGGGTCTAGGTACCCTTGCCCCTGGAGGGGGAACTGCACCCAGACCCAGGTGGTGTTACCCTTTTCCCTGCGGTGGGGAGAGGCAGACCACCCCGACTCCGCAACAGCAGGGAGGCCCCACACTCCAGACCGCAGTCGGACGGCCAACTCCTCCTCCTAGCCCCCCCGCTCCAGCAGGTCGCAGAGAACGGGGGTGAGAGAAGACTCCAAACCTCCCTCCACCCGCTCATTGTAGTGTTGATGCATGTGTGTTCTAAGGTGCATTTAAAACCCAGGAGGGCATGGAGCTACCTGCCAGAGAGCAGCAGGTAAGCGCATGGTCCCTCCTGCTAGCCCTCAATGTCTAAGTGTATTCATTTTTTTCTTCCTAATGTCATTAAAACAAATTTGCACATTTGTATAATAACAGTTGGACCTACAGATCTATTAAGCTTTCGGTTTTTTCTCAGTGTCACACATGGAATAGTTTTCATCTCTTTCAATCAGAAAGCTCAAATCTTTAACCAGATCTTTGTTTCTTTGAATCATTCCCATATTTTTCACCTCCTGTAATATAATTATAGTTAACCAGATCTGAGCTACTTTGATCTGCAGTGACCTCGGGGGCTTGGATACCTATTTTTTATTTTCACAGGTGCAGAGCCTTTTCTACAAAATTACAATTACAATTATTTAATTATCAGTTAAACCCACGGATTAACTTTCAGTTCTTACAGTAAGAATCCTCCAACAACCTTTTGTAAGAAACATGTTTTTGTCTTTCTTCAATTTTGAGACCAACTGAACCCACAAACCTGAAGCTCCAGACCCCAAACTAACCAAATGTAATGTTTCCTTAATCAGCACAGTCATTTTAGCTCTTGGTGTGTGATGTCTACTCACAGTTTTGGTGCTTGCTTCTTCGACTTGATCCACGATCGTCTCCACAGCATCTCTCTGCTGTTTCCTCTCTCCTCATGCTTCTCTTCATGCGTCCTGTCCTCAGATATAATCCAACCAGCTGCCTCCTTGTTTCCAGCTTGACTTGTTTAGCAGAATTTCCAGTTAAGATAAATCCAGAAAAGTTGTCCTGCTTCAAAAGCTCCTCCAGCTGCCTGTCTTGTTGTCCTCCTCTTCTTTTGCATTTTTGTATTTGTATTTTTTGGACTTCATGTTGCCATGACAACATATCACAGAGCATTATGGTAGATTAAATCAGGGGCTTCTGTCCTCCTGCAGAACTGTTGGTGATGTCGTGGGGATTTAAAGTTGTGTTCGTGAGGTTTATCTTTAAACTCACTGATCCTGCAAGAGCAGGAATTAAACTACAAACCTTCATAGTCCCCATCAGTACTGTTCATTCTGCTCGGCAGCAGTGGTCACAGGGGCAGCTTTGAGTAGTTTAAGCACGTTTTTATGACATGTTTATGAACAGCTGTCTGCTCTGATGTTTACTGGGTCCTTGAACGTGTCATGTTGACGTCCTGAGTAACACAAACACACAAACCTGTTTTATTCTGAATAAATGTGTGAGATGGCCCTCAGGCCTCTATGTCCAGGTCCAGGTTTGGGGGCTTCTTGTATTAGGGGAGTATTAGTTAGAGCAGTGTTGAGGCTGTATTTGGCCTCTCTCAGTCTTTCAGGGCATTCGGGCTTATTTGAATGTTGTTTGCTTTGCACAGCACAGATACACACACTACACATTACTACTGAACTGACAACACATTTTTGTTGTTGTTTTACTTTTTTTTAAATAAATGTGCTTTTTAGTTGATGTGTGATGTCCATCTTTTGTGGTGTCCATCATTTTGGCTGATCAAAAATCTTCATAGTGTCACTACAGGCCAAGGTAATGCCATCCATGGTAAGTATCTGGTTAGATGCTATGTTTTTAAGAATTTTAGGGTTAGTTTTGTCTGAATTCAAAGCAGAAAATTAGAGGCCATCCAGGCCTTCATGTCTATAAGACATGTCCTATTTGTGTCATCTGACTTCATAGATAACCATAACTGGGTATCAGCTGCATTGCATTGGAAATGCATCCTGTGTCTTCTAATAACACTTCTTAATGGGAGTAGGATTATGTAAAAAGGTCCCAGGAGAAAGGCAGCTGGCTTGAAATGAGAGGATGCTAATCTTTAGTTATATCATGCATCTATATTAAAAGTTTGGAAATCTGAACAGAACATTTAAAATCCAAATGCAACTTAACTGAAGAGTAAAAGAGTGGACAAGCTCAAAATGTAACAACCCTCAACTTCTGTCTCTTCCAGGACTCTCACTGAGTGACTGCATATAGCCTAAGAGCAAGCACTCATAGCAAGCAACATTGAAGGGAAATCTCCCTTTTAACAGGAAACAGCTTTGGCAGCCAGAGAGAGATACTTTCATTCTTGTAGAAAGATTATGCCATCTCAAGAGCAACAGAAGCAGGAATCGTCAGAGACACAAAGCACCGGACCTCCCCTGCAAAGTGCTCGGAGCTAAACTCTCCTTCTCTCCCCTTACTAGGAGTTTCTGCCGTTGACCCACTAGAGGGCAGGCTTTTGCCATGAGCAGGCCAGGAATGAACATATTTGTTGACACATCTATTCAATTACTTACAGCAAGAATGACTACGACCTGTCCTATAACATCAACCTCAGAAATAATCCGAGGGACAGAATACTCAGTTACGTTGCAATAGGTTTAGGCAGCTGGGGTACTCTCATGATGCACTGAGTGTTTCTTCTTCCAGTCAGCTTTTTAGTCACTATGTGTTTATACATCTCTCGATATTTAATTAATAGTTATGTATAATATCTGGCTCTCTTCCATAGCGTGTCGTGTCCCGATTTCCTCCCGTCACCTCCAACCAGTCGTGGCAAATGGCGACTCCTCCATAGCCTGGTTCTGATGGAGGTTTCTTCCTGTTAAAAGGGAGTTTTTCCTTCCCAATATTGCCAAAGCGCTTGCTCTTAGGGGGTCATTTGATTGTTGGGTGTTCTCTGTTTCCTCTGTATTATCGTAGGCTCTTTACCTTACAACATAAAGTCAGAATTTTAATCATGGATACTTTCCAAAACATGGGTATAAAACTGAGCAAATACCTGGATTTTCAAGAGTGAGAGAGGATTTCTTTGTGATGTGATTTTATTTCTAGATAACATTAATACAAGTGAATAAAATGACTACAAATCTTTTTTTGAGTTTATTTAGTTCCTGAAAATAAATAATTTGAAAAAATGTTTAGTTTTGTTATTACTGAATAAGGCACAACAAGGTACATAAAGTTTTTTTTCAGGGTGTAATAAAAAACACCTTTAGCTCATTTTAGATTTTACTTGCTATAAAGAAGGAAATGATTTCACTCTGCAGTATGGAGTGTCTCCAGTAGATGGCGATGGTGCATTACAAAAGTAATGTTAATAACAAGGCAATGATTTGTGCCAAATTAAATAAACCCACCAAAAATTTATAGCAAGACATTGGATCACATGTCCACGTGATTCCATATTTTCAAGTTAATTATTGGCTGTTATATTAAGATGTTTACATGAACCAATATAATTGTGCTGTTTGGGATGTGTGGTGCTTCATGGATCAGATTCTTTGTCATTGTGCTTTAAGAACAACACAAATTGTATGCAAGTGAAAAGAGCGCACTGTTAAGATATATACACACACACACACACACACACACACACACACGAGATTGTTTGCCTTAGGCTGCTGAATAGGTGTACCAGATAAAGTAGGTCAAGTTGAGACTTCACTGGGGAGAAAACCAAAAGATATCCATTAACATTTACATCTGATATGGTCTTGTTTGTATTTGGTCCCAATGTGTACAAATATTAACTCACACACCTGAGACGACCTTTGTCAACGCCATAATCTGACAAAGTCGACAAGGTAAAGAAGCAGTGATTTATTTAGTCTTTAGACCAACTGCTTGAACTAATCAGTAAAATGAGTCACAGATGCAGAGAGACCAAAGATCCAGCTCAAAATGTTTATTCAGATGAACAGATCAGAAACATTTCCAAATGTCAGACAGCTTAGAAGCAGAGCCATACCCTGATAACATCCATCGCTCCATGTGACATTTCACAAAAACACCACAACATACAAGAACTGATGCCAGCTTTAAAGTGAGGAAATCAGGAAAGAAATCAGCTGGAGCAGAAGTGAGTTTACTTCAAAGCCTGTGTTGTTAACATGCTGACTCCAGGCTCACTTCTACGTCTCAGCATTTAGCTCTTGTCACCCAGAGTGTGCTTGTCAAACAGGTACTCTGCCATCTTGTTGTTGTGGGCATCCATGCGGGTGAGGTTAGTGATGTGGTCACCCAGCTTCTTGATGGACTTCACCTGCTCATCCAGGTAGTGGCTCTCCAGGAAGTCACACAGCTGGGAAAACAAACTACAGTTAACATTTGATGATTTGTCAAACATACACAGCATCAACTAGTTCAGTCTTTAACCCCAAACTCTTCCCTCCAACTCCCACTTACATGAGGGTCATCATGCTGAGAAGCCAGCTTGTGCAGGTCCAGCAGAGCCTGGTTGACATTCTTCTCCAGCTGCAGAGCACACTGCATGGCCTCCAGCCCGCTGCCCCACTCATCACGCTCTGGTTTCTGCACAACAAACAATTCTGTTAGAGACTGAACACTTGTTTTAAGCTCTGTATACACATTACACACTAACGCTAACAACAAGAGAACAAGTGTCATAACACTGCTCATTAATCCCAGTTTCTGTGTTAGAGACACAGTCAGGTATGTCACAGCAGGACTGGTTCCGTTTGTACACACCTTGATGTCCTGGAGTAAGACGCGACCTCCTCTCTTGTTCTGGAAGGACAGCAGCTTGTCAGCGTGCTCCCTCTCCTCATGGCTGTTCTCCTTGAAGAAGTGGGAGAAGCCTGGCAGGGCCACATCATCACGGTCAAAGTAGAAGGCCTGACAAATCAGACACATGTTATTAGTACACAGCACCAATTCTTCTGCAAATACAGCATCGTGACAAACAGTTATGGAGACAGACATGATTCATGATGGACAGTTCAGCTGGTTTAGACCGAGGTAACTGCTGAAATAGAGACTAAGACCCCACTCTGCTGCTAGTTCAACAATTCAAACTTGACACCCACCAACACAGAATCTTGCACTGTGCAGGGTTGCTGCAAGTATGAGTGGAGCAGCAAATGCTCTCCAGGTCTGTTGTCCATTAAACATACAATTAACTGAGAAAAATATATAACTGTCAAAACATCTGTTGAAATTTCATGATTCAGTTTCACATTGTGACCTTTAAACTTTCACCTAAGAGCACAAGTCAATATCTAACACTGTTAAAAAATAATCTGTCATTTGTTAAAAAGCTGCATTAACACAATACATCTTAGTGTGCTACAATTACATCCCTGTTCTAGCTGCGCCATTTAACCTTAATATTCATAATAAAATGATTTTACATTTAAACAGCACACAGTGCCGTCATTTCAAAATAGTAAACATTCCTCAGAAAAGAGTCTGCTTTGATGATGGACTCTTTCTGTGTTCTCACCATAGAAGTGTAGGTGTAAGACGCAAGCAGCTCCATGTTCACCATCCGGTTGATGGCGGCCTCGCAGTCGCGGTGGTAGTTCTGGCGCACTTGGGACTCCATTTCGGCTGGCGTTTCTTGTGCTTTTTATTAACAAAAACGGTGCAAAAATAAAGCTTTACGTTGAAGTTATCTGTAGTTGAAATATAAAGTTGGATGAAGTCAAGAAGTTCCGTTCAAACACTGTTGAAGCAACAACTCCTCAAAGATTCCTCCCCTGGTGTGAAATGGCACACTCGCGGGTCCCTGTATTTATACTCCACGGAGGAGCTCGTGACAGATGTATGTTTCCACCAATCACTGAGCACGGGTGTAACGTGTGTGACACAGAGGATAGAGTTGCTTTTTTTCTCCTCCCGATTCGTAGAAAACTCATCATCCAGTTTAATGTTTAATGTGACCTGCTGGCAGATAAATGGTAAATGGCCTGTATTTATATAGCGCTTTTCTAGTCCCTAAGGACCCCAAAGCGCTTTACATATCCAGTCATCCACCCATTCACACACACATTCACACACTGGTGATGGCAAGCTACATTGTAACCACAGCCACCCTGGGGCGCACTGACAGAGGCGAGGCTGCCGGACACTGGCGCCACCGGGCCCTCTGACCACCACCAGTAGGCAACGGGTGAAGTGTCTTGCCCAAGGACACAACGACCGAGACTGTCCAAGCCGGGGCTCGAACCGGCAACCTTCCAATTACAAGGCGAACTCCCAACTCTTGAGCCACGATCGCCCGTTATGGAGATAGTCAGGTGCAATGACAAAGCATTTTCATATTTCAACAGATAACAAGCAAAACATGTAAAATATGTAAAATTTAATCTCAAAACACTAGATGAAGACTCTCTGATGGACATCAGAGATGTCCACATGCACATGGTACGATATTTATTACTTAAAAATATGTACAATACTGTGCAAAAGTCTTGAGTCAAATGATTTATTAAAAAAACTAAAACTAAGCAATGTATTTTGTATCAGTCTGTTCATGTAAAAGCAGCTCTTTAGATTAAATTTGTCCTTGAAGAGTCTCATTGCAGCTGAGGTATAAGTTTAATATAGGGGTTAAATTCACACATGATATTTCTTTAATCGAAGACCCAAAACATATTCAGAGGCAGTACTTTTTCACTTGCAATGCTGTCCTTTGTGTAAAGTGCCCGAGAGACCTGCCAGTGTGCCTGCATTTTCTTTGCTGCACCCTTTCAGCTTCATTTTCCAACAATAAAGTGAATGCAGCCCAAAGTACTGCTTTGTGTGGACAAACATCACTAGACTTGCTTTAAAGCAGTTAAAATATTATTAAACCTTCGTCGCTGTCTCGTCATGTCTATTAGGTTCGGCTGTGTCTCACTCCTGTTGTGAATGTCCCTTGTTACCTTGTGTGTATATTTTTTTTGTATAATTTTGTCTTCTGTGGCTCTTGGAGGAGGCGGACGCATATTTCACCCTCTTCCCCCCTTATCTTCCCTGCTGCTGCTTCTATGACTTTGTCTAGTCTCGTCTAACTCTAACCCTCAAAGAGTTTCTCAGTCTTGTTCCCTAAATCCTAAAGAATTATGGATTTGATCAACTGGTCCCGTAATGAAATTGACACCTTCCTAGGCTTGCGAGAGCCAGATTGTCCTGCAGAGACGTTTGCTGCCGGATACTCGATGGTCCGTTACGCCGTGTGTCTGGTGACACTCTCAATGGAGGACATTGAATGAAATCTACCAAATCAGAACCACAATAACAGAGTTCTGGCTTATTGGAGCTGGCTCGGGCCTGGCTTATCGAGGAACAATAAGCGGCTACAGCTGTTCAAATGCTACAAAGCTGGCCGACATGATAGACGATGGGCAGGGCTGTGAGTACTCAGACTGTGTTTTCTATGCAATATGGATAAGATCTCTTGTGTTACGTTCTGGTCCCGGCAAGTAAATAAACATAACAAATAGTTTGCCCCACTCACTTCCCACCCACGCACAAACCCCAACAACGACACCTTTTTCAAGTATTTAAGCAGCCATTTATTTTCTTCGGCAGTGAGCAATGCCAAAACAATAAACAAAACTCCCTATAAAACAATCCCTACTCTTCCCTACACCAAAATAAAAAGAAGCCAAAACAAAAGACAAGTCACTTACCTAACTATCTAACGGAAAACAGGAGAAAACTTGTTCAACAAAAGAAAACGGCTTCTCACGCCTACTAGGCTGCGGCAGTGACAGTGATATATCAGGTGAACCAACCCGTGATCACTATTTGACAATCTATTTACAATTATTTACAACATAATAGCCATCCCACCCAGATATACTATTTACACTATTTACAACCAAGTAGACATCCCAACCAGATATACACTCAAAACTCTACACTGCACTAACATAGATCATCACACAGGTTCTTGGTCGAGTGGTGGAGGCTCGGGGAGGGCTTCCAGGTGGCTGTCGTTAAGTCCTTAAGTACCGGAGGTGGTCCATCAATTATCCACACAGGATCCACACAGGACAGGCAGAGACTCCACCCGGATACCCAGCAGCCACGCCCAGGTTTCCACCTCCTAGGAGAGAAAAAGGGGAGAGATACCCACAGCCATCCCCCCCGTGGGAGGCATAACACAACACACACATCACTGGGTCGTAACACTTGTTTGGTTTTTTCTGCCTGTCCCGTTTGGCTCTTTTGCATCAGAATTATTGTCTAAAGGCGAAGAAAGATGCCCAACGGACTTACTTTACCAAATGGACCATCCCAGCTTTGCCGTAATGGTCTATTTGATTCACCTTTGCTTTTATTGTTTATTTTATTTTATTTTCACTTGCTACACACGGGACAGACTTGACTGGGGAAGAGAAAAGGGAGAAAGAAAGAGGGAAAGAAAAACAGCAGAGAAGAGGAACGGTGATAAAGGTCAAAAAACAAAAACAAACAGACAAAAAATACATCTATCAATCACCTGGATCACCTGTTGAGAAAGAAAAAAGAGAAAACAAGCAAAGAAAAAGAGCAATATAATAAACAACATCACGATGATCTATGTGAATATGACAGTAAATACTAAATATTAAACATTATTGTGCAGCACATAAGATCAACAGCACACAGTGTGCTTTGAGGTAGGAGCCAAAAAGGGTGTAGTTTGTGGGTGTGATCACCCGTGTGTACACCTGTGAGCATGGACGCGCTTGTTTTTAAAAGGTTCCTTCATGTAATGATCTGTTAGAGGGTGTGGGGGGGCCACTGCCCCGTCCTCCAGGGCATGAAGCAGGTGAAGAGGAGATCCAGGCTCCAGACATCCAGAGGCCCTCAGAGCACAAGAGACCAAGGAAGACCAACAGAGGGGCAGCCGCGCCACTGTCCCAGAAAGAGCTGAGGAGAGTCCCAGATGAGGGCTCACTCAGCAGCCGCGGAGCAGAAGCCAGGGGGGGTTGCAGTGACGCGCCCGTGAGCTCCGCCGGCAGCCAGCTGTGCCTGAGTGACCGAGCTGGATAAGATCTTGGAGAAGCTCATGGCTCTGCAATATGGATAAGATCTTGGAGAAGAAGAACAGGAATTGAGAGAATTGGTGACCAGTGATGGACATTAGACCAACTGTAAAAATTGGATGCAGTTGTTCGCACTAAACCCAAACATTCACCATCTTCACTCATGCAGCTATCCCACTATCTGCAGCAGCAGAAGGCCTGCCGAGGTCGAAGCTGACTGGAACAACCAAAGTTCTTCCATGATAACAGGATTGTTGTCAGAGCTCTTTGTCCTTTCTTTAGGGCCACCTGGGTCCACTGGAGACAACTGAACTTCACTTAACCGGGCATGGTGACACTTTCTCTCAGCTGAACAAAGGATACACACACACACATGCATGGAACATGTACACTGATACTGATAAGCCCTCACTATCACCCTCTCTCCCCCGAATCCAACACCTCCTCCGATACTTACCTTCCAGCGGATCAGCTGGAGGTGCGATCAAAGATTGCAGTGGTCTCAGATCCAGCTGTACACACTGGAATATTCTCCCATGTTGCTTGTCTGTGTTTTATTGTGTTATGGTGTGTTGATATCGGTGCATTCCTGTATTATCCTTTTGTGTTACACATTTCAATGTTTTTTTTCCCTTGCTACCTAGCCTGACCCGTCGCCCCAATGTGATGTTTGTGTATTGTATGTACGGTCGGCAAGTTCTGTCATCTCGGTTGTGGACAACTGCAACTGACAAATAAAGGCTGTCTCATCATCTCATCATCTCATCATATAATGTGTTCTTTCCTTTGTGCCTTGTCGGATTGCCTGTTTATCACTCCGGGTGTTTCATTTGCATACCTCTCCTTGTCTTCAACAGCTCGTCTTCACTCCTTCATCATCCTCTGCGCTTCCGCTGCTGATGTTTCCATGTCTCAGGTTCCTCATTCCTAGTTTCCTGCTTTGTTAATGTTTTCTGTGTTCCTCATGTTCTTTAGTTTAGCTTTTCCCAGTCTAGGTTTTGTTAGTGTTTTCAGTTCCCCCTTCGTTGTTGCTTTGTAGTGTTTTTGTTCAGCCTCTAAATAAACACCCACTTTCAGTTTAACCTCCGGCTACATCTCAGTTTTGTCTGCACTTGGGTCCACGCTCTCGCATTTCCACATGGTTTGCCTCACAAACCGTGACAGTACAATCCGACCACATAATGGACCCAGCAGACATCGAACTGCACCAGTGACAGCAGGCAGATTTTGCCCAGCTGGAAGACAAGCTCAGGGTGAAGCTATGGCTCACCCCAACTACAAGAGCATATTTCTGCTCCACCTGCTGCTCCACCAGCATCCAATCTTCGGCCGATTCAAGTGGGAGTTGGGAGGTTGCTCCATGCCCACACTCGCCAGCCTCGGCACCACCGTACTGTGCTCTGTAGGCCAAGTTGCCTGGCTTGCCAGCTTCCTCTTCCCAGTCGAAGCGGTGCTCACGCTGTCGTTCCTCCGTCTCTGCTGAGCAAACAGCAGTATTGAGTGAAAATGACTGTTTTTCTCACGCTCATCCCAATCTCACAAACAAATAAAGAACAATAATCTCACTTCAGAAAATTTCAAGATTTTTATCCATGTTGAGTCAAAGTCTGTTAAGACTGTCAATCCAGAGTTTGTCAGCCACAAAGACCTTAAAAACTGTTTGTCGTGGTGGAAAAGATGGAAAACCTGTTTTTGCTTACCCTGCTCCTCTGCCTCACTGTGTTCCTGTTCTCAATGCAGCTGTGGTCCAGCTTTCACCTGCAAATTTGTTTCCCTGTTGAGGGGGACTAGGGCCCAGTTGATCCCTGCTCCACTTTCCAGGCAGGCGGCGGATTTGCTAGTCCCTGCATCCAGCTCTTCAGGTCAGGACAGCAGCAGCCCAGTCATTGGCTCCTGGTTCTTAGGGTGAGGGCAGCTCTGAACTAGCTCACTCCTATCCGGTTGTCCAGTGATGACGAGACGAATCCTACTTCCGGGCCTAAAGTAGTCTGCGTTTAATATGGCTTTTGTGTTGTTAACATGTTTAATGTTTTGTATTTTCTTCTATTTAATCTCAAAAAGCTCCTAAAACAGTCAGTGATCACTGTTGACCTCCCTCGGCTTTTATTACCGCTAATCATTTATTTAAGCTCAGTTTTTAAAACCTTAGGATGTAGCTACAGCCCAGCCCATGCAGCAGTATATGAATGACTAACCTCGTATTGTGGATGGATTATCTCAGTTGTTCTCCTGGCTGAAGTTTGGTCCTTTTACAGCATCCTGCCATGCGATTACATTTGTTCCTGACCACCGAGAACACTCACGTTAACTTTTATCGAGTGGAAAAAAAGTTAGCTTGTTTATATTATGCTAACATAGCTGTGTCGCTAGCGGTCACGTAGCACATCATTATATACCAGCTAGCCAAACTTCAGTAACCCTACAAACTAAAGTCGAAGTCTCTGGCTTTGGTGTAGGAGCTAGCGCTGGTGGTAGCACGTCACGGTGTAACACGGAAGGGCTGTCAGAGTATCAGAAGAAAGCACTGTCGTCTATATCTAGACAGTCTCAATACGTGCAGATAGGAGGTGACGACCTCGGGCGAGAGAGCGAGTGGGAGAGCACGCTCAAGATGAACCCGTACCCTCTGAGGGTGCGCATAACCCCGATTTTCCACATAAAGGGTATATCTCAGACTGCTGTCGAGTTGCTAAAGCACAAGCTTCAGAACGTTGAGCTCTACCCAGATGAGTTTTTAGCCGAGCAGGTACCGGACATAGTGACAAGGCGTTGCTGATGGGGGGGGGGAGAAGGGGATATTTCATGCTCTTTTCATGCAGTGTGTGTATATTTTTGTAAAAGCCACCACCACGATAAGTCTATTTTACTTGTGATATAAAATTGTATATGTAACCTCAACATGCTGATGTATTCGTGAATAAACAAACGTACACTGTGATCGTGTACGGGGTTTTCATTTGACATTTGGTGTATAAAGGAATCAAACCCAGCTCAGTGTACGATTGAGTTTTCAACACAAACAGTGTAAAACACCACACGATAACAGTATGTTTCCACCTTTATTGTACTGCACAGATACCACATTATCCACACAACAAGGACAGAAACAGACTCCTAATATCGGTCGACATCTTGTATATCCATTTGGTGAAGAACACCGACTCTCAGCACACTGTCTTCATAAACAGTTCTGTCAAAACAATCTTGCGTGTGATGGCAAACTATCTAATGTAGCTGGCCCACCTAACTGAACATGGCCACAGAACAATTAAACTGAGAATACCCAATCACCCCACCGATCCCCATTAGAATAGAATAGAATAGAATAGAATAGAATAGAATTCAACTTTATTGTCATTGCACATGCACAGGTACAGGGCAACGAAATGCATTTTGCATCCATCCAGAAGTGCTTTAGTGATATAGGTATATTACAATATATATTAGCAATAGTATAGATATGTAAGTATATTACAGAAATGGGTCTATTATGGTATGTTATAATGTACACGGTATGAAGTATGTTGTGAATATTCTATAACTAAGTATGTACAGGCTGTAGTGAGTACAAGCTATGAACAGGATATAAATATGAAAAACTATACAGAATATGAAATAAATAACTTTACAGAAATCTGGGATATACAGCTATACAGAAATGGGAACTATGCAAGTTGTAAACAGTTGTAGGATTAAAGATTATTGAATGTACAGAATGATTATTTACACAGAGCTATACAGTAGTGCAGTTAAGATAAGTGAGGGTGTAGATAGTTTCTACAGAGGCTATATAAAGTGCTAGTGGTTGTGAGTGGTGGTTCACTCCATGTTATTATTGTGTGTTTGAGGGTACAGTTGTCCATTGTGTGTGTGTATGTTCAGTCCATGAGTTTAACGTGGGTCAGATGTCAGGAGGCACGTAAGAGGACAAGCATGCTCCTGCTCCAAATAGTCCCAGAGACGTAAGACCGAAGAATCTACACCATTCCCTTGTCTTAATAATCTCCCTGTCTCTTTCGAGTTTCTTCTGCGCTGCCTTGTACATATCGTTGCTGTAGTGCTCACCTCCGTTGAATTCTACCATGTCCTCTATTTTACTCAACAGAGTATCCACTTGGGTTTGGTTTACTCTCTGAGTGTTGCTCAGCGTGTGGTACCTTCCGCCACACTGGTTTATCACTCTTTGTAGCTCTTTGCTTTCCTTCACGTAGTCTCTCACCGATTTACCCTTTAGCGAGTCACCGTGTGTAAACAAGACCAAGGTGTACGTGAAAGCGTCTTCTCCGAAATTGTCTCGAATCCACTTTATGCTGCTCCGCTCCTCTTGTGTGAACCTAGACTTTAGACTGATTACCAAAAGGAATCCGTGCGGTCCGGGTACCGACTGTTCGACACACTCCTCGATCTTGCTTTTCACATCGTATTGGGTTTTGGTTGTGTCAAACAACCCCGGAGTGTCGATCACAGCGACTTTGGCGCCGTCTCTGTCCACCTCCTTCTTCGCACAGCCAACGGTGACGGACTCGGGTGACATGTCCTCCTCGAAAGCGTTGCTATCGCCGAGTATAGTGTTACCAGACGCGCTCTTGCCAGACCCGGTCTTGCCCACGAGAATCAATCTGACGTGCGGACGGGGTGGAGAACCTGCGGGTGACATTCGCATTCTCGTAAAGACTCCTATGGACAGCAATGCATTCATTGTTTGGTGTGTTGTTGTGCGATAACAAGGCCATTTTTACACCCACCTTTGTCATTCTTATGCTGACACAGAGCGACGTGTCTGCTTAGTGTGAGTGACAAAACAACTATGAAGGAGATAACTGTTGCCATGTTTCATGCTCGCCGTGAGAGACGCAGTAAGCCGCGCATAAACTAGGAGTAGCTGGAAGGGGTACTTTGATAATACGTGCTTTTTCGTGAGAACGCCTGAGAACGCATGTACCCTTGCGCTCGATGATGAGCGAGATGACATGGGATAGAACGTTCAAACTGTACAAGCCTTTGCTCTACAATGGCAGCACGTACTGCCATTACATGGATCGTGAACATCAACTGTGTACAATGCAAGCAATAAAATAAACGACACTCTGTGTGTGTGTGTGTGTGTGTGTGTGTGTGTGTGTGTGTGTGTGTGTGTGTGTGTGTATTCATCCTTCATTTATTGTTATTTCACGTTCAAAACACCTATACACAACAATACCATAACGGGTTCAATTAACACGGTGTGTTCTGTTGAAACCTTGACACATTTCAAACGCTATCCGTCATTCCACCGTAACCTCTCGTGGCGGACACAGAGTCTTGTTTCTTTGGTGCATTACACGTCCAATAGCAACTGTGACGAGAACAACGATCACACCCAAGCTCAATCCAATTATTAGTCTAACATATCTGGTCTGCTTGCCGCCTGTGTGATCTCTAGGGACAACTATCAGCTTGAAAATGCCAATAGTTTCCACGGCTCACTTTGTACGAGATCTTCGTGTGGTCAGAACAGAACAGCTGTACGTTCCCGCATCACCAAATGTCACATTCTGAAGAATCAAAGACAGGTCTCCCTCGTTCATTCCTCTGTCTTGTAAATCCACTCGCTCCTTGAAGGATGGGTGTTGGCCGTCTGGTACAAAACAGTCGTCACGATACAGAAGCACATATTCAGCACGCATCAGATCAGTTCTCGTCCACTCTACGCCCACAATGATGGTCCTCGTGTATGAACATCGACACGGTAGAATCACAACCCCTTGTCCGCTCTCTGCCGTGACAACAGTGGGATCGTCCGTGGCGTTGATCAGTTGACAGCACACAACGACAATCACAAAGGGTAGCATTCCGATGGTGCGTACGTTCTCCCGTGTCGCCGCCGGATTCAAATGTGTTGTTTATGTTTCCTGTGGGGTAGACACTGTCACACACATCGCACTACATGCATACCGTCGTTACAATGCCAGGTACTCATCGACTCACCGTACGCCATCCCAGGGTGGCGTTCCCCGACTCTAAGATCGACAAACTCTCTAGACTCTACAGCCCCAGGCTAGACAAAAATTATGAAAAGGCACGTGCTCTCGAACTCAATGACGACCAAGATGACCGCGGACGAGAAGCCTAAACTGTACACGTTACTGCCGTATATAAAGCTTTTGGAGGTGGAAGACCTGGGTGCGCTGAGCACGGACGGGTTTCAGCTGTGTCAGTTTTGGTCGAGATATTACACGAACAGGGATTACGTGTGCTGGCCGTGGTACGTGCAAGTGGATCGCAGCGCTGACTTAGGGTGGACGTTGACCCTTTTGATGGAAGACGACACGATGGATGTAGAGCGCTTCACTGAGCAGTTGTGGAAAGCTTACAAAGAATACTTCACGCTCAGCTGGATACCAGGAGAGGCAGATCGACACACCGACTGCCGGTTTGAAGACAACCGCTGGAAACTCGTAAGCGCAGCGATCGACAAAGACCTACGGGAGTTGGTGGGTGACCGCTTTAGTGTGGTGCCTCGTTTAGGTGATGTTTTCCGTGAGACGGAATCGCAGCAAGCTACTTGCCTGCTGTGGTGAGTGAAGCGTGTCCACAATTGAGCTGTGCTGTGTGTAACATACAACAACGACAACACCGGCTATGGTGCTTATGAAAGCAATGATAAACCTACTAAGAATGTCCTTTGTGTAACATGCAGTGTACCTACACAACTTGTAAACATAAACATCGGACCACACTAATAAAAGAAACCACACAAACCACACTGTGTGTGTGTCACCTTGATTTTATTTGCTGTTGCCAACATTCACATTCACAATAACATCGGGAGCGACATATACATTTCACTGGTTACGGTGCGCAGTCTACGAGTCTGTAGCTCGAAACACTTTATAGCCTTTCCATTCGTCCGTCAGTCCGTATATGTGCATGTTATGTGACATGAGTATCAGGCCTACTGTGCTTTGTAGCAACTGGTATGTCTGGATCACTAAGCATCTTGCGTATTGTGCCGACCTGGCTACACTATCCAGCCGACCTGGCTACATTTTCCAGCCGACCTGGCTACACTATCCAGCCGACCTGGCTACACTTGCCAGCCGACCTGGCTACACTTGCCAGCCGACCTGGCTACATATTCCAGCCGACCTGGTTAGACTTTCCAGCCGACCTGGCTACATTTTCCAGCCGACCTGGCTACACTTTCCAGCCGACCTGGCTACATTTTCCAGCCGACCTGGCTACACTATCCAGCCGACCTGAATACATTTTCCAGCAGACCTGGCTACACTATCCAACCGACCTGGCTACACTTGCCAGCCGACCTGGCTACACTTGCAGGCCGACCTGGCTACATTTTCCAGCCGACCTGGCTACACTATCCAGCCGACCTGGCTACATTTTCCAGCCGACCTGGCTACAATTCCAGCCGACCTGGTTACACTTTCCAGCCGACCTGGCTACATTTTCCAGCCGACCTGGCTACACTTTCCAGCCGACCTGGCTACACTTTCCAGCCGGCCTGGCTACATTTTCCAGCCGACCTGGCTACATATTCCAGCCGACCTGGCTACATTTTCCAGCCGACCTGGCTACACTATCCAGCCGACCTGGCTACATTTGCCAGCCGACCTGGCTACACTTGCCAGCCGACCTGGCTACACTATCCAGCCGACCTGGCTACACTATCCAGCCGACCTGAATACATTTTCCAGCAGACCTGGCTACACTATCCAGCCGACCTGGCTACATTTTCCAGCCGACCTGGCTACACTATCCAGCCGACCTGGCTACACTTGCAGGCCGACCTGGCTACATTTTCCAGCCGACCTGGCTACACTATCCAGCCGACCTGGCTACATTTTCCAGCCGACCTGGCTACAATTCCAGCCGACCTGGTTACACTTTCCAGCCGACCTGGCTACATTTTCCAGCCGACCTGGCTACATTTTCCAGCCGACCTGGTTACACTTTCCAGCCGACCTGGCTACACTATCCAGCCGACCTGGCTACACTTGCAGGCCGACCTGGCTACATTTTCCAGCCGACCTGGCTACACTATCCAGCCGACCTGGCTACATTTTCCAGCCGACCTGGCTACAATTCCAGCCGACCTGGTTACACTTTCCAGCCGACCTGGCTACATTTTCCAGCCGACCTGGCTACACTTTCCAGCCGACCTGGCTACACTTTCCAGCCGGCCTGGCTACATTTTCCAGCCGACCTGGCTACATATTCCAGCCGACCTGGCTACATTTTCCAGCCGACCTGGCTACACTATCCAGCCGACCTGGCTACACTTGCCAGCCGACCTGGCTACATTTTCCAGCCGACCTGGCTACACTTTCCAGCCGACCTGGCTACACTTGCCAGCCGACCTGGCTACACTTGCCAGCCGACCTGGCTACACTATCCAGCCGACCTGGCTACACTTTCCAGCCGACCTGGTTACATTTTCCAGCCGACCTGGCTACACTATCCAGCCGACCTGGCTACACTTGCCAGCCGACCTGGCTACATTTTCCAGCCGACCTGGCTACACTATCCAGCCGACCTGTCTACACTTGCCAGCCGACCTGGCTACACTTGCCAGCCGACCTGGCTACACTTTCCAGCCGACCTGGTTACATTTCCCAGCCGACCTGGCTACATTTGCCAGCCGACCTGGCTACATTTTTCAGCCGACCTGGCTACACTTTCCAGCCGACCTGGATACACTTTCCAGCCGACCTGGCTACACTATCCAGCCGACCTGGCTACACTTTCCAGCCGACCTGGCTACACTATCCAGCCGACCTGGCTACACTATCCAGCCGACCTGGCTACACTTTCCAGCCGACCTGGCTACACTATCCAGCCGACCTGGCTACACTATCCAGCCGACCTGGCTACATTTTCCAGCCGACCTGGCTACACTTTCCAGCCGACCTGGCTACATTTTCCAGCCGACCTGGCTACACTTTCCAGCCGACCTGGCTACACTATCCAGCCGACCTGGCTACACTTGCCAGCCGACCTGGCTACACTTTCCAGCCGACCTGGCTACACTTTCCAGCCGACCTGGCTACACTTGCCAGCCGACCTGGCTACATTTGCCAGCCGACCTGGCTACATTTTTCAGCCGACCTGGCTACACTTTCCAGCCGACCTGGATACACTTGCCAGCCGACCTGGCTACATTTTTCAGCCGACCTGGCTACACTTTCCAGCCGACCTGGCTACACTATCCAGCCGACCTGGATACACTTTCCAGCCGACCTGGCTACACTATCCAGCCGACCTGGCTACACTATCCAGCCGACCTGGATACACTTGCCAGCCGACCTGGCTACACTTTCCAGCCGACCTGGCTACACTTTCCAGCCGACCTGGCTACACTTGCCAGCCGACCTGGCTACATTTGCCAGCCGACCTGGCTACATTTTTCAGCCGACCTGGCTACACTTTCCAGCCGACCTGGATACACTTGCCAGCCGACCTGGCTACACTATCCAGCCGACCTGGCTACATTTGAGAGCCGACCTGGCTACACTATCCAGCCGACCTGGCTACACTTTCCAGCCGACCTGGATACACTTGCCAGCCGACCTGGCTACATTTTCCAGCCGACCTGGCTACATTTGAGAGCCGACCTGGCTACACTATCCAGCCGACCTGGCTACACTTTCCAGCCGACCTGGCTACACTTTCCAGCCGACCTGGCTACACTTTCCAGCCGACCTGGCTACACTATCCAGCCGACCTGGCTACACTTTCCAGCCGACCTGGCTACATTTGAGAGCCGACCTGGCTACACTATCCAGCCGACCTGGCTACACTTTCCAGCCGACCTGGCTACACTATCCAGCCGACCTGGCTACATTTGAGAGCCGACCTGGCTACACTATCCAGCCGACCTGGATACACTTTCCAGCCGACCTGGCTACACTATCCAGCCGACCTGGCTACACTTTCCAGCCGACCTGGCTACACTTGCCAGCCGACCTGGCTACATTTTCCAGCCGACCTGGCTACACTATCCGGCCGACCTGGCTACATTATCCAGCCGACCTGGCTACACTTTCCGGCCGACCTGGCTACATTTTCCAGCCGACCTGGCTACACTATCCGGCCGATCTGGCTACATTTGCCAGCCGACCTGGCTACACTATCCAGCCGACCTGGCTACACTTTCCAGCCGACCTGGCTACACTATCCAGCCGACCTGGCTACACTATCCAGCCGACCTGGCTACACTTGCCAGCCGACCTGGCTACACTTGCCAGCCGACCTGGCTACACTTTTCAGCCGACCTGGCTACACTTGCCAGCCGACCTGGCTACATTTTTCAGCCGACCTGGCTACACTTTCCAGCCGACCTGGCTACACTTGCCAGCCGACCTGGCTACACTTGCCAGCCGACCTGGCTACACTATCCAGCCGACCTGGCTACACTTTCCAGCCGACCTGGCTACATTATCCAGCCGACCTGGCTACATTTGCCAGCCGACCTGGCTACATTTTTCAGCCGACCTGGCTACACTTTCCAGCCGACCTGGCTACACTTGCCAGCCGACCTCCGAAGTGGCCCGAGCGAGCCCCAGGCTCCAGGCCCCGATAAGCGGCCGCCAAGGAGTGAGCCGGTGTGTACCTGGACGCCCATCCCCGGACACAAAGAACCACCAACGCACCACTAACACAAGCCGTTGGGGAATTATATAATATTTTTAACCAGTTTATGAAAGAGGATCCAAAACCAAATTTGTGTAAAGTTGCAAATAGAAATTTCCAGTTAACTCTGTCAAATGCTTTTTCTGCATCTAAAGAGAATATTGTAGTTTCTAGGTTTTTACTGTATGAGTAGTCTATCAAATTAAGTTGATGAGTGCCTACCTTTTATGAAACCAGTTTGGTCAGGATGAATTAAGAGGGGGGTTATTTTCTCCAGTCTCTTTGAGAGAGCTTTGCAGATTATTTTAAGGTCTACATTTATAAGGGATATTGGACGATAGCTTGAGGGATATACAGGGTCTTTGCCTGGTTTTAGCAGGAGATTAATGTTTGCAGAATTCATATTTGATGGAAGTCTGCCCTTTTCTTTAATTTCCAACAACGTTCTGTAGAAAACTGGTGCTAGAATCGTCCAGAATTCTTTGTAGAATTCTGCAGGAAAGCCATCTGGACCTGGAGCCTTATTATTGTGCATACTTATCAGGGCTTCCTGGAGTTCACCTGGTGTCAGTGGTGAATCCAGTGCCATTGCTTGAGTGTCCAATAATTTTGGAAGAGTTATGTTGTCCAAAAACTGATCAATTTCTTTTTTAGATGGGTTTATTTGTGGTGAATACAACGTTTTATAGAAATCCCTGAAAATGTTGTTTATTTGTATCGGTTCATATAATGTGTTCCCAGATGAATCTTGAACAGCACATATAGTTGTTTTTTCTCTATTTATTTTTAGCTGGTTTGCTAGAAATTGACCGGATTTATTACCATGTTCGTAATTTTGTAGGCGTAGTCTTTGTACTAAGAATTTTGTTTTTTTATCAATTATCTCATTTAATTCTAGTTTTGTTTTGCGTATTTTGTTCAATGTTTCCTGATCTTGGTGGGACGCGTAGGCTTCTTCTAGTGATTTGATGTTTTTTTCTAATTCCTGAATATTTTTGTTTTCTTTTTTCTTTTTATTTGATGAAAAAGAAATTATTTTACCTCTCATCACAGCTTTCCCTGCTTCCCATAGAACAGAAGCTGATGTTTCGGGAGTGTCATTATAGTCCAAATATGAAGTCCACTCTTTTTTAAAATATTTAATAAAGTCTTCATCTTTAAGTAGTGATATATTAAATCTCCAGTTTTTTCTTGGCGTAGTATTATTCTTGTGCATTAGTGTTAAAGATACAGGACCATGATCGCTGACAGCTATAGGATGAATCTCAGTGTCTGAAATGTCGTTCAGCAGTGAGCTGCTGACCAAAAAATAATCCAGACGAGAGTAGGAGTGATGGACATGTGAGAAAAAAGTATATTCCTTACTGGTGGGGTGAAGGGAGCGCCATGCATCGCAAAGACCAAAGTCGCTCATATACTGTTTGATTATATTTGTGGACTGCCAATTACGCTCAGTTCCCGCTGTATTGAGCCTATCCATGTCTTCATTTAGTCCAAGGTTGAGGTCACCGCCAAGAACAAGTGTGCCATCTAAGTGTTCAGAGAGTGCACTGAAAAAACCGTGAAAGAATGAGGGATCATCAACATTTGGACCATATACACTTGCAATACATAGCTTTTTATCAAGTATAGATATTTTAATGATTAAGAATCTGCCCTCTGGATCTATAACTGTATCGAGTACTGTGAAATTAATATTTTTATGTATTAAAATTGCTGCTCCCCTTTGTCTAGAATTATAACAAGCTGAGAACACATTGGGAAACTCAGGTGTTTTAAGTTCATTCGAACCTCTAAGAGGTCTGTGGGTCTCTTGTAATAGGACAACATCCGCCTGTAGTTTTTTGAGTTGGTTAAAAATTTTTAACCTCTTTTCTCTGGAGCCAGCTCCATTTATATTCCATGTAATGAACCTCAGTGTACCCATAGATGTTTGTGTATAACTAGGGATGTATGCTGTGTGCGTCGCTTAGCCAGGTGGAGAGAATACGTCACTTGTTCATAAATAAAGAGAAGGAGAGAGAGAAAAAATGTGTGGCGAGATGCTCCCTGAGTCTGACTTTGTGTATGCATAGTTACTAATATGAGTAGGCTTGGCTTAAGTGTGTGTGTATCTTATATGACTGTGTGCGCTGTCTGACTGATGTAAATGTGCTGCCGTTGAGCGCATGGTGCGTATGTGTCGAAATAAAGGATGTTTGTGGATGAGTGTCGAAGCAGGTGATCGAGGCAGTGAAAGGAATAAAGAAAGAAACCAAGGACAGGGGTGAGCAGCATAAAACCAAGAGGGGGAAAAGAGGAGGAAAAAAAAACGAGAAGAAAAAAAACAGAAACAAAACGTAAACATTCCAATTAAAGCACTGACGGAGAGTGACGGTGTTAATTCTGCTATGAAATCACACTTTAAGATGCGATTTGATGCTGGTAAGTTAAACAGATGTTAATGCAAGTTAGTGTGAGTGGATAAGGAAAGGGTGCAGCTGATTCTTATCTGGTGTGAGGTTAATACAGCCACGGAGTGATGTTGGGGTCGCGGTGGAGCTGTCCGTCCACGTACAGCCGGTCCACAGCGATGACAGCGCGGGAGCCCTTCTGGATGAAGCCGCGTCAGATTTTTTTATTTTCTCTATTGAGCTGGGTAACATTATCTGTGAGACATTTCACCGACTCCCTTAGCGTGGCATTTTCAGCAGCAAGCGTTTCCACCTGCTGCTGGCTGTACTCCAGGGATTCTCGCAAGCATTTAAATTCTCGGTGAAGAATCTCCACCAAGGACAGCCTTGCGTCGAAACTGGACAATCGCTTGTCGATTGACTCCAATATGTCGGCAATATCTTTGCCGGCTGGCGATGTTGAGCCGGGGGAATCTGCCTGGCGTTGTCTTTTCGACGACGGCGTCTCAGGTTTGGCTGAGCTGCACACGGGGTCTTCTTCATCACGAGATCCTGAAAGCACTGATCAATATAATCTTGGAGAGTCTCTAAACTCTCCTCGTTGTTCTCCAGGGTGTTGGAGATTATTTAGACAAATAGTGTTAGTTATAAGACAATTGATAAGTGTATTTGGTAATGCTGAAGCTTAAATGAATTTGTTCAAATCTAAACTACCATTTGCTTTAATTTTCCGCCAAAATCTCCGGCGTCTGACGTCAGTTACAACATGAGTCGCTTACCTTGTCCGTCACTTCCGTCACTTACTCACCTGGCTACATTATCCAGCCGACCTGGCTACACTTTCCAGCCGACCTGGCTACATTTTCCAGCCGACCTGGCTACACTATCCAGCCGACCTGGCTACACTTTCCAGCCGACCTGGCTACATTTTCCAGCCGACCTGGCTACACTATCCAGCCGACCTGGCTACACTTTCCAGCCGACCTGGCTACACTTTCCAGCCGACCTGGCTACACTATCCAGCCGACCTGGCTACATTTGCCAGCCGACCTGGCTACATTTTTCAGCCGACCTGGCTACACTTTCCAGCCGACCTGGCTACATTTTTCAGCCGACCTGGCTACACTTTCCAGCCGACCTGGCTACACTATCCAGCCGACCTGGCTACACTTGCCAGCCGACCTGGCTACACTTGCCAGCCGACCTGGCTACATTTTTCAGCCGACCTGGCTACACTTTCCAGCCGACCTGGATACACTTTCCAGCCGACCTGGCTACACTATCCAGCCGACCTGGCTACACTTGCCAGCCGACCTGGCTACACTTTCCAGCCGACCTGGCTACACTTGCCAGCCGACCTGGCTACACTTTCCAGCCGACCTGGCTACATTTTCCAGCCGACCTGGCTACACTATCCAGCCGACCTGGCTACACTTTCCAGCCGACCTGGCTACACTTTCCAGCCGACCTGGCTACACTATCCAGCCGACCTGGCTACATTTGCCAGCCGACCTGGCTACATTTTTCAGCCGACCTGGCTACACTTTCCAGCCGACCTGGCTACATTTTTCAGCCGACCTGGCTACACTTTCCAGCCGACCTGGCTACACTATCCAGCCGACCTGGCTACACTTGCCAGCCGACCTGGCTACACTTGCCAGCCGACCTGGCTACATTTTTCAGCCGACCTGGCTACACTTTCCAGCCGACCTGGATACACTTTCCAGCCGACCTGGCTACACTATCCAGCCGACCTGGCTACACTTGCCAGCCGACCTGGCTACACTTTCCAGCCGACCTGGCTACACTTGCCAGCCGACCTGGCTACATTTGCCAGCCGACCTGGCTACATTTTTCAGCCGACCTGGCTACACTTTCCAGCCGACCTGGATACACTTGCCAGCCGACCTGGCTACACTATCCAGCCGACCTGGCTACATTTGAGAGCCGACCTGGCTACACTTTCCAGCCGACCTGGCTACACTATCCAGCCGACCTGGCTACACTTTCCGGCCGACCTGGCTACACTATCCGGCCGACCTGGCTACATTTGCCAGCCGACCTGGCTACACTATCCAGCCGACCTGGCTACACTTTCCAGCCGACCTGGCTACACTATCCAGCCGACCTGGCTACACTATCCAGCCGACCTGGCTACACTTTCCAGCCGACCTGGCTACACTTGCCAGCCGACCTGGCTACACTTTCCAGCCGACCTGGCTACACTTTTCAGCCGACCTGGCTACACTTGCCAGCCGACCTGGCTACATTTTTCAGCCGACCTGGCTACACTTTCCAGCCGACCTGGCTACACTTGCCAGCCGACCTGGCTACACTTTCCAGCCGACCTGGCTACACTTGCCAGCCGACCTGGCTACACTATCCAGCCGACCTGGCTACACTTGCCAGCCGACCTGGCTACATTATCCAGCCGACCTGGCTACATTTGCCAGCCGACCTGGCTACATTTTTCAGCCGACCTGGCTACACTTTCCAGCCGACCTGGCTACACTATCCAGCCGACCTGGCTACACTTGCCAGCCGACCTGGCTACACTTGCCAGCCGACCTGGCTACATTTTCCAGCCGACCTGGCTACACTTTCCAGCCGACCTGGATACACTTTCCAGCCGACCTGGCTACACTATCCAGCCGACCTGGCTACACTTGCCAGCCGACCTGGCTACACTTTCCAGCCGACCTGGCTACACTTGCCAGCCGACCTGGCTACACTTTCCAGCCGACCTGGCTACATTTTCCAGCCGACCTGGCTACACTATCCAGCCGACCTGGCTACACTTTCCAGCCGACCTGGCTACACTTTCCAGCCGACCTGGCTACACTATCCAGCCGACCTGGCTACATTTGCCAGCCGACCTGGCTACATTTTTCAGCCGACCTGGCTACACTTTCCAGCCGACCTGGCTACATTTTTCAGCCGACCTGGCTACACTTTCCAGCCGACCTGGCTACACTATCCAGCCGACCTGGCTACACTTGCCAGCCGACCTGGCTACACTTGCCAGCCGACCTGGCTACATTTTTCAGCCGACCTGGCTACACTTTCCAGCCGACCTGGATACACTTTCCAGCCGACCTGGCTACACTATCCAGCCGACCTGGCTACACTTGCCAGCCGACCTGGCTACACTTTCCAGCCGACCTGGCTACATTTTCCAGCCGACCTGGCTACACTATCAAGCCGACCTGGCTACACTTTCCAGCCGACCTGGCTACACTTTCCAGCCGACCTGGCTACACTATCCAGCCGACCTGGCTACATTTTCCAGCCGACCTGGCTACACTTTCCAGCCGACCTGGCTACATTTTCCAGCCGACCTGGCTACACTTTCCAGCCGACCTGGCTACACTTTTCAGCCGACCTGGCTACACTTGCCAGCCGACCTGGCTACATTTTTCAGCCGACCTGGCTACACTTTCCAGCCGACCTGGCTACACTTTCCAGCCGACCTGGCTACACTATCCAGCCGACCTGGCTACACTTGCCAGCCGACCTGGCTACATTTGCCAGCCGACCTGGCTACACTATCCAGCCGACCTGGCTACACTATCCAGCCGACCTGGCTACACTTGCCAGCCGACCTGGCTACATTTGCCAGCCGACCTGGCTACACTTTTCAGCCGACCTGGCTACACTTGCCAGCCGACCTGGCTACATTTTTCAGCCGACCTGGCTACACTTTCCAGCCGACCTGGCTACACTTTCCAGCCGACCTGGCTACACTTTCCAGCCGACCTGGATACACTTTCCAGCCGACCTGGCTACACTATCCAGCCGACCTGGCTACACTTTCCAGCCGACCTGGCTACACTTGCCAGCCGACCTGGCTACATTTGCCAGCCGACCTGGCTACATTTTTCAGCCGACCTGGCTACACTTTCCAGCCGACCTGGATACACTTGCCAGCCGACCTGGCTACACTATCCAGCCGACCTGGCTACACTTGCCAGCCGACCTGGCTACATTTGAGAGCCGACCTGGCTACACTATCCAGCCGACCTGGCTACACTTTCCAGCCGACCTGGCTACACTTTTCAGCCGACCTGGCTACACTTGCCAGCCGACCTGGCTACACTTTCCAGCCGACCTGGCTACACTTGCCAGCCGACCTGGCTACATTTTCCAGCCGACCTGGCTACAATATCCGGCCGACCTGGCTACATTTGCCAGCCGACCTGGCTACATTATCCAGCCGACCTGGCTACACTTTCCGGCCGACCTGGCTACACTATCCGGCCGACCTGGCTACACTATCCGGCCGACCTGGCTACATTTGCCAGCCGACCTGGCTACACTATCCAGCCGACCTGGCTACACTTTTCAGCCGACCTGGCTACACTTGCCAGCCGACCTGGCTACACTTTCCAGCCGACCTGGCTACACTTGCCAGCCGACCTGGCTACATTTTCCAGCCGACCTGGCTACAATATCCGGCCGACCTGGCTACATTTTTCAGCCGACCTGGCTACACTTGCCAGCCGACCTCCGAAGTGGCCCGAGCGAGCCCCAGGCTCCAGGCCCCGATAAGCGGCCGCCAAGGAGTGAGCCGGTGTGTACCTGGACGCCCATCCCCGGACACAAAGAACCACCAACGCACCACTAACACAAGCTGTTGGGGAATTATATAATATTTTTAACCAGTTTATGAAAGAGGATCCAAAACCAAATTTGTGTAAAGTTGCAAATAGAAATTTCCAGTTAACTCTGTCAAATGCTTTTTCTGCATCTAAAGAGAATATTGTAGTTTCTAGGTTTTTACTGTATGAGTAGTCTATCAAATTAAGTTGATGAGTGCCTACCTTTTATGAAACCAGTTTGGTCAGGATGAATTAAGAGGGGGGTTATTTTCTCCAGTCTCTTTGAGAGAGCTTTGCAGATTATTTTAAGGTCTACATTTATAAGGGATATTGGACGATAGCTTGAGGGATATACAGGGTCTTTGCCTGGTTTTAGCAGGAGATTAATGTTTGCAGAATTCATATTTGATGGAAGTCTGCCCTTTTCTTTAATTTCCAACAACGTTCTGTAGAAAACTGGTGCTAGAATCGACCAGAATTCTTTGTAGAATTCTGCAGGAAAGCCGTCTGGACCTGGAGCCTTATTATTGGGCATACTTATCAGGGCTTCCTGGAGTTCACCTGGTGTCAGTGGTGAATCCAGTGCCATTGCTTGAGTGTCCAATAATTTTGGAAGAGTTATGTTGTCCAAAAACTGATCAATTTCTTTTTTAGATGGGTTTATTTGTGGTGAATACAACGTTTTATAGAAATCCCTGAAAATGTTGTTTATTTGTATCGGTTCATATAATGTGTTCCCAGATGAATCTTGAACAGCACATATAGTTGTTTTTTCTTTATTTATTTTTAGCTGGTTTGCTAGAAATTGACCGGATTTATTACCATGTTCGTAATTTTGTAGGCGTAGTCTTTGTACTAAGAATTTTGTTTTTTTATCAATTATCTCATTTAATTCTAGTTTTGTTTACGTATTTTGTTCAATGTTTCCTGATCTTGGTGGGACGCATAGGCTTCTTCTAGTGATTTGATGGTTTTTTCTAATTCCTGAATATTTTTGTTTTCTTTTTTCTTTTTATGTGATGAAAAAGAAATTATTTTACCTCTCATCACAGCTTTCCCTGCTTCCCATAGAACAGAAGCTGATGTTTCGGGAGTGTCATTATAGTCCAAATATGAAGTCCACTCTTTTTTAAAATATTTAATAAAGTCTTCATCTTTAAGTAGTGATATATTAAATCTCCAGTTTTTTCTTGGCGTAGTATTATTCTTGTGCATTAGTGTTAAAGATACAGGACCATGATCGCTGACAGCTATAGGATGAATCTCAGTGTCTGAAATGTCGTTCAGCAGTGAGCTGCTGACCAAAAAATAATCCAGACGAGAGTAGGAGTGATGGACATGTGAGAAAAAAGTATATTCCTTACTGGTGGGGTGAAGGGAGCGCCATGCATCGCAAAGACCAAAGTCGCTCATATACTGTTTGATTATATTTGTGGACTGCCAATTACGCTGAGTTCCAGCTGTATTGAGCCTATCCATGTCTTCATTTAGTCCAAGGTTGAGGTCACCTCCAAGAACAAGTGTGCCATCTAAGTGTTCAGAGAGTGCACTGAAAAAACCGTGAAAGAATGAGGGATCATCAACATTTGGACCATATACACTTGCAATACATAGCTTTTTATCACGTATAGATATTTTAATGATTAAGAATCTGCCCTCTGGATCTATAACTGTATCGAGTACTGTGAAATTAATATTTTTATGTATTAAAATTGCTGCTCCCCTTTGTCTAGAATTATAACAAGCTGAGAACACATTAGGAAACTCAGGTGTTTTAAGTTCATTCGAACCTCTAAGAGGTCTGTGGGTCTCTTGTAATAGGACAACATCCGCCTGTAGTTTTTTGAGTTGGTTAAAAATTTTTAACCTCTTTTCTCTGGAGCCAGCTCCATTTATATTCCATGTAATGAACCTCAGTGTACCCATAGATGTTTGTGTATAACTAGGGATGTATGCTGTGTGCGTCGCTTAGCCAGGTGGAGAGAATACGTCACTTGTTCATAAATAAAGAGAAGGAGAGAGAGAAAAAATGTGTGGCGAGATGCTCCCTGAGTCTGACTTTGTGTATGCATAGTTACTAATATGAGTAGGCTTGGCTTAAGTGTGTGTGTATCTTATATGACTGTGTGCGCTGTCTGACTGATGTAAATGTGCTGCCGTTGAGCGCATGGTGCGTATGTGTCGAAATAAAGGATGTTTGTGGATGAGTGTCGAAGCAGGTGATCGAGGCAGTGAAAGGAATAAAGAAAGAAACCAAGGACAGGGGTGAGCAGCATAAAACCAAGAGGGGGAAAAGAGAAGAAAAAAAAAACAGAAACAAAACGTAAACATTCCAATTAAATCACTGACGGAGAGTGACGGTGTTAATTCTGCTATGAAATCACACTTTAAGATGCGATTTGATGCTGGTAAGTTAAACAGATGTTAATGCAAGTTAGTGTGAGTGGATAAGGAAAGGGTGCAGCTGATTCTTATCTGGTGTGAGGTTAATAATCAGAATCAGAATCAGAATACTTTATTGATCCCTGGGGGAAATTATTTTTTGTTACAGTGCTCCATTTTAAACCAACATTAAGACAAGACAGACAATACGCTAACTAAGAATAGTACAATATATACATATATATACATACATACATACAGTGGGGCAAAAAAGTATTTAGTCAGCCACCGATTGTGCAAGTTCCCCCACTTAAAATGATGACAGAGGTCAGTAATTTGCACCAGAGGTACACTTCAACTGTGAGAGACAGAATGTGAAAAAAAAATCCATGAATCCACATGGTAGGATTTGTAAAGAATTTATTCGTAAATCAGGGTGGAAAATAAGTATTTGGTCACCTCAAACAAGGAAAATCTCTGGCTCTCACAGACCTGTAACGTCTCCTGTAAGAAGCTTTTCTGTCCCCCACTCGTTACCTGTATGAATGGCACCTGTTTGAACTCATCATCTGTATAAAAGACACCTGTCCACAGCCTCAAACAGTCAGATTCCAAACTCCGCCATGGCCAAGACCAAAGAGCTTTCGAAGGACACCAGGAAAAGTATTGTAGACCTGCACCAGACTGGGAAGAGTGAATCTACAATAGGCAAGCAGCTTGGTGTGAAAAAATCAACTGTGGGAGCAATCATCAGAAAATGGAAGACATACAAGACCACTGATAATCTCCCTCGATCTGGGGCTCCACGCAAGATCTCATCCCGTGGGGTCAAAATGATCATGAGAACGGTGAGCAAAGATCCCAGAACCACACGGGGGGACCTGGTGAATGACCTGCAGAGAGCTGGGACCAAAGTAACAAAGGTCACCATCAGTAACACACTACAACGGCAGGGAATCAAATCCCGCAGTGCCAGACGTGTTCCGCTGCTGAAGCCAGTGCATGTCCAGGCCCATCTGAAGTTTGCCAGAGAGCACATGGATGATACAGCAGAGGATTGGGAGAATGTCATGTGGTCAGATGAAACCAAAGTAGAACTTTTTGGTATAAACTCAACTCGTCGTGTTTGGAGGACGAAGAATACTGAGTTGCATCCCAAGAACACCATACCTACTGTGAAGCATGGGGGTGGAAACATCATGCTATGGGGCTGTTTTTCTGCCAAGGGGACAGGACGACTGATCCGTGTTAAGGACAGAATGAATGGGGCCATGTATCGTGAGATTTTGAGCCAAAACCTCCTTCCATCAGTGAGAACTTTGAAGATGAAACGAGGCTGGGTCTTCCAACATGACAATGATCCAAAATACACCGCCCGGGCAACAAAGGAGTGGCTCCGTAAGAAGCATTTGAAAGTCCTGGAGTGGCCTAGCCAGTCTCCAGACCTCAACCCCATAGAAAATCTGTGGCGGGAGTTGAAAGTCCGTGTTGCTCGGCGACAGCCCCAAAACATCACTGCTCTCGAGAAGATCTGCATGGAGGAATGGGCCAAAATACCAGCTACTGTGTGTGCAAACCTGGTAAAGACCTATAGTAAACGTTTGACCTCTGTTATTGCCAACAAAGGTTATGTTACAAAGTATTGAGTTGTATTTTTGTTATTGACCAAATACTTATTTTCCACCCTGATTTACGAATAAATTCTTTACAAATCCTACCATGTGGATTCATGGATTTTTTTTTTCACATTCTGTCTCTCACAGTTGAAGTGTACCTCTGGTGCAAATTACTGACCTCTGTCATCATTTTAAGTGGGGGAACTTGCACAATCGGTGGCTGACTAAATACTTTTTTGCCCCACTGTACATAAGTCACTTATAAATAAATATTTGGAAAAGAAACATGTGTAGTTGTAGCAGCAAACAGTGTGTTAAGTGGATGCGTTGTACAGGGAGATGGCCACAGGCAAGAATGATTTCCTGTGTCGTTCAGTGGTGCATTATGGGTAATCTCAGTCTCTCACTGAACGAGCTCCTGTGACTGACCAACATGTCATGGAGTGGGTGGGAGGTGTTATCCAACATTGTCTTTATCTTGGACAGCATCCGCCTCTCCGACACCACCTTGAGGGAGTCCAGCTCCATCCCCACAACATTGCTGGCCTTACGGATCAGTTTATTAAGTCTGTTGGCATCTGCGACCCTCAGCCTGCTCCCCCAGCATGCAACAGCATAGAGGATCGCACTGGCCACCACAGACTCATAGAAAATCCTCAGCATTTTCTGGCAGATGTTGAAGGACCTCAGTCGCCTCAAAAAATAGAGACGACTCTGGCCCTTCCTGTAAAGTGCTGTGGTGTTTTTAGCCCAGTCCAGTTTATTGTCAATGTGTACTCCAAGGTATTTATAGTCCTCCACAATGTCAACACTGACCCCCTGGATTGAAACAGGGGTCAAGTGTTTCCTGGTCTTCCTGAAGTCCACGATCAGTTCCTTGGTCTTTGCCACGTTGAGCTGCAGATGATTCTGCTCACACCACGTGACAAAGGAGTCGACCACAGCCCGGTACTCTGTCTCATCATCCCTGCTGATGCATCCAACCACTGCAGAGTCATCAGAAAACTTCTGAAGATGGCAGGTCTCTGTGCAGTGGCTGAAGTCTGTGGTGTAGAGGGTGAAGAGGAAGGGGGAGAGGACAGTCCCCTGTGGTGCCCCTGTGTTGCTGATCACCTTGTCAGACACACACTGTGGGAGACGTACATATTGTGGTCTTCCTGTCAGGTAATCAACAATCCAGGACACCAGAGAAGCATCCACCTGCATCGCTGCTAACTTATCACCCAGGAGGGTCGGCCTGATGGTGTTGAAAGCACTGGAAAAGTCAAAAAACATGACCCTCACAGTGCTCGCCGGCTGGTCCAGATGGGTGTAGACACGATTGAGCAGGTAGATGATGGCGTCCTCTGTTCCGAGACGAGGCTGATAAGCGAACTGAAGGGGATCCAGATGTGGTCTTACTATGGGTCGCAGCTGGTCCAGGATGAGCCTTTCCAGGGTCTTCATGATGTGGGAGGTCAGTGCCACGGGCCTGTAATCCTGGGGGCCACTGGGACGAGGCGTCTTTGGTACAGGGACGAGGCATGATGTCTTCCACATCACCGGGACCCTCTGCAGACTCAGACTCAGCATAAACAGTTTATGAAAGACTCCACACAGCTGGGGGGCACAGGCCTTGAGGACAAGGGGACTCACTCCGTCTGGTCCAGCAGACTTGCCTGAGTGAAGTCTCCTCATTTGCATCTCAACCTGGTATTGAGTGAAGGTGATGGGTGGGGGAGGGGTGTCAGGAATCTCACAGGAGGCAACATGTGAAGAGAGAGGCTGGCACAGTGGTGTGGCTCTGGATTCCAGGCTGACTACAGGTGAGGTTGTGGGGGTGGGAGCAGACACTGTGGTGTCGAATCTATTGAAAAACAGATTCAACTCGTCGGCTCTATTCTCACCTCCCTCAGCTCCCCTGCTGTTGGTTGGCCTGAATCCAGTGATGGTCTTCATGCCCCTCCACACCTCTCTCATGCTGTTCTGCTGGAGTTTCCACTCCAGCTTCCTCCTGTAATTGTCCTTAGCCTCTCTGATCTTGTCCTTTAGTAACACCTGGATCTTCCTCACCTCCTCTTTGTTGCCCCCTCTGAAAGCCCTCTTCTTGTTGTTGAGGAGGGCTTTGATGTCCTTAGTCACCCACGGCTTGTTATTTGGGTAACAATGAACAGTCTGAGCTGGAACAAGGGAGTCGGTGCAGAAAGTTATGTAGTCTGTGATACACTCAGTAAGCCCATTGATGTCCTCGGCGTGAGGCTCACAGAGTGTTTCCCAGTCGGTCACCTCGAAACAGCCCTGTAGTTCCGCTATTGCCTCCTCTGACCACCTCCTAACAGTCCTGGTGGTCACAGGTTCCCTCCTCACAATTGGCACATAGCGGGGGGTGAGGTGAATCAGGTTATGATCTGACCTACCAAGTGGGGGGAGGGAGGAGGAGCTGTATGCATCCTTGACGTTAGCATACAGTAAGTCTAAAGTTTTCTCTCCCCTGGTGGGACAGTCCACATATTGTTTGAATGTTGGTAGTGTATTGTCCAGTGATACATGGTTGAAGTCACCCGAGATCACAATAAAGGCACTCGGGTGCTGAGTCTGTAGCCGAGCTATGGCAGAGTGGATAGTGTCACATGCAGCTGTGGGGTTAGCAGAGGGGGGAACATAAACAGCCACCAAGATGACGTGAGAGAATTCCCTGGGTAAATAATACGGCCTGAGTCCAACAGCACACAGTTCAGTGTCCGGGCAACAAATCCTTTCTTTGATTGTTATGTTGGCAGGGTTACACCACCGGTTGTTAACTAAAACAGCAAGCCCACCTCCTTTACGCTTACCGCTAGCGATGGAGCCACGGAGTGATGTTGGGGTCGCGGTGGAGCTGTCCGTCCACGTACAGCCGGTCCACAGCGATGACAGCGCGGGAGCCCTTCTGGATGAAGCCGCGTCAGATTTTTTTATTTTCTCTATTGAGCTGGGTAACATTATCTGTGAGACATTTCACCGACTCCCTTAGCGTGGCATTTTCAGCAGCAAGCGTTTCCACCTGCTGCTGGCTGTACTCCAGGGATTCTCGCAAGCATTTAAATTCTCGGTGAAGAATCTCCACCAAGGACAGCCTTGCGTCGAAACTGGACAATCGCTTGTCGATTGACTCCAATATGTCGGCAATATCTTTGCCGGCTGGCGATGTTGAGCCGGGGGAACCTGCCTGGCGTTGTCTTTTCGACGACGGCGTCTCAGGTTTGGCTGAGCTGCACACGGGGTCTTCTTCATCACGAGATCCTGAAAGCACTGATCAATATAATCTTGGAGAGTCTCTAAACTCTCCTCGTTGTTCTCCAGGGTGTTGGAGATTATTTAGACAAATAGTGTTAGTTATAAGACAATTGATAAGTGTATTTGGTAATGCTGAAGCTTAAATGAATCTGTTCAAATCTAAACTACCATTTGCTTTAATTTTCCGCCAAAATCTCCGGCGTCTGACGTCAGTTACAACATGAGTCGCTTACCTTGTCCGTCACTTCCGTCACTTACTCACCTGGCTACATTATCCAGCCGACCTGGCTACATTTGCCAGCCGACCTGGCTACACTTGCCAGCCGACCTGGCTACATTATCCAGCCAACCTGGCTACATTTGCCAGCCGACCTGGCTACACTATCCAGCCGACCTGGCTACATTATCCAGCCGACCTGGCTACATTTGCCAGCCGACCTGGCTACACTATCCAGCCGACCTGGCTACATTTTCCAGCCGACCTGGCTACACTTTCCAGCCGACCTGGCTACACTTTCCAGCCGACCTGGCTACATTTTCCAGCCGACCTGGCTACACTATCCAGCCGACCTGGCTACACTATCCAGCCGACCTGGCTACACTTTCCAGCCGACCTGGCTACACTTTCCAGCCGACCTGGCTACACTATCCAGCCGACCTGGCTACATTTGCCAGCCGACCTGGCTACATTTTTCAGCCGACCTGGCTACATTTTTCAGCCGACCTGGCTACACTTTCCAGCCGACCTGGCTACATTTTCCAGCCGACCTGGCTACACTATCCAGCCGACCTGGCTACATTTTCCAGCCGACCTGGCTACACTTGCCAGCCGACCTGGCTACATTATCCAGCCAACCTGGCTACATTTGCCAGCCGACCTGGCTACACTATCCAGCCGACCTGGCTACATTTTCCAGCCAACCTGGCTACATTTGCCAGCCGACCTGGCTACACTATCCAGCCGACCTGGCTACATTTTCCAGCCGACCTGGCTACATTTTCCAGCCGACCTGGCTACACTTTCCAGCCGACCTGGCTCCATTTTCCAGCCGACCTGGCTACACTATCCAGCCGACCTGGCTACACTATCCAGCCGACCTGGCTACACTATCCAGCCGACCTGGCTACACTTTCCAGCCGACCTGGCTACACTTTCCAGCCGACCTGGCTACACTATCCAGCCGACCTGGCTACATTTGCCAGCCGACCTGGCTACATTTTTCAGCCGACCTGGCTACACTTTCCAGCCGACCTGGCTACATTTTCCAGCCGACCTGGCTACATATTCCAGCCGACCTGGCTACACTTGCCAGCCGACCTGGCTACATTTTCCAGCCGACCTGGCTACATTATCCAGCCGACCTGGCTACATTTTTCCAGCCGACCTGGCTACACTTTCCAGCCGACCTGGCTACATTTTCCAGCCGACCTGGCTACATATTCCAGCCGACCTGGCTACACTTGTCAGCCGACCTGGCTACATTTTCCAGCCGACCTGGCTACATATTCCAGCCGACCTGGCTACACTTGCCAGCCGACCTGGCTACATTTTCCAGCCGACCTGGCTACATTATCCAGCCGACCTGGCTACATTTTTCCAGCCGACCTGGCTACACTTTCCAGCCGACCTGGCTACACTATCCAGCCGACCTGGCTACACTATCCAGCCGACCTGGCTACATTTGCCAGCCGACCTGGCTACATTTTTCAGCCGACCTGGCTACATTTTTCAGCCGACCTGGCTACACTTTCCAGCCGACCTGGCTACATTTTCCAGCCGACCTGGCTACACTATCCAGCCGACCTGGCTACATTTTCCAGCCGACCTGGCTACACTTGCCAGCCGACCTGGCTACATTTTCCAGCCGACCTGGCTACACTATCCAGCCGACCTGGCTACATTATCCAGCCGACCTGGCTACATTTTTCCAGCCGACCTGGCTACACTTTCCAGCCGACCTGGCTACATTTTCCAGCCGACCTGGCTACATATTCCAGCCGACCTGGCTACACTTGTCAGCCGACCTGGCTACATTTTCCAGCCGACCTGGCTACATATTCCAGCCGACCTGGCTACACTTGCCAGCCGACCTGGCTACATTTTCCAGCCGACCTGGCTACATTATCCAGCCGACCTGGCTACATTTTTCCAGCCGACCTGGCTACACTTTCCAGCCGACCTGGCTACACTATCCAGCCGACCTGGCTACACTATCCAGCCGACCTGGCTACATTTGCCAGCCGACCTGGCTACATTTTTCAGCCGACCTGGCTACATTTTTCAGCCGACCTGGCTACACTTTCCAGCCGACCTGGCTACATTTTCCAGCCGACCTGGCTACACTATCCAGCCGACCTGGCTACATTTTCCAGCCGACCTGGCTACACTTGCCAGCCGACCTGGCTACATTTTCCAGCCGACCTGGCTACACTATCCAGCCGACCTGGCTACATTATCCAGCCGACCTGGCTACATTTGCCAGCCGACCTGGCTACACTATCCAGCCGACCTGGCTACATTTTCCAGCCAACCTGGCTACATTTGCCAGCCGACCTGGCTACACTATCCAGCCGACCTGGCTACATTTTCCAGCCGACCTGGCTACATTTTCCAGCCGACCTGGCTACACTTTCCAGCCGACCTGGCTCCATTTTCCAGCCGACCTGGCTACACTATCCAGCCGACCTGGCTACACTATCCAGCCGACCTGGCTACACTATCCAGCCGACCTGGCTACACTTTCCAGCCGACCTGGCTACACTTTCCAGCCGACCTGGCTACACTATCCAGCCGACCTGGCTACATTTGCCAGCCGACCTGGCTACATTTTTCAGCCGACCTGGCTACACTTTCCAGCCGACCTGGCTACATTTTCCAGCCGACCTGGCTACATATTCCAGCCGACCTGGCTACACTTGCCAGCCGACCTGGCTACATTTTCCAGCCGACCTGGCTACATTATCCAGCCGACCTGGCTACATTTTTCCAGCCGACCTGGCTACACTTTCCAGCCGACCTGGCTACACTATCCAGCCGACCTGGCTACATTTTCCAGCCAACCTGGCTACACTTACCAGCCGACCTGGCTACATTTGCCAGCCGACCTGGCTACACTATCCAGCCGACCTGGCTACATTTGCCAGCCGACCTGGCTACACTATCCAGCCGACCTGGCTACACTTGCCAGCCGACCTGGCTACATTTTCCAGCCAACCTGGCTACACTATCCAGCCAACCTGGCTACACTATCCAGCCGACCTGGCTACATTTTCCAGCCGACCTGGTGTTAAGGTTCAAAATATTGGGGATGGAGACAAGAGAAAAAACCACAATAACAACACTGGTCCGGCCGGGTTGAGTCAAACGATGATTTTAATGAACACACGCGTGGGAGATGGACACTGATGCAGACAGCCTCAAAATCTCAAAATGGTGGAGCATTGCTCAAACTTTTATAGCCTCTGGTGTCTCCACCTTATCATAAAAAGCCTAAACATTCACATGCTTTCCCTCACACAGCGCCTAAGCTACGACCTTGGCTCCCCGGTTATCTACTCCTGCTGAGATGGGGCAGAAAACTCCAGTATGTTCTGTTCTCTTCTAATCAGACAAATAAGGCGATGACTTTCTGCAAACAGTATTTCTTATAACTCAGCAGTATAATGCATCATAAAACAGTATCATTCATTCACAATAAATTAACAGTTTAATGTAATGCGAATCAGTTAAACTAATGTAATAGTTATCAGCTTCTTCTAATTCAGGAGAATAATGCAAACTAAAACTACATAATAATTCACAATCTTTAATTCATTAACATGGCATAAACTAACACTACAATCCAACACTGGCTACACTATCCAGCCGACCTGGCTACACTTTCCAGCCGACCTGGCTACACTTGCCAGCCGACCTGGCTACACTTGCCAGCCGACCTGGCTACACTATCCAGCCGACCTGGCTACACTATCCAGCCGACCTGGCTACAATTTCCAGCCGACCTGGCTACATTTTCCAGCCGACCTGGCTACACTTGCCAGCCGACCTGGCTGCACTTGCCAGCCGACCTGGCTACACTTTCCAGCCGACCTGGCTACATTTTCCAGCCGACCTGGCTACACTTTCCAGCCGACCTGGCTACACTTTCCAGCCGACCTGGCTACATTTTCCAGCCGACCTGGCTACACTTTCGGCTGGATAGCCAGGCGCTGTGTGAGGGAAAGCATGTGAATGTTTAGGCTTTTTATGATAAGGTGGAGACACCAGAGGCTATAAAAGTTTGAGCAATGCTCCACCATTTTGAGATTTTGAGGCTGTCTGCATCAGTGTCCATCTCCCACGCGTGTGTTCATTAAAATCATCGTTTGACTCAACCCGGCCGGACCAATATCCCCAATATTTTGAACCTTAACACCAGGTCGGCTGGAAAATGTAGCCAGGTTGGCTGGAAAATGTAGCCAGGTCGGCTGGAAAGTGTAGCCAGGTCGGCTGGAAAGTGTAGCCAGGTCGGCTGGGTAGTGTAGCCAGGTCGGCTGGAAAGTGTAGCCAGGTCGGCTGGAAAAATGTAGCCAGGTCGGCTGGCAAATGTAGCCAGGTCGGCTGGAAAGTGTAGCCAGGTCGGCTGGAAAATGTAGCCAGGTCGGCTGGATAGTGTAGCCAGTGTTGGATTGTAGTGTTAGTTTATGCCATGTTAATGAATTAAAGATTGTGAATTATTATGTAGTTTTAGTTTGCATTATTCTCCTGAATTAGAAGAAGCTGATAACTATTACATTAGTTAAACTGATTCGCATTACATTAAACTGTTAATTTATTGTGAATGAATGATACTGTTTTATGATGCATTATACTGCTGAGTTATAAGAAATACTGTTCGCAGAAAGTCATCGCCTTATTTGTCTGATTAGAAGAGAACAGAACATACTGGAGTTTTCTGCCCCATCTCAGCAGGAGCAGATAACCGGGGAGCCAAGGTCGTAGCTTAGGCGCTGTGTGAGGGAAAGCATGTGAATGTTTAGGCTTTTTATGATAAGGTGGAGGCACCAGAGGCTATAAAAGTTTGAGCAATGCTCCACCATTTTGAGATTTTGAGGCTGTCTGCATCAGTGTCCATCTCCCACGCGTGTGTTCATTAAAATCATCGTTTGACTCAACCCGGCCGGACCAGTGTTGTTATTGTGGTTTTTTCTCTTGTCTCCATCCCCAATATTTTGAACCTTAACACCAGGTCGGCTGGAAAATGTAGCCAGGTCGGCTGGATAGTGTAGCCAGGTTGGCTGGAAAATGTAGCCAGGTCGGCTGGAAAATGTAGCCAGGTCGGCTGGCAAGTGTAGCCAGGTCGGCTGGAAAATGTAGCCAGGTCGGCTGGAAAATGTAGCCAGGTCGGCTGGAAAATGTAGCCAGGTCGGCTGGAAAATGTAGCCAGGTCGGCTGGATAGTGTAGCCAGCCTCAAAATCTCAAAATGGTGGAGCATTGCTCAAACTCTTATAGCCTCTGGTGTCTCCACCTTATCATAAAAAGCCTAAACATTCACATGCTTTCCCTCACACAGCGCCTAAGCTACGACCTTGGCTCCCCGGTTATCTGCTCCTGCCGAGATGGAGCAGAAAACTCCAGCATGTTCTGTTCTCTTCTAATCAGACAAATAAGGCGATGACTTTCTGCAAACAGTATTTCTTATAACTCAGCAGTATAATGCATCATAAAACAGTATCATTCATTCACAATAAATTAACAGTTTAATGTAATGCGAATCAGTTTAACTAATGTAATAGTTATCAGCTTCTTCTAATTCAGGAGAATAATGCAAACTAAAACTACATAATAATTCACAATCTTTAATTCATTAACATGGCATAAACTAACACTACAATCCAACAATTCCCCCTGATGAGGTCATTAGAATGATGACCTCACAAACACCCTTCAATTCAGCGTGGCCGGGTTCATCTCTTCTCACTCCTGAGGTCCTTTGTCCCCCTGAGGGGCGAACCATATGTGGGATGACCTCTATGTTTGCGCAATTCAGATGCAAGAAAAACTATGATTCCAACAGTAGCAGGTACAGATGACACTCTCCTTGTCTCCCACAGCTTTCAGCCTTTATTCTATTGCTGCAGCTACCAGTGTCGTCCAGTTGGGTGATCCTCTGCTCTTCATTCTTCAACCTTAGGGGTTAGACAACCCTTCAGTCGTGGCACAGATCAGGGGATTATTCTGCCCCGGTTTCAAACAACGATCTGTGTATTCTCCAGAAAAGGAACAGGAAGGTGTCCCCAATATATCAGTCCGGACAGTCACGCCGAACGAAGCTTCTGACCTTCAAAAGACCGAGTGCCAACTCGTTATAAGCACATTTGCAAGGTGTGTCTGAAAATTATTGAAACCCCTCTTTTTAACAAAAGACAAAGAAATTAACAAATCTTCTAAGCGCTATTCAGTTCATTTCAATGAGTAATGATTAAACATGAAAGTGATAGTTTATGCTTTTTCACTGATTCTCTAAAAGGTCCGTCTTCTCGGACCGCTATTAACTTAAGCTTTACCATTCCTAAATTATTAAAGACACAAATGAAGTTATAAAATGTTCAAATAATCCTGGTTTGATGTTAAAGCTCAACCTTCCCCCCTTTTTTGACACATTCCAATGTGTCAAATCAACGGAGCTAGACCATTCAAAAAAAAAAAAAAAAGTTAGGCAGCTACAAAGTTTCCCAGACTCTTAAGGTGATCCGCGTGTAACGTTCTGACTCAGGTATTTAATATTTTAATAAATGTCGTTTAATTAACTGCCACTATTTAAACTAACCTTAAAGACATAATTGAAGCAAAGATCACAAAGAATAACATGATATCAGTGTTTTGTAAGCGCGTGCGGCCCAGCTGTCAGCTACATAAAAAAGGATCCTGGGGTTATCTGTCTCTCAGAAACAGTTCATAACTTCAACTCATTCATGTCACCTAAAAGGTAAACCTGTTTCTTCATCACAGCTCTGATGATTCAGTAAGGACATCTCCTGGTTTCATCTTCATGTTTCCCTCTCACCACATATCCAAACCGACATCATGACCAGCAGCTTTACAGCTGTGGCTCCATCAAACATCAGCTGATACTGGAAATTAATATTAAATAAATTCTAACAACAGCTGATCAAGCTTAAACGTGCTGCTGTTGTTTAGCGCGACATCCGCTGGTTTCCTCTTTCTGGCACAAAGTGGGCGATAAATAAATGAGAGAGAAAAGCCGATCAGCTGATCATTGATCAGTTTCATGATTGAAGTAGCAACAGGAGAGGGAGGGGAGAGAATGAGAGAAGAAGAGGCAGCTGTGCAGCGTAAAGACAGAATAACTCCAGCTTTGTGTCTTTTTCCATTCTAGCTGAAGTTCGGGACAAACTGCATCTCTTCTCAGCTCAATACAAAACGTGTAATATTTTCTCTGATTGAGGGACCATTCCATTTTTTTAAGGAGCCGTTGGCAACTCTACTAACCTTATGAATAAAATAAAGTTCACTATCAGTAACATCATAGCACCCACCCACCTAAAAACTCCGTCAAGCTGGCTAGAACGCAGTACGAGTTATTGCAACTGACGGTAAAAAGTCAGCACAACGAAAATAAACTCCACCTAAACTTGGTTTATATCTGACTAGGGATGGGTATTGATAAGATTTTAACGATTCCGATTCCATTTTCGATTCTGTTTAACGATTCGATTCTTTATCGATTCTTATTTTTAAAAAGGAGAACACTAAGGTCGATTAGCTTAGAACTTTGTTTTTTATCTTCTCTTTGAACAAGATAGAAATTTAGGAGTAACATGGCCTTACAAACCCAACAGTGAGATCTTAAGAGATCCAGCCTACGGCTCTTCAATGGGGTGTCACAGGGTCCCCAGGAAAAAAAATGTAAATGTAAAATAATAAAATAAATATTCTTCTGTAGCAATAACAAAGTGTAACATAAATTATTCTGTAGCAATTACACAAGAATATCCAGTAATGTCCCTGCCTACAATTAAACACATTCACTTACCAAAGTGAAATCGGGGGCATCTGCTGTGGCAAATGGGTGCAAGCCTTTGACCACAAACTGAGTCACTGCTCGGTGACATTCGTCTATCCTGGCCTGAAAGGAGACGCTACCGGTAGACTGCAGCGAGAACTGGCAGCATCTGAGCCAGACTCTGTCTGTCTCATCACGGTCACCTAAATGCACAGTAATGGCAGGTTTTGTAATAAGGCAGATCGCGCTAACATAATATGCACTGTTAGTTGATTATTTACCTGCCGCATTAACGGGAGAGGACGTGCAAACGTTACCGCTGCTGCTGGGTTGAGATTCACGAGTCCGGAGCGGAATTAAAAACACGACATTCATTTAAGGTCATCGCGTGTTTTGTGAGCAAATGCTTTTGCATATTCGTAGTGTTTCCTCCCTTAAATGAAACATCTACTTTGCAAGTATTGCAAGTTGCCCTGTTGTCATCCGTTCTCGTAAAGTATAACCAAGCTTTTGAGCATTTGAGCCACTGGCGCCGTGTTTCCTGCCAGGTAAATGACGCTCCGCAACGTGGTGACGTCATTCGGGGCGACTGGAATCAATAAGGGAATCGTTTGCAAAAATGGCAAACACTTCCAAGGAATTGAAACAGTGGGAACCGGTTCTCAACAAGAACTAGGTTTCGATACCCATCCCTAGGTGTGCGTAATTATTCAGCCCCCTGAGTCAATACTTTGTAGAACCACCTTTTGCTGCAGTTCCAGCTGCCAGACTTTTAGGGTCTGTCTCTACCAGCTTTGCACATCTACAGACTGAATCTTTGCCCATTCTTCTTTGAAACAGCTCCAGCTCAGTCAGATTAGATGGACAGTGTTTGTGAACAGCAGTTTTCAGATCTTGCCACAGATTCTGGATTGGATTTAGATCTGGACTTTGACTGGGCCGTTCTAACACATGGATATGTTTTGTTTTAAACCACTCCATTGTTGCCCTGGCTTTATGTTCAGGGTCGTTGTCCTGCTGGAAGGTGAACCTCCGCCCCAGTCTCAAGTCTTTTGCAGACTCCAAGAGGTTTTCTTCCAAGCTTGCCCTGTATTTGGCTCCATCCATCTTCCCATCAACTCTGACCAGCTTCCCTGTCCCTGCTGAAGAGAAGCCCCCCCAGAGCATGATGCTGCCACCACCATATCTGACAGTGGGGATGGTGTGTTCAGAGTGATGTGCAGCGTTTTGCATTTTGGCCAAAAAGTTCCATGTTGGTCTCATCTGAGCAGAGCAGCTTCTTCCACATGTTTGCTGTGTCCCCCACATGGCTTGTGGCAAACTGCAAACGGGACTTCTTCTGGTTTCCTGTTAACAATGGCTTTCTTCTTGCCACTCTTCCATAAAGGCCAACTTTGTGCAGTGCATGACTAATAGTTGTCCTATGGACAGATTCCCCACCTGAGCTGTAGATCTCTGCAGCTCGTCCAGAGTCACCATGGGCCTCTTGGCTGCATTTCTGATCAGCGCTCTCCTTGTTCGGCCTGTGAGTTTAGGTGGACGGCCTTGTCTTGGTAGGTTTACAGTTGTGCCATACTCCTTCCATTTCTGAATGATCGCTTGAACAGTGGGATGTTCAAGGCTTGGGAAATCTTTGTGTAGCCTAAGCCTGCTTTAAATTTCTCAATAACTTTATCCCTGACCTGTCTGGTGTGTTCTTTGGACTTCATGGTGTTGTTGCTCCCAATATTCTCTTAGACAACCTCTGAGGCCGTCACAGAGCAGCTGTATTTGTACTGACATTAGATTACACACAGGTGCACTCTGTTTAGTCATTAGCACTCATCAGGCAACGTCTATGTGCAACTGACTGCACTCAGACCAAAGGGGGCTGAATAATTACGCACACCCCACTTTGCAGTTATTTGTAAAAAATGTTTGGAATCATGTCTGATTTTCGTTCCACTTCTCACGTGTGCACCACTTTGTGTTGGTCTTTCACCTGGAATTCCAATAAAATTGATTCATGTTTGTGGCTGTAATGTGACAAAATGTGGGAAAGTTCAAGGGGGCAAAATACTTTTGCAAGCCACTGTAAAATGCTGTGTTTACTTACTGTTTACTTTAAAAGTGTTTACTTTATGAAGTGCCTTGAGATGACTGTTGTTGTGATATACCGCTATATAAATAAACTGAATTGAAACACTGACAGAAAATTGATGAATGTTTTCTTCACATTTACCATCTTTATAGAGGCAGTAGATACCTACATGGCAGCACCAAAGGAATGAAAAATTGAATTTTTGCTGAATCTGTCCCCTTAAAAAGTGCTCTCCAGTACACGTTTCAACAATGACTATTAAGAATAATACATATTTCACAATAATATTGTCTTATTTGAATATATAAGGATGTTGTGTGCGATGAACCTAACTCAAATTGAAGCTAGAAAATAAAGCGTACCAGTCGATGTCATCACACTAATGCAAGGGTGAAAAAAAACGGGTGAAAAAAATGTAATTGGTTGATTGCATTTAATTGATGGGTTTATCATTAGTACTGACCAAACTACTGATTGCCATGATATCCTTGATCTTTTGGCCCTTTGCTCCTTTGCTGCCCTCAAAAATTTGCATCAGCTTGTCTGTTAAGTTGTCCAGCTGAGCCAACCCATATGGAAAAGATATATATAAATCTTATAAAGTTTGTATCTGTCTTGTGTGAAACTGGTATGAAAAGCATATAAGAGTGAAAACAGATATAAGATCCCTTGAAAAATTATATAATGAAACTTGTATGTTTTGGATACTTACTAAAACAATGTATGAAATTAATGAAAAAGTGGCCTGCAGGGGTTTTGTAGTGATCTGCGCGAACTCTGCATTCACCTGGAAATAAAACATACATAAATATAGTAAACTAGAAGTTTAAATACAGACTGTTGAATCAACACACTTAAAGTTTCTGAAAATTTGAACCATCCGTGAAGTTTGTCAAGACCTAAACTGTTTGTAGCTGAATTTTAAGTTTGACGTGTCCTTTTCCATGACAACAGCATTCACAGTTAATTTAGCCTTTTCTTATAATACCGTTATAGGGGTTTTCCCTACACAGCACTACTCAGCATGACTTTGATGGTAGCCTTTCGGTTAGACAGCCTTTTCCAATAGCATGATTCGCTATTTCCCCCCCAAATTTTTAGTACCTGCTTCATTGTGGTTCATGTTGAAAATCACCCCCATTATTGGGTGGTGACGTGGTGACGTCATTTGGGGCGACTGGAATCGATAAGGGAATCGTTTGCAAAAATGGCAAACAATTCCAAGGAATTGAAACAGTGGGAACCGGTTCTCAACAAGAACCGGGTTTCGATACCCATCCCTACACATCAGTGCTGACATGTCCCTAACATAACTGGACAGGTGGATGACTTTTAATGAAGGTGTAAACTATTAATAGAGGTCTAAACTTTTTATTATTTTTTATTATTTTCTTATTTATACCTGGCTTTTTGACCATGACTGTTCTGTTTTCCGTCCGTTAGATCAATCAGCTTTGCTTGATTAACTGTATTCAGACTAAAATACTTTAAAGGCTAGCTTCAAAGCCAAATGGTGCTCAACTGTTTCTTTGTGACAGGACTGGCAGCCAGTATGACCCAAAACACAAGAATCAGTTTTTAATGAAGAATAAAGTCTATAAAAATATGATTTTTGAGTTCTAGAGGTTGTTCCTTTAATGAATGTTGGCAATCTTGATAACCCAGCAAACCAGAGTTTTCACACAATATTTTAGGTTACATTATAACTAGGGATGGGTATCGAAAACCGGATGGGTATCGAAAAAAATCTAAATTTTAGATAGAAGCTAGCGAGCTAACTTCCTGCTAACTTCTAACTCCGTTAAATGTCATAAATTCCGTTTTCATGGATGCCTGGATGTTAAACTCAATTGTTACACCTGGTAGAGCAGAACGCTGATCATTTTATTAAAGATGAAAGACTTTAGATAGTTTTTCAACTCTCAGTAATGCCACAGTGATCGTTTGATATATGGACCTGCAGCAGAGTTTAGGCCCAGACACGACGTCAGACTGAACAATCGGATTAGGGGGGAAATTCCAACAGTGTGCACTATGTGCTTCAAATATTGTGTGTAGTTTTTGTTGTATACAGTTGTCAGCCAGGCATCTAACTATGAAAAAATTACACTCCAAAAGACCCCGGGCTTCTGAAAAAACAACCCCAGCTTAAGCCCAGTAAGCCACCCCGATCCAAAGTATTCAGAATACGTTACTCTCATTGAGTAACATAACAGAATGTTACAAAATACATTTTGGGCATGTATTCTGTAATCTGTAGTGGAATACATTTTAAAAGTAACCTTCCCAACACTGAATCAGAATTTGCACAACTCATTTCAGTTGTTCTATATTTGGAAGTAAACTTGGCTAGTGTTTTGTATTGTGTATTGTACTGAATAAGTACAATACACAAGGCCACCACCATCGTCCCCGTGCCCAAGAAGTCTTCTGTGTCCTGTCTCAATGACTACCGCCCTATCGCACTTACACCCACCATCATGAAGTGCTTCGAACGGCTCGTCATGAGACACATCAAGACCCTGCTGCCCCCCTCACTGGACCCAATGCAATTTGCATACCGCCATAACCGCTCAATGGACGACGCCATCTCCACTGCACTCCATCTTGCCCTGACACACTTGGACAAGAAGGACTCACACGTCCGAATGCTGTACATAGATTTCAGCTCAGCATTTAACACGATCATCCCCCAACAACTGATCGGAAAGCTGAGCCTGTTAGGCCTGAACACCTCCCTCTGCAACTGGATCCTGGACTTTCTGACCGGAAGGCCTCAGTCAGTATGGATCGGGAACTGCACCTCCAGCACCACCACACTGAGCACTGGGGCCCCACAAGGCTGTGTGCTCAGTCCTCTGCTGTTCACACTGCTGACTCATGACTGTGTAGCAACACACAGTTCAAATCACATCATTAAGTTCGCTGATGACACGACCGTGGTGGGTCTCATTAGCAAGAACGACGAGTCAGCGTACAGAGAGGAAGTGCAGAGGCTAACGGACTGGTGTAAGGACAACAACCTGTCTCTGAATGTTGACAAGACAAAAGAGATGGTTGTTGACTTTAGGAGGACACGAGGCGACCACTCACCGCTGAGCATCAACGGCTCCTCTGTGGAGATCGTTGACAGCACCAAATTCCTGGGCGTACACCTGGAGAAGGACCTCGGCTGGTCCCTCAACACCAGCTCCCTGCACAAGAAAGCCCAACAGCGTCTCTTCTTTCTGAGAAGACTGAGAAAGGCCCGGCTTCCACCACCAATCCTGACCACCTTCTATAGAGGAACTATTGAGAGCATCCTGAGCGGCTGCATCACTGTCTGGTTTGGGAGCTGTGCCATATCAGACCGCAAGACCCTACAGCGGATAGTGGGAACAGCAGAGAAGATCATCGGGGTCTCTCTACCCTCTATTGAGGACATCTACACCACACGCTGCATTCGCAAAGCCACCAGCATTGTGGCTGATCGGACACACCCCTCTCACACACTCTTTACACTCCTGCCATCTGGAAAAAGGTACCGAAGCATTCGGGCACGCACATCCAGACTGTGCAACAGCTTTTTTCCACAAGCCACCCGTCTCCTCAGCAAAAAGGGACTGACTGATAAACACGCACACACACACATACACTAACATTATCACTCAGCTTAACTCAAATACCTCAAAACATTGAGACTGGACTGACTAACCAACACAAGCGCAAACACACTGACCTACACCACCAAACCATCGCACACACCAACCTGTAAATGCTCTTTTGCACAATATTATTACTAGATATATTATATATTTTTTTTTTTTTTTTTGCACTAACTTGTCTTGTAGCACCTTGGTTCCTGGAGGAACGTTGTTTCACCTCACTGTGTATTTTTAAACTGTATATGGTTGAAGTGACAATAAAGTTGAACTTGAAAGGCATAAGGTAAAAAAAAAAAATGCAGGCTGTAATGTAAAACACCTTTAGTTCTTTTTTTTTTTTTTTAATTTTACCTGCTTTAAAGATGTTAACAGAAACCGAATATCTCCAGTAGATGGCGATGGTGCATTACAGTAATATCCATAACAAGGCAAACAGATTTGTACCAAAAAGGAACACCCACCAAAGATTCATCATAGTAAAGCATTCGATCACATGTCCACTTTATTCCATATTTTCATGTTAGTTATTGGCTGTTATATTTAGATCTTAACATGAAGTAATATACTTTTGCCATTTCGGATGTGTGGTGCTTGTTGAAGCTGCCATAGCGATGTCCTGCAAGTCCAGTAATATTTACATCTGATATGGCCTCGTTTGTATTTGGTGCCAATAAGTAGAAATATTAACTGAAAGAACTGAGATCATCTTTAATCTGACAAAGTCAGTAATGAAGTTGTGATTTAGTTTTTGGACTGCTTGAACTAATCAGTAAAATGAGTCACAGATGCAGACAGACCAAAGATCCAGCTCAAAATGTTTATTCAGATGAACAGATCAGAAACATTTCCAAATGTCAGACAGCTTAGAAGCAGAGCCATACCCTGATAACATCCATCGCTCCATGTGACATTTCACACAAACACCACAACATACAAGAACTGATGCCAGCTTTAAAGTAAGGAAATCAGGAAAGAAATCAGCTGGAGCAGAAGTGAGTTTACTTCAAAGCCTGTGTTGTTAACATGCTGACTCCAGGCTCACTTCTACATCTCAGCATTTAGCTCTTGTCACCCAGAGTGTGCTTGTCAAACAGGTACTCTGCCATCTTGTTGTTGTGGGCATCCATGCGGGTGAGGTTAGTGATGTGGTCACCCAGCTTCTTGATGGACTTCACCTGCTCATCCAGGTAGTGGCTCTCCAGGAAGTCACACAGCTGGGAAAACAAACTACAGTTAACATTTGATGATTTGTCAAACATACACAGCATGAACTAGTTCAGTCTTTAACCCCAAACTCTTCCCTCCAACTCCCACTTACATGAGGGTCATTATGCTGAGAAGCCAGCTTGTGCAGGTCCAGCAGAGCCTGGTTGACATTCTTCTCCAGCTGCAGAGCACACTGCATGGCCTCCAGCCCGCTGCCCCACTCGTCACGCTCTGGTTTCTGCACAACAAACAATTCTGTTAGAGACTGAACACTTGTTTTAAGCTCTGTATACACATTACACACTAACGCTAACAACAAGAGAACAAGTGTCATAACACTGCTCATTAATCCCAGTTTCTGTGTTAGAGACACAGTCAGGTATGTCACAGCAGGACTGGTTCAGTTTGTACACACCTTGATGTCCTGGAGTAAGACGCGACCTCCTCTCTTGTTCTGGAAGGACAGCAGCTTGTCAGCGTGCTCCCTCTCCTCATGGCTGTTCTCCTTGAAGAAGTGGGAGAAGCCTGGCAGGGCCACATCATCACGGTCAAAGTAGAAGGCCTGACAAATCAGACACAGGTTATTAGTACACAGCACCAATTCTTCTGCAAATACAGCATCGTGACAAACAGTTATGGAGACAGACATGATTCATGATGGACAGTTCAGCTGGTTTAGACCGAGGTAACTGCTGAACTCGAGACTAAAGAAAAGCCAAACGAAGCACGACGCAGCATTTGGGTTTTTCGGTGATGTGTTTGGGGTGAAAATACACTCCGCATCTGGCAACCTGCCCAACTGTGATAAACAACCAACAAACGAGCTGCGACTGAAATCATGCATTACTGAAATTAGCAACAACATACCGGACTTTACATTTAACGACTCTACTCCGTTCTCTTTGTCTAGCATTAAGCTAATATAGCTTGAGACTAAGGTTATTACAGACATCAGCATCACATGACGTGTTCTCACCATAGAAGTGTAGGTGTAAGACGCAAACAGCTCCATGTTCACCATCCGGTTGATGGCGGCCTCGCAGTCGCGGTGGTAGTTCTGGCGCACTTGGGACTCCATTTCGGCTGGCGTTTCTTGTGCTTTTTATTAACAAAAACGGTGCAAAAATAAAGCTTCACGTCGACTTTATGTGTAGTGTTCAAGTAGAAAAGGATTTTTCTTCCGAAGTGCAGAGTAGCTGAAATACAAAGCGGGACGAAGTCAAGAAGTTCCGTTCAAACACTGTTGAAGCAAAAACTCCTCAAAGATTTCTCCCCTGGTGTGAAACGGCACACTCGCGGGTCCCTGTATTTATACTCCACCGGAAGTGCTCGTGCAAGATGTGACGTATGTTTCCACCAATCACTGAGCCGGGGCGTCTGTACCAGCTGTGACTCACAGGATGAAGTTGCATTTTTTTCTCCTCCTGATTCGTAGAAAACTCATCATCCACTTTAATGTTTAATGTGACCTGCTGGGAGATAGTCACGTGCAATGACAAAGCATTTTCCGTAGTTCAACAGGAAATAAGCAACATGGGTAAAATATATAAAGATTTTCTCAAAAAACATGTAGACGTCCTGATGGACATGAGAGCCGATATGCACACGCACATGGTATGAATGTATTTGTTTAATACTGTTTAAAAATACTGTTTAAAACGTTTATTCCAAACCTTGCTTCCAATGTGCCAGACCGTCCGCTAATTTTTAAATAGCAGTACTTTCCTAGCCTTTTCAAGGGCTTTTAAGCTCTAAGTTTTAATATGGAGATTGGTGGCTTTTTTACTCATTTTCATTCCTGCAATGATTCATGCATAAAAAAAAAGGAACAAAACTCAAGTGATGAATCAGTCGTGTCTACTCCTAACAGAGAACTTAGCAAAGAACCTATTTTAAATTATAGCTTTTGGCACTTTGTTACTAGCTGTGTATAACAAAGGACATAATTTATTTCAATTTCTTTAGTTGAATCTACCACCAGTCCTGAAGATAACACAGATTAACAGACATTTTCTCCCCCATCAACATCTATCTTCCGGTACCACGTTACTAGGCTGCCTATACTCAGTACCTGTGTGGTACCATTACCACAGATCACACGTCCAAAAGACCTCAGCAACTACAAGCTAGTAGCACTGACCTCACATCTGAAGAAGACCCTCGACAGGCTAGTACTGAAGCATCTTCAGCCCCGGTTAGGTCTCCATTGAATCAACTGCAAAAGCCTATCAGTCTAGCATTGGGGTGGATGATGTCATCATCTACCTCCTGCACCGAGATCGTGCTACCTGAAGAAGCCTGGAAGCACAGTTAGGCTAATGTTCTTTCTCTAGTTTCTCCAGTGCTAACCCCATCCAACCTGGACTTGTGAGGGACAAGCAGTCAGGGGTGGACTACTACCTGTCCCAATAGATATTGGACTATCGCACTGGCTACCCACAGTATGTGAGGATGCAAGGCTGTGTTTCTGACAGGCTGGTCTTCAGTACAGGGCCCTATAAAGAACTGTGCTAGCACTATTCCCGTTCACTCTCTACACTGCAGACAGTTACCAACCTAGACTGTCATCTGCAAGAGTTTCCTGATGACTCTGCCATAGTTGGCCTTATTAAAAGTGAGGATGACTCAGAATAAAGACAGTGGACTCAGGAGTTTGTGGACTAGTGCCAGCAGAACCATCTCCAGTTCAACACGGGAAAACCAGGAGCTGGTGGTGAATTTCCACAGGGGCAGACCCACCACACCAACACCAGTGAACATCTAGGGAACTGAGACCCTGAGTCCCTCACCCAGTGGTTTTGGAGAGCTTGCCAAAGTGATAGAATTATGATCCCTCTTAGCCATGGACTGACCTCCCCAAAGCTCGACCTTAACATTACTGAAGCAGTGTAAGAGTACAGAACAGAAAGAGGCCAACAAAGAAGAGCTTTGCACGTTCTTTAAGAAGAAGCCTGGAGAACTATTCCTAAAAACTGCATAGAGAAATGACAAGAATGCTATCTACGAGAGTTCAGCCTGTGGTATATAGAATATGTAGGATAAAGGTTTTCATACCAAAGTATTGACTTTAAAGCTCGGTAAAAATGTGAAAACTAGATTTTCATGTATGTATGCAGATGTTCCAGTACATCTTTGAACGTCCTTTTTTGTGGCAAAATATAAAGGACAGGTGCTTCAGGACGGTATATTCAGGACTTTACTGTGCTGTATAAAAGTTAGATTATTTGAGTTAACGCTGGCCTAGTACATAAAACCTGCACAAACTGAAGCTGATTCAGCTGATGTAACACATGACATCCAAAAACTGCTGATAATGGTGCTTACAACCAAACTGTTTTTTATTGCATTGCTCAACACCACAGTGCTGTGGACAGGAATTTCTCAGGCTAAAGCATTACTACTGCTGAGTGAAAACAACCTAAGAAATGTATTTTTATATACTTTTATATCAGCCTATTTATGTAAAAGTAGCTTTTTCAATGAAACCTTCAAGAATATCATCGCAGCAGAGGTATGTAACACACATTTGAAGATTATTCAGTGTGCTGCAGTCTCACATACTTAATTCATCCATTCTCTTCTGCTTATCCTTTTTCATGGTTGCCTAGGATGGGCTTTTTCAGAGCCTATCCCAGGTGTCCCAAGAGGCAGGCTACACCCTGGACAGGTCGCTACTCTGTCGCAGGGCTAACACATAGACACAGACAACCATTCACACTCGCATTCAATTTAGAGTTTCGAACGAACCTATCCCCGCTAACTACATGTCTTTGGACTGTGGGAGGAAGCCGGAGTACCCGGACAGAACCCACGCAAACACACGGAGAACATGCAAACTCCACACAGAAAGACCCTGGCCTGATGTCAGAATTGAACTCAGGACCTTGTTGCTTTGAGGCAGCCATCGTGACACCGTGCTGCCCTACCCCTGGATTTACTTACTTTAGTTGATCTGTACCAGGAACCCAAGAACTTCTTATTTGAGTTCTTTTTTCCTCTTGTTTCTGTACCAGCCAATCACCATCTCACTCAAGAAGGCATACTCATCTTAGACTATTTATTATCTTTATGCGCATTAGTATGTAAGCCTTTTGGCTTAACATGGCATTTCACACACAGTGGGAGTCATGCTTTCAGGTCCACAATGAATGACCGTCTTCATGTCTGCGGACGACAAAACAGACGTGGAGACGGTCATTCATTGAGGACCTGAAAGTGGTCGATCTTTCATGGGACGAGGCTGAAGATGTGGCTGCAAATCGAGCTCGTTGATGATCCCTTGCCGCCCAATGCGCCATCTGGCGCAAGAGGAACCAAGTCTAAGTAAAGGGAGTCATGCAGACCAACAAGGCTCATCTTTAAAATATGTCTCAGAACAGGTTCGTTCTAAAACACACCAAAGGTATTCCAACAATTTTTTAGCATAGCTGCAAGAGTTTGAAACCAGATAATATCACTATGTAACACATTCCTCAATCAAGGAAGCAGCACTTGTTTTCCATAGAAATCAGTTGTACTAAAAATATCACAGAATGAACTGAAAGTGTCAGAGCTATAAGTATGATGTGATGTTTCTGAGATATTATTACTGCTGCATTATGTTTATGTTGCATTTTATGTCTTAAGTGGACCTTCTTTTAAAAGTGTTTTTAACTATTTTATTTAATAACGGGCAGTTTGACCAACAGCGATACATCATAGTCATCATATTCATCCAGTTTGTAGCACTATTGTCCAGTCAGGATCGGATAACCATAAGAGGCGTTTTCCATGAGCTCAGAAAAAAACTTTAAAAATCTTTATATGTTTTAAGAAAAGGGAAATGTTCATTCTATAAAGAAAAACACAAATCAAGTAATTTCATCAGAAAATTTTAAATCATCACAAGTAGAAAAATGTGGTTTTCATTAGACAGCAGGGGTAAGAAAATAGTAAAAGAGTTAACTAAATACAGTACTATAATGTACTTAAGTAGAAGTATAAAGTACTATAAATTAAATAAAAAAATTAAGTACACGTGCTTCCATGTTTGGAAAAGATACATAAGTACACTAAAAGTAAACTTAATTACATGTCAGTTTTCAATGTAATTTAATTCATAAGTAAATTTGTAAAATGTTCGCATCAGGTCAAATAAAATTTGACCTGATGCGAACATTTGTGCTGGGTATGAACTTTCCGCACATTTCCTCAGTGATTAATTATAAATAAACCATTAATGTACTCAAAATTATTGCCTTGTTTTCATGATGGGTTTTTCTGTTTCTGCTTTTTTTTCCATTGTATGTTCCAACACTGCCAACCCAGCAGAAACCTCTGTTTCCATATGAGACAGCTTTTTTTCACTTAGGTCTTATAACTACATGTTATCATCCTGCATGAGGATTTGTGAATGTTAGTAAAACGTTATCACAGTATAGACAACAATCTCATAGCTTAGTATTCTGTGAAAGGACATCACAGAGGTCAAGATAAGAAAGACGAGCTAAAGACAGATCCAGAGTCAGTTTCCTGTCAACACTGACCTAAAAACTATAAGATGTCCAATCCAATCCATCTTTATTTATAAAGCACTTTCTGGGGTGGCTGTAGCTCAGGTGGCAGAGCAGGTCAGCCACTAACCAGAAGGTCGGTGGTTCGATCCCAGGCTGCCTCCTGGCTGCATGCCAAATATCCTTGGGCAAGATACTAACCCCGTGTTTGCCTACTGGTGGTGGTCAGAGGGCCCGGTGGCGCCAGTGTCCGGCAGCCTCGCCTCTGTCAGTGCGCCCCAGGGCAGCTGTGGCTACAACGTAGCTGCCATCACGAGTCTTATCTCTAAAGGCAGATCGTTCACAGTTTTGGATCTGCTACAGGAAAAGCACGATCTCCTCGAGGTTTACGCTCAGTCCTGGGTACATTCAGGAGCAGCTGATCAGCTGACTTGAGAGAGCAGGTGAGTGTATAAGGCTGTAGCAGCTAAGAGAGATAAGATGGGGCTAGGCCATGGAGGGCTTTAAAAGCAAATAAAAGAATTTTTAAATGAATCCTAAAATGAATGGGCAGCCAGTGAAGTGAAGCTAAAATAGGGCAAATGTATTCAAACGTTCAAGTGCCAGATAAAAGACGAGCTGCAGCATTTTGCACCCTCTGTAAACGAGTAATGTATGAATCACTGATCCCTATATAAAGTGCATTACAGTAATCCAGCTGAGTGCTAACATAGACGTGGATCACTGTCTCAAAGTGCTGCTGTGACAGCTGCCTGAGCAGCAAGAAGCTTGATTTTACAACTGCCTTAATCTGTCACGTTCAGAGGCCACTTTCAGCCCCAGGTTTGTGACAGTTGGCTTATTATACTGGGCCAAGGTATCTAAATACACGTTGGAGGTCAAAAACCAAAAACATTCACCTCAGTTTTCTAGTCATTAAATCTGAAAAAGTTAAGAGTTAAGCTTTAATGTCATCAAGACTGAAATAATGGCTGTATGGAATATGTGCCTTTTTCACTTTAACTTTATTAGTAATTAACATCATTTCACATGTGTGGTTCTTGTCAATGTTGAAGCTACAATTAAATTATAATTTCCCACAAGGGACTCAAGAACCTATGGAAGCCCGTTTCCGCCACTAAAAAAAAAAAAAAAAAGGATCCATAACTCAAAATTTCGAGTTATTTTCTCGAAATTTCGACATATTAACTCGAAATTTTGAGAAAAGCAACTCGAAATTTCGAGTTAGTGCTGCCAATCAGTAATCTACGTGAATGACGTCATTTCCTTGTTACCCGGAAGCTGAAGCCCTCAGCTACAAATGCTACAGCTAAGCTACCGGTATTACATCCAGTCGTGAATGCACAGATTGCTGAGTGTTTTCAGCCTGGCTTCACAAATGATGAAATCCCTGTGTTATTAGCCAAATCACATGACATTACTATCAGCAAACATACTTTAATTTGTTGGGATCCGTTTTTGAGTGCGCGGTCCTGCGCCATATGCTTCCGGGTAACAAGAAAGCGACCTCATTCACGTATATTTTTGATTGGCAGAGCTAACTCGAAATTTCGAGTTATATTTCTCGAAATTGAGAAAATAACTAATTTCGAGTTATGGATACTAGTTTTTTTTAGTGGCGGAAACAGGCTTCCATAAGAACCTGAAGCAATCTGGGTGTTATGAAAGAGGCATTTTGGTTCAACAACCTCACAGGATTTTTCCTCTTACACTTCCTGGCAGGGTAGAGAAATCCTGTAACAGTTTCTGAAATAGTTGGACCAGCCTATCTGACACCAAACTCCTTCTGAAGCCATTTGAACTGAAACACTATACTTAAATGCATTGTCTGTTGAATAGGCATACATCTGACAGAGCAGTTGATCTAAACTATAATAAAATGAGTCATGATAAGTGACTGATGCAGACAGACCAAAGATCCAGCTCAAAAGGTTTATTCAGATGAACAGATCAGAAACATTTCCAAATGTCAGACAGCTTAGAAGCAGAGCCATACCCTGATAACATCCATCTCTCCATGTGACATTTCACACAAACACCACAACATACAAGAACTGATGCCAGCTTTAAAGCCAGGAAATCAGGAAAGAAATCAGCTGGAGCAGAAGTGAGTTTACTTCAAAGCCTGTGTTGTTAACATGCTGACTCCAGGCTCACTTCTACGTCTCAGCATTTAGCTCTTGTCACCCAGAGTGTGCTTGTCAAACAGGTACTCTGCCATCTTGTTGTTGTGGGCATCCATGCGGGTGAGGTTAGTGATGTGGTCACCCAGCTTCTTGATGGACTTCACCTGCTCATCCAGGTAGTGGCTCTCCAGGAAGTCACACAGCTGGGAAAACAAACTACAGTTAACATTTGATGATTTGTCAAACATACACAGCATGAACTAGTTCAGTCTTTAACCCCAAACTCTTCCCTCCAACTCCCACTTACATGAGGGTCATTATGCTGAGAAGCCAGCTTGTGCAGGTCCAGCAGAGCCTGGTTGACATTCTTCTCCAGCTGCAGAGCACACTGCATGGCCTCCAGCCCGCTGCCCCACTCGTCACGCTCTGGTTTCTGCACAACAAACAATTCTGTTAGAGACTGAACACTTGTTTTAAGCTCTGTGTACACATTACACACTAACGCTAACAACAAGAGAACAAGTGTCATAACACTGCTCATTAATCCCAGTTTCTGTGTTAGAGACACAGTCAGGTATGTCACAGCAGGACTGGTTCAGTTTGTACACACCTTGATGTCCTGGAGTAAGACGCGACCTCCTCTCTTGTTCTGGAAGGACAGCAGCTTGTCAGCGTGCTCCCTCTCCTCATGGCTGTTCTCCTTGAAGAAGTGGGAGAAGCCTGGCAGGGCCACATCATCACGGTCAAAGTAGAAGGCCTGACAAATCAGACACAGGTTATTAGTACACAGCACCAATTCTTCTGCAAATACAGCATCGTGACAAACAGTTATGGAGACAGACATGATTCATCACCAATAGTTCAGCTGGTTTAGACCGAGGTAACTGCTGAACTCGAGACTAAAGAAAAGCCAAACGAAGCACGACGCAGCATTTGGGTTTTTCGGTGATGTGTTTGGGGTGAAAATACACTCCGCATCTGGCAACCTGCCCAACTGTGATAAACAACCAACAAACGAGCTGCGACTGAAATCATGCATTACTGAAATTAGCAACAACATACCGGACTTTACATTTAACGACTCTACTCCGTTCTCTTTGTCTAGCATTAAGCTAATATAGCTTGAGACTAAGGTTATTACAGACATCAGCATCACATGACGTGTTCTCACCATAGAAGTGTAGGTGTAAGACGCAAACAGCTCCATGTTCACCATCCGGTTGATGGCGGCCTCGCAGTCGCGGTGGTAGTTCTGGCGCACTTGGGACTCCATTTCGGCTGGCGTTTCTTGTGCTTTTTATTAACAAAAACGGTGCAAAAATAAAGCTTCACGTCGACTTTATGTGTAGTGTTCAAGTAGAAAAGGATTTTTCTTCCGAAGTGCAGAGTAGCTGAAATACAAAGCGGGACGAAGTCAAGAAGTTCCGTTCAAACACTGTTGAAGCAAAAACTCCTCAAAGATTTCTCCCCTGGTGTGAAACGGCACACTCGCGGGTCCCTGTATTTATACTCCACCGGAAGTGCTCGTGCAAGATGTGACGTATGTTTCCACCAATCACTGAGCCGGGGCGTCTGTACCAGCTGTGACTCACAGGATGAAGTTGCATTTTTTTCTCCTCCTGATTCGTAGAAATCTCATCATCCACTTTAATGTTTAATGTGACCTGCTGGGAGATAGTCACGTGCAATGAAAAAGCATTTTCCGTAGTTCAACAGGAAATAAGCAACATATATAAGATATTTAACGATAAATCTCAAAACGCGTAAAATCGCTTCTTTGTTTAATACGTACAATGCTGTGCAAAAGTCTTGAGCCAAAGCTGATATTTCTTTTTCAAGTAGCCAGACCTCAATAATTCCCAGTTCTGAAGGGCGTTTGAAGTTTTTATCTGGACAAGTTTTTTAAACAAATGTTTTTTGCTTGTTTAATAAAGGGACTTAAGACTGATCTTTGAAACATTCAAGCCAAAAAGGCACAAAACCCAAAGGTTGACCCAATTGTGTTGATATATAACAGAAAACTTTTTAAATTGCATCTTTAGGCGCTTTGTTACTTGCAGCCTGTCAATAAAACACACACATTCTTTTGTTGAATCAATGAAAAATTCCAAAAACAACCTGTTTAGACGGGCATTCGTTCTAACCAACAAGTACAAAAGAAGAACACTTTTGCATATTATTGTAGTTAATGGTTACATAAAAGCAGCATAAACTGAGGCAGAGTTACGCCATAAATCTAACACGTGACATCCAAAAACTGCTGATAATGGTGTTTACAACCAAAGAGTTTCTTATTGCATTGCATTGCTCAACACCACAGCACTGTTGGCAGACATTACCAGCAATAGTAGAAGCTCCCAGGCGGAAACATTACTACTGCTGGGTAACACAAAACGAAAACTAAGACATGTATACACATTTTTGTATTAGTCTGTTCATGTAAGAGTATCGTGTTAGATGAAACTTGTCCTTGAATAGTCTCACTGCAGCTGAGGTATAAGTGTAACACAACGTCACATACTCAATCCTTTCTATGTAAAGTGCATGTAGAAGTAAATCCACTCATGATATGTTTTTAATAGAAAGCCCAAAACACATACAGTAAGCTTTAATATTCATCTTCATGTAATCATAAATATCTCTTCTGTACGTTTATCTTTAACTTGACTTTGTCTTTACATCAAGTCAAGCACTACAAGACAACACCTACAGCGGTGTGAGCAGTACTTTCCCACTGTGCCCGAGAGACCTGCCAGTCTGAACAGGTGTGCTGGTAATCACGTGTTCCCAGCACGAGGACGGAGCCTGCATTTTCTTTGCTGCACCCTTTCAGCTTCATTTTCTAATAATAAAATGAATGAAAGAACATCACTAGACTTGCTTTTAAGCAGTTGAAATGACAGAGAAAGCCTACTGATCTACTCTTTCTTTCCCAGTGAATAACTTCCACCATGTCTGCTTGTCTTAGAGTAATTGATACCTTCCTGCACACTAAGGAGAACATATGTAAGCCTTTTGGCTGAACGTGTCATTTCACACACAGTGGCAGTCACGTAGGCCGACACCGCTTGTCTCTAAAATATGTCTCAGAACAGGTTTAGTTCTCCTTATGATTTGCTGTAGTGTGTGATTTTAGCTGACACGTAATGTACGAGAGTAAACAATACCTCTCTCAAACACATCAATGATATTGCAAAGGTTACATCTTATTAGTTTGACACATTTTAAATAGTGGTACAAAATTATGGGTTTTTTTTCAAGGTACAAGAAGGTGATAGTTTTGTTACTCGCTATCTACACAGTATATATGTGTTTGCACATCTGTAAATAACTCTCCTGCCACGATGTTGGAATTATAAAAGCAAATGCATGTAACGAATTCTAAGGACGGATTTATTGTAGGACAGGCCATTAATCACACTGATGATTATTAGTTATGACTTGTGGAAACATGCGTGGGATTAAATAAGCGTTTCCTTCTTCTTACTTCGTTTTGAAAATGTTGTTGTTATTTTTTCCTTATGTTTCCTTTTGTTTGTTTGTGCTTTTTTTGTAGTTGCTGTTGTGTAATTTTAACATGTTCAAAATAAAGCCACATTACATTTTTAGCATAGTTGCAAGAGCTAGAGACATCATTACATAACACATTCCTCAGTCAGAGAAGCAACACTTGTTTTTCCAGAGCGTCAGAGCTACAGGTGTTACATATGATGCATTTATACCTGTAGACGTTTAAGTTGGAGCTGTTTTAACTGTTTTATTTGCCAATGGGCACAGCAATCATCATATTCTATAAGATTTGTCAGTAGCGGCGCTGTCCAATCAGGACCATGTACTAATAAGAGACATTTTCCATGACCTCAGAAAAAAAAACTTAAAACACCTCTACATATATTTCAAGATAAAGGAAAATGGATTCAGAAAAACATAAAGGTGTTAATTTTGTCAGAGTATTCAGAATCAGTGGAGAAATTTGTAGTTTTTGGTACGGAGCAAGGGTAAGAAAACTGCAATCTGAAAAGTTATAAAACTGTTAAATAAATAATGACCTGAGTAAAGACACCAGTTCCTGTGTCATATTAAGAAATAAGGAAGTAGACATAAAAAGTTCCATAAAATGAAAAAAATCAAATACATGTTGTATTTAATGCCAGCCCAATAGATAGCTTTGTGTTCACATGGCTTTTATGTCACTCAAGTCTTATAACTAAATTTCATCCTGCAGTAAAAATGATTGTTAATAAAAGGCTTTCACAGTATAGAGACAACAATCACATAAGTTAGTGTTCTGTGAAAATGGAGGAACCACAGAGCTGAAAGGAAGGAAGGACGAGCTAAAGACAGATCCACAGTCACTGCTCACTTATCATCGTACTAAAAAGCACTGTAAGCTGTCCTGTGTTGACGATACTTCACCAACACCTGCAACAACACATAAGCACTCGTCATCAAGTGGCTACACTTGCTTTGTTTTCCACTCTCATGCTTAACAAAGATGACAGAGCAGTTCAGACAGCAGCTTTGCCATCTTTATTTTGTGCACTCTCGTGTAAGACGATGAGTCCGGGTTGTACCATCAGGTTCAGCTGAGTGTTGTGCGATGTCATCGCTGTGAGTCAGCATTCTGCAGCCGCCAGCACCCGTCTTCCTTTTTCTCTGTTCTGCTTTTGTTGTCACAGGGCCGTGAGAGGGAGGACACCTCGTGATCGCATCTCATTGTACGTTTACCTCAGTGCTCTGCTGGATGGGACCGGTTTGGAAAAACGAACAAGGAACAGAAAGTGTGAACGAAGGAACCAAAAGTGTACTTGAGTTACCGAAACTGTTTTTGACCAGTTATCTGTGTGAACTAGTAGTAATTAATGAAAAGAACTGTATTCATACTTTCTCATGTTTGTTAGGCACATTTGTTCAACTCATGTAGGCATGTAGACGTGGTGAAGATGGTTCGCTGATGTTCAAACCGAGGATCAGAAAATGTGATTTACTCTGAATGTGGCACGGCTGTTGGTGTCAGACTGGCTGGTCCGAGTATTCCTGAAGCTGCTGACCTGCTGGGATGTTTCCAACCAAGGTTTATTTAAAGGAAAGAAGATATACAGTGAGCTGCAGTTCTCTGGGTTAAAATGCCATGTTGGTGTCAGAGGTCAGATGAGAAAAGTCAAACTGCTTGAAGTTGACAGTAAAGCAACAGTAATTCAAATAATCACTTGCAGAATAATATCTCCGAACACCCAGCATGTCAACCCTTGAGCTACAGCAGCAGCAGACCACACCAGGTGTCACTCCTGTCAGCTAATAACAGGAAACTGAAGCTAAAGTTTTTGATGCATGCATCCAGCAGGATAAACTATTTCACAAAGCTCAGGTCATCGCAAACTGGTTTCCTGAGCATGACAGTGAGTTCACTGCACTCAATATCAATCCAGTCGAGCACCTTTAGGATGTGGAGGAATGGGAGACTAGCATCATGGACGTGCAGCTGACAAACCCATCGTGTCACATGGGCCAAAGTGTCTGAGGCTTGTTTCCTGCACCTTGTTGAATCTGAAGAAGTAGAGATGTTCTGGAGACAAAAGGGGGCCGAGTGTATATCACCAACTCACAATGGTTGCCTCGAGGCACTTTTACAAAGGAAAAACGCTACAATAAGAGAGAAAACTCTAACAATCAGAAGCACTTGGATACAGTGGAAAGAAAGAACTCCCTTTTAACAGGAAGAGACCTCCAGCAGAACCAGGATCACAGTCACAGTGCCACAATCAAACATATGAGCCAGTAGGTTTACAATGTGCAGTGGCGGCGCTGCTGTTTTCTTATAAAAAATAGATAATGCAGGAAGCACATTTATATTTCTTTAACCTATTCCATGCATAAAATAATTTGAGACGCTGATCAAATCAGTAGTCCGGATTTATTCATTTAAGAAGTGTTGATGCAATACGTGTAGCAGAGAAAAACAGCTTTCAAAGAATCTACAGAAGAATTCTGCAACAGCACAGACAGCTGTAGAAACATAGCTTAAACATTAGAAGCTAGAAAAGCTAATGTATTTGTGAGTAATGGGAAAAGAAAACAATAAATATACATTTCCAGACAATCGTTTTCTTTAAATATTCGTTTTTAAACAGACACACTTGACATTTGTTTGTTTTATTTCACAATGTGAATTTGGAAACAAATGAAATGTCACTTGGAATGTTTTTGCACGACAGAGTCAGATTTGACCTTTCATGGCTACAAATTACAGTATTAATGTACAGCAAAAGACACATGACACAGGAAGTTGGATCCATGTACTGCTGCTTTTTGTTTGTTTTGCTGAGTCACTGACAGATCTGTAAGGCTGACGCGGCTTCTAGTTGCAGAGTATGCATAGTTCCCCCCAGCTGAGATATTTCAATGGAGAACTCTTTTCAGTGCAGTTAAACTGGACTCCCTTTGGTGTGATTTGATTGCTCAGATGCGAACAGCATAATTAGCACCAAGATGCAGACCATAATTCTTTAGAAGCTCCAGGAGTGCAAACTTCAGCTAAATGCTTGTTATTCTGACACCGGGGCAAATCACACAAACTGTAGCTGCTTCTGGCAGCTTGAGAATAAAGCAACAAACACTCTCTGGAGTTCAGGGTTTTTATACGGGGCACTCACAAGACCGTTCTGAATGAACAGCGGACGACAGAGATGCAGTCCAAAATTTTACATTTTGGGTGGACACTTTTCTTTGGAAAATATCATTAGATTTTAAGTCGAAGGGCTCTGCACATTTGATTTGTAGTAAACCAGTAAGTAAAGAAATACATCATAGCTCCACAGAACATTTGCAGGCATGAAGTGTGCAGGAGCCGCCCGAGTGGTGCACTGCGAAGCTCGATTAAATCCTCAGTCAGCGATGTTGAGCTTAAAGAGTTTCCTGTGTCACAAAAGTTGCTCTCTTTCTACTAAATCACCATGGTAACTTATGCTGAACACAGCCCGGTGCTTTGGTTTAGAAAGATCCTGAAGTAAAACATTTTCTCTGGATCCGTTCTTTACAGCGTGTTTTAAGTACCTGCATGATTGTTAAGCCAGACTTTATTAAACTGACTGAATGAAGGCCAGCTGTAAAGTTACAGAAGTGCAAACTGCAAAAAAATGAACAAATGTTTTTATACTTCATTCAAATCTGCTGCCTAATCTTATGCACGTAGCTGGATTTGCAGCTACGACAGGAGGAAGCTGAGAACCAGCGTCGAGGTTCCTGTTATCTCCAACTGGGCTTTTAGGTTTTGTCAAGCCAGCGAACACAAACAACGGCTAGCTGTGTTGAAGCCTCTGATACCCGCTGCTTCCTATACGTGTAAGGTTCTGTTGTAGTTAAACCGCACATCTAATGTGTGTTTTAGTTGCTGTTTAGAAACAGGAGCCACAAAGGGTTTTTTCGAGGACCTCTCAGCATACGTCACCAGATTGGAAGTATTTTTTTGGCTTTTCTCTCAGAAAAACTTTAGTACATAAGTGTTGCTGTATTGTCAAAAACAAAATAAAAAATATATATATTGTTCACGTTTATCTGTATTCACTCCTGATCACTGAGAACTACCTTGTGAGCGCCCCCTGCTGTGACCTTTTCTGAATTGCACCTCATTTCTGTCTGTCTTAACTTCTGAGCAGGAAGTGGAATGGCCCCCACAGAACACGCTCAAGCCCATAACACAACTTTATCTATTTAATATGCACTGACCCTGCAACACAGGCGCAATAATCTGAGCCAAAGTTCTCCTGAGGTTTGTCACGGTTCACGTGGATTATTCGTTAACGTGGAAAGAAATGTGAACATGACCTACTTTGAAATAACTTGTGATACCTGATCAGACATGTGAGGGTTAATTAAAAAACGCATAACAGAGGTAGAAAATCAGCAGGGTTATTATCATGATAGCCTGTTATGACTAAAATAAAGGAATTACTAAAGAGCAGCTGTTGTTAATAAACCTGCAGGTTTATTGTTTTGACTAATCAAGCAAAACGTTGCAGTAGTTCTAATGGATGTTACTTTGGCTAGCATTGTTTTTTATATTTATTTAAAAACCAAAATGACAAACTCAACAATGAATCGATTCTTCTGACGGGCAGCTACTGCTCTGCTCGATAATCTTCAGTAAACCGACATACATTTAATGAAAACAGTGAAATGTTTTTAGGGTCTCTGCATTGACCGTCACAGGGACGTAAAAGGGAAAAACCTTTCGTCTTAATCACAGTGAATCGCCACATTTTCCATTTTAGGATCATTTTTAAACCATGTTGGCAACAAAAATCAGCTCATAAGTCAGCAACACTGTTAACGTGTGAGCTGCATTGAATCCCTCGTCTGTCTATTAAGTGCTTTGTGTCAGCCATTCCTAATATAATCTCAAAATGTAATTTAACATCGAATGTTTTTGCTTTTAAAAGCCCTCCTCCCCTTCTGTCGCCGTCTGGCCTGTGATGATTTCTGCTTTTTCAGGTCACAGTCAAACGCTCCATGATCCAAACTGTAACTCTGTTCCTTCTTCCTGCCGTTCTGTTTTAAGCTGTAGGAATCCACACACTCTTCCACTGCACAGCGCTTCTCCACATTTCTTCCAGGAATGACGGACGGCACCGAGTCCAGTCTAGCTCCCCGTCTTTCCCTTCCTGGTCCTCACACAGGCGCAGGGTTTTTAGCGGACTAGTGCAGGTGTACTGGAGGTACTGGCAGCCCTGCAGCAGGAAATCAGAAACAGTGAAGTGAGTGTAGGCGATTATATGAGGCAGGCCTAATTTGGGAGAAGGAAGTCAATCCTACACTCAGGAGCTCAGTTTAATGCAAAATGAGTTAGCTAAAAGAGTTAGCCTCACCTCAGCACTGCCCCAGTACCAGATGGCCTTGATGACACTGTGATTAGCCAGAGCCACAGTCAGCTGGTCTCGACTTCCTGTAATAACGTTTACCAGACCTGCTGGCAAGTCCGAGGACTGGAGCACCTGAGAAAGAGGAGAAGGAAAAGGTGCAATAAAGATAACAACCGGTTTTTATGATTCACAGTGCTTTTTAATGCAGGTCAAGCTGAGGAAACCGAAGACTTGCTTCAACTCTGCAGTCAAGTTTTCATCTTAAATGAAAACAGATCTGCACACAAGTTCACACTGACAGCCTCGTGATCGACTGCAGCTTAAGCTGCGCTGACCAAGCACTTTTAATGCTGACCAACTTAGAAAAACTGACTAGGCTAGAAACAGGCCCGCAACATTAAGGTACAATTTAAGACTTTCAAACTCTCCATTAGGAAGCATTATCTAACCAACAGTCCACTCACCTACGTCTTTTTCTTTCTTTTTTTTTGCTTAGGCTGTACAAAAACATTTAGGCACCATGTCTTACAATAGCAGGCCAACCAAACATGTTCTGGGGGAACTCAGAATAGATGCAACACTGAAAGGATCTGGAACTGCACATAACTAAAACAATCATGACACTATAAGCAGACTTTTCTAAAACCTTTGCACATTATTTCCATTTGAGTAAACAGCTGTTCTTTCCAAGGTTTGACCTGATTAAAAACATCTTCAGAGCTTCTTTGCAACACGTAAAGCAAAACACGTGCATGCATGTTAGACGTGACCTGACAAGGTCAGCCGCACAGAGCTGTGCAGATTTAGGGATTACCCTCAAACAGCTAGGTGCAGACATGTAACACTCATCCAGTGATGATTTATTTCAGTTCAATTCATTTCATGTGTTCAACGCATGAAGACTCCTTTATCCTCGGCTCACATCCCTTATGCCTGCACAGCCTGTCCTCAAATTATTATTAAGAGGCTAACACTTAGACAGATCACTATTTACCATCACACCAACAGCCACTTTAGAGTCACATGTTAGCTGAGCCACAAGCTCAGCTTCATGGTTGTTAGTATGCTCGTTGTCGTGACCGGTGATCAATGGCTACGAGGACTGTTCACAGAGCTGGTGAACGGCTGTAATCACAGCGCAGAATGACATACTGAGAGACTCTTCGTGTAATTGGTCTCTTTGGCTACGTTCACACTGCAGGCAAAAGCGCATCAAATCCGATTTTTTTGACCCTATGCGACCCATATCCGATCATGCTATGACAGTGTGAACGGCACAAATCCGATATTTTCAAATCCGATCTGGGTCACTTTCGTATGTGGTCCTGAATCCGATACATATCCGATGTTTCAGAAAGCGACTGCTGTTTGAACGGTCAAGTCGCATTAAATCCGTCTTTTACGTCACTGACACAAGACAGACGCCAATTATCAGCACCGGAGAAGCGCCCGATAAGACATCGCGAACGCTTCCTGGCCACCCGGTGAAACTGCTGGGAAGACAACGTCGGAGAAACGTGAACATTTTATTTGTACTACATAATCTGCAGATTCTGACAGAAACCTGCAGCTATCCTTTGAAGCACCGCTCCTCTCTTAAACAGCAATAAGGATCATTATTAGGTTATTTACATTATTATGTAAATAACAAAATAACTTAAAGCAAAAATTGGGAAACGTGAAGTCCGAAGTCTTTATATTAAGGCCATCAGTCAAACAATATTGTTTGCTCTGTGTCTAAACAGAGCGCGTTGTGTGTGACATCTTCTTTTGCACATGCGGGCCGCTTTGAGCGTTCACACTAGAGCTCGTTTGCTGTCGCATTTTATCTGTAGTGTGAACGAGCAGACAAAAAATTCGGATTTGATCAAAAAAATCGGAATTGAGCATTAAGACCTGCAGTGTGAACGCAGCCTATGACTCCCTGCCCAGGACGTGCACCTCGAGTGTAAACAGAGTGCAGCGTCCTGAGCAATGTGAGCAAACTGCTGCAGTAAACGAGAAACGCCAGCAAACGTGGCGGTGGACACAAAATGGACAAAAGCCTTTATTACTATTTTTGCTTAACGGCGCTTCTTATCACGTCTGACTGGCGTTTCTGCGCGTGCATGATTATGTCATGCTGACGACTGAATTTAAAGTAAATCGACATGCTCACACAGGTGCCCGCGCATGTTTAAAATGGCTGCAGGGTGGCGAGCCTTTCCTCTAGAATGACAGCAGCTCTGCTTCTGACCCACACAGTGTACTGACATTCATACAAACCTGGGCAGACTTTTCTTTTTGTGTAGACTTTTCTATTCACTTGTACAATCACTAGTTTGACCCCCAAGTTAAGACGATATTCAGGTCAGCTGCCTCTGAATAACAAAGACGTATTGCTTCAGTTCGTGTTACTTTTGTTCCACCGTGTTTGACTTTGTGTTCCGACTGAAACATGCAACTTCTTTCTAAAGGTTCCCTGCCACTTGCCACGCAGCACATTTATACACTTACCTTAATGAATGCCAAGACAGGCAGTGGATACTTTTGACTGGGGACCATAATAACAGCATTGCCTGTGGCAATAGTTGCCCCAAGCACGGTTACCATGGAGAGGAGGGGATTGTAGTCAGGTAGGACGACCCCCATGACTCCCAGGGCTTCAGGGATGGAGAGAGCGGAGCCAGAGTTTGGCATGGGCTGAAGGAGAGGGAAACAACGAGCGATCAGACGGCCTCAGCTGATACTTTTCTATCATGTTTCAGCATCTTTAGCAGCTTTGAGTAACATGAAAGGTCTCACCAGCGCTCCTCCCTGGACTTTGTCACAGTAAGCGGCCCAAACGCTGAGCCTGGTAATGCTGAGCTCCACCTCCTCCTCAGCCTCGTCCACTGACAGGCCGGTCTGTGTGTTGATTGCTGCAGCTATGTCCCGCCTCTTCGCCTCAAGGCCCTTGGCCAGAGAGTAGAGTGACTGGGCACGTGCAGACGGGCTCTTTTTCATCCAGCTGTAAGAGACAAAGGCATTCAAAGAAATACAACAATAATAATATAAATAAAACAAAAGCCTGATGCCATTTGTTGGGATTTATGTGTCCGTCAGGTTAAGCTTCATTACGTGGATAAAATCTATCAACTGTTAAAGACTGCCGATGAGTAATGGCCACACGTCCTGCTTCACAGCTTGTGTTTGTGAGATTTCAGTGAACTCTGTAAGCAGTTTGTGTCGAGTTCATGACTCTGCACTTTGTCTTCTTATCTGTTCCCACAGTCAAGTTGTACATTGACTGATGGCAAACGCACACAGCCCGGCCCTACAGTAACCAGCTGATAAGAGCAGATTAAGAACACAATGTTCTACATGGAAGGCTCAGAGGACTCATCTACATGTTGTGTATATGGAGTAAAATGTAACAAACAACATTAAAGTGGATCTACGCTGCTCAGTTCACTCTCCAGATTTCTGCTTTGTGACTCTACTCGTCGAACAGCCTCGTCTGACTCCAAGTTAAAAATATTAACATTTCTTTAGTGGCTCTGTCGTAGACGCAGAACTTCATTTTAAATCCTTCAAGGTCTTAAATAATCACATCTTAAAATCCTCATATTACCGTAGTATACCAACAAAGCACTCTGCTCTCAGACCGGCAGTGTCTCAATGCACAATCAGCTTTCAGCCCTTCTGTGGAAGCAGGTGCAGGTGTGGGTCTGGGAGCTGAACCCCGTCTCCACTTTAAGAAAAGACTTGAAAGAACCTGTGAAACCATCCAGAAATACTACAGGGATGATTTGTACCTACGTCATTACTTGATGGCTTTTCCACTAATATAGTGACTACATCTTGGAAAATCTGTGCAGTTTCATAAACTCTCAACAGCATCTGTTGTGCGAGTACACAAACCTCAGTTGTGTTTGTGGTTTTTTTGAATGACCTGTACGTGTTTGTGAACACGTACACGTAGTTTGCGCTCTCACCCTGGCTGGACTTTGACAGCAGCCTCCACAGCATTGCGAACGTCCTTCCGGCCCCCGTCTGGGCAGTAGGCCAACAGACCACCACTACCACCTGGTGGCTGCACAGCCACACTGCAGCCAGACACTGACTTACATGCTTTACCAGCAACAAACTGCAGGTGGGACTGAGGGGCTCTAGAAAAACGAAAGAAAATGTAATGATGCGATTAGTGCTGTGCAACACATTTTTCCTGCAACATTTACCAGCTATAATGCTTCACAAACATACCTGGCAGGGTCCGACTCAGCAGGAATGATAGGTGGGGACGTTTCTGTTCCGAACTGCGTGTAGTCCATGGAGACGGGAGAGGAGCGAGGAAGAGGGGGGGAGGAAGAGGAGGGGCGTAGAAACTGGTACAGACCCTGACAGGATAAAGAGGGGATATAACTATCGAGTGATTTATGTGGGCGTGTTTAGTAGGGATGTTTTGCACTGCAGGAGCTGGTGTCTATGGTGTCTATGGAGCTGGAGACCAATAAGAACCTCATATCTAAAGACCGAGGTTATTAGTGCTGCGGGGCTATATGAGCCTAACAGAAAATACTAAACTAAGGACGGTGAGACGACACCCAGGGGACGTTGAATTCAAACATTGAACTACAGCAGCATGTGCAAGCAGTGTTACTGATCCAGGCTCTGTCGGCCTGTCAAAACAACAAACCTCCTGTCCTCCATCGGTGCAGGTCCCGCTGTCTTTGTGACCGGAGACGGGCAGACAGGGGTCACAGATGGAGTGGGAATTCACCCACACAGAGCCAACTGACAACCTGGCAGGACACGAAGAAGAAATATTCATTTTAAAGGAAATAAATATGAATGTTAGTACTAAATGGACAGTCACGAGATGTGAAGCCGACCATGAAAGTCAATGTATTCGCTTTACACCGAGCACAGGTGGTTGTGACGAAACGACTGTATATGAAAGTAAAAAGAAAAGTCAACAAAGAAACGAAGAGAAGGAGAAAGAGGAAACAGAAGGACAGAGAGCAGAGAATGCAGATGCACCTCTGAGCTGTCTCCAGAGCGAGGGTGAGGTCTTCGGTCCAGATGGATGCTGCCTGACCGTGAGGACTGTGGTTCCCTGCACAGGGCAGAAAATGTTACTCCGGCGCCTTGTTCGACACAGGCCCAGGTCTCTGATTACGATGCAAATGCAACCCTTTAAAAAACCCTCAAACCTTATTCACGTTGGTGTCTTATAGGAGACGTTTTCACATGAAGCTTCTTACCAAGAGTCACGGCTTCTGTGTTGCTTCTGAAGGTCATGAGGGGCAGCAGTGGTCCGGGACAGGGGTTGAGCACACATGGTGAGGAGGGGGCCACCCCACAGAGCACAGTGGAAGGATACTGGGCACCTGACGTGGGATCAGCACAGGACTGAACCAACTGAGGAGAGATCATTTAAAACTGCTAGTTATGGGCAGTAAACTCAGAGGAAATGAAGACAAAGTGGTGCACACCATCAGCAGACGAGTCTAAGGGAACCTTCAAGTTCGTTGAAACTTTTCCTGGCATTAACATTTTTAAACCCTGATGTCTCAAAGTCTTCTTACTAACCGTGGCTCCCAGCTGCTGAGCCTCCTGCACAGCAGCATCCACCCGTTCCCTGTCTGCCTCACTGGGCAGGGTCACACATTTCATCTTGGCCATTCGCAACCGGAGATGGGCAACAACACTGTCCACCACACTCTCCTGCACACACAACACCCAGAAGACCTGCAGGCAGAGGGGAGTCCCGTCAAACAGGCTCAGGGATGCGTCGCTGGAATAGGAGTTACCTCGTCGCTCTATGAGCGTACCTCTTTCTTCTTCCTGAAGGCGGCCTCCATCACCTCATCCACGGCACTGTTAATGTCTGCCGACTCAAAGATGATGAAGGGACAGGTGGAGCCTACGCACGGTGACACCGCCACAGGAACTCCCATCCCTGCTGTGGCCTTACACAGCATCACTCCGTCCTCGAAGAGCAGGGAAACATTTTCTTACACACAGCTCAACCATTTGGACTCCATTTCACTCACTCTCACAAAAACACACACAGTCGTGTTTTCATATCTTAGTGGGGACGTCTAATTGACAATGCTTTCCCTAACCCTAATCATCAAAAAGCAATGCCTAATCCAAACCTCGCCTAAGCCTAACAGTAACCCTGACACCAAAACCACATTAAGAGTCTCAAAAATGCCCTCAAACTCGAAGGGGCAGGCATTTTGTCCCCATAAGGCAGGGGTGTCCAACTCCAGGCCTCGAGGGCCGGTGTCCTGCAGGGTTTAGATCTCACCCTGGGTCAACACACCTGAATCACATGATGAGTTCATTATCAGGCCTCTGGAGAACTTCAGGACATGTTGAGGAGGTCATTTATCCATTTAAATCAGCTGTGTTGGCTCAAGGACACATCTGAAACCTGCAGGACACCTGCAGCTCCGTACCCCTGCCATAAGGGCTGTTGGTCCCAGTATAGTAACATTCCCATTTCTGGTCCCCACAAAGACATGCAAACATGGCACACAAACACACCTCCTTGTTGCCGCAGTAGTTGACGTAACTGATGCTGTGGTTCTGGGCCACTTTGACACCCAGTGTTATGTCACTTCCTGTTAGCACATTAAGAGCCCCAGCAGGAAGTCCTGCTCCTGTAAAAAGCTGAGCCAGTAGTAGTACTGGGGGGGCCGTGCTCTGACCGGGGACAACCACCACAGAGTTGCCTAGAAGGAAGAAGCATTCATTTATACCTCACAGCTCCTCTGACACCACAAATAAAGATAGAAAACCTAAACGATTAAGATGATAACAAATTACAAAAAGAGATAACTGGCTTCTCTCTCATGACTAATCTTAAGCTACACATCTTTGGCCTTTGGATGAATTTTCTGGTATTTAATAAATTTATTAATCAACTAAAGCATGAATCGATGAATATAACCACAGGCTGCAGGGCTCTTTGGTGGTTGATGAGAGAAGTGCTTTGATGTTTTTCCCATATCAAAGATCTGGATACATTTGATAGTAATTAAGATCTAACAGCGGACCACAAAAACCAATTCTGAAAAAGTTGGGACACTGCAGGAAAAGTAAATAAGAACCAAATGAAGCTCTTATAAAATAGTATTTCATCCCAAATGTTTAAACTGAGACATTTCAGTATTTCACTTTTAAACTCAGGTATTAAGACGATTTTGAAATGTTCAGATTTGATGTTAGAGTCAGATTAGGGTTCAGCTACAAACATCAGTGTGTGTTTTACCCATAGCCAGTGCTGGCAGGACTTTGAGCAGAAGAGAATAGAGAGGACAGTCTTTCGAGGTCACCACTGCCACCACACCTGGAAGATAAAAAATAAGAAAAATTACGAAACACCACAATAAAAAGACTGAGAGCATTTTGTAAAGATAGCTGAATTCACTTACCCAGAGGTGTCCAGTCAGTGAGGAGTGTGTCTCTGAGCTGCGCCCAGCTGCTGTAGAACTGCAGCAGCCTGACCAGGGCGGCAGTGGCGCAGGAGGCCTCACAGAGCTCACACAACTCTGAGAGACACTGGCCGTGCTGCCCGAGGACACTCACCAACCTGTTAGAGGACAGAAATTCATCTTTATGTTAAACTGGTGGCTCAAAAACAAAGCAGCGAGGTGTGTGAAGGTGTGTTTGTTGGACCTGAGGAGCACTTTGGCCCTTTGGTTGCAGCTCAGGCTGCTCCAGGACTTGAAACCGTTAACAGCAGAGGAGGCACACTGGGAAATATCAGCTTCTTCAGCGCATGCTGTGCTGCATACAATACTTCCTGGAGAGCAGGCAGGCAAAACACTGAGACCATCATTATCATTAGGATGTTTGTAAAAAGTCTGAAACACTGACTTGTAATGAAGAGGTTTTAACTTCTGTGTAACTGTGTGCTTGGGCTGCTCTCACCTTTAGAATCAGCCAGGGAGCAGCTCCGCCCGTCTGCTGAACAGACAAATTTACCGTCAATGAAGAGACCCAGAGAACGGGAACGATGCTCCAGCCAGGCCTGATGAAGAAGAGAGGGAACAGGGGAAGGATCAGCTCCAGAACAGAGAGACCAACACTCCCACACAGATTCAGTTTTGTTAAAAGGTTACTGCAGATTTATGAAAATCCTTGAATTAAAATAAAAAAGTCTTGCTTCCCTTTTATCAAACCGTGCCTGTATGAGTACAGAGGATGAGGATGCCGAACATCTCAGACAAGCTGTTATCTGGAGTCTTACAGGTAAAGGAGGCCCTTCTAATGTTTTTGCAAATCTAAGCATTTGCATATAAGAGATGTGCATTATTTTGAAAATAAGAAAAGAAAACTACAGTCTATCGTGCTCTCAACATTTTAAATCCACAACATGTTAACATCGTCATTAGCACACTCGTGAAATTATGGCCTGCAGATGAGCAGCACCCAAAACCAAAAAAACCTTTTTACTGGTTGAAGAGACCAATATACATGGCAGTGACTGATAAAGGCGGGTAGGCAAAGTGAAGAGTGTCAGCTATTTACAGACTGAAGACCAAAGTACAGAGCTCAACTCTCTGCAAAGCACCAACGGCATTTTTTAGCAGTGTGTATTAACTGAGCCGTGGTGCTGGTACTATGGTCTCTCATGCGCTACATGATGTGGGCTGTCAAATGACAGCATGCTAGTGGTTTGAGTGCTTCTCCAGTAATTTAGCACTCTTTGTAAACCTTCAATGTCCTGACAGCCACAAAAACCTTTACACAGCTGTTTGCAGATTAGCAATCATAGACTGTACACAGAAGATGGGAGTAGCCAGCTGATTTTACTTAGTTTTAGCAGGCCTGGCACCATGAACGAGGGGTAAACCTTTATTGAGAGATCCCATCTTCTACATTTGGTATTTGGCAGAAGCTCCTGTTAAACTCTTTTCAAGTTCAGGTAAAAAGAGGAAACCCCTACAATGTTTTTCACGGACTACGGTGGGATACGGACATAAAAAAACAATCTACATGAACAGTAATCCCTCGACACATTATAATGTAATTATGTGTCTAGTTCTGTCACATGTTTGTCTTGTGAGGTACACTGGGCTAACGGTTAAGCAACTTCACGAGTCCAATAACTTATATATAGGTATCCGCTAACTCCGCAGCACAGCGTGCTGTGAGTAAGTTTAGTTTCAAAGCAGTCTCCGAATATGAATCTGAACGTAACCTGTGCAGTAGCAGTGCTAGAAGTTGCTGCTGGCCCGTACTCCATGCTTTGGAAAATCTCGTACACTGTCTTGGTGCTGCTAACAGCCATAATAAGAAGAAACCACTGTGGGAGCAAATCTCGCCGTCGCTGTGCGTGGTCGTTCTTGGATGGAGTTAGGAAGAATACGAAGAGAGAAAGCTGGCAGAAGGGGAACTCGAGCGTCACTCCGACTCTGAAAGAAACGTGCTAGCTTCCCTGAGCTGCCAGAAACGCGCAGATCGATACGTGAGAGCGAGAGGATTCACTCCTCCCGACTTCCGCTATTGTGTGCGCTAAGTTCACCAGAACACAGATAGACCGTACTAGGATGTATGGACACTGAGAAAATGAAAATAACCGTTTTTAACTTCGTAAAGCACAATCAATCCAGTTTTTAGTTTTAGTTTTTTCAAACTCATACAAATTATTGTAATAAAACGTGTGACATAATTTCAAAATAAAGCCTAATTTCCGGTGTTTGTGCCAAAAACTGATTTTTGGTATTTGCCAAAACTGATATATAACTTGTTGGTCTATAATATGTGAAACATATGTCAAATGTATCCGCCATGACTGATATCAAGTCATCTTGAGCCACAAACAACATTATTGTAACAAGGCAGAAGCTGCAATCAGTTTTTGGCAGTGACTTTTATATATCCTTTATTTATCCAGTTAAGAAAATCTTGTTGGCATTAAAAATGTTTTTTTAAGGTTAATCTGCCCAAGAGGACAGCAAATATTACAAACAATATCACAATAGTTCTGTAAACATATTTTAAGTGGACAAAAAGGACCGGATTGGTTACAATATCAAAGAGTTATAAAGATACTTGAAAAACATGTAAATTTTAAAGTTTAGATTTAACCCCTGTGTAAACCCTGTTCACCGAAGTCTATTTACCAACGTACGTAAAGTTTAAAACACACACACGCACACACGGAAACATTCGGTCACGTGTCCAGTCTGTCATGTAGCTAAATAAAATAATAATAATTTAATTTTAAAACAAAAAGTGATTTTGAATGATTAAAAAAATGAAAATCAATGATAATAAATGAGGGGCAATTCGCTTTAAAAATGACTCATCACATCTTAAGAGGTTATGGTGTTACATTTTAAACTTAAATCACTTTTTTTAAGTACATGTGTAATTGTGTTGTCTGCCGTTTTGAAGACTTCCTCCAGTTAAAAGATTCATAGCAACAATACAAATTTGGTTTAAAGACGCAACGTGTTTTGGTGCGTTTAGTGGTCCACGTCTATAAGAACGTTATTAGTTGTGACTAGCGCAGCCATTACTTTAAACGGCTAATTGTTTTACATTTATTTATTTATTGCTTTTATTATGACTATTACTTTTTACGATGCTGTACAGTTAAAAGCAATCCCAAATACCCAATTGAGCGCATTCAAATATGGCTGCAAAAATCTTAATGCACCATAGTAACGTGATTTGACGGTGTATGTTTCTCCCCGGAGTCATTTTGTCACTGTACCGCCCAAAAAGAGCGAGTTTGCGCTGTCCTCACTAGGAAGTGCGGAGAATTTTATGCGCTTTTTTTCAGCTGGGTTGGCTCATGTCAGCTGGTGGTTATTTTTTCGTTGTTACAGTTTCAAAAGGCTGCCATAAATTGCCACAGCACGGGATAATAATCCGCCAGAGGCGTTACGGCAGATCTTTGAAAAATGCCCCGGAGAAAGGTGAGGCAGACTCAACCGTTAATGCAGATAAACAACAACATAACGTCATAGCTAATGTTAGCCGACATAGAGGTAAAAGCAAACAAACTGTGTGGGAAACAAACTTAAGGGGGCTGCAAGCTAAAAAACGTTCCTACAAGACAAAGTGAACGGCTTGTAGCATTCATAGAATATCAGTGCTTATAGAATCGCATAAGTGAGCTGTCGATCTGCGGTTGCTATATGGCTAAGCTAGCTCAGGCTCATATTGCTGAGTTGCAAGAATATGTTGTTGTTTTTGAACCGTCGCTTCTTTCTAGTACCCAAATAAGAGTTTTAAACATGCTGGTAACTTTGTTCAAATTTGTAACGGCTGCTTAGTACAGTGGGAATCCCGAGCACACTTTAACGTAGGTAACAGCAGCAGCTTTAGCTTACTGATGAAAAAGCAATAGGCAGTTCTTGGGGTGCGAGGAGGAACGGGCGCCCGCACCAAAACAACAGCTGTGATTGGACGGACGCCTGACAAGCGTCGCGTTCATTGGTTCGCATTCTCTAACGCCCGCCTCCTTTTTAATTTAATTGGTCGTATGTAAATTGTGCGCGCAGCATCTTGTTATGAAGTTGTCAAACATAGTTTGCGGTAATAGCCCGTGCTGTACTGATGTTGTGTTTGATCTTTGGGTTTCTTTTTGGCTGTGTGGATTTTAAAAAGTAACTTACATTGTTATAAATTTACATTAATATTAAAAGACAATTAGTTAGCCTAATAACATGTTATTACTATTATTTTATTGCTGTTACGCTAACGTCCATAAAGCAGGATAACCACATTGGCCTGGATCTACCTCTCCATTTTTATCAAAGTCTGTAACTGTTCATTTGTTTTCATAAATAGTTAGCAAAACAATGAGAAAAGAATGGGAAGTGAATGTAACAAAGTAGTCACTGTTTCTACATTTCATTTAACATAAGTAAGGACAGATTAGAAAAGTAACTAAATAAATACTGTGACAATAATAATGTTTGTAATGAATTAAACAGAGAAATGTGCACATTGTTTGATCCTGTTTTCATACTTTTTGTGTTTGTTTTGTTTTTTAGGCTAGACCCAGATGACAGGGATCAGTTTGTGCAGTGATTGACAGCCCTCACTGCTTAATTAGTCTAGTGTGAATCGTCAGAATAAAACAACATTACATTCATTATGCTTATTAGCTAACCTGGAGGTGTGCTGATTTGAACAAATTATCCTGAATCGTTAGGTGCTGGACTTCTAAACAAACCCAGTTGTTATAGGTTGTGCTTGGTACAATAGATTAGCTGTCCGGACCTCCCGTGGTGATACTGGTATTAGGCTTATCTGAAGTATTTACAAGTCCTTGGTGGGAAGAGGGGGTGAAGTGCCGGAGGAGATTTGAAGGGGGTGACGCTCCTCCCCCCAGAATGGGATCTTTGTTGGATTATCCTCTGGTAAAGAGGGAAAAAAAGTAACTTTGTCACACGCGGTTGTGTTGGTCGTCCATAGTTGTTGCTTCTAACTTCTAACTGCTGCTTTCCCAGAGGACCGCTGGCAGCAGCTCGGACGGGACGGAGGACTCGGACTTCTCCGCTGATGTCGAGCATGCTGAAGCTGCTGAGATTGTGCACAGACGCAGCAGCACACGCCTGACTCGCGCGTCTCTGCGACTCAGCCGAAGTTCACAAGGTAAACATTCACATTTGGACAGAAATACAAATTAGAAGAGAGATCACTTCAGTCAAATTTTGAGCCAAAGGTTTGCACAAAAAAACTGACCAAAATAAAAATTGCATGAAATGGAAAAAACACAACTTGTTGACATAAAGGTGTACATCTATCCTTTTCACATTGTTTAGGTTACTGTGTAGCTTTTGGGTGTTCTGGAAGCATAAGAATCCAAGCATGCCTAATTCTGTCTCTATAAGTAATATAAATTAAAGATGCATTCATTCAGAGTCCAGCCTCCTCACTACACTGGTTTAGACATAGCTATTGTATATGGGCAGCCATAGAGGATGAATGGCTTTAGACAGACTGATCTCCCTCATCTCTCTCACACACACACACACACACACACACACACACACACACACACACACACTCCCACCCCCACCCCTGGGTGACCTCGTTTTGCTCTGGCTATCAGAGGAGATTTAAAACAGAGACTGACACTGTTTCCTCTGCTTTTTGTCAAGGAAACACCCACACCCACACACACACACACACACACACACACACACACACACACACACACACACACACACACACACACAGACAGACAGAAACAGCAAAGAGGCTATTTATCTGCAAAAACAAAGTGGATTCAAAGGTTCACTGCTTCTGTTTTGTGATGGGATCAGTCTCTTCATAGCCACTGAGGCCGTTTGCATCTTTTCTTTTCTTTTAACTTTTTCGTTTGGATTCAGTTACTGACAAACTACTTGCACAGTTAACGAAATCGGGCATTTCAGTCAAGTTCCTTCTTGGAAGAGGAGCAGAGTCCACTCAGGGCTCCAACAGCAGCAGATTTCATATGCTGATAATTTTTTCATGGTTTGGCAGAACCTTTCATTTTAATGCTTGAAAAGTACATTATAAAGTAACTGGTGATTACTCTTCTGTTGATTAATGAGTTGGTTGAGTAATCCCCTGAAAGGCCTCTTAAGTTATTTTACTGCAGTAAATAAAACACGTTTGACTGACTTCCCCTCTCTTCTGTAGATAACTGCAGCTCTCCTGTAACTGTGGGTTCTGATGAAGCTCTGGACTCAGCCGTAGAGTCAGCGCCGACAGCTGTTGCAGCATCAGTCTTCTCCTCTGGGCGCAGGGTCACACGCAGCCAGCAGGGGGCGGCAAACACCACAGCCAAAAAATACCCACTACGGCAGAGCAGGTCGTCCGGCTCTGACACAGAGGCTCACGGTAAGATTGGTACAGTACTAGAATTCAGAACTGTCAAATGCTCTAAACATGCTCTAAACATTTTTTCTTATTAAAAGTTGAGCTTGGTCATTGCCAAGCTCCACTTTAGTTAGAGGATGAATTTGCAGTGAGGAAAAAACGGGAAGGAGGGGTTCAGGGAGAGAAAGAAACAGGACAGGTGGAGAACGAGAGTGTTAGAAAAGCAAGAGGGCAAAAGAAAAGAAAGAAGAACATGAATGTGCAGCGGAGTCCATCTGACATCGTGATGCCATTCAGCTGATGTCACGAGGCTTGTCTGTGATCACGGTGTGTTCCTGCTATCAGTAGATATCCTGGGCTTGTGTTTTGTCACTGAGATGAATGAATTACTTCATAGACACCAGGAACTGTTATCTAACTTCAGCGGATGCAGGATATGATCATCTGCAGGTTCGGGTTACTTTATTGTACCTGTAGAAAGGTTTGGTTTGCAGAAGGTTATTAGGCTGTTCGTTTTAGCTTCATTTATCAATTGTTATATACTGCACATTCAAACGTGCAAATCAGTGGTGGTGGAGCAGAAAATGTTCTTAAAATGGATGATTTAGTGACCCAGGTCTTAAAAATGAAAAAATATAGACATATTTAACTCGTTTTTTATCTGTGTTATAATCAGAGCACCATCTAGAAACTCCAGCACGTTGTTCTACTGGTACAATTTGTTGTATTTGCTCAATCCAACATGAAAGTTGAATGAAATCAGGGAGTTTTATGTTAAAACGTATCCCACATGCTTTATCTTACAGTATTGTGTAACTGAGCTACATAGAAAACTGAACTATACAGAAATCATCACAAATTGTTTTTTGCAACTTGAAGTTTTTATTAATATTTGCTCAAATATGGGACATTGCAGGAGGGCTGGACATTTTTTGTATCTGTTTGAAATGACAAATTCTGATTCACTGTGATGAAGAAAAACCAGTGAAGCATAAAAAATTAAAAGCTATTTGATATATGAGCTTAAATTTTGATTGTATAATGCTATGATTGTAAATTATAACACATAATTTCCTTAGGGATTAATAAAGTATGCTGAAATTAGGGCTGGGTGATATGGCCTAAAATCCATATCGCCGTATAATTTGAAGCCTGTGCTTTAACTATATATATCGTGATGCATTCGTTTCTTCTGTATATTGTATTTTCCGGTGCACTTAAAAGCCTTTAATTTTCTCCAAAAATCGACAGTGCGCCTCATATATGAATTCTGATTGTGCTTACTGACCATGAACCGATTTCATGTGCTACACGGCACTCAAACATCTGTCAAAAATGTTTTAGTACGACTTTGGTAAGGTATGAAGCCGCACCGCTTGATGGATTGTCGGAGAATTACAGCTATCGTAGTCTGGAGCCTCGTGGAGTAATCTATTCAATTCAATTCAATTTTATTTATATAGCGCCAAATCACAACAAAAGTCGCCTCAAGGCGCTTCATAGATACAGAGAAAAGCTCAACAATCATATGACCCCCTATGAGCAAGCACTTTGGTGACAGTGGGAAGGAAAAACTCCCTTTTAACAGGAAGAAACCTCCGACAGAACCAGGCTCAGGGAGGGGCGGGGCCATCTGCTGTGACCGGTTGTCTGGGTCAGGTGCTGCTTTACCAGGTGTAACAATTAAGTTTAACATCCAGGCATCCATGAAAACAGAATTGTGGCTCAAGAGTTGGGAGGTCGCCTTGTAATCGGAAGGTTGCCGGTTCGAGCTTGGACAGTCTCGGTCGTTGTGTCCTTGGGCAAGACACTTCACCCGTTGCCTACTGGTGGTGGTCAGAGGGCCCGGTGGCGCCAGTGTCCGGCAGCCTCGCCTCTGTCAGTGCGCCCCAGGGTGGCTGTGGCTACAATGTAGCTGCCATCACCAGTGTGTGGATGTGTGTGTGAATGGGTGGATGACTGGATGTGTAAAGCGCTTTGGGACTAGTAAAAGTGCTATACAAATACAGGCCATTTACCATTTACTGTAGTGACTGTGTGTTAAGTTCTGAGTGTTTCCAACATGTAGCTAGCATATCATTTAACCCTTTGCCTAAGCACCGTCTCGCCGTCTCACTGGACAGAAATCACTTGAGCTGCTGCTGGTGCTTTCATGCTACTTCTACTGCGTCCGCTCTGTAGACACAGAGTTGGACTGACATGTTGACTCGCCCTACATGAGTGAAAAACAGAAAAAGAAAAGTGTTGATGTGCCTGCTTCAATTGAGCCGCTGGGGTCTGTGAGCTCAGACACTGGTGCACTAATATGTTCCTTGATATTAGATTTTTCTTCGTCGTCGCAGGGTGTTAGCTAGCTGTGTATGTGGTGACAAAAGTTAACAGAGGCCTCCCATGAGATATAAGACAGTTGAAAGTTGGTGGCACGCAAAAATGATGGGACTTTTGTAAGAATGTCTGTTTGACATTTGACATGTCTTCGTTGTCACATTTGATTCAGTAGACATCAAACAAGGGGCGGATCGTGACGAGACCCCTCCTCGCACACCAACAGGCAACGCCCCGTCATCAGAGTCGGACATTGAAGTTTCCAGCCCGAGCAATGACCTCGTGTCTTCTAGCAACGACATTGTAGTTTCACAAGAGGAAGACGAGAGGTTAGCCAAAGAGCTGTCGCTCAAAGAGGCCGCCGCCCACGACCTTTCCCACCGGCCCAAACGACGGCGTTTCCACGAGAGCTACAACTTCAACATGAAGTGTCCCACACCTGGCTGCAACTCGCTGGGTGAGTGACAGACTGACACATACTTCACAGCATCGCTTCCTCTTCAGAGTATCTCCTCATCCTCTTCCCATTCCACCCCTTCCACTTCTTCCTTCGGTCTCTCTCAGGTCATCTCACAGGGAGGCACGAGAGACATTTCTCCATATCAGGATGCCCTCTCTACCACAACCTTTCTGCCGATGAATGCAAGGTACACGCACACACAAACACAAATAAACATGACGATACATCAACGGGGAATTCAGGATAAGAAGTGAGTGTGAAACTATGATGCTACGTGCTGTGATGTTCCTGCTGCGGGGTCAGTTGTGAGATTTTGGTGGCAGACGGTGTTGATGTTTTGTCAGGGCAAGGCATCGACACGCGACAAACAGGCCGAGGAAAGGACGCTATCGCACCGTCAGGACGAGAACAGACACTCCACGAGAAACCAGGTAACGCGTGGACGGCACGCACGCAAGTAAACAAATAAAACGTAAACAAGTCCACCAGTTCGTGCACATGCTTCTGTTAAGTAATTCCCTTTGTCAGCTGAACTCAGCCTAAGAATTTAGATGCAGTGGATTGTTACACAATGCTGTCTGTGTGTATGGGAGGGAATCCCCCCTCACCCACCCACAAGACAGCACAACATCACTCTTAAAGCAGCAACACCTCCCATCATGCTGCGATTTGTCAGAATAGCAGGGTCAGAGGCAAAGTGATGAAGAGCTGCTGCTGGTAACTGGTAGGACCCCTCGCTGCCTGACTGTATCTGTAAGAGTAGCAGCAATGTGACTGATCTGTTACGCTTGTTTATTCTCTGCACTGGCTTCCCTCTGATCCTGAGTAAACCCAGGTCACATGCACTAACGAATAATTACGCTTACACTTGGTTACCTCCTCTCTGTGGACGCACGGAAGGCCAAATGACATTTCCCTGGTTATGTTTATGACCGCTGCATTAATAAAGACACTTGGTTAAGGATTTATACTTTAAGCACATACGTTTGTTTTACCTTCCCGGTTATTTGTATTTGTCTCTGCTCTGTGAAAACTGTTTGGTTTCTGGAACACATTTGTAAAATTATAATTTTAGATAATTATAATATAATTATTGATTGTGCTTGGATGATATGTGAAGTGTTGAATGATCATTTATATTGAGGAGCTGTTTTTGAAGTTAGTTACTACACATCAGATTAATTACACTTATTTAATGTAATGAATGAATTATAATCATTTATCTGGTACTTTAGACTGAACTTGAGATATGACCCAATGAATGGGTTTTTAAAGGGCTAAACTACTGTTTGCATATTAGATCACATGGTTAACAATATGTCGTTATTTCTCCTGGCTGAAGGCTGATCAGCCAAACGCGGTTACATGCAGCCAGCATAATGCCAGGTCGGTTATACATCCTGTGGGACGTCAGTGCAGATGAGAAAAAAATGAGATTTTTAGAAAGTTTTGTGTTCAGAAAGCGATAAAGTGTCCATTTTAGGGTCTTATTATGTTATTTAAATCCTTTTATTATATTCATGGAGTCTACTAGTGGAACTGTGCGTGATTAACATTTCCAAATAGCACTTATTTGTCTCACGCTGCACCTTGGTGCAGCCACTTAGTTCATTATCTGAAAGAAGCAGTTAAGCTTCTCGCCCTTTAAAGTTACAGTGTGTAAAATCTCACCAGCAGATGTCAGGAGGTTGCAGATTGCAGTCAACTGAATTCTGTTTTCTTACGCCTCCCAGTTTTAGTATATAGTTCTAGCTACGGTGGTCTCTGCAGGACAAAGACCTGCCCACCGTTCATTTTACTCCACATGTTAAATGCTGTTTGCTTCACGAGTCAGTGTGCCGGGTGTCCATGGCTGTAAACCTTATGAAAGCAAGTCGATGAGCTGGTGGTGTTGATATCCTAAACATTTTTGTCTGTTGTTTTTGCCTCTGTTAGCTGCTGTTAGCTCATTTTAGTCTGTGGAAATAACATTTTATTATCTCGTTATTATGTCAGTGAATAAACTCTCATACCATAAGCAAACTGTTTATCGGAGGGAAAGTGTGATTATGTTTTTGGCTGCATTCAAAAGGGCGGGCCAACATGGTGGTCGACCATGAACACGACCACTGCTCCTGCGTATTTTTAAGGGATTCATTTTAAGTTCATGAGAAAGCATCAGTTTGTCAGAAGACATAATTACACACAAATCAGTGTTTATTTATGAGGACAATATTCTTTTTTATATCGATGACTTCTGAGCTTTTGACTCATAGACATTCTGTGAGTTTATTATTTAAAAGTTGGGGCATGTTTATTATGAGCATCACCTTTGTGTGAGTGTATATATAAGTGTGTTTTGTGTCCTCTCAGGCCCCTACAGAGCGTCAGCTGCGCTACAAAGAGAAGGTGACAGAGCTGAGGAGGAAGAGGAACACTGGCCTCAATAAGGAGCAGAAGGAAAAGTACATGGTAAGTGGATTAGATAAGAGTCAGTGTGTGTAATATATCACATATCATTTGATTGTACCGTCTTCTCTGGTCCCCGCTCACCACCAGGAGCACCGTCAGAGCCACGGAACGAGCCGCGAGCCTCTGCTGGAGAACATCACCAGTGACTATGACCTCGAGCTGTTCAGGAAAGCGCAGGCACGTGCCTCGGACGACCTTGTAAGAGAGAAAACTCATCTTCATCTCCCCCCTTGCACTTTGTCTTCTTCCCTTTATTTTTGGCCTTATCGCTCTTCTTCTCTGTTGCAGTCTGCAGACCCTCCCCTGCAGCTGCAGGAGGCGTCTGAGATATTTTTGGTAGTTTGGGAAATCACTTCCTGTCATTCCGTGTTGGGTTTTTCCCCTTCTGTTCTGTCACTTTGTGGCCCATTCAAGCATCGTTATTCTCAAACAGACATACTTGAACTATCACATAGGATTTTGGAAGTATTTTGGTCTTTTAACTGCGTTGCTCTGGCGATACATTTCTTTACAGAGGTAAATGAATGACTAGCTTTTCAATTTCAAAACAAAGTCATCTTGAAAGCATCTAAGTTAGAATTGACATCACATATGCGTGTTTTTACTCTTTGCTTGCAACTTTAACAGTTATCTGATCATTTTTCTTGCTGACTATGATTTTTATATTATATTAACAGTAGCTTGTTTGTTGATTCACTTCCTCATGAACAACATTTACACTCAAGTATTTTCTAAAGAATTTGCTTCATACCTTTTTTATTCGAATTCTTTTCTTTTTAGTTCTTCCTTTAAATTTTCTTCCTGCATCGTTTTCTTTTGTTTTTCCTCCACTGAGGTTTCCCTGAGCGTGACCTTTGATTCGCCCGATCCTCTTCGACAAATAATTGAGATTTGTTTTTCTCTCTTTCTCTGCACGCCTGCCCTGTCTTCTTGTCCTCTCTGTACCTTGTCTTCCTGTCCCTTCCTGTCCTGGTTGTGCAGGAGAAGCTCCGTCTGGCTGGCCAGGTGTCGGAGGGCAGCAACATGATAAAGACCATTGTGTTTGGACGTTACGAGCTGGACACCTGGTACCACTCTCCATACCCAGAGGAGTACGCCCGCCTGGGGAGGCTTTACATGTGCGAGTTCTGCCTCAAGTACATGAAGAGTCAGACCATTCTACGCAGGCACATGGTGAGGCTCACCACTATCATCATTATCATCATTGTTATTATTATTATCATCATTACATTAAGATAAGATAGATCGCAGCAGACTCTTACCAGATTAGCATTGTTGGAGTCGCCTACAGTAGCTTGATAACTTCTCCCCCAACTCTCCACTGATTGGCTATCACTCACAAACACAAGGTTTCAACAGCAGGTGGGTGGGGCTTCTGTGCTGAAAGGCAGAACAGCATGACTGAGATGGACCATGTTAGGACTACGCATTCAACACTGCTAGTGTTTGAAGCAGGCTGAGCTGTTGGCTCATACACTGACTTTGTTATCACAAACATTGGCTCATTTTTTAAAAACTGGTTTTAAGCAGTAATTCTCCGGGCTTTCAGAATATTGTTCAGTCTTTGCTTTTTCATTGCTTTTCAGTCCAGGTCTTCATTTCTCAGCCAACAGCTTTAGATGTTCTTAAACACACTGCCAAAGCAGTAAAAACATACCTGATCACTCGTGGGCTGGTCCTGTCCAGAGGCTGGACTTCAGTGTTACTGAAGCAAGAGAACAGAACAAAAGGCAGCCGACATCTAAAGAGGACTTTTGCATGTCCTTTAAGAGGCCTGGAGAACTATTGCTGAAGACTACGTGAAGAAAAGTCGAGTAATAAAATGCCAAGTTTGTAAAAACTGCACAAACTCTGATTTTGTCTCGCATACTGTACACGTGTATGTTGGCAGATACTGCTTTAAATTCCTGCACCCATTTCCAATTTTCCTGCAAATTACAAAGACATGAGGTGGTCTGAGATTTGGCACGGTGCTGTAGGTCCCGCTGTTTTTGTGCACTGCAGTTTGGCTTCTCCTGTCATACTTAAAGTTGTTTTTATGCTTTAATTCTGTAATCAGTAAACGGGGAAAATATGCAAATGATTCCTCAAAGTGTTGAGCTTCAGTTTATCTCAGTCAAAGTATCTGATTGATTAGAAAGTATAAGGTGCCAGTCAGTGACACAGAGGTATCAAAGTGAGCCTGGGCTATTGTCTTAGACTGTCTCAGTGCCTCAGGTGCTCTATAATATTATTCCTACACCGTTTAGATAAAGTGTGTAACTTTGGCCTTTCTGAGACGTTCAGACTTTTTCTGTATTTAAGTGACAAGGCTGACGAGAACATTTTTCCAAACTGGGTGCTTGGCTGAAGTCAGGTGTTTGGAGCCTGACTGTCAGACAGATGAACTGCACAGCCACAGCAGGGCAGTGTTAGTGATTAAATATTAAAGCCTGAATATGGGGGGGGACAGAGCAGCTACAACTGAAATAAACACAAAAGATAAAATTAAAAAAACAATTGGCAAACACTGAAAAAATACTTTTTTAAATTATTTTTTATTTATTATTTTTAGTGTATTTTTAGAATTTTGCACCAGTTGAAGATCTGAACAAAAGTTACTTTTTGTCTCGATTTCTTCACGTTTGTCTTTTTTGTTAAGGCCAAGTGTGTGTGGAAACACCCTCCAGGTGACGAGATTTACAGGAAGGGGAACATCTCTGTCTTTGAGGTGGATGGAAAGAAGAATAAGGTGAGAGAGTCTCAGTGGGAGGATTTTCCCACCAAATACTGACCTCTAAACTTGCTCTGCCAAATATTCTATCTAACCCTCACAGCAAGTCTGCAGGCAGTGATAATGGCAGTTACATTTCGATTTAATGTACTTGAACTTTAGGCTAAATTTGTTAACAAGATCTTAATATTTCAAATCTAAAGGCCGTTACACACCGAGTGCACTGTGAGGGGGAAACCAACAGAATTTAGAATTCGTAACACAGAAAATGTCTAATGAGCGAATCCTGATGATTCAAAGGAAGAAACTGAGATTCTGGGTTCATCCAATGAATCCATCCAAATAATTACCTGCAAAAAAGCGCAGTCGAGGTGAACGGCTGCGATAGATTTTTTTAACACACCAAACATTTGCACATTTACACATCCGGTGTGACAGAAAGGCCTTAACAAGTATTTCCTCCCTGTGGAGGAAGGCAGGCTGTGTGGCTGAGGTGTGGAAGACTCTTAATGTATTTATACCTGATGGGTAACGTGAAGTCACGAAAGTCAGTGCAGGATTGTTTGACTGGCTAAAACTTCACACACTTTTGCTGTGCGACTTCTTCACGTTGTGCTTTCTGCAGATTTACTGTCAGAATCTGTGTCTGCTGGCGAAACTCTTCCTGGACCACAAGACTCTGTATTATGATGTGGAACCGTTCCTTTTCTATGTTATGACTGAAGCTGACAACACAGGGTGCCACCTTGTCGGATACTTCTCCAAGGTAACTCCAGAGTATTTTACATGACTGAACTCTTCTTGAAAATAGGGAGTGTTAACAGAGTTTGCAGAGAATGACTACAACAAATCACAAATGTCTTTACTACGAAGTGCGAGCTGAATTTAAAACCGTGTTTCTGATGAAGTTTCACACAGGTTGTAATGTCAGCTGCTCTGTGATGTTGGGCCAAAGCAATCAGATCAGAGATAATGCATTTTCATACTGCTGCAGCCTCCATAGTCCTGCTATGAGCTTTGATTCAGCCTGTTACCTTCATGCGTTCATTCTCCTCCCATAGGAGAAAAACTCCTTCCTGAACTACAACGTATCCTGCATCCTCACCATGCCGCAGTACATGAGGCAGGGTTACGGCAAGATGCTCATAGACTTCAGTGAGTACCCACTTAAATGTAAACGAGCTCACACACTGGCCAGAGATTCTGCACAGCGCTACACAGTAACAGCAGGTGTAGGAGCTTCAGGTCGCTCCTAAGTGTAGCCATCCAAAGCACTGCTCTCTCGGTTTGTCCTGCCAGGTTACCTGTTGTCCAAAGTAGAAGAGAAGGTGGGCTCACCTGAGCGGCCCCTGTCAGACCTGGGACTAATCAGCTACCGAAGTTACTGGAAGGAGGTGCTGCTGCGCTACCTGAACAACTTTCAGGGCAAGGAGATTTCCATCAAAGGTCAGAAAGTTCAAAATGCTGGATGGAGAAAGACAAATATCTGACTTCTAGTTGATTCTGTTTGACTATGGCTGCTGGTCAAAAAGCTTATAAAATACAGTGTAAGACACAAGAACAGTTCCTGAGACCGTGTGTGTGTGTGTGTGTGTGTGTGTGTGTGTGTGTGTGTGTGTGTGTGTGTGTGTGTGTGTGTGTGTGCACACATTCAAGCGTGGCCACTTTTGTGAATGGGTCAGAGAGCACTGCAGCCATATCGAGTCAATGTACTGGTGATAAATGAAGGCGGGCGCACGCGAGGCTTCCCCTGTGGTTTTCTGCCAAAGAAGCGGTGACTCGGAGGAAGCGAGGAACGCCCTGCTCCCATGGTGCATCGCGTTTGTTTGCGCTGCTCGTTTCTGCTTCTGTGATTAAAAACAAACAGTGCAGCCACACACTCACATCTGTGTAAGGCATTAAGGCACAGCAGTGCTTTGAGTGACACCGGCCTCAAACACACGACACATTCATTTTCCTTGTCTTCATGTTGCAGTCCAGCTCACATGCTGCTTGTATTTCCTTCTTTATATGGAGGATTTTGGAATATTTGAAGTTATTCACACCTCTGTTTACTTGCTTACACTTGTATTGTTTCATGGTGCTTATGCATCCTTTGCATTTGATGGGATTGACATCATCATTTAACAGCACTATAATCATCACGTTGTGTATTCTAAAGTTTTCAATAATTTCACTTCAATATCCAATATTGTGTTTCGTTGTTACCCCTCTGCTGTAACAGGCTGGTGGGGTTTTATATTCACAGACACCCAAGTTTGTGAATGCAGTAACTCGAGAACGATGTTCGATATCTTAGGTGTATCCCTAAAAATCTCAGACGGCTTTGAATCTCAGTGACCTCATCCTCAAGGTCAGGGGTCAGAGGTCAAGTTTTTATGAAACTGTTGTCAATGCAAAAAGTTGAGAAGGACGTGACATAGGATCTTGAAAATGCTAGCTACCATAGGTGTATCTAATTGGAGGTTGGAAGCACTGACACGCCAGTATTTGATAGGAGTTACTTTTCTTCACCGCGAGCGTCCTTCAGTGCAATCTGTTTGACACGCGGAATAAAGAAGAATGTGACTAAACAGTGAATGGTTCAGTGATAACACTGTTCCTTCACTTCTGAGCATCTTTTTGTCCTCTTTTATTTGTATTTTTTCTTTTGAACTCAGAATGTCTTCTTGTTATTTTGAATCTAGGAAAATGTCTCCAGCTCGCACAGAGTGATGACAGTGACTCTTCTCAGTCACCCCACTCTGCTGCTCTGTGTGTCCCTGTGCCACAGATAGTAAAGTTAGATCTGAGCTTTCTGAAGACCTGAAGGGAATATTTTAATGAAAAAAAACTTTTAAATATGAATTTTTTAAAGATGTTTTTTATGGGTGTAATGAATGCAGGGAAATGATTTGAAAGCTGCTGATGATTCATCCTCAGTTTCTCTCACTTTTATGTTCACAGAGATCAGCCAGGAAACTGCAGTGAACCCGGTGGATATAGTCAGCACACTGCAGTCCCTCCAGATGCTTAAATATTGGAAGGGGAAGCACCTGGTTTTAAAGAGACAGGTATGAAACACAGCCATGCCGTTGTCTCTGTTTAGTAGATTAGCCACTCTCTCCCAATTAGCAGCTGGTTGTTGTTTATGATTCTAATAACCAGGGTTCCTTTGCGGGGTGTTTCCTTCTTCCTTTAAAGGACCTTATTGATGACTGGAAGGCCAAGGAGACCAAACGTGGTAACAGCAAGACCATTGACCCCACAGCCTTAAAATGGACCCCACCCAAAGGGACGTAGAGGAGCTACCAATACACACACTCCAAAAACACACAGTCACGCACAGATCCTCCTCTGTACACGGGCATGCTCACAGACGCTGAGTCTAAACCCTCACTCACTATTGTACGAAACGCTTTCAGCAGCTACAGCGCAGTCACAGACATGGACAGTTGCTACTCTGGGTTCAAGTAACCACAACGTTAGTCCACAGGTAGGATTCCTGTTAAAAGAATTGTTTGGAGATTTCCCTAAAATTTGAATTAGAAAAATAAGGAAAATCCATATGAGTCTGGGAATGACTTCTCAGACACTTAACTGTGTGTTAGTAAAAACCCTGAGTTGCCAGGTGTTTAATAGCAAGCGATCAGGAACGACGTCCTTTTGAAAGGAAAGCTACATAAATAAAATATGTAAAGGAAGAGGGCTAATGAAAAGCAATGTTTAATTTCTGTGAGCGGGAAAACTACATTTAGATGTATCTCGAGCAATAAGCAGTGAAATAAAGACAGATTACAGAACAGGTCCTAACATACAACATCCAATACAGTACTTAACACATTTATAAAAAGGAAATATAAATTTGCTTTATTTGTGGCGGGATGCTGACAAGTTAAATAATTAATTAATGATTCAAATCTTGTTTTATTACTCTTTTGATAGGGGTAGACATTTTTACGACAAAGCAACACCGGGGTTGTCGCTGTCTTTTCATTTTTTGCGTATTACATGCGCTATGCTAAAGCTAGCAACAACAGCTGCTTAAAGTTAGCTGGTTTGTTTGGGCCAAAAGTGGGCATTTAAAAAATAATATGGTGAAAAATAGGAACGATATTCAGTCACAATTTTAAATATTTATTTCCCTGTTCAGGATGTAGAACGACCCTTATCTCATGGCAGCCAAAATAGCTACACTCCCCTGTATAGTATTTTATAAGCTAGCAAAAACCACTACTAAAGTTAGCTGGTTAAGACTTTCCTGAAAATGGGCATTTTGGGAAAAATGGCAAAAATAACACAGATATTCAATAAAACTGATGAATATTTCTTGATTAAACAGTATTTTATAAGCTAACTAGCTAGCTATAAACTATTGATGTTGAGTTTAGCTAATTAGCTTTTGATTAGCTTTTGCTATAAATTATTTTTTAAAGTGGGGGATAACATGAGAATGTTATTCAATACAATATTGAATGTTGGATTGTTCTGATGAAATGGGCTTTGAGTTTTATGTAATTCTTTAACATTTTCACAAATGCAGTTATACATTTTACACAATAGAACAGACAGGTTTTATTATACACTGACCACAGCCACTATTCATCTTTAGGTTCTTTTGACGTGTGTATACGTAGCATGGCCGCTGATAGCTTCTTGACCTCATTTGTTCTCTGCAAAGTGAAGGTAATCGTGCATCGTTAGCGCACCTTCTCCCAGACACTTAATTAGCACGGCGCACCAGGCCCGCTTGCTAATCCAATCAGTGGCATGTGGTATCAAATCTGCAGTGCATTTCAGTCTGTCATTGAGACAAAATGCAGGTCGGCAACACTTTGACTCGTGTAAACGTGTTTTTGCAGACACAGACCAGCTGGTTGTGATTAAACAGGACCATGTCTGGGCTTGCATGTAATACTGCCATCCACATGATTAAATGGAGAGTTTTCAAACAAACTGGAGAAGAAATAAGGTTGATCATTCCTCTGGGACGAGTGATGAAATCTAAAGAAAGAAAATGTCCAAAAGTATCAAACCACAGTGAGCAAACAACACTATGTAAATTAGTGTTCACATATTTGACACATACACAGGTGAAAAGTAGTGAAAAGTGATTTGATCTAACTTAACTTAATCCATTTTATCAACTAGATGCAGTATTGAAAAGCTAATATGGTTTTAGGTCAGGTGTTTTACCTTACGGCCTTGTGGCTGTTTGAACCCAGAGCCGATCAGTAACAGAGCTTCTCATGCAACATTGTGTCCAGCATTTAACCCCGTCTCATCCATCTCTTGGTTAGCAAAAAGCTATAGCTGCCACTGGGCCACGTTTGTACCGTCACCAAGGAGGAACCTACCCACGATGTGTGTTTTTGTGTGTTTTCCGTTTGTTTTTGTAACTCATGTTTTAAGACTTTTCTCTCAGTTGTGTCTGCAGTTTCATTTTTTATCAGTTTATAGAGTTTGGGAGCTCTTGTGTGCTTTGTTTGGTTTTGTTAAAGTTCTCAATGATTTTCATACTTTTTCTACCTCTGAGGTTTTACCACTGTATAAAAAGCTAAAATGGCGCATTAAGCTTCTTGTTTTGTTGTGTTTGGGGTTTTTTGTTGTTGTTTTTTAGTTTTTGTGTGTGTATTAACGTGAAAATAATGTAGATGTTACTGCCCAGCAAGTGTTTTGGGGTTTTTTATAGATTTTTTTTTTTAAATAGCCTATTTATATTCTTAAAAAAACCACATTAACTACATAGAGCGTAAACAAGCGTAGAGGAATCTCTCCTTTCTAGGGAACTGATTTCCTGGTGAATCAAATATTTTAAAAAATCTAAAAAAAAATTGTACGTGCTTTTGAATGTGTCTACAAACTGGGAAGTACAGGAAGAACAATCCAGAGCATTTCCCCACCAACAAAGGCGATGAGTCATTTACATTTCAGAGATTTATTCCATGTTATCAAAAGTGACGTGATTGAGTCAAAACATGTCACTGTGCACATTGTCACTACCTATTACCACCATAGTTGATGCTGTGAGCTGTTAGAAAAGGGCAGCCTTGTTGTGTAAGCTCAATAAGCATGGTTGGCAGCACTTTAAATTTTTTTAATTTGTTCTATATGATTGATTAAAATATTATTTTAATTCTATTGACAATCTCTACATTTATTGATCTGGATCAACATGTTGAAGAATTTTAATCAGCATTTAATGTTTTGGTAAAGGAGTAGCTGGCTGTTATTATCAAATGTGGATCTGTGAACATTGATCTGTGATCGATATCTCTCTCGCGTCTGTTCGGTAAATATGAAGCTGTTCGCTTATCTTAGACTGGAAACTGGGAAATAGCCGTTCTGGCTCGAGCAAATAACCGACTTTAAAACAGGAAATTCCCTTTTTGTTCAGACTAAACATCTGCTTGGTCCAACAGAGGATTCACATACATCCTAACAATCCTCAGTTTAGGTAACTGAAGGAAATACATATTTAAACACTGAGTGGCTGCAGGCACTAAAAGCGAAACAAGCTAGCAGTTGTAAAAATACTACTAGTAGTTTTTTGTTTGTTTTTTACCAAACAGACACGGGGGTGGTTTCAATCGTGCCGTCTAACACTTGGTAAGAGTCAGAAACATTGTGCATAAGTTTAGACAGCAGCTGGCTGTGAAATTAGAGGTGTGTTGCCAACAATGTCACATTGAATCAACCATTATCTTTTTTATTTTTATATTTTTTCCTGTAGCTTTTGTGTCACACTTGAGCCATTTTCTTTTCCCGACTGCGGCTTAAAGTTACATTTCTTCTTGTGTTGAAACAACTGTTGCCTTTAAAGTTCATTAGTTTAAAAAAATCAATGTCTTTTTGTCCTGTTTTATATACTGATCGTTTCTGTGTACGGGTTATCTGCATTTGACATATTAATACATATTTGTGTTATCCGGTGGTTAATGTGGTTAAATGCACTGTCATTGGGTCATACAGCACAGGGCAACAGTGCTAACAGACACTCCATTTATCCTTTTAGCATGAGCTCTCAATAAATCACTCACAAATGTGCTGCAGCCTGAATTTACTTGTTGGTAGGTTGTTGTTGTTTTTTTAACTCATGTGCATTAACAGCAAAGTGCGCTTACTTACCATTTTCTCCTTTCTTTTTTTTTTGCCTTTAAATGAATCTCCAATGAATAAAAAGCATCCTCAAACACTCCTGGCTACAATGTTCCATACATGATTGGGATACTTGTGCTCTCGAGGTCTTTTTTGGCTGAGATGACTGGTAAGCAAAAGGCTTTGGTATCAGAGAAAATATTATAGAGGATGGGTTCCTTTTTTCAGGCCTCCATTATGCTGATATTTAAGAGTCTTACAAGAAGAAATCCCATCATTAAGGGTGTACTCTTTTCCTTCTTACCTGAGCAGAAAATGGACCTAATTATAATGCTGAATACAGCCCATTAAATCTGTAAATAACTGGAGTGTTTTGAACTTTAGAAAAAAAATCAAATTTACCCGTGTGTGTAGGGTCCTTGTTTTCAAGAAACCTGTCATGACGTTGTTGTGCTTGTGTCTATTTTCCAATCACCTCTTCATTCCTCCCCCTGGTGCCAATGGCAGCTATAGATGGACAGTTTTAGAGCATTTTGCTGGTTACTAACGCACCCATATGCTATCACGACTCCCTGGAGAAACAAAGATGCATTCCTTTGCCTTTCATAGGTCACCAGAAAGCTGTTGTTGTAGTGCTACCTATTTAAACTACTCACACAAAGAAGTGACACAAAAGTAGCGTGACATTGCTGTGTAGCTCAGTTGTGCTTTTGTACCTGCTTCTCCTCTTTGCCTTCCTCTTCAATAAAGACAAATGGTGAAACAAACAGATTTCGCCTCATGTGTTGACTGTGTCCCGAACAGCATCCTTAAAGGTTTAAGGATTGTTTAGGCTCGGTCAGTTTGCTCAGCTAATAAGGAACTTATAGACAAAAGAATATTTCTATGTGTCGTGCCTGTTTAAATAACTAAATATGCAATGCCACTGATCGCTTAAAGGGGCATTTCAGCAATAGCAAGTATCTACTGCATGTCTAATCTGACTAAATAAATCCTGGCACTACTGCGGTCATGTCGGCTTTGAAGAAGATGATCGAGTTTTGTCCACACTGGAGACTGAAAATCAAGATATCCCACATCCACAAGAACACAATTGGCAGAAAAAAATAACAAAGCTGCACAAAATACACTTAATTTAAAAAAAATTGCAAAATTCCAACAAACATCAGATCATAAAACTTAAAGAGCTACAAAGAGAATGTAGGTCTGTGGTTTGAGTTTATTCAGTTTGAATAGTGCTGCTGAAACCAGTTCTACCCAACAGGTGGTTTCATTGGAGAGCATCTGAAATTAAAATGTCAATTTATTGTTAATTGTTGTTACAACACTTAAATGAGAGATGTGTGGTTTGGAGGCTTTACAAAGGAATACCACACGAGGGCTGTTAATTGTTCAAGGGAATCCATCCAAGCTTTTCCTTCAGAGCTCAAAGAAGCATGATGACATACGGGGTTTAAGTGATGGAGTGTTGTTTGGGCTGCATGAATCTCTTCATAGGCCAGGACAGTTATGGAGACTGACTGCACAATAATACTGCAGCTGGAAAATGAAAGACAACATTTCTGTACGGTGCAGTGTTTGAGCCCCTCGTTGAACATGAATCTCAAATGTACGTTTTTCACACGCTATTAAAAAAAATATTTATAAGATCCATTTATTTTATTTGCACAGGATGTAAAGGTTTTCAAAAAGATTATTTTAAGATCCTTTCTGCATTTATGCTGATTTTGAGCTGCCAAAGAGAGATTGAGGGGATTAAGATAAATCAGGGCCTGCAGGCTCTTTCTAGCATATATTATTGTATCATCAGTTAAAAAGAAGGTTGAACATAAAGTGTTGGTTTGGAATAACAATGTCATTATTATTAGATTAAATAACTGGATCAAGAACAGATCTCTGTGGTGCCTCAAAATGTTTAAAGAGCAGAACTGACTCAGAGTTGTAACACTTGCTAATTCCACACATGAGGGAGATGATAGGAGACCTTTGATCTTTGATCTGCTCTTTTTCCTGGTCACGCTTTCATGTTAGTTAGATGCAAAGATGTAACATGTGATTTATTAATTGTAATATCTTTACAGAGGGCCGATGCAGGGGAAAAGAATGTGCCTGTCAGTGTTTTAAATAAAACATCTGTTACCAAATGTTTATTTCGGTTGCAAATTCTAAATATTTATTAATTAATGAATTAATTTACTTATTAGATAAGCAAATGTAGCCTAAAGCAGAGCTGAATATTAGTGTGGTTCCCTGTAAATACACTTAAAAATGCCCTCGTATACTCAGGGTTTCTATTCCACTTTTATTTTAGTGAGTTTAAATAACAATAGGTAATAACAATTAACACCAAACATCTTTTTTGCTTATTTCTAATTATTAAAACGTAAATTAAGAATTAGTGGACCAGTAGGGGTCATGAACACGAGAGAATGATATTCTGCAAGTAATGCATGACAGAGAAAGAAAGCACACTTAGCTAATGAAATCATCTTTAATGAATCTGGCACAAACTGAGCGAACCCTTTGAAAAGACACGAGACTTACATATGCATTAAGTTTAAATGTGGCAAGATATCATCAGCTACAACATACAGCAGTGCAGTTCATCAGATCGACGGGAGTGAAGTTAGCGATTTTTAAAAGCATTTATTTCAGCTCATTGTAACAGGTGTTTGGACCGTGTCGGTCAAAGTGCATCATCTCAGTGTCCTGTTGGTCAACAACGGATGGCTGAATAAGACGTTATAACTGAAATGGAGTTTGGTTTCTTTTCTTTTTTTGTCTTCAGTAAGAGTCCGATTTAAATTCTTCTTCCATGTCTGTAAAACAGAAAGAAAACAGCAAAAACAAATATTAGAATGAACATTTAGATTTGATTATAATCAAGTTTGAAAATCACTTTTTAAATGGCAGATTCAAACATGATAACAGAGCCGCTTCTCTATCTAAAGAGTTATGCAAAGCAAACATTATATACAAATAGACGTGGCTGTAGCCGGACATTTACCTCCTCCTAAACTCCTTCTGCCCATGAGTCCAACAAACATCTCCCCTTTATTTCCTGTAAAAACAAACCAACACACAGAGAAAGAGGAACACAAAGATTTTTAGGCTCGCTACCAAAATAAAACAATAAAGAAAAGCTGAACTCTAATCTGTCTTACTCACTTTTCCTGCCCAGTCTCACAGCGTGGGATACACCTGAAACAAGCAAGAGATAAAGAAGTCTCGGGTATTACAGGAAGCAAAAAGGACTGTGGAGCACATCATCAACTCTAAACCATGCAGTACAATTATGAGCTGGTTTATTTGCTCACCTGAGCTTCTTCCCATCAGACCGTGGAACTGCTGCGCTTTGGACCGCTTGATGAGATCTGCCAGACGAATGGTTATTCCTCTCTCCACTGGGTAACCCTGCTTACACACACACACACACACACACACACACACACACACACACACACACACACACACACACACACACGTACATATAGTACAATAGGTTATTGCTGATATAAATACTAGGATCTAGTCAGATTGTGGAAATAAGCAGAAATGGGAGTATTAAGCTCTGCATACACTCGTTCTTTGTGTCTCATAAAAGTCTGTTACAAAATTCTTCACCAGCATCTGGACTAAAGGTCACCACATACTATAGATATACCACACCAAACACACAAAACACTATTTGTAGTCGTGGAGACTTCATAACCCTGTAATACATCTACTTCTCAGACTTCTAAAATGTTTCCGAATGACACATCTTAGCTGTAAGAATTACTCGTGAACATGGCTTTGAAATGCTTTGCCACAGAAGCAGAGACATTAGCTGAGACTCCAGCTGTTAAATATGGTAATAAACACGCCATCTGTGCCTGCTAGGCCTTCATTTCTACGCGTCAAATCGCAAATAAACCACCGCAGATTTTCTTATTTCGGAGGCATGTGATTCAGCGGATCTGCAGATGTGTCCCAGAAAATTGCACACACAACAACAGAAGACTGAGGCTCGCCACACTCACGTAGATATAAAGCACAGCATCACGCGTGAATTTATTTCCAAAAGTCTAAAGTTTGCAGTCAGCACGAACACGTCTCTGCCCTGGACGAGTTCTCCTCGCTTTCAACTATTCCAGCGGTGACGCGTCTGACGTCACTGAACACACTTCACTGTCTGTACTTCAGTTTTTGGCTTTAAGTGAAATGTATGAATAAAGGAAATTAGCATGTTTACGAGGAGATCGACCAGGTCAGATAGACCAGGTGTGTGTGTGTGTGTGTGTGTGTGTGTGTGTGTGTGTGTGTGTGTGTGTGTGTGTGTGTGTGTGTGTGTGAAGCACTGAATTGCTCGGTTAGAGTGGAAAAGCGTGAACGAGCCCATTTACCATCTAATTACCAGTTTGGCGGACACGCTCGGTTGTCATGTTCACATTTCTCTGAGGATTTGTAGCTGCAGGCACATTCGACAGAGAACTATTACCAGAACTATTTTTTAATATCGGCTGCTGATGATTTTAGATGATTGGCTCTAACAAATAAGGCGATGATCCTCCAGCCTCTGTTGGACTTTCGGTCTCTGTCTGTGGTGCTGAAAAGCAAGTTAGTCAAAGAAACTGCAGAAGAAGAGAAAGAGAGAGAAGTTTGTTTTGTAATATTTATACAGCTTAAACAAATTTAGACTTGATTCTGATAAGAAAATATCTTTTTCTCTACAAAGCTCCGTAATATGGGGATGCAACCCTCAAATCTGCGTCTCTCTTCCTCTCCCTTTTCTTTTCTTTGAGGGGTCGGGGTGGGGGTTGTACCTGCCAGTCCTCCACCGTCCACATTTCTCCGTCGTTTTCTTCCCCGGAGAGCGGAGTCCCCAGCGCGCTGCAAACCTGCACCAGCACGACCACCAGCATCACTACTACAAACTTCAGCGTCTCCATGGCTACCTAAGGATGCCAAAGTAATAACAACAATAATAAAATATAGAAGTGGCTGCAAATAGTCAAGAAGAGTCTCCCTGATTCGGACGCATACAGGAGCCAACAGAATTCAACCCGTCCACGCGTGGTTATGTTTCTGCACTTTGTGCTCTGGTCTTGAGGCGAGGTCCGTGCTTGCTCTTATAAACGCCCTGTGCTCGCTCCTCCCCGCTTCCTCCAGCAGCCTCGTATTTTTCCCACCCCTCTGTCTGACTCATGAGCTGTTGACTGTGAGTAAACTTCATCTAATCTAAAACCAACTGACCCAAACTGTGAAGGATGGGTGTGCTGATTGGTTAGCTTCTGTTTCATTTACCCCACACGTTTATGGTAAAATGTGGCAAAGCCATGTATGACACAGTGTGCCTTTGAAATGTCAGCTCGATGAACCCAAAGGAAGAAAAATGGTGCGAGCGTAGGAAAAGACAGGATGTGTCTTTATTTTACAGGCTGAGCACAAGACGCCAAACCAAATCACAACTCCAACTGACACGGTTATATTTCCCTGAACCAGATCATAATCGTGTTTTGTGTCCTCTTTATGGTTCGTGTCGCCTTGTCCCAGTGCAATTTGATTTTCGGGGCTAGATGTATTCATGGTTTGTTTGTGTGACTCTGCGGGTGAGTGCCACAGTATTATGATGGGTTTATAATCATGATCAGTGCAGCTTCTGACGAGAATCCATCCTTTGACTTGATCTGTGACAAACACACAATTGCGCATCAGCCCCACATGTGGGTTTGGACCCACCCGCTGGGTAAAACTCAACTGGTTCTGCTCTGAATGTCCTATGACTTCAATTTTCTTTCATTTTCAATACAGGATTCTTCAGCTCACCAGAACTCTTTGAAAAAACGCTGTTAACACCAACAAATTATTCTGCTATTAGTATCCATTTGATCAATCAGTCTCCACCTCTATGTGTTTTAATGAGTGGCACAAGTAGCTACACCCACGCAAAAATTTTTCACATATGTATGTATTTATTTATTTATTTATTTATTTATTTATTTATTTATGTGGCATAACTGATTCATCTCTCAGCAACAGTTAAGGAGCGCTCACTTCCTTTTGGGGAAAATAGCTTTACACAAGCTCTTCATTCAAGACTCAGTGAGGAGAGTGAAAGATGGAGCAAAATTGGAGTTTTCTTTTGGGACAGGAGTTAAGCACACCGGGCAGATTTCATACTTGAGACACATGACCAGAAGTGTTTACATGTGAGGGATCTGAAAGACTTCTCCCAGGAACCTGTGAGTATCAGACATTTCATTTCCTGAATTTTGGTCAATTTTGATGCATCGATTTGTATCAACATTTGAAGGAAATGTTTTTATTTACTATAAAGAAAGCACAAAATTCAGTCAGCCACGTCAGTAGGTACACCTTACTAGTACCGGGTTGGACTCCCTGATTCAATAAGGGGCTGAAAAGAGATTTTGGTCCATACATGACAGCATCACCCAGTTTCTGACATTTGTTAGCTGCACATCCATAATGTGAATATCCTGCTTCGCCACATCACAAAGGTGCTCTATTGGATTGAGATCTGCTGAGAGTGGAGGTTATTTGAGTGCAGTGAACTCATTGCCATGTTTGTGAAACCAGCGTGAGATGATTTGAGCTTTGTGACATGCTCCTGACATATCCTGCTTGAAACAGCCATCAGAGGATGAGTACAGTATGGTCATACAGGGTGGACAAGGTCAGGAGTGATCCTGAGGTAGACTGTAGTGTTTAAATGATGCTTAGTTGGTACTAAAGGGCAAAAATTGCAGCAAGAAAACATTCCCCACACCAGTACACCACCTGCAGCAGAGCCACTGGCACAAGGCAGGATGGCGCCATGTTTTCATGCTGTTTACACCAAATTCTGATGCTGACACCAAAATGCTGCAGCAGAAATTGAGACTCATCCGAGCAGGTAATGGTTTTCCAATCTTCCATGGTCACGTTTTGGTAAGCCAGTGTGAATTGCTTCCTGTTTTTAGCTGACAGGTGTAGCCCTGATGTGGTCTTCTGCTGGTGTAGCTCTTACTTATCTTACTTAAAGCATTTTTTTACCATTCTGATGCTCAATTTGGAAATTAGCAACATGCCTATGCAACTAAATTCACAAAGAAACACTACTGCTTTAAATCTGCAGCTTATCCTACACCACATAGCCGATGCTATGGCCACCATTCAACACTGCATTAGTCTATAAGTTTTTCGTCTAATAGCAGGTGCTTCTCTATACAGCTCTACAGCCTCAGGAAGCTGTGTGTAGCTTTGATGATTTCTGATGTAGCGATTGCTGTTCTTATGAGCAGCTTTTAGGTAAAAGCTGTGAAAAGGTGAAGATTGCAACGAATTAGCAATTAGCATAGTAGCCAAAGCCTTTCTGGCCATTTTGGAGGAGCGTTAGTGCAGTTTTATTCACTCTTTGAGCTCCGATTCTGGTCTCAACCAACTAACAAACCCACATACTTTGTCTGTCTGATGCTCAATATGCTGTGTGCATTGATGTAACTTGACCTTCATCTTCCTCAAGATGTAGCTGCATGTTGCAGCATGTGTTCAAAGTGATGCAGAGCTCAGCAGCTGTGAGTTTTTTCTGTCTGTCTGTTGATTAGTGCACCATCTGTAACAGGCTTGAACTATATCTAGCTTGGCTGTTAGTCTTAATGCAGTAGCTTGTTTTCTACCAGTGTCAACATTTTTCCCATTGTTGTAGCTGACATTAGTGCATGGACTCAACCTGTTCAATCTGTGCTTCAAAATAATTCTTTCAGATTTAACAACTTCCAACGAGGATTTGGGTTCTTGGTGTTTGAGTTTGTCTTTTATTGTTCTTGAAGTTTGTTATGTTTTGGGATTCCTGGTTTTTTTGCTTTATTCATTATGTTAGTTTTAGTTCCTGCTTTGATTTCACGTGTTTCATCATTTCTTCCACCCTCACCATCTCCCTCTCTGTCTTGTTTCAGTGATATTTCTTTTGCCTTCCTGTGATCCCTTGTCTCCGTCACCATGTTGAGTTGAATATTGATTTATTGATTAGCATCTCAGTGAATACAGAATAAAGATCTACCACAAAGCGAGAAAGCACGAGACAAAGCTGATCAAAAGGTATTGGCTGAATCATGTGCTTATTACGCTTTAACAAAAGATCTTCTAGCATGCAGCTCATGTACACAGGGCTCGAAGCAAAGAGTAAAACAAAGCAAACAAACAAAACAAAATAAAAAACCTTTCCACCTTAGATAAGTAAATCGATTAAATTAAATTTCATTAAAATAATCAAAGCAAAACAACCAAGAGTTTCAGTATTATTATTTTTGCTCTTTTCATTCTTGAATTATATATTTTTCTAATAATCTATTTTTAAACATGTTTGTAAACAAGTGAAATGAACTCCACCTTTTTAAATCCCTGTCATAACTATTGCACAGGTTTCCTCCTCTAACAGAAGCACGTCTCTGCTTTATGTTCGTCCTCATCTTGTTCTTTTTAAAGAAATCTGTTGCCCTTATGTCATATTGACTCTCTCTGACTGCAGCAAAGCCAGTTGTTTTGTGCTTTATAATTATCTGTGCCATTTTATATTCAGCTAAATCATAAAATTTCAGGGTATTCAGATTAATAAACAAAATGTTAGTTGGTTCTATATAGTTTGATTGGTTTATAATTCTTATAGCTCTTTTTTGTAACTCCAAAATGGGAAGAGTATTTGTTTTATATGCATTAGCCCGTATCTGTAGACAGTAAGTCATATATGGAAGCACAGAGAACAATAGTGTGTGTAATGATTTCTTGTTCAGGACATGTTTGTTTTGTAGAGAAAATCAATGGTTTTTGACATTTTTGTTTTCACGTGGTTTATATGAGACTTCCAGCTCAGCTCATCATCAATCATCACTCCAAGGAATTTATTTTAACTGTACATTCTTTCAATTTCAATTCCATCAACCCTGATTTTAGATAAATCTTTCATTTGTCTGGTACCAAAATTAATACATTTTGTTTGGTTTGTATTTAATGATAAGTTTACATCAAACCAGTGTTTTAAATATATTTAACTCCTTTTCCGCTGTAGTCAGAAGCTGTTCCTGGTTTTTACCTGAGCAACACAGAGTGGTGTCATCAGCGAACAATACACATTTTAACAGTTTGGGAACACTACATATGTCATTTATATATAACATGAATAATTTAGGGCCCAGCACAGAGCCCTGAGGAACACCACAAGCTACCTTCAGCTGATTAGATTTTACATTATTGGTTTCTGTCATCCAGGTAACTTTTCATCCACTTGTCTGCTATCCCTCTAAGACCATATCTCTCTAGTTTATTCATTAATATAGATCATTTGTATCAAACACCTGTTTTAAGTCTATAAAAACACCAGCAGTATATTCTTTATTATCTATTGCAGTAGATATCCCTTCTACAAGTTCCATCACTGCCACTGAAGTGGGCCTTTTTACCATGTTGGTTATCACTTAGGAGATGATGCTTCTCAATATATTTATCAAGTCTATTAACAAATAACTTTTCTAAAATTTTTGAGAACTGTGGGAGTAGAGATATTGGTCTGTAATTGTTTACTGTCTGTCTTTCGTATTAGTCTTTTGATTGCTTCCCATTTTAGTTTTTGCCCGTCTTTGTCATTGTCAGCATCGCTCTAATGGTCTTTACAGATGTTAACTGTTTTCACCTGACCTCACCAGCCTTCCACAGTCCCATAATCCTCACATGTAGCCCTGTTATTCTGTAGGATTTATCTTCCTCAAACCTTATACGGCACTGAACAGCACAGCACACCAGTATAAATGCAAACTACAACAGGGATTCAGAGCAGTGCTATAAACTCCACTCGACTCCTTTGGGCTCCACCTCTGTGTGTGTGTGTGTGTGTGTGTGGGGGGGGGGGGGGGGGGGGGTGTTGGGAAATAACCTGCTTAAGTGTGAAAGCAGCAACTATTCAGCTGAGTGATAAATTCACTTGTTTTAATTTATAAACCACTTAACTTTAATAGCTTGTGTGTTTCAGCAGGGTTACTGTTATTGCTCATGTTCAAAGTTGTTGTGCATGTTCACTTTTTTAATTTTTGTCTCTGCTTCTCATAGTTCTGTTGCACAATCATGTTGTCTTAATGTTTCAGTCTAAGCCCATGGCTCTCTATAATAACAAATGAAAATACCAAAGCTCCAAACATTTTAATGTTTTTAATACCTGTTTCTTCTCACGTCTCCTTTCCAGCCAGTCATGCGTGTTCAATTAAATTTATTTATTTATTTTTACATAGCACCAAATCAAGCATAAATAATCTGAGAGCATCCAGAAATCAGAAAGGACCCTCTGATGGAACTGATGAAAGAGTTTGCAGTTTTAAAACAAAGACAAAGACAGAGGAAAGGAAGCATAAGGAAATGCAGTTCAGAGACGCCTGCAGCAAAAGAGAGAGTGAAAGAGAGGTTTGTATAATTCATGCCCTAAACTCCTGACTTTAAGTAGTTTGATTACATGTAAATCTTATAATGTAATTTTGTTACATAAGTATTTAAAATCTTAAATTGAATGGGATCTGTTTAAATGAAGTGTCCTCAGTTGGGAAACATTCAGTTTCATTTTCCTTGATGATTCATTGCTTGAATACATAAACTTGTGATTTTATACATTTCAGCTGCATTTTACTCAGAATTGTTGCTGCATGTTTCTGAGGCCAAAGAATCATTTCCTTTGAGCGGGTACGCCATGATGGGAGGTCCATAAGGAGCTTATGTAGTGTGCACGATACATCTTTGGATGCGCTGGGGCGCATTTTCAGTGATGTAACATGGGGTCATCTGGTGTTTTGGGTCTTTCAACATCAGACACTATCATCCAGGCACCCAGCTAAGGTTGAGCAGACCCCAGCCTGCGTCCCAGCGACAGCCACCCACGGATCAGCCCTCTTCATCCACAGCCACCTTGGGGCCTTCTCTGCGGTTTCACTCTCTTCCTAGCCACTCCTGTTAGGCCCAGTTGGTTCAGGACTTTGCGGAGTGAGCATCATGCGAAGCCTTTAGAGCCCACCTCTATTGGCTCATAGTACATCTTCAAGCCGCCTTCCCGGCACTTCTTTACTTCTTTCATTTCCCTCTTCCTCTTCCCAGGACGTGGCGAGATCGAGGACAATAAGCTGTTTTGTTGCCTTTGAGACATAAACATGTCTGGTTGAAGTGATGTTTCAGTGATGTGCTGAGAGAACATCAACTGCATCCTTAGGTCATCCTGCAGCTGCCAGTCCGAGGCTGTATAGAGGAGACCTGACCTTATTCTTTGCTACCGACAGGGCTCTTCTCCAGCTTTGACAAGGGCGAGTCTTGTCTTTGGGCCAAGATGGAGTTTGCCATGGCGTTGCCTACTACTTTCTGGAACCGCCTTCAGCATCTGGTCATGGCAGCTATTCACCCCTTCCAAATCATAGCTGACATGCTGGGCTTGGTAATAGTGATGTGTCGGTCGCAAACGAAATGGCTCTTTGAAGTGAACGACGCACTACGTGCTTTGTAGGGGCCACCGTAAATATACTTTTATTTATTCACTCCACATAAAACGTAATAAATAAATGTTAAAATACAAAAACCAACAATTTACATTTCAACTTTTAACTATTTAAATTTTCAGCTTTTTCCTTTTAAACAAATTTAAGTGAAACAACACAAAACACTGCAAACCACAACACAATCAAATATAAATTAAAATATGAAAACAAAAGAGAAGATGCACATTCTCTGTCATGTAGGCCTGGGATGATATTTTGGGAGAGTGTTTTCCTGCTTGGAATTGCATACATAGGATTCCCTGCATGAATAAACTTGCAGAAAGAAAGGAAGAAAGTAATTCTCCTCTCCAGGGACTCCACAGTAGGACGGAGTGCAGGCCTTGAATCTACCTGACTTGTCAACCTTAGTGAGCGTTTGGTGGACTTCTGGATGGCAGTCAAGCCTTTCAGAGATGTCAGAGGACCAACAGGAGCTTAATGGAGTCTAATGTTACTGCGATTGTGTTCGTTTGTGCATTTGTGTTCAAATAAATACATTTACTCAACCTGAACCATTGTTTTTAAATCACAGGCCAGAAGAACGCTTACATTAGTCTTCTGCCACACGTGAACTTAAATCTATGTAATGTTGTATTAACTGAATAAAATGGGGATGGTTAGACACGAAGTAGCGACTAGAGCCGCATTACTTTCTGTTTTATAGAGAACTGCAGGTCTGACAGGGTTTTTTTAAACACCCTGAGGGTAAAAAGAAAATAATCCTAAAGGAGAAAAACTACAGAAAGAAGCGAAACAGCTTTCTTCCTGGAGATGTGTGTCCACTTAATTTGAACCCTTCCTCACATTTCTCATATGATAACCTGCAGGGTATTGAATGTGGGGATACAAGGGAACCATTAAGTAGCACCTTCCAGAATCAAAGAAAATTGCCATGGTCCCTCAGTCCTCCTGTGCTGGCTCACCATTTTCTATCCTTCTGTTGTTTTGTGTGAGTGAGCTGACCTCAGCGTTGTGTTTCAGGAGCGGGACGTGTCCTGGGTTAACACCCTTCGGTTCCTCTCACCTGCAGGTAATGAGCTCACCCATTTGCAATCAGCTGCTACTTAAGATCGTCTTCAGGCTTTGCTGGATCATTGAACTGACCACAGTTAGTGAAGCAGGCTTTCTCGCTCAGTGTTTGCTGCTTGCTTTGTGTGTCTCTGTGCAGAAGGCCTTTGAGATCTTAGAGAGACAGAAAGAGGTCTCGATTCTGTGGAGCTAAGGTGTGGATTTTCTTGTTCTTTCTGGGCCTTGGACTTCACTGACTGGACACCTTTACCTTCACCATGTGAGCTGTGTTTGGGAAATAAACTGAAACTTTTCTCCAGACTGCTGCATTTGAGTCCAATGCATTTTGGGAGGCCTAATCGAATGTGGACCGAAACGCAGACACAGAGATGCAGGTGGATGTTTAACAAAGAGTGAGCCTTTATATTGGGCGGCAAAAAAACACCAAAAACAAAAGGCGACGGGAGACTGCGAAAAACTAACAAAAACCTAAACTGGGGAAAACTACGAACAAGTATAAAGAAAGTAAGAACATAAAACGTGAAAATCAGAGATGAGGGACAGAAAATGCAGAAGATCCAGCAACAAAAAGAGGAAGACAAAGGACTTAAATACACGAGGGAGTAACGAGGGAATGGGAAACAGGAGGGAAACACAGCAAGACTAATCTGACATAATGAGACAACGGGGAAGCAAAACTCAGCACACTGAAAACAGGATACGAGACTATCAAAGTAAAACAGGAAACAGAAATCAGGAGACGCAGACTTGAAAAGGCGACACGGCTGACAGTGGAGGCGAACATTGAGCACACGAACATAGACAAGAAAGCACAACTGACTCGACGTGACACGTGGAACACACGGGAGGTGCAAAACCCAAGATCTAAAAATCAATAAAGTCGAACCAGAAACGAACAGAAACCAAGAATACTGATCATCAAAAACCAGACTCAGGAACGGGACATTGTTACTGTGACGGCCTGATCACTGCTGATCCTGGACTGGACAAGTGGTGAAGAAGATGGATGGATTCACTCTTTACGTCACATTTCTATTCAGCCTTGTGTGCTTTGATTGATCCATGTCATCCATTAACAGTTACTGCATAGGAATTATTTCCCTGTTATTTCACTCATTCCTCCCAGAGGACGGACTCGGTTATGTTTCACTGCCGTATTTGACATTTTTGCTGACACTCCGTCTGTTGCCTGAGCAGGGATCAGCCTCACTAACTCTTAACCTTCATGATCACAAGGGAGGGTTTTTTGAGCTTCATTAAAAGACTCCCATCCTTCTGCTGTGCTGGGAGTGCTGGGAAATTAGTCTGGGGTTCCAAAGAAGTACACACAAGAAGAAGAAGAAGTAATCCTCAAACAGGTGATTGAAACACAGGCACACAACTGTACGCACATGTCAGACGAGTGTCTAAAAACTCTTTTCTTTTTTCCCTTTCTTTGAAACCATATCTTCTGGTTATTAGTTCATCATGTACGTTAAATAGATAAACAGATATTTAAAGCGTTCAGTGAGCCTCTGATTCTTCTGTCTTAAATGTTCTTTGTAATGTTGTAATGTGTGTTTCAGCTTATGGAAACACATCATCTAAAAATACATCTGTTCTAAGAATACTCATCAAACACCGTCAAAGCAAATTGTAAAAAGAAATGCATCCTGTTCCCAGAAACATCATAAAGCCAGTGTGTGCAGATGCTCATTTGGGAGAAATTGCACCTTCTCCCCAACGGGAGCAAAAACCACGATGGCCCCCATCACTGTGTTTTCTTCATCCACGCTCCAGTCCAGGCCGGAGCTGACCCTTAATCAGCTGCCTTCAAACTGTGTTACACTTGGACCAGTTGATCAGTCATTTATAGAGGGGTGTCTTTGCTCTAATGACAGTGGCACAAGCTTCTGCATCTCTCATTGTTTTGTGTTCTTTAAAAAAAGTACAATCGTGCAATCAGTCTCTTTTCAATCAGTGTCCATTATAAATGGAAGTGAGCATCATGCCTGATCCAGAAGAAAAAGACGACCTTTATGAACTGACAGCTAACCTGGCAGCTTTGTGCGTCTGTGCATTTTACAGCTGCTGTTAACATGCTAGCGTGATCACAGGGACAGTGCTAAGATGCTGATGCTGTTTAGCGTGCTTTAAATTCTTTCTCCTCACATACGGAGCAGGCACTATCACATCATACAGACCTCATAGTAGAATCATATCACAGAAGGGCACAAAATGGACATTTTGATATTTGGCTACATAAAGTAAATCTCTGACCAGGCCCTGAACGCCATTACTTTGGCTAAAATATTGTGAGAAATCAAAGTCACTTTTAATCAAGCTGTTGCCTCACATTAAACAACTGTAAAGACTGTCTTATCTCATCTGCACATATTGTCCCAATTAGGAACGTCGTATCTGACACAGATGCTGAAAAACGTGTTCATCCATTTGTCGCGTCTCTGTTGTCAGGCTGCTCTAAACGCCTTCAGCTGATCAGCAGACCAGGGCTCCTCGTGATCGCTGGTCTTTTCTCAGGGTTCTCAGTCTTTTTTCAGTTTAATATCGTTCTTCATTGCTTGATCCTCTCTCTTTCGTCCTGGCTGTATTTGGTAAATCACTGTCTGTGTTTGTGAAGTTCATTGGTCCCCTCAGCATTTTCTGGTGTCTCATCCTTATTTTTGTTTTTAGCATTGGTTGTTAATCATTTCCTGTTTTGGCAGTGCATTTATCTTGTGTCTTCACTTTAACTTCAGGCTCAAATACTTCACTTTCTTACATCTGCATAGGTCCATACCGTAACATTGTATCCTAATGAAATACTTACTCTAGGCTCTACTTGTGTAGACAGAGCTGTCAGGTATCAGAAACCAGTCCAGCTCCCAGTTTGGACAGACATCCTATGTCATGGTTCTGGGTCTTTGACCCAATGTTTTGTGTCTGTGGACTTTTGAATCGTGCTTAGTCGTTATTGTTGTGTTCTTAGACTTATCTTTCCTAGTTTACTTTTCTTGTGCTTATAAATTTCCTAATTATTATGTTTGTCTGTTGTGATTCAGGTTAAATTCCCTTATCGTTTCCCTTTCTCAGTGTTTTGTCCTCAGTGTCTTCCTGTGGAAGACGATGTCTCCATGTTCACTTATCCCCGTGTCTCCTCTGTCTGTCTCTTTGTCTCCCTCACCTTTTCCCATGTTCTTCTGTGTTCCCGCCTTAGAGTCAAGCTTGTGTGTCTGGGTCTCAGTGTTCGTGCTGCTTCCTGTCTTATTTTGATAGTCTTATGAGCATTGTGTTCGGTTTTGCTTCCCCTGTCTTGTTATGTCTAATTTGTTCCTGCTGTGTTTCCACTTCCCTGATCGCCCCTCATTGTATACAGTGGCTGTGTCCCTCAGTCCTTTGTCAGAACACCTGTACACTTATCCCTGTGTCCCAGGTTTCTGAGGTTTCTCCCAGTTTAGTTTTCCTGATTAGTTTACTTTCAACAATCAGCTTGAAAAAAAGAAACTTCTCGTTTAACTTCTGCCTGCAGTGTCTGCATTTAGGTCCTCACTCTCCCTCCATTCAATCGGCTACCGAAGATCATGACAGCCTACTCTTAGAATTGAACTTTCTTTTTTTGATCAAGTATATATGTAAATATGTTGGTGGGATAAGGTTTAATTTTCATCAGTGACACAATATGAAGGACTAAAGAGGCCCGCTGCTCTACTATTATATTTATTATATGATTTTGGACGATTCACCGGCACATTGTGAGGAGTGAGAGAGGAGAAGGAAAGTTGGTGATGTTTAGCAGCTGCTAACAGTCAGGACCTCAGAAGAGTCCAACGAAAAAGCTCTCAGCTGTGACAAACTGTTTTCAACAAGACAAAACCGTTTTTCTTATGCTCCTCTCACAATAATCGACTTGTAGGCAAAGAAAATTCTTTCAAAATAAAAAAATACTTTCCCCCCCCTTTCTCTCTCAGTCGTTCCTTTAGTGTCTCACAGCTTTTTCTTTGTACAGTCTGTGGACAGAGATGAAGCTCAACCTGAATCCTGTAAACAACCACAGGAGCAGTTCCTGGGAGACGCAGTCTGTCACCACTTTCTCCAGGGGTAAGCAGAGACAGCACACTACTTTTTCTGTAACCTATTTAGGGTTAACTGCTAATTACTTTTTCTTCCTTGTGTGTTAACAACACTGAAGTTTGGAAGGTGCACAAGACCCAGGAAAGTAATTCAAAGTAACAACTGAAACATGCCACAAAATCCCGTTTTTATGCCTTTGCCAGATAGTTGTAAAGCAGTTTACATAAAACTGCTGCACAATTTCCACCTGACGTTTTCTACCATTTATCTGGAAATGTAATCTAACACTCCTTGAGTTGCCAAGTGTCAGGTTCCTGGGTGTGTTGACGCAGCGTTTTAAGTTTTAGTTTATTTGGATGTTGTTTATGTTTGAGTTCATTAGATTAGCGAAGTTCGTTTGGTTATTAGACTCCTTGTGTTTTCTTCCCCTGTGTTTAAGTTTCCCTCACCCTTTGTGTTTCATCCTGCGTGTCTTATGTTGTCAAGTTCATATTGTCATGTCTGCATTTTTTGTTTCCTCTTTTATTTTGAAGGTCTGTGTCCTATGTCAGTGCAGTCAGCTTTGCTTCCTTTGTCTCGTTATGTCAGACTAGTGTCAGCTGTTTCCTCATGTGTTTCCACTTCCCCTAACCCCCCTTGTGTGTATTTAGTCTGTGTGTTTCTGTTCGTTCTTTGTCAGGTCGCCTGTTGTTCACGCCACGTTTTCCATGCCGTGTTTCCAAGTTTCATGTCCAGGTTTTTCTTGTTGTTTATTTAGTTCTCCCAGTTTAGGTTGATGTTAGTTTTACTTCAGTTTGTCTTGCCCTTTGTTTGTACCTTTTTTAAAAGCCTTATTAAACGGCTCACTTTTTGTTAATATTCAAGTTTTGGTCCAAGTTCCTTCGTTTGACGTGGAGCATTTTGGGTCCTCCACGTCAAATTCCTACAGTCTGCCTCTGCCAGACTGTGACAGTCCAAACCTTAAATTATTTATTTAGCTGTTTTGTTCTGCAATCCTGTGAAAAACTACTTCCACAGGAATTTAAGGGTAGCAGCTGCTCATCAAATTCACATGACTAATTAATCATCCGCAGGCGTGAGCACTTCTAGAAAAGCAGATGTTTTTGAAACATTCAGGTGTTAACACACAGTCTTCCCAAGAGTGGACATCCCAACAAATTCACCCCAAGGTCAAACTGTGCAGTGTTCAAAAACTTGAACAAGTGTTGCCTGTGTGGAAGGGATGCTGTCTCTAACAAACACAGCACAGCTGTGGCTTATATAAAACTGATAAACATGGTGGCAGAGAGGTGATGATTAGGGTTCGTTTTGCAGCTACAGGACCTCAGTGCTTTGGCATTGAGTCGACCGTGAACTCCTCTGTATACCAAAATATTCCAGAGTAAAATTCCTCCAAAATGGTGTGAGATACTGAGAAAAGGAAAGGATCAATTCAAATTATTGCTGCTATTATTGGGTGTACTAGTCATATGAAATGTTTTCCAGTGTGGCTGGAAGCTCGAAATGTCAAAAGCGACGTAAGAAATGATAGAAATGAATGATTAATGATGATGTTTACTTTTGTTTTCCTCAATTTTCATTTTGGTACTTGTTTTAAAAAAGCCCTTTGCTATATTAAGCACATCTAGAATATACATAAAGTATAGAGTATAGATAAAAGATGGAAAAAGCACAGTGTTGTCACCCAGTCGTTTGTAAACTCCCATTAGGCCATCATCATCATCATCATCATCATCATCTATTTTTACTTGTTTTTGTTTTTCAGTAAGTGTCCATATTTAAACAAGAGGACAGAGAGCTAACATCGGCTAGCAAGCATATCACACAGATACCAGTACCTGCTAATTATTGTGACATATCAATAAAATGCTGACAATTCATTCTGGCTGGCTGGTGCAGGTAAGGGATACCTAGCAGACAGCTAGAGCTTAAATGAATACCACCTGTCCCACAAAGTGCCCATTTCCTTATTAAATCCATAACCACATCCTTCAATTCAATATAATTTTATTTATAGAGCGCCAAATTACAACAACAGTCGCCTCAGGTGCTTTATATTGTACACTGAAAAAATGGGAATTGGCAGGCTTTTGAATTTGCACAAATGAATTTAGTTAATGCTACACAAGCCTCTCATGTTTCTCTTATTTACATGATTAAATAAAGTACCATTTACTTGATTATAAACAATACTGAGACTACTCATTTTTCTTGCATTGATTTAAAGTGACTAAATTAGAATACTAAAACCATTGTAATCATGTTTGACCACAACCGGAAATGATGCAATATATTCAAAGACAACAACTAAATGCGATTGGATAATAAGACCTAGAGTCTTATCCAACAAGACAACAACATAATTTAAGGAGAGCGCAATTGACCGCCAGATTCTGGAAGACTGTTCAGCCACATGCAACCTTTGGCACTGAGTCAGGCATACTGAGAAGGTAAGTAATTTAAATACATTTGTTTTAGTTGGGTACGTTTTCACAGAATTGTTGTAGTGCATGCTATATAAAAATTAATCTGTAATGTTGTTTTTACAGTGCTAGCTAAAGTTGGTATTAGCTTTGTGGCTAAAGCTGAAAAATATTAACAAATTGCACATAGTCGGGAGAAAGCAGCTGTTGTCGGTCAGATATGGAATTTATGCATGTTACAGAGAGCACTGACGTTTTTGATGGCTTAGCAAGTTAAAACGTCACTGAGAGCGCAATAGTGTTTGTGTTACTCGTGCTAGCTATGGCTACATTGGCTAATTAGTCCGGCTGTAACCGTCAGAGTTTCAGAAGCTGGGAGGGCCACAGTGCCATACCTTAATTCTTGCTGATGACATGCACTCAAGTTATAAGAAGGATCCTGCCACCATGCCCAAATAATACAGCAGATATCTACAAGGAGATACGTTTGTTCAACAGACTATGTCTTATTAAGTGATGTATAGTGAATTTTCCAAAATCGGCCCAAAACAAATTAGGACCCTTTCCCCCCCTCTTTTTTTCTAGTTTGTGTAGAACGTATGTGAGCTGCTTCTCAAAACATTATGTATAAATGAGGGAAAGATTGGTACTTTAAAGAAACCATTGATGCTCTTCTGGACTGGAATACCTTTTTTCAATTAAAATTAATGTTTTTTGTGATGGTGGAATTTTTACCTTTATGATTACAGAAGTCAAAACATCAGATGATTATAGCTTACCATCTAAACTCCCCATCTCTTGGCAAGTCTGAATTAGAGAGCTCAGCTGTATCGGCCTTTCTAGTGGATTTGCTTAAAGAGGAGATAGCTTAAGTCATTAGGTACATATTCCCTGACATTCTAGAGGTCAACCTTGCACAGTGTGTGACATAAAGAGTATAACTTATAGAAATGGAATGGTACTGGCCCAAAGGGCAGCAGGTGGATTGCCAGAATACTGAAAAACCATATCTGCATTGTACCACAGCATATTCTACATTGTCAGAGAGCTTGGTGGCTGGTACAGAGAGCACCACAGAGCGTTTGAGCTCCGCCCAGTATCCACAAGAATATTCACTCTCGCTTCACTCTGTGAACTCCTTGATACTTATCCATTGGTTGACTATGAGATTGGATCAGTCCACATTGTGACTTTAAAAAGGCATATAGAAATAAAAGGTGTTCATATAAGTGTAATAGGTTCAGTCGCATGTATTTCATTAGATAAATTCTACTTTTTTATGTCTGATCTTTATAACTTTGAGTATTGGGTATGGATAGCTTTATGAAAACTAAACTGAAAGGATTCTTTCTGAATGTCTGATATGTAATTCTTTTTTTCCTACAGAGTCCTATGGGGAGTCCTATGGTCCTAAAGACTGTTTTGGCTGACGGAACCTGTCGAAGGCTCACTCTCTAATGGAGCGCCTGAATCAACTGAGGATCTCATCGTTGAAGTCAAGAGACAGTGTTGTCTTCAGGGCAGCTTCAGTTTATGGATTCCTTGTTTGGGAATGAGTTTCTTAACCTTACCTCAGTTTCAGAAGTAGCAGACAAGGGGACTCTTAAAGCTATTGACATGTCAAAGCCCACCACATGGACATAAAAAAGAGTAACAGAGTTGGTGAAACTCAAGATGGAAAAGACTTTTTCATACAGAAGACATGAAGTTGTTCGTGATGCACCAATGGTGGAGGCTTTCATGGCAAGATGGCCTGCTCTATTTGATTTCCATGAGGTAAGGTTTGCCTCATACACGGTGTTCTTGTGGTATTAGCCTAAAATGGTTAAGGCACAGTTGTTATTTGACAGCCCATTTCTTCAGCATGAGTGATTGCGGCCTTCTTCCAGGCATTAAACCTTTGAAGCTCATTTCTCTGTGCTCATGTTTTCAGATCAACGCTGAGTTTAAGAGAATTGCCACTATCCCCCCTCAAACAAAGTTCCTGGCTCAGCTGGATCTCCACTTGGACAACCTGGTGAAGTTGGTCAACAGAAGAGGAGAGCGTGGACTAATACTGAAAAGAATTGTGGCATAAATGGATAATGTAAGTGATAAAGCCTCAACATTCACTTAACATGATCCTCTTTGGATGAAATTTTATAATTGTGGAAGATTTCAAATGTTTCCCATGATAAATTCTCTCATTTTGTATTTTTACATCTACTTGTTTTTTTTAACCTTCACTTTGTCAACTTATTATTAATTGCCAGTAAACCTATTATTAATTTGTGTGCCTTTACTTTAAAAACATTCATGTAAAGTACACTATTAAAACTTAAATGAAGGACAAGAGCTGAATGAAGATGCTAATTACATACATTTCATTTCAGTGTGAAGATGTTGATGCTGAGTGTGTTAAGGGAGTGTGTATCTACATGGGTGAAGACCCTGGCATGCTTATCCATGAGTATGTGGTATGTACTTGTCTTTTTTTTTTTTTTTGGACTTTCCACAGTGTGTCATATTACTTACTTGGAAATGACTAACATGGCTTCTTTTTTACAGGGCATGGAAGAATGTGCCATCAGTGAGACTGTTGAAGACACCACTGTTTGAATTTATCTTCTTAAAGAGCAAGCTTCAGCAGATGAACAAGAGTTGTCCTTGCAGGCATCAGGGTGGCGAAGACTTTGGATAATGTAGCATTTGCTGTGATAATGCTATTTGGACTCATGTATGCATTAAACCTTGCCTACCCTGCTGACCTTTGCTACAACTTTGACGTTTTCCAGAAGGTTTTCATGGAACTGGATGGAGCTAAACTCTCTAAAGTTCTTGCTTTCAAAAACCATCTGTTTCATTGAGAAGTCAAAGACTGCACTTCTGCAATTCTTTGCAGTTTTTCATTTTGTGTTCAGTAATGTTATACTGCTTATGTTTTTATTGCTTTCCCCTCATGTGACTGCAATGCAGGATAATTTTTCCTTTTGGTATCATGTTGTAAGAAATTTTTACTGACGATTTTTAGCAATATGTTCTAAGTCAACCTTAATGTCCTGCTTACATGTTTAAAATGAAGATTAAAATTCATGTAGGTGTTTGGTATTAGTTATGTAACAATGTCATTTAAGGCTCAACTTATTTGAAATCTTGTACAGGTAAATACTTGTACAGAAGCTGAAACTGTTGTCAAATAACACACAAGTTATATTTGGGTAAATCTGTTTATTCATAAAAGCGTGTTGCTTTTTTTTCAGGTAGTCTTAATTTAGTTTACATTTTCAATTGTGTAATTAATACAAATGTTTTATATGTAAGAGATGACAGGATCATCTATAAGCACTTTCTTTTATTTGCTGCTAAGGTCAGTTTTTTGTGAAATATTTGCAAATATATTCTCAAACTAACTTTTTCTTCTAGCTATTTCTGCAGGCTATCTTTAAAAATGTGTTAACAAGTTTACATGGATGTGATTTTGGACTTGTTCATGGCAGAATTGCTGCTTTCACTGCTGTTACAGTTTAATAAAGGTGAATTGTTCAGTAGCACTCACAGTCTTTGCCTTTTTTGTCAATAATAATCAGTTAATATTTCAATTGAAAAAATTAAGTAGGATTTAAAGCCATAATTTGTGTTGCAGGAACATAATTGCAATGTGTTTACATTACATAATATCATTGCGTACCACTGGCAAATAAAAATAAGTTGGTGTTAAACATTAAAATATATTGACATTATGCAATACATTGATATTATGATAATAGATTAATATTAGTACATCAAACATGATTTTTTAAAGTAATCTGATATAAATAAAATACTTTGATCTGACAAGCATTAATTACTTGAGGGAAAGTGGAAAATTAAGTCAGTCATACTTATTCATATTATGTGGGACCGATGTACACAATAAAATCAAGTAAATTGAAAGAACTTTTTTTTTTCAGTGTAGGATAGACCCTACAATAATACATGCAGAGAAAAACCCAACAACCACATGACCTCTATGAGCAAGCTCTTTAGCGACAGTGGGAAGGAAAAACTCCCTGTCTGTCACACTCAGTTTAAATGGCTAACTTTAAACCAGGTTCAGGCTGTGCAAAAATGCCAGAGGAAGAAGGCTTTGGTGATTGATGTCGCTGTCAGGGAATTACATCTTAGATCTCTATCCAGAAGAAACTAAAGCATTTTTTTGTACCTGGGTATAAACATGGTATAAGAACTGAATCTCTTTGGAAGCCAGCCTCTAGTGGTCATTCCTGGAACTGCAGTGTTGGTCATTTCCAACCAGGCTTAATTTTTCAGCCGAGGACATTGTTGCTTGATTGAAACATGGTGACATTGTTACTTAAAGATGGGTACATTGACAGCTAACGACAGCTGTGATTCCAGCTAATTTCATTTAAAAATGAAATCTAAGGGACCGTTTTAAAAATGCACAATTTGGTTACCAATACTAAGTAAATGAAATTTAAATCATACACATTGTCAAAGCAAAAGGCTGGCAACATAAGTTAATAACTGATGAAATACATTGTTCAAATGTTTAATTTAACTAACATTAATATGTAAATGAACTGAATGGTTTGATGCTGGTATCAGCTCTGCTGTCTTCAACAGTTAAATGGTCTTAAGACCAGGCAGACAGACTAACATTACAACAGGCTTTAAAACTAAGATATTGCTGACATTCAGGCCCAGTTATGCTCACTAACTTCACTTATACCTTTAGTAACAATCAGTCTGGGTTTACATTACAAGTTGTCCACCACTATATTTATGCACATAAGAGTTATTGGGACTATGACACACTTCATTTAGGCTGCGTCGTGACTTCAGCTGTGCGGCTTCTATTACTGTGTGACTTTATAGATGTTCCCACTTATTTCAAACAACACAAAGTGACGCGGGTATAGCAGAAAGAAAAACAAATTTGTGTGTGGCCAACTTGTAAATAAGCCATCGCTGGTCAAAATTGGAAGGAATGCTGAGGTCCAGAATTGGAGGTGAAAAGAGGCAGCCTCCTGTCATGCTGCCAGCTGCAGATCCAATCAGCTTTTATTTGTTGGATCGGACTGCTCTCATCTCTCATGTCTCTCATATGCTCTCTTTCGCTTCGTCAGGCTAAAAAGCAAAAAAATTGCAAATGCAAACCCAAGTGAGCAAGCTGCAGAGACCGGAGCACAGCCACAAGCACGGTAACAGGCGCAGTATTGGCACAGTGTAGATCGCATCAAAGCACGACACTGGATAGCGTCGTATTACATACAGAACATATCAGGGAAGCAGGTTTTTGCCTGAAAGCTCTTCCTTCTGCCCGTCTTTTGTTTTTTACATATGGCAGGACTTAAAGCTGCGCGTTTTATTAACAAGCATGAAAATCTAAGTTTAGCAGAGAAGAGCAAACAAGTCCCACCTGCTACAAGATTGTCAGATATGGGAAACCTGCTGTTCATGGAACGGACTCATTCATTTACGCAGCTTATTGCTCCTGCTGAGTTAAATTAATGTTTAAGAAAAAGTGCTTTGAGCAAATACTGATGTCAGCATGACAACTACTTCAATTAAAATCTGCGGGTGCATAAAAGCACCATGACATCAACCATTGTCTGGTGTCAGAGGAGGAAACCACACAAGTCAAATTTCAAATTCAAATTCAAATTCAAATTTTATTTGTCACGTACACAGTCATACACAGTACGATATGTAGTGAAATGCTTGGACAACTGCTCGTGACCTAAAGAAAACAAAAAAGGAAAAGGCTATGAATAAGATAGGAAATAAATATGAAAAATTAAAAAGGGTAAATTTAACTAGTCCAAGCCATTCTTTGCACCAGGCTGTAAACATGCTTTATAATGTTGTTAAGCAGGACATTTTACCACAGGAGTCAGACTCAAGCAGCCACTGGAGGAACTTCGCACACCCACTTTGAGCCCCAGATTTGATGATCATGTTGATTCATATTTTTATATTTGTACATGTGTGCTCCTGATCAGCTGGCGTTTTAAATGTGAATTCATTTTATACCTGCCATGATGCTCACAGGTTATAGAACAACGAGAGAAAGGACAGGACCAGGATCATATCCATTGTAATCCATTTCATTCATTCAAGCATGTCTGCAGGGTTCAGTCTAAATCATTCTAAATGGATTTGATGCCCCTTGTCTCCTTGCTCCTGTCTGCAGGTTTATTACATTTTAGGGAGCTGTGCTGTCAAAAAGGAGCAACTGCTCCTTTAGATCCCGCAGCCTTTTATTATTTATTATTTAATATTTATAGGCAAACTATAAATCTCTGTGAGTACAACAGGGTATACATTGTATACCTGCTCGCAGGCTCCACTGCAGCCAAAATAGCTGTGACTCACCTGGACCTCTGTGGAGGTGCTTAGGGGTTGTTTAATGTTATTTACTGTAATCGAATTATTACACTCAACGATTGCAGTTAACTTAAAAAAAAAACAATCAATGTGATCTTTTTTGTTGAAAAGAAACTGGGAAATGTTTTTTCCATTGGTGCATACACATAGTAAAATTGGGCAAAGTTACACATAATGTGATCATTTCATCCTTACATGGACAAAAGTGCTGGGCCATCTTACACCTACAGGAGCTGCTTGGGTGTGGAAACTCATGCCACTAAGCTCTCTGTGCAAAGTTGTGGTGCTAAAGTTAATTCCAGAGGAGGTTTGGAGCTATTGAGCATTATTTGGCTCAGCACTTGGCAAACCCTGTTGATTTGTAATACATTTGTCCTTATTGTGAACATCCAAATGTTGTTGAACAGAGGGGATATCCTGAATATGGTCACCTCAGGCACACCACGGCCTGGTTTAAAGCAAATAAACATTATTTCAACTGTGAATCAAGCAAAGCTACCCTAATAGATTAATATATGTTATGTCCACCAACCATTAAGTTGTACATTTTTCCATATATTTTTAATGTATCTAAATGTTTCAATAATTTTAGTAGAGTCAAAAATATGGCCGTTTACTTGAAGACATTTACTGCAAAGCTTGAAAGTTATAAAGCTAAACAGCTTCCAGTGTTTTTTCCACCCTGAAGTGCTGAATTCCTATCACATTAACTTGCTCTAAATCTTACGGGTCTCCACTGAAATGCTTCTCCCTGAGCTGCACCTCTACAGGTAATGAATACTGGTAGTAAACATGAAAGGATGTTTCCCCACACTTTATAATTAGATTGCTAAATCATTTGCTGCAGAGATGCTGGCCCTGCTTTGGGGGAGGGAGAGTTACAGCACGCCTGCGTGCAGTGTTTGAGTGTAGGATAGTATTTTAACATCTGCTTGTTTGTGTGTTTTTAGCATGTGCTTGTGTACTGTAATGAAATGTATGTACTCAGGAGTTTAATTATGCGAACAATGAGAAATATACACATTATTTACTGGGAGAGAAGTGATAACAAACATTTTGGCGCTGACTGTCAGCTGAATGTCTTTTCTTGACATCTAGGCCTGCGGATGATATATAAGGAAATGCTCTACACTGGTGTCCAAAACAAACAACCATGTTTCCTCGAGTGAAGGTCAACACATGCAGATAAGGTTCTTGAATTCATGCCCTGCCACTGCCGGGTTAACCTCTGCTAACTAATAGCTTAATAAGACTCCTCTCTGGTGGTTTGGTAAACATCTGCTCCGCATAATGTCATTAAAATTGCTAATAAAGAATTTGAAAATGAGCTTGACATTGCTTTTATTTCGTTAACTGGGTCACAATCACAAAGATGCTGGAGAAGGACGGAAGTGATATTTAATTTGGGTAAATTCAAAATGACACAGCTGTGTCAACAAAAAGAGAGGAAGGCGGGGAATGAATGACAATATTTCTCATGTCTCTTGTGTTAAACACGGCGGCCTTTGAAGGACGTTCTGACCTTCAGAATCATCAGATCAGCACAAGCATCAACAAACGGGAGCCAAACACTGAAGCTCTTTTAACAGCTGCTCCAGTTCAGGAAACAAGACCAGTGCTGACACTGGTCTCACTGCTGTCTTTGTTTAAAGCCTCTTAGTGTGGAGAGGGCACATGTTTTCAAGAGGAGGGACTTGCACGAGCTGGTATACACAACAAAATTTAGAATAACGCATGACTTATTATCTGCTAATTACATCAGCACTGTACAGTATTTTGTTTACCGTAGATAGGACAAACATTTTATGTACCAGTGCAGTGAGCCAATATTGTGCAAAGAAAATTACAACAAATCTATCAGGACATAATTGTAACTTGACTGTTATTACTATTTGCATTCAGCGCTAAAAAAGTCAAAATAAGGACAATAAAAATATATCGATGCAGCTATTAGAAATAATATATATGGAGGATTAGGTTATTAGTAATTACATTAATATTAAGTGGATTAGTAGAATTATCTATACTCTCTTAAGAAAAGTATTGTTATAATAAAATGTGATAATGTTGCAATGCAGTGTTAAAGCATCGTGTCCCCGGGTTTCACGTGAGTTGAGCACCTAAGAGAGTTGCCCTAATTAACAGGCATCAATATGTTTGCACATTAACGTGACTGAGTCGTGACTATTTCAGTGTTTAAATCTCTGTTCAGTCACAAATCTTCATAAAACAAACAAACACAAAGGTGCAGTGATTCACAGTGGACCAGCTGCTCCATTACAAACCTTGATCCACAACATCATCTAGTGGTGGAGCACAGCTCTTACATCCACCGTTAAATATGTGACTGTGAAGAACTTCACATTCAGATTATATATCAGACAGGATATGAGTATGATGCTAGTGCTAATTATTATGAGGCACAACCTGAAACATGTTTAACATCTTGTTGTGAGTGTGGCCTTCTCAGGATGCTCACACTGGTCTATAATATGTTTATCACTTGAATTTGTGAATTAATTAAATGATTTCCTGTTAAAGGGCTGAATTAATTCATTATTGGTGAATTAGAAAATAGTTTTCCATAATTAACTAAAGCTATGAACAAAATGTGAAGAAACAGCAGATGTAACTTTATATCTGAATATCTCTTGAAGAGGCTGAACGAGGGCCAGGTTGTTCTTTCTTGTAATACTGATTTGTACCACGAGATGGTGAAGCAAGATAATACAGCCTCTGTGCCAGCCCAGACACTTTTATTATTCCTGTACCTCATGTGGTGAAGCCAGCTCATAACAAGCAAGAGGACCCTGAACCTGCAAAGCTTCTAGAGCCAGCTGAAACTTTGACCGTATCAGGCCTTTTCCACTAAAACCTACTCGGCTTGACCTGATTCGACTCAGTTTTTAGGGTTTTCTCTGGTACTTTTTAAGCACCTGCTTAAAAAGCTGCACAAAAACCTGACAAAAAGCTATAGATATATATTATATACACATATAAGCAGCAGGTATACCATCACATCCTCCATTGTTGTGTTGTGTTTGTGTCACATACAAATGCTGTGTTGCTAACGTGATGCACATTTAGGTGCTACACAGTTGAAAAAGGCACAAGTCTGAGGAGACTGGGAGTGCAACAGTTCCCCTGTCATCACCAACAGCAGTAGTTAAGCTCCATTTCCATCACTGGTCTCCCAGCCTCCCTGCTGAGTTGCTCCACTGCTGCCCACCCAGCCGTCCCCCTTAACAGATTTGCTTTCTCTACGCGCCCCCACGTGGGCATTCCTGCAATGATCCACAGCCAGTGACTCAGAACTGCTCCACAGTCTTGTCGTACTGTTTTGTATCATTTGTCTGCATGTGAGTTTCCATTGTTCTCCGCCTGATAGAATGTATGGATTTTGTCGTTTGCTGCCTTTTGGACTTTTGCTTCACCAAAAGTTTGCTTTTGTTCATTTACTCATATCAAAGTCTGCATTTTGGGTAGGCACGTTTCACTAGACATGGCACAGGGTTCTGCAAATATTGTTAGAAAGTACTGGAAAGACTCAATTCCAAGGTCGCCTCTTAATGCTCCCATAAAGATTCCCAAATATTACTGTTCCTTAATGTAAGGAGCTCCATATTGTGGCCCCTTTGGGCACATTATAACATGGGAGTCTGTAAATGTCCTGAGAATGTCTCAATAGTCCAGTTAGTTTGTTAACCTCAAAAATCGTCACAGGCTCTGCAGTGTCACTGTCTACCCCAGTAGATTCCAGCACGGAGAGGAAACGGAGAGGTGCTGGGCGACATGGCATGAGGCTGGAGCGGTTCTCCTGAACCCCCAGCAGGAACAAAGGCAGGGCCAGCGGGTGCAGAGACCTCTGGCATGGGTGGAGCTAACTGTAGCTGCACAAGGCACACAGCTGGCTCAGGTTGCAACGGCAAACAGTCTGTCAAGGATTTATTAGCGAGATGCGGTCCCCTGCTGGCTGAATGAGCTCCTTGGAGCTTCCAGCAGAGGATGGAAGTGGCTGAACAGGTGGCTGAGCTACTGACTGAGCTGGAAACAGAGCTGATGCCAGAGCTAAAGACTGAACAGGTAACAGAGTTGACAACAGGGCTAGAGACTGGAGTAGAGTTTGTAGAGGTGGTTGTTATAATGAAGGTTGTAGTGGCAGTGGATAAGCAGTTAGCTGAACTAGGACCCCTGAGCCTCCAGAACACGAGGAAAACTGCTGGATGGGCTCACCTGAGCCTCCACCGGAAACAGGAATGGGTACAGGCACCTGCTGGACACTAGTTGCTCCCACCTGAGGAGTAGGTACGGGTGAAAATGTTACGGGTCCCAAGGATGAAGACCACGATGACAAATATGTTACCTGTAAAAGCAGGTGAAGAGCAGAATAAGGAAGACACGATGCGTCTCTGCTTTCCTCCAGAACGTGTCTGTCTGATTTATTTCACACAAATAAATGCTATATAAACACTAAACATGAGCTTTCAATATACTGTTCAGCTGGTTCCTCATTCACATCAATTACATTTACTTATTTCACAACCTCAGTGAAATATACTCTTTTTAACTGGTTCAGTTTCTCAAATTCACACTTCTTTCACAATGGCGGACGAGCGGGGCTGAAAACTTTTAAATATTACTCTTTCTGGGTCACAAAAGAACCTTTTAAGTTATTTTCAAGCGAGAATGTAGCTGTGTAAACTTCAAATATCTGCTCGATTTATCAAGACATCATATATTTCCAAACGCGCTCCGACTCGGAGACATCTGTGACCCGCCAGCTCCATAGCAGACAGCGAGGTCGAGGATTATTAGAGCCGGCGAGAACAGCGGACTCCCGGCACATCGTTTTCAACCCCCCCGCGGTCTTTTCGCTACTCAGGTTAAACAAACCCCAAACCCCAGCAGCTGTCTATTGTATTGAGTGTCCACTAAAATAAAAATAAAAGCATTCTAACATCTCACCTGCTTGTTTTTATTAAGGTATGTACACGTATGTACATGTACACTATTGTTATTAATAGAGCCAGGCGATGGCGAAGCAGAAGCCGAGGCCGAAGCTGGACCAGGCGGAGGCGAAGCAGGAACAGAGGCCGAAGCCGGACCCGACGACGGCGAAGCAGGAGCTGAGGCCGAGGCCGGACCAGGCGAAGCAGAAGCTCAGGCTGAAGCCGGACCAGGCGAAGCAGAAGCAGAAGCTGAGGCCGAAGCCGGACCCGACGACGGCGAAGCAGGAGCTGAGGCCGAAGCCGGACCAGGCGAAGCAGAAGCTGAGGCCGAAGCCGGACCAGGCGAAGCAGAAGCTCAGGCCGAAGCTGGACCAGGCGAAGCACAGGCAGAAGCTGGACCAGACGAGGCAGAAGCAGAGGCCGAAGCCGGACCAGGCGAAGCAGAAGCTGAGGCCGAAGCTGGACCAGGCAGAGGCGAAGCAGGAACAGAGGCCGATGCTGGACCTGACGATGGCGAAGCAGGAGCTGATGCTGAGGCTGGACCAGGCAAAGCAGAAGCAGAAGCCGAAGCTGGACCAGGCGAAGCACAGGCTGAAGCTGGACCAGGCGAAGCAGAAGCAGAAACCGAAGCTGGACCAGGCGAAGCAGAGGCAGAAGCTGGACCAGGCGAAGCAGAAGCAGAGGCAGAAGCTGGACCAGGCGTAGCAGAAGCAGAGGCTGGACCAGGCGTAGCAGAAGCAGAAGCTGGACCAGGCGTAGCAGAAGCAGAAGCTGGACCAGGCGTAGCAGAAGCAGAGGCTGGACCAGGCGTAGCAGAAGCAGAGGCTGGACCAGGCTCCTCGGGCCCTTCAGCAGACGAGGCGTGAAGCTGGACGGGCTCCTCGGGCCCTCCAGCTGACGTGGCGTGAAGCTGGACGGGCTCCTCGGGCCCTCCAGCTGATGAAACATGAAGCTGGCTGGGTTAGTATTTAGTATTTTAGTATTAGTATTTATTTATTTATTGTCATTGTCAAGAACAATGAAATTGCGTTTGGGGCTTCCATACAACCCAAAAAAAAGAAGAAAATAATAAATACCCCTTAAAACCCAAGTGTACATATTTAACCCAGTGTGACTCCAATGCAATAAGACAATCCTTAGCAATAATGTTCGTAGAAATTCAGACAAAGACCTGAGAAACATGACAAAATACAACAATGCAACCCATTCAATATTATTGTACTGTGAGATATGATATCAGATATGATAGTTATCTATTTAAGAAAGAGGGGGGGGGGCAGGAGGGGGAAGAGAATAAAGAACCTCCAGCAGACGAAGCATGAAGCTGGCAGGGTTCTCCCGAACCTGCAGCAGACGAAACATGAAGCTGGCTGGGTTCTCCCGAACCTCCAGCAGACGAAACGTGAGGCCGGACGGGCTCCTCGGGCCCTCCAGCTAACACTAAAAAAGGCTGCACAAGCTGCACCTCCGTCCCCGGCTCCAAAACGGCCTGGATAGCAGTCCCACAACAGCTTAGCTGAGCGTGATGGCTAGCATTTCCTGTGCAAACAGTCTCTTTACAGCCGGGCTCATGAACCGGAAAAGCAGTGTCAGTTTCCATAACCTCCGAAGAAAAAACATGAGGAGACAAAACATAGTCACTCACTTGCGTTCGTGGTGCGGAGCGTCGGTGGCGCGCACGCCGTTTCTTCTTGGGAGTGGAAGACGGCGGAGCGATAGGTGGAAGTCCCTGGTAACTCCGAGGTCCCCCGAGAGCCAGTCGAGTTCCCCGGAAAGAGGGCTTGTGCTCCGGAATGAGCCATGGCTTCCACCGGAGCTCCTCCTCCAATAGAGCGCAGAATATTAACTGGCGCTCGTCGTGGTCCAAGTCTATGGTGTCCAGTGCTTCCCCGCACTGGACCGTGGCAAGAGCATGGCGAGACTGTGACGAGGGCGTGGAAACTGGTGAGCTGTGAGGTGGGGACGCTGCAGCGAGTCTCAGCGAGCCGACACGAACTGTCTCAGGCACGCAAGGCAGCGGCAGCGATTCCTGTTCACAGTCCTGATGTTGTTGAAGTGAAAAAACAGTGCGAACGAAATCCTGCACATCCTCCGACAATTCTGCCGTGTAGACAGGGTAAGCAGACAGGATCTGGAGAAGCCGAACTTTAACTGACTCCGCCTCACTCTCCTGTCTGCATACAGAATAGATGTTCCATTGTCCCTGGAGGATGGTCACACGTGCGCTGAACTCAAAAAAATCCTCGCAGACATCCGCTGGGTCCATACTGGTCGGGTCGTTCTGTCACGGCGGGGTGCGCCGCTGTGTAATGGAAAAAGGGACCCAAAAGCAGATGAGGACGAGGAGTAGTAAGTTTCAACAGAAAAGTGATCCTTTAATGATAACGGCAAGGGAAGACCAGGAAACCAAAACAAACTGGCAAAACACTGAGAAACAAAACACTAAAGGTACTAAGACCAAAAACCATAACTGTCATGGTCCTGCGACCATGACTCGGTGACTTTGTGTTTGTGTTCTTTATTGTTATTATTCTCTTTATTATTCATGGGCTGTTTTGGGATGGTTTGTGTTTTGGGATTTTAGGTACTGGGTTCTGAGTTTGTGCTCCCTCTATTGGTCCCTGGTGTCAGTGTTCCCCTGTCTCGTCAGGTTAACCAGGTCCAGCTGTGTCTCCCACCTGTGTGTGATTTCCCAGTGTCTCTGTGTACTTATAGTGTGTGTTTTCCTCTGCTCCTCGTCGCGTCGTCTGTATTCATACCTTGTGAAATCCCCTGCGTGCTCTCCCTGCTGTTCTCCCTTCATGTTCAGGTTTGCCACTCCTTTGTGTAGTTTATCCCAGTTTAGTTCGTCCTTAGTTCTGTTTGCCATCTCCACTTTATGTCTGGTATTGTTAATAAATCACCCTTCACGTCTGAATAAGTGCTGCATTTGAGTCCTCCTTCCACTCTTCACACGGCCGCTGCCCCGAACCGTGACAGTACGACGCGACCACGAAATGGACCCAGCAGCGCTTAATCCGACTAAGGAGCTACGGGAGAATCTCATCGATGCCACACAGGAGCTCATCGACCTGTGGCTGGAAAACCCGGGCGGGGAGTCCCAGCGCGCTATAGAGAGGCGGCTACAGGACTTTGTTTTCTGGGGCTATTCAGAGCGGGATGGGAGACTGTACGGGTCGCTTACCCACCTTCGTGGTAACAGATCCTTCGCAAGTGGGCGTGTACAAACCCTCTGTAAAACCAAGAGACTGTTTCTCTGCCGCCCCTTCTGAGCCAGGACTTTATCGCCATTCTCCGGCTCAGTTCTGTGTCCAGCCACAAACCTCCCAGTCTGTAGCTCAACCGCTAGCCTCCCCAAGGCTAGCGGTTCAAAAAAGTTATAACATGCCAGAATCTAATGCTATAGCTGCAGCATGGGCTGCAAAAAACTTTCCTTTCCAGTTGTTAAAGTTATTCCTATAGGCTGTATGCAGTATTTTATATATCTACTTGTGAGTTGAAATGTTTAATTTGGCATTGAAGTGGTGCTTTGAGATAGCAAAAACATTTTCATACTGTTTAATCTCATTTAGTGTTTTCTTTTTTTCTGTAGAGCATTTATGGTTGACAAAGACTTTGCGGAAATAAATGCTTTGCAGAAGGTTTTTCCAGAGTCAGCTATCCTTCTATGCTGGTACCATGTCTTGCAGGTAAACCACATTGTTTTCTTTTCACGTTGTCTAAGATGCACCTGAAACACATTTTTACAACAGGGTCCTGTTGTTATGATTTGCCTCATTGTGATATTCACCTACTCAGGTTAATGAATATAAAGGGATAAAATGTTGAGTGACTTTGTCCATTCATTTAAGACCACAGTGCACTCATCTTCTGGTGGCTGCTTCCCAAAGCTCTTTTTGACATTTAAAAATATGTTTGCCTGGTTGATTTCTGTAATGCACAGGTCCTCTTGTCCAGTGAGTGACAAAGTTATTTTTGGACGTCAGCTTTCTTTTATGCTTTTTGTACAGCTGCTCCTCTGTCTCTCTCTCCAGATTAACTTTTTTTCTCTTACATTCACAGGCTGTTAATCGATGGCTTTCAAAATCAGAGTCCGGGGTCCATGGGCTTTCTAACACCCAAAAGAGAAATGAAATCATTTCTTTCTTTTGTAAGCTGAAAGCTTGCACATCTGTAAGTGTAATTTGTCTATTTCACATTTTGATTTCTTGATTACACTAAGAGCATAATAACTTTCAGTTGCTAAAAAAAGTTACAGAGAGATACAAAATAGATTTTTGAAACAATTTCTAAAACTGGCTTCTTATCTTGCTTATCAAAACAAGTACTTAAGCTGTGCAGAACATCATTGTGTCACCCACTGTGCAGGAGAACTTGTGAGTGGGATTCTTTCACAGACAGATGCTGAAACCAAATATGCTTATAGGTTTAGTGTTCCTTCTTAGCCATTGTAAGGGAAGAAATAATTGCTTCTTAATACAAAAACACGACATATTATTAATAACTTAAAATTCTTAATGTTATTCAATAAAAGGAAAAGGGCTTCAATACATAATATTAAAGATTTCAATAGGTCTGTTAAATGGATTGAAATATATTCTGTTGCATCCAATTCTCTTAGGAGGACGACTTTAAAGCCACATCAGCAGAGTTCTGCCAGACATTTAAGCAATACCCTTTGGTGTGCCAGTATTTTCAGAAGCACTGGGAAGGCATTGGCCACATGTGGTGTGACTACGGCCGTCGGTTCAGTCACGCTCGTTCTGAAACAAACAATGTGATTGAAAGGTATGATTTATTATTTTGACCTCATTCAATTGTATTGCTGAAAAAAAGATATTATGCTTTAATCCAAGAGGCTAAACTGAGTAGGTTCGTCATGTCATTGCCAGAACAGGTTTTAGGCAAATCCTTTAAATTCTAGCAGCGTGAGTAGGTGGATTTGCCTAAATCAGCTAAACCGGCACAGAGCATTCCTTTATAAAAGACGTGTGCAATAGGTATTCCAATTTTTAAAAAAATAATACAGTCTTGATTAAAACTTTAAATTCCTTCAATTACAGTTACTAATCATTTCAAATAACTGTTTTTCAGATTTTTCCACCGCCTGAAATACCAGTTTTTATCTGGCTACAAGAATAGGCGTCTGGATGATCTGATTGAAGTGCTCCTAGGGAAGGCCGACGACTACTTCTCAGTCATAAAAACCCTGCAAGATGTGGGCCGCATGAAAAACAGGTTTGCTGACACCTTGTCTCAAGTTTCAGACTCTGCTTCAAGACTGATGGAAAGTGGTTGGGCTCTTAAAATTACAGTCCAGAACAGCCATGGAGTTAATGCATATCAAGTCCCATCTGAGTCTAGAGAAGACATGGTGTATGATGTCTGCCCTGTTGAGTCCTACTGCAACTGTACATATGGCTTACGAGGACTTCTTTGCAAGCATCTAGTGTTACTTGCAAAATTAGCAGAGGCTGACAATGACATCTATCCAAACATGGAAACAGACATTTCTACCTTGGCAAGAATTGCAGTGAAAGAAAGGCATTACTTTGTACACTGTGAGGACTTGAAAGTGATAAAAATGCCAAGTTTGTTTGGAAATCTGTGTTTTTTTGCATCGGCTGAAACACTTCAGTGCACTTGTTGTACGTTCTCTCACTATAACACATGTGCTTGCCTGAAGGTGGCTTGTAGCCATTTTAAACAAATGAAAAACTCTCTGAAAAGTCCTCTATCAACTTTGAATGACACTCCTGTAGTTGAAAGCACAGACAAAAAATGCACAGAAGATGCGGTTGGAAAACTAAATGCTGTTTTAGACACAGTTAAACAGTGGGCATTCATTCCAGAGGGTATTACTGCAATGATAGATGAACTGCATACAAATGTCTTAAAAACAAAACAAGTAGGCAAAAGTATATGCCAGTACGAAATAAAGATGACAGATAATGCACGCAAAATTAGGCCATTGTATTCTAGCAAGAAACGTTCGGCCAGCATCGACATTCCAACAGTCTGTGAAAATGAATGTGAACAGTCGATAACCACTGAAAGAGAGACATCCTCTGGAGAAAATGAAAACCTTTTGGAATACAAAACAAAAAAGAGAAGAGTTAAAGCTAAGTATATGCACAAGTAGACTTTTGTGTGACATTTCAAAGGGACTGCATCCATTACTTCTGTTTATTGAAACTAAAGCTGTCTTAACTTTCTGCCAAGGAACAGATGAAAAGAAATTGTTTGGTCTCTCAAGCAGTTGTTATTTATGTGTGTTATTCATTACTTTGGCTTGGTTGCTGTTTTTGATACAAATTCATCTGTGCCCATTGTAATATTTTCATATGTTACTATTTTTATATTGCTATGCATTATAAATAAAGGATTACTTATTACTATTAAAGGTCTGCATTTGCAATTGTTGGTATTATTTATAAAATATGCGCTCTTAAGTTTTTTGCTCCATAAAACGATACCTGTCACTTTTTGGACATAGAGTATCAGCTGTTGAGAATCCTGGCTCATGCAAAATAGAAGTAAAAGGTTTCAACATCCAGCCTTTTTATGATTAAATACAAAGTGTAATAACAGAGTTATTGGGGTGTGATTTTGTTAATAGTTAGTCTTAAGTATAAGTTTAATAGTAATGAGTAAGAAAATATAGCCAGAATAATGGAATGAGACTAACACCTGACCTCACACTGAGATTTGGTATGAAGTGGCATGTTTGTGCTAATGCTGACATTGGGGCTCAGAGTTCCTCTGTGTGTATATATTTGTGAACGTTAACTTGGCTAATGTCCAAGGGTTTGACTGCTTTCCTGTTGGATTGTATCACAAAGAACAGGGATAAGAGCACCAGTGGCCGTGCACACCCTCATCTCTCTCCTTCGCCCGATCATTAGTGTTGGAAACCGGCATTAGCTCAGAGTAGATTAGACTTCAGTATAGTGCAAGTGATTTGATTTTATGATTATTTGATTCAGTTTTTTCTGTGTTCAAGCTCAATTACTTTAATAAAATATGTTGAATTCAAACAAATAAATAAACAAATAAACTGTGGACATTACCCTTTTAAACCTTTCTGAAACAAGACAGGTAAAAACCAGTGTATAAAAGTTTACATAGGTATAAATAGCTCTAACACTTTACTCCAGCCTGGCGTCCACACATGTGGACATCACATTTTGGGTTATTTAGACCAAAATACTAAATCTTGATCAACAAGTGCCTGATATACAGTTATGAGGACATTATACTGCAACTGTTCTATCGAAATTTCAAATTAATGTCCTCATATGTGGCTCTCATTTTTCTCAGAAACAAAAATTAGGTAAAAAAAAACAAAACCTGGTAATTCTTTCTTTTTACATTCATCGGGTTCCAATCGGCCCAAATATCAAAGAGAAATTAAAAATGCATGCCATGGAAGATTTCGGGTCTTAGGGGGTTAAAATGACCAGACCCCTCCGGCCTGTTTTCCAGGCCACTAAATTAAACCCAGTCAATTACCAATTGAACAGAATAAAAACCTACGAGGTCCACTAATAGTCCAAAAGTCCAAATCTTTAATAGAAAAGACAGGCAGAACTCAAACAAACAATAATCCAAACGAGGAGCATATATACACACTGGAAAGTAAATAATTATAAGTTATTAAATCAGACTAATTAAATACAGTAAAACTAATAAGGGAAGACGAACACACGGGAAATAAAAATAACAGTGTAAACATACCAAAACTCAAAATAAAACAGGAAAGCTACTACAAACCGAGTGTGACACAATTACATTCATATTGAAACATATGTGATAATTTTCTTTCTTTGTAGCATTTTTAAGATACAGTGGGGCAAAAAAGTATTTAGTCAGCCACCGATTGTGCAAGTTCCCCCACTTAAAATAATGACAGAGGTCAGTAATTTGCACCAGAGGTACACTTCAACTGTGAGAGACAGAATGTGAAAAAAAAATCCATGAATCCACATGGTAGGATTTGTAAAGAATTTATTCGTAAATCAGGGTGGAAAATAAGTATTTGGTCACCTCAAACAAGGAAAATCTCTGGCTCTCACAGACCTGTAACGTCTTCTGTAAGACGCTTTTCTGTCCCCCACTCGTTACCTGTATGAATGGCACCTGTTTGAACTCATCATCTGTATAAAAGACACCTGTCCACAGCCTCAAACAGTCAGACTCCAAACTCCGCCATGGCCAAGACCAAAGAGCTTTCGAAGGACACCAGGAAAAGTATTGTAGACCTGCACCAGACTGGGAAGAGTGAATCTACAATAGGCAAGCAGCTTGGTGTAAAAAAATCAACTGTGGGAGCAATCATCAGAAAATGGAAGACATACAAGACCACTGATAATCTCCCTCGATCTGGGGCTCCACGCAAGATCTCATCCCGTGGGGTCAAAATGATCATGAGAACGGTGAGCAAAGATCCCAGAACCACACGGGGGGACCTGGTGAATGACCTGCAGAGAGCTGGGACCAAAGTAACAAAGGTCACCATCAGTAACACACTACAACGGCAGGGAATCAAATCCCGCAGTGCCAGACGTGTTCCGCTGCTGAAGCCAGTGCATGTCCAGGCCCGTCTGAAGTTTGCCAGAGAGCACATGGATGATACAGCAGAGGATTGGGAGAATGTCATGTGGTCAGATGAAACCAAAGTAGAACTTTTTGGTATAAACTCAACTCGTCGTGTTTGGAGGAAGAAGAATACTGAGTTGCATCCCAAGAACACCATACCTACTGTGAAGCATGGGGGTGGAAACATCATGCTATGGGGCTGTTTTTCTGCCAAGGGGACAGGACGACTGATCCGTGTTAAGGACAGAATGAATGGGGCCATGTATCGTGAGATTTTGAGCCAAAACCTCCTTCCATCAGTGAGAACTTTGAAGATGAAACGAGGCTGGGTCTTGCAACATGACAATGATCCAAAACACACCGCCCGGGCAACAAAGGAGTGGCTCCGTAAGAAGCATTTGAAAGTCCTGGAGTGGCCTAGCCAGTCTCCAGACCTCAACCCCATAGAAAATCTGTGGCGGGAGTTGAAAGTCCGTGTTGCTCGGCGACAGCCCCAAAACATCACTGCTCTCGAGAAGATCTGCATGGAGGAATGGGCCAAAATACCAGCTACTGTGTGTGCAAACCTGGTAAAGACCTATAGTAAATGTTTGACCTCTGTTATTGCCAACAAAGGTTATGTTACAAAGTATTGAGTTGTATTTTTGTTATTGACCAAATACTTATTTTCCACCCTGATTTACCAATAAATTCTTTACAAATCCTACCATGTGGATTCATGGATTTTTTTTTCACATTCTGTCTCTCACAGTTGAAGTGTACCTCTGGTGCAAATTACTGACCTCTGTCATCATTTTAGGTGGGGGAACTTGCACAATCGGTGGCTGACTAAATACTTTTTTGCCCCACTGTATGTGTTAGAACAGTCATTATGCTGTTTGGATTAGGAACCAATCATTTTTGCCAAATAGTTAACACAAACTTAGAACAACAATGAACAATTTTCAAGATTCTGATTTACAGAACAAACAAAAGTCACAAAAGGTTTCATTATTTAAGAGACAAGATCAAGTTTTTCACACAGGAATGAAATGACAGAATCCAGTGCAGCGGGGCCAAAGGTGTGTGTCAGCAAACTGAAGGTTGAGGAATCAGTCAGCTCATGTTTAAGATTGTGTTGGATTTTGAGAAGAGTCTGTCTGTTATTAGAAAGTAAGATTAACAATGTTACACCAATAACCCAAATACGGGGAAATGACAAATAATACCAAAAAAGATACAACTTTCATATTGTTTTACTAACTTACTTTGTCATATCAGCACTTGAATGGTCGATGCCTTTACAGACCATGTCTGTTGTGACATCGCAGGCCAATCTTCCGGCAAACCCGAGGGCTAGCTCCCCAGCCTCCTCTTCACTCAGAACACTAAACACTGTTACTTTAGTTTTGGCCTTCTTAGGCCTGTCAAGAATCATTGCGGGCAGTTTGGCTTTACGGCCCTAAAAAAGAAAAAGTGCAAACACCAAAAGAGCAGAGAGAGACACACACACACGCGCACAAAGTTAAATGCTTTTGTTTACATGGTGTAATTGTGTATATGTTGCAGCAAATGCACAATTTCCAGCCACATTGTCACTTCATTGATACGAGTAACCCGGATTTATTTCAGGTGACATCAAAATCACGAAATGTATACCTACCCCAATCAAACCTCTGAAAACATGAACTGACATGTTCTCTGCGTTGATTCTGCGCTTGATCTCGTCTTCTGTTATTGTGTAGGTTTTCTTTTTTGAGCTTGGTACAGATAAGCGACCATGCACTCTGTAAACTGTACTAGTTCCTTCTGAATCAGTTTGAAATTCTGCATCTGCATCGATCCTGTCAACATCATCAGCAGCAGCATTATCTGTACTCAGACTTGTGCCGTATACTTCTGCTTCTTTTTCGTTGTCTTCAGTCTGTGTACCTTCATCTCTTTCAGTCTGTGTACCTTCATCTCTGACTGTCAGTCTTCCTATCTCACTGTTACTTGTCGATTTGCTGCAGATGTTCTCTCCCTTAGGAACTTTTCCTTTGTCATTCGCTGCCTGATGCTTTCCCTGATGACATTCTTCACTGGCTACTTCTATTGCTCCTCCTGTATAGTCACCTACTATGCTGCACAACTCCTTTCCCTCTGCTGTGCTGCACTGTGCTGTTACATAAAGAAGAATGATATAAACAGCACTATATCAATTTAATTGTGAAGAGAAATCCCCACAATACGACACAGTTATGTCTAAAATAGTTTTGTGTAAAAACTGGATCTTGAAACGTCCACTTTAATTACACAGTCCGGGTGTGCAAAGGCAAAATTACGAAAAAAAATTTCACTTTAAACATTTTTGGACATTGTTTAGTTATATTGTGACTTACTCTCACAGAAGATACAGATGCCACAAACAGACTTTGAACAACACATGTGCTTGTAGGCACCACATTTCTGGCACTGCACCTGTGAATTAAAAAAAAAAAAAAGAAGAAGAAGAAATAAACAAACAAAAAACAAATGAACAAAGTCCATTAAATAAACAATCTATATGGCTAAGGACATGTCATAGTGTACCCGGTCTTTGGCTGCAATCACACACCAGCACTGACTGCACTTCCTAGTTCGATCTGCAAAATATAATTTGTTTAAGTACAAGTTACATTTTCCAATGTTAGAGAAAAAGAAGGCAGCTAATTTTATCTTTACCTATTGAGGAAAATAAGTAGTGGCAAAGTCGGGACCTGAGCTTTGTGATTTCAGTGTTGTACTCCTCCACATGTGTTTTACCGTCAATGAGAGATTGGGCAAACTAATAATTGACGAAGAAAAAAAAAAAAAAAAAAGAACAAAAAGAATTAGATTAACAAAGAAATGTTTGTTTGTTTTTAACCCCCCCCGAGAAAAAAAAAAAAAAAACAGCAACCAAAGCAAAGCATTACTGCTGAAATGGTTCAATCTACAAAAAAATTGAGATTTTACCATCCTGCCTCTAAGGCTTTAAAAACTGAATAGGCAAAAATGTAAACATTACTTATATAGGTTAAAGCTATAGTTTTCAGTACCATTATGACATGCACTCCACATGAGTTCCCATTGTGTTGATGTGGGTGGCTCACATGTGACAAGGTCCACTCTCCAGCGCAGCCTCTTGCTGAAGCAAATGAGCTGAGAGATCGCAGTTATTACAAATAAAAAGCATATAGAGAAATCAATAACCACGTTCGGTAATGATTTCAATTAAATTAAATATGTTATGTTAAATATGTTAATTAATTACCTCCAGTTTTTCAACACCGCACTTTTTCTGACCTCCGACTCGCCAAATGAATTCATATAGACTATGGTCCTCTTGGGTATGTCACAAAACTGTTTTGTAAAAAGATGGATATGGTAGGCTTGGGCCTTGAGCTTTCCTAATGAGGGACACTGAAAAGTATCATGCACTAGAGAGAGTGCAAAATCTGTGCAACTTACAAACAAGGTCCAGTGGCTGCCGTTTTCCAGACAGGCTCCAATCAATTTCTCATACATTCAATTCAATTCAATTCAATTTTATTTATATAGCGCCAAATCACAACAAAAGTCGCCTCAAGGCGCTTCATAGATACAGAGAAAAACCCAACAATCATATGACCCCCTATGAGCAAGCACTTTGGCGACAGTGGGAAGGAAAAACTCCCTTTTAACAGGAAGAAACCTCCGGCAGAACCAGGCTCAGGGAGGGGCGGCCATCTGCTGCGACCGGTTGGGGTGAGAGAAGGAAGACAGGATAAAGACATGCTGTGGAAGAGAGACAGAGGTTAATAACAGATATGATTCAATGCAGAGAGGTCTATTAATACATAGTGAGTGAGAAAGGTGACTGGAAAGGAAAAACTCAATGCATCATGGGAATCCCCCGGCAGCCTACATCTATTGCAGCATAACAAAGGGAGGATTCAGGGTCACCTGGTCCAGCCCTAACTATATGCTTTAGAAAAAAGGAAAGTTTTAAGCCTAATCTTAAAAGTAGAGATAGTGTCTGTCTCCCGAATCCAAACTGGAAGCTGGTTCCACAGAAGAGGGGCCTGAAAACTGAAGGCTCTCCCTCCCATTCTACTTTTAAATACTCTAGGAACAACAAGTAGGCCTGCAGAGCGAGAGCGGAGCGCTCTAATAGGGTGATATGGTACTACAAGGTCATTAAGATAAGATGGGGCCTGATTATTTAAGACCTTGTATGTGAGGAGCAGGATTTTGAATTCAATTCTGGATTTAACAGGAAGCCAATGAAGGGAAGCCAAAACAGGAGAAATATGCTCTCTCTTTCTAGTCCCTGTCAGGACTCTTGCTGCAGCATTTTGGATTAGCTGAAGGCTTTTCAGTGAGTTTTTTGGACATCCTGATAATAATGAATTACAGTAGTCAAGCCTGGAAGTAATAAATGCATGAACTAGTTTTTCAGCGTCACTCTGAGACAGGATATTTCTAATTTTAGAGATGTTGCGCAAATGGAAGAAAGCAGTCTTACATATTTGTTTAATATGTGCGTTGAAGGACATGTCCTGGTCAAAAATGACTCCAAGGTTCCTCACCGCGTTACTGGAGGCCAAGGTAATGCCATCCAGAGTAAGAATCTGATTAGATACCATATTTCTAAGATTTTCAGGGCCGAGTACAATAACCTCAGTTTTATCTGAATTAAGAAGCAGAAAGTTAGCGGCCATCCAGGTCTTTATGTCTTTAAGACATTCCTGCAGTTTAACTAATTGGTGTGTGTTATCTGGCTTCATGGACAGATAGAGCTGGGTGTCATCTGCATAGCAGTGAAAATGTATGCTATGTCTTCTAATGATGCTGCCTAAGGGAAGCATGTATAATGTAAACAGAATTGGTCCTAGCACTGAACCCTGTGGAACTCCATAATTAACCTCAGTGTGTGAAGAGGACTCTCCATTTACATGCACGAATTGGAGTCTATTAGATAGATATGATACAAACCACTGCAGTGCAGTACTTGTAATACCTACAGCATGTTCTAATCGCTCTAATAGGATATTATGATCAACAGTATCGAACGCTGCACTGAGGTCTAGCAGGACAAGCACAGAGATGAGTCCACTGTCAGAGGCCATAAGAAGATCATTTGTAACCTTCACTAAAGCTGTTTCTGTGCTGTGCTGAGCTCTGAAACCTGACTGAAACTCTTCAAATAAACCATTCCTCTGCAGATGATCTGTTAGCTGTTTGACAACTACTCTTTCAAGGATTTTTGATATGAAAGGAAGGTTGGAGATTGGCCTATAATTAGCTAAGACTGCTGGGTCTAGAGATGGCTTTTTGAGTAAAGGTTTAACTACAGCCAGCTTGAAGGCCTGTGGTACATAGCCGATTATTAGAGATAGGTTGATCATATTTAAGATCGAAGAATTAATTAATGGCAGGACTTCTTTGAGCAGTTTTGTAGGAATGGGGTCTAAAAGACACGTTGATGGTTTGGAGGAAGTAATTATTGAAGTTAACTCAGAAAGATCAATTGGAGAAAAAGAGTCTAACTTAATATCAATGGTACTAAGAGTAGCTGTAGATAATATTACATCTGTGGGATGATTATTGGTAATTTTTTCTCTAATGATAAAAATTTTATTTGTGAAGAAGTTCATGAAGTCATTACTAGTTAACGTTAAAGGGATGGTTGGCTCAAAAGAGCTCTGACTTTTTGTCAGCCTGGCTACAGTGCTGAAGAGAAACCTAGGGTTGTTCTTATTTTCTTCAATCAGTGATGAATAGTAAGATGTTCTGGCTTTGCGGAGGGCTTTCTTATAAAGCAGCAAACTATTTCTCCAGGCTAAATGATGATCCTCTAGATTTGTGACACGCCATTTCCTCTCCAGATTACGAGTCATCTGCTTTAGGGTACGTGTTTCAGAATTATACCACGGAGTCAGGTACTTCTGATTTGAGGCCTTAGTTTTCACAGGAGCTACAGTATCCAGAGTCGTACGTAGTGAGGAGGTGAAATTATTAACAAGATAATCGACCTCTGTTGGGGTAGCGTTCAGATAGCTGCTTTGCTCTGTGTTGGTACAGGGCATTGGAGATGATAACAGTGGGTGGATTATATTCTTAAACTTAGTTACAGTGCTTTCAGAAAGACATCTACTTTGATAAAGTCTACTCTTCACCGCTGTGTAATCAGTTATTGTAAAAGTAAATGTTATCAGGAAATGATCAGACAGGAGAGGGTTTTCAGGAAACACTGTTAAATGTTCAGGTTCGATGCCATATGTTAGAACAAGATCTAGAGTGTGATTAAAGTGGTGGGTGGGTTCTTTTACATTTTGAGAGAAACCAATTGAGTCTAATAACAGATTAAATGCCATGTTGAGGCTGTCATTTTTAGCATCTACATGGATGTTAAAATCACCCACAATAATTATTTTATCTGAGCTCAGAACTAAATTAGATATAAAGTCTGAGAAATCAGACAGAAACTCTGTGTAAGGCCCAGGTGGACGATAGATGATAACAAGTAAGACTGGTTTCTGAGTTTCACAGCTGGGGTGGACAATGTTAAGCATCAGGCTTTCAAATGAATTAAAAGTCTGTCTTGGTCTTTCATTAATTAATAGGCTGGTGTGAAAAATTGCTGCCACACCGCCCCCTCGGCCTGTGCTTCGAGATTTCTGGTAGTTAGAATGGCTCGGGGGTGTTGATTCATTTAAACTAACATAATCATCCTGCTGCAACCAGGTTTCTGTAAGGCAGAGTAAATCAATTTGTTGATCAATTATTAAGTCATGTACTAACAGAGACTTGGAGGAGAGAGACCTAATATTTAATAATCCACATTTCACTGTTTTACTCTTTGGTTCAGATGTGGATACTGTATTGTTCTTTCTTTGTGATTGTTTATGTTTAAGTTGTTTGTTGCTGGTTTTTAGTTTGTTTTTTGTCTTTTTGGAAGCTGACACAGTCTCTATGGAGATGGGTTTTTGGGGGGGTAGCAGGAGGAGAGAAGCTGCAGAGAAGCGTGTAAGACTGCAACTCTGCTTCCTGGTCCCAACTCTGGATAGTCATATTTTGGGGGGTTTAATAAAACATCTGAAAGATGTTTTTCTGGAAATAAAAAGAATGTGACAAGTATGTTTTTCTGTCAAGAATGACACTGCAAAACTGCAAAAGCTTGTCAGGTGAGACTTGTAATTAATTCTGCAGATACACAAACATATAGAAAGTGTCATTTTTTGTTTACATTAATTAATTTCTATAGTGTGTACAAAACAAATCAAGACCACAGACTCAACACGCACCACTAAATTTTTGGTGTTCTTTATCAGTTGGCCAAGACAGAAATGTTTTAATCTGTGTGCATTGCTTTTGAACAAGTCTTTACACAGAAAAGGTTTCAGAAAGGTATTTTTCAGGTTCTTCAGACAAGGCTTCAATTTTGGAAAATGCTGTTTGTTTATAGTGGCAACTTATAAACCCTTTGTAATAAGAACATAGTTACCACAGTCCAAGTCATACCTTCAAAAAGTATGCACTTTGTGCTCTTGTGGACCCATCCAAAATTTTTCCAGTGATTTGGCTTGGTATTGGATAAATGTGAGGGAAATTCTATAAAAATAACATAAATACACCTATGTTTTCAAATACATTACAAAAAACGTAAACATGCTATGTCATTATGATCAAACAAGCTTTTCAACATACCTCACACTGCAAATAGATTAGGCCATCTATTACCTTATAAAACAAATAAATAAATACATATAAATAAAAACAGAACTAAGGAATACGATTCATTAAGTAAATTGTACAATAAAGTGTATTTAAAGCAGAATTTAACATTAGTTTTATGACAACATAAAAGGATTTTTATGTCAAGAGGTACCTCATCTGAAATGTTAGTCTGGTCAAACAGGGATTTCAAACTTGAAATACCAATAGAGTTTGGTCCAGCTACTCCCGCAAGGTAATCTGTGAGAAAGCATATGCTGTAGTCAACAGATATCATTTTCTTTTTGCATGCTGCAACCATCATCCATTTCAGTCTTCTAGGAGCTTTGTCTGGTTGTAGTTCTTTTTTCTCCTCCTCTCCCCTCATCTATTAATTAAATTGTTTTCTGACCTTCCTAACTGTTTCCGACCTGTCTTCCCAATGTGATGTTTAAGCAATATATGTATGGTCAGAAGGGGGTGAAATTTTCATTGCAGTTGTACGTGTAACATTGCATGTGATAATAAAAGGCTTGATTGGTTGATTATTCAACATGAGTTGACATTTACCTGACATTGTGAAGGAGTCACAGTTTCTGTAAGGGTGTAAGAACATAACATGTGGATTTGTTACACTTCTTTTTCACAAGTTAATAACAATCAATAATTTTCATTCCATTATTTACAAGTTATCACACGATGTCCCAGGGACAACATCTACACGATGTCCCTGGGACAACATTTACACGATGTCCCAGGGACAACATCTACACGATGTCCCAGGGCAACTTCTACATGATGTCCCAGGGACAACATTTACGCGATGTCCCAGGGACAACATTTACACAATGTCCCAGGGACAACATTTACGCGATGTCCCAGGGACAACATTTACGCGATGTCCCAGGGACAACATTTACACAATGTCCCAGGGACAACATTTACGCGATGTCCCAGGGCAAATTCTACATGATGTCCCAGGGACAACATTTACGCGATGTCCCAGGGACAACATTTACGCGATGTCCCAGGGACAACATTTACGCGATGCCCCTGGGACAAATTTGTAAATTTCTGGATTACTGTTAATCTCCATAGAATCAAGAACTCATGTCCAGTTTCACAGCTATGGACCAGTTAATTATGTTTCCAGGTGATAGTTTGATTCATAGATTCAGCACACAACCATAAGTCTAGGCCTTTTAGTCCAGATTCTCTTCACTTATGTTTGTAAAATGATCAGGGAAGCTACTGCAATTTTGCCTGACCCAACCCCCGGGCCACGAAACACCCAAAAAGTTGGGGAACGCTGGTCTAGAGAACACTGGTTAGCTAATGCTGTCGTCAAGTAGCCTATCGCTAGCAAACAAACAGCAAGCCAAGTGAGGAACATATGTATAATGCTTACCGTTTATTAAAGGAAAGTATCCTAAATTGACTTCAAATTCGGCGGACAGGCGAATTGACTTCTGTGACCTGTGGCTGCTTCTCCACCTGTGGCTGCTTCACCACCCGTGGCTGCAGCGCCGCCTCCTGCAGTACCACCACCTGCAGCGCTACCACCTGCTACTGCCACGCCTCACCCTGAGGACGCAGCCTCGCCTGGCCCGGCTTCATCCTCGCCTGGCCCGGTTTCATCCACGCCTGGCCCGGTTTCGTCGTCGCCTCGTCTGGTCCAGCCTTCGTGTCTGCATCTTCGTCTGGTCCAGCCTTCGTGTCTGCATCTTCGTCTGGTCCAGCCCTCGTGTCTGCATCTTCCTCTGGTCCAGCCTTCGTGTCTGCATCTTCGCCTGCAGCAGCATCTTCAGCATCCGCACCATCGCCTGCAGCAGCGTCTTCAGCATCCGCACCATCGCCTGCAGCAGCGTCTTCAGCATCCGCACCATCGCCTGCAGCAGCGTCTTCAGCATCTTCGCCCGCTGCGGCCCCGGCTTCCGTGCCTTCAGCCTCGCCTGGCCCAGCCTCGTTTGGGTCTGGAGCTAAACGGCCGTTTTCTAGACCGCTGGCTAGGCTACCCGGACCGCCATTGCCTGAGCGGCCGCCGTTGCCTTCCGCACGGCCGGCCCCCGGACCACCATTGCCTGAGCGGCCGCCGTTGCCTTCCGCACGGCCGGCCCCCGGACCCTCTTCGCCTGAGTGGTCGCCGTTGCCTTCTGCACGGCCGGCCCCCAGACCCTCTTCGCCTGAGTGGCCGCCGTTGCCTTCCGCACGGCCAGCCTCCTGAACCTTTTGTGCGCCTCCACGGCCTTCTTCGTGGCCGGCCTCCTGAACTGTCTTATCCTGGCCTCCTGTGTTATCGGGTCCGGTCCCTCCGTCCTGCGCCCCCTGCCGCCCGCCCGGATCTGGTGGTGTGTTTCTGTGGCTGTCGGGGGCCAGCCCTTGAGGGGGGGGGGGGGGGGGGGGGGGTACTGCTTCTTTTTCACATAGTTCTCAAAAAAAGACCTGATCTCATAGCAGAAATGGCCTGGAATATTGATATAATCAAATCAATTGTCCCTTAGCCTAAGGCCAGTCTGTCCACCAAACTTCAAGAAATCCATTTCTGCTGGCAGACAGACTAGCATGGAAGAAAGCATAACCTCTTTCACAAGGGAGATAAACCCTCAACTGTGAATCAAACAAAGGCATTTATATCAGTATCTGACACCGCAGTATATGAAACGTCATATATATTACATAAAACACATCAGCCTCTATTAAACTACATGAATCAACATGATAGCCCTCTTCCTTGTGTGTGTGTGTGTGTGTGTGTGTGTGTGTGTCTTTGTCTTCATTACATTTTGAGAACACTTACAGCACACTCCAACTCTGTAAATTAAAGAAAGAAAGAGAACCCTGTCAAATTGTCAGGGTTCTCCCCACAATACCAACCAAAGTTTTGTGCTTTAGTGTGCTTAGGAACGTTAATACAGTATTTACACTTGGTGGTGTAAAATGGTTAAGTGATGACGTGACGAATCCTACTTCCGGGCCTAAAGTAGTCTGCGTTTAATATGGCTTTTGTGTTGTTAACATGTTTAATGTTTTATATTTTCTTCTATCTCAAAAAGCTCCTAAAACAGTCAGTGATCACTGTTGACCTCCCTCGGCTTTTATTACCGCTAATTATTTATTTAAGCTCAGTTTTTAAAACCTTAGGACGTAACTACAGCCCAGCCCATGCAGCAGTATATGAATGACTAACCTCGTATTGTGGATGGATTATCTCAGTTGTTCTCCTGGCTGAAGTTTGGTCCTTTTACAGCATCCTGCCATGCGATTACATTTGTTCCTGACCACCGAGAACACTCACATTAACTTTTATCGAGTGGAAAAAAAGTTAGCTTGTTTATATTATGCTAACATAGCTGTGTCGCTAGCGGTCACGTAGCACATCATTATATACCAGCTAGCCCAACTTCAGTAACCCTACAAACGTCACTGCTGTTTAGTTTTCTGTCTTCATTTATGCTGGAAGTGATAGCAGAGCTGTACGTTTTAATTTGTTTCCAAAACCCCGCAGTCAGGACATGCTATATTGTATTTAGATAGAAGCTAGCGAGCTAACTCCCTGCTAACTTCTAACTCCGTTAAATGTCATAAATTCCGTTTTCATGGATGCCTGGATGTTAAACTCAATTGTTACACCTGGTAGAGCAGAACGCTGATCATTTTATTAAAGATGAAAGACTTTAGACTGTTTTTCAACTCTCAGTAATGCCATAGTGATCGTTTGATATATGGACCTGCAGCGGAGTTTAGGCCCAGACACAGCTAGTGACGTCAGACTGAACAACCGCATAGCATTGTATAAGTTGCAAACACACACTAAGCTAAAACGCACACATTGAAGCAGCAAACATCACTGGAGGCTCTTAGATTAGTTGCTGATAGTAAGTTTCTTAAACAAATAAGAAGATAGGTGTCACATTGAAAAATGCCTGAGGATCTTAAATTCAATACTATTAACAGATAAAATATGTTTTAGTCCTAAACTTATGCTAGTAATGCATCAATAACCGGCTTTTTCTGTCTGCCTGTGTATGCTGGAGATCCAAATGCTAAGCTAATTACTTAGCCATGCTTTTCACATCTGTATTTATTAGCTGCTAAGCTAAAGTAATATAAAACAATGTTCCAAATAGTCAATATATATAAGAAGACGTACTGGACTTGAGTAACTCAGATTTAAGTTTTCACATTCACGCTTGAACGATTACATTTATTTGTAATTTTGATTTTCTTCTGCTTAACTGAAATCTGTTGATGGTTGCAGGGTAGGCAGCTTATTCCAGATGTACTTTTCCCCAGCAACATTTTGCAGTTTTTTCCAGAAGATTTGATTTGTTCCCAGTGATGGGAATAACGGCGTTACAGGTAATGGCTTTAGTAATGGCGGTACTTTTTTCAGTAACGAGTAATGTAACTAATTATTATTGCAATCGTTACAACGCCATTACCATTACGAACAAAAAATGCGGTCGCGTAACTATTTTTCAACAAACAGACGGTTGAAGCTGTGTTCAGCTTACCGCATCTTATATCAGTTGCTGTAGCAAGTAGCTGTAAGTAATCTGGGAGCTGCAGCTTTAAGCAGCTGTGCGCTCCCGCAGGCAGCAATCGCTGTCTGACAGACGATCACTTTTTGGCACAACACCTGCAGCTAGGGGCCAAAATGAGTGCTGCTGTTTAACTGAGGAAGAATAAAGTAGTCGTGGTAACCCAATCACATGACCACTTTAAGATGACAGGGCAACAAGGTGATATATGCCAGTTTTTACAGTACATTGTGTTGATAGGCCACGTAAAACCAGAGTTATGATGAACAATATATACGCGTGTTTTTTCCTGAATAGTTTCGTCACGTTTACTGTCTAAGGACAGCAGCGAGCACTCTCTGCTTATGAGCAAAAAAATAAAACAAAACAAAAAACGTGTGTGGGAAAATGCACCATGTCGACCAATCAAAAAATAATATGGCGACATGACATTTGGCTGTTTAGGAAGAGGGGGAAGATTTAGGAGTGACGGCGAGAGAGAGAGAGCGCGAGTTTTGAGATGTGAGAGATTTGTGACGTTTAGCGTGTTTGGAGTGTGTAGTTAATGTGTTGTCTTGTGTAGTTAGTGTGTAGAGTTGTGGATAGTTTTGTGTTGTGTCAGAACAATGAGGCGACTGCTGTCTCCAGGTAGAAACAGGAGTGATACACCTGCTGCTGTCAGACCTGCAGGTATCAGGCTGTGATGTTCTCCTTTATAGTGGACAGAAATTATGTTTTTGGAGTGGCACAAATATTTGTGTGGCATCTTATTGAATGCAGAACAGCTGATGGTTATGTAAATAGATGTGGTTATTTAAAAAAGGGTAAAAGGTAATTGGCTGCAAATAACTTTGTTGTTTGCAAAACTTGTGCATATGATTTTAAACTTTAAAACATTTAAAGTTATGAAATATGATTCATTAAACATGTTTGTGGTTGTTACAGTAAAAAAATTACTTTTTCTACTCTGATTTTATGTTTTTTGTCTGATTTTAGATCAGTTGTGTTAATACAGTATGTCAACATGAAAACATAACTGTAAATTCAGACACGTGAGGTTGTGCTGGAAAGGCAGCTTAGTTGGCAGCTTAGTGTCTCACCTTTCTACTTCTGTTTCTTCCCGTCTAACGGTTCCTTGTCCAGTGCTTTCTGGACTTCCAACAGTTCCTTCACTGTATTTTAAAGTCAGGATAACTGCTGGATTCTCTCAAAGAAAAGATCTTTGCACACATAAGGAGACGTGCTCAGAAGATGTTGGCTGTCTTTGGATCTACCTTTACACGTGAACAAACATTCTTACTTATAAAATTTCACAAGTCCAGGTACAGATCCTCTCTCTTGGCGATGATCACCTGTCCAGTGTCCATTGTATTTCGACCTCTTGTTGCACTTATTCAAGCCTAAAACAGGCAAGTATTTCTTCACTTAACAAGAAAAAAATAACTGAAAAATACCAGATAAACTAAAAAACTAAATGCAAAGTTGCAACAGCACTTCAAATCTTTAACATTTTGCCAGAACATGCACATTTTGTTTACAGGTCTCTGGACGTAGCGTTTTCAGTGGCAGAAACGTCCAGATGAACAGAATCAACTTTTGGAGATTTACTTACCTTGATTATTGAGAATGCATCAAGACATTTTGTTTACAGTTGTTTTTCTGGATTTGATTAAATAGTGATAAAATGTTTGCATTTTTACAATGCCTGTCTCATATTTTCATTCCCTACAGCATCCACTCTTACCATTGGCAGCTTTATATAATAATAATTTATGTATTATGGAGATAAAAGTAATATTATACGAAACTGAGTTCAGCTTATTGGTGCAGCACTCTACAAGAGTCCCAGGAGCACCTCGGGAAAATTAATTGCCTGCCTTTGGTTTGAATGGTACATAGAGATGTAGCCTAAAGTCCAGTTATATCGAGCATGACGCTGAATCATGCTGGTTCAGCACCTATGATGCAGTTATATAACAGAAACCCAAGTCTCAAAATTATGACTTCTTACTACTAGTTCAGCTCTTAACCTGCTGAGTTATTCAGCCACTGAGAAAATATGATGATATTATGGACTAGAGCTACAGTTTGTAGTTCATAGACTCACCAAAAAAAAGCAAATAAGCTCATCATGTGACACACAGTGACACCAATTTAATTTACAAGTGGATGAACATAAATAAGATTAACATGTTTCTTACATTTAATAATAATAAGTCTTTGTACACCAAACAGATGTACCGCGTTGTGATCATACAAATAGTCAATATAATTGTTGACTGTGGGAGAAAAAAACAAACATAATTATAAATCAATAAGACTAACAGAGATGACAGAGGAGACATGACACTCAAATATCCCTAATAGAACTACTGGGGATTGTTTCACATCAGCAAAGATGGTGGTACAGTGGAAATAAAAGTTTCAGGGAAAAACACGTTTTAACCTTTTGACATTCAGCTGGTCATTAATAACTCATCTAAAGTTAGGATTCAGGTCTGGTTAACCTTCTCAGGTCTGAGCTATTATAGGTGGTAACACTAACCCTGTATTTAGGGCTGCCACGATTGGTCGACTAGTCACGATTACATCGACTATCAAACTCGTCGACGACTGATTTAATAGTCGACGCGTCGTTTGAAGCTTTGTAAGATCCCAAAAGACGCAGGAATAAGTAGCAGGATTTAAGAGTGTAATAACGGACTGAAACAGAAGATGGCAGCACTGCATGTACAAGGATGCCAGCTGCCGTTAAACCCCGAAGAAGAAGAAGAAGCTGTGTCCCAGAATTCATAGTGCGGCCCACCTCAGTTTCCAACAATGGCGGCAGCTAGCTAGTTTTAATATTACTCTTATTATTCTTTCTGGGTCACAAAATAAACGTTTAACATATTTTCAGGCGAGAATGTAGCTGTGGAAACCTCAAATATCTGCTCAGTTTATCAAGACACCACATATTTTCAAAAGCGCTCCAACGTTTTCGGAGACGTCTGTTACCCACCAGCTCGATAGCGAGCCGGGGGCGAGGCTCACTAGAGCCGTGAGAACACCGGACTCCCGGCAAATCGTTTTCAAACCCACCGCCGTCTTTCGCTACTCAGGTTAAACATGATACATAAGTCACTTAGATAAATTAAAAATGTTATTGTTTGGCTTTTTTCAGTGTTTTATTTGTTCCTGAGTAAATCGGTTTGTCTGAGATTAAAGTTATAGTTTTTACACAGCTGAATAAACGTCAAGCAGACAGCTGATTATCAGAAGTGTGAGATGCTCCAGAATTTACTCCGGTGTCCTGTTATATTTTAGATAGCAAGGAGTTTATTAAACTTCACCGAAACAATCTGCAAACTTCATTAAAATTCATTAAACTCTCATCTTGTCTTTATTTTTAGTTAGCACAAACACTTAAAGCTGTAAGCTAATGATAGTTATATAAGAGCAGATGCTGCTGGTGCAATAAGCTGTACGTTTTACGTCCAATGGATGATGATCTGATTAGTCGACTATCAAAATAATCGTTTGTGGCAGCCCTAACTGTATTGTAAAGATAGGAAAATGGAATTTTTAGGAAAACCAATCCAAAAGATTTTTGACAAGGTTCCTGGAAGTATTCCATGATGGCTCCTGAGTGAAAGTATTGCTGTGTCCAAATTCAAGACCTGCATCCTTCGAAGGACCCGGCCTTCACGGTCAACATAGGCCGGGTCCTTCGAAGACCCAGAAGGCTGGAAGTGCGAGGCTGTGAAATGGGACGGTCTAGCCTTCAGATTTGTGTCACCGCTGTCTCAGTGGAGTTTAATAAAATCAGCCGTCTGCTCCTTGCTCCCTAAAATATAACAGGACACTGGAGTAAATTCTCCAGCATCTCACACTTCTGATAATCAGCTGTCTGCTTGACATTTATTCAGCTGTGTAAAAACTATAACTTTAATCTCAGCCAAACAGATTTACTCAGGAACAAATAAAACACTGAAAAAAGCCAAATAATAACATTTTTAAGTTGTCTAAGTGACTTATGTATCATGTTTAACCTGAGTAGTGTAAAACCACGGGGTCTGAAAACAATGTGCCGGGAGTTTCCGCCTGCTCTAGTGAGCCTTGAACCCCGGCTAGCTATCGAGCTGGTGGGTAACAGACGTCTCCGAAAACGTCGGAGCGCTTTTGCAAATATGCAATGTCTTGATAAATCGAGCAGATATTTGAGGTTTACACAGCTACATTCTCCCTGAAAATATGTTAAAAGTTTATTTTGTGACCCAGAAAGAGGAATATTAAAACTAAGTAGCTGCCTCCGTTGATGGAAACTGGAATTGGCTGCACTATGAATTCTGGGACAGGTTGGGCATCGAAGGATACAACTGACCCATCCTTCAAATCTGGGGAAATGAAGGACGCATTTGTCGGACGCATTTGTCGGAGTCTTTGAATTTGGGCAGCTTTCGTCGCCTGGCTGTGATGTCATCGGTCTACAAATGCGGCCTCTGAATTTGGACACAGCTTATTTGGACTTTGGCTGAAGTCTATGCGAGCGGACTCTGGATATAAAAATCTAGCCCAAAAGTCTAACTGAATTAGCATCACTCATTTTTAGACAAAATAAAAGACTTAGTGTATTTTCATTGTGCATAGATTTTTTTGGGTGAAACAAACCGGCTATGTAATAATGCACAGGCTAAAACTGGACTATGTGTTTTAGCCTGTGCATTATTGCATGAACTATTCCATGTACTGATGAAATGCCATTCACAATATTTTTGCCCAGTATATGAAGTTCATGTGGAGGTTTTCTTATACATAAATTACATAAAGAATTAAAACTACTTGTGCTAGAATTGGTCTAAGCATAAGCATTAATATGCCTTTTTTAATTTATGCCTAAAATATTTTTTATTAATAAATGTCAACATTCTCAATTTGTGGTACAGTACCACATTGTAATGAAAAGAAATTGAGGTTTGTTTGATTGTTTCCTCTTTTTTGCTTGCAGTGGGTGCATCCATTTGTTTTTTGCCATCACAAAGTGGTTGTGGAGTGGTGCACGGTGAGCGTGTGCATGCGACGAGCTTGTGCGTGAGACTGTGTGCGTATCAGGCTGCGTACAGCGTGTCTGTATCTGGCAGACATCAGGTTGTACAATAAAGGATTGACGGCGGCACTGAGGTAGAAGAGCACGGAGGACACAAGATTAAAATACTGAGACAGATAATATAAAAAGTACAAGTGTGTATCAGGGGGTGCGTATGTGTCGCTGAAGACTGTGTCATTGTAGGTGTGGTCATAGTGCAGCTCTGTAGATGCTGCAGAATAGGCAGTTGTGGGGATGGGAGGCGCTGTTTCAGGTTTGTCATGTTGGGACTTTACGGTAATTGATAGCTTACTTTGCAGGCTGTGTGTGATTGTGTTTGTGCTTCTTTGCAGTTGGTTATGTGTGTTTCTGTTGTCTGGTTGTGTATTAATAACATGAGCCGAAACATTTTTATTTTGAGTGTGTCCATTATGTATGTCGGTCTTTTCATGTCGCCCTTTTGTGTGTGACATGATATGAGAGTGCAAGGACAGTGTTTCAGTGTTTATGTCCAGGTCTAAGTGGCTAGGTGGGTTAGTAACAGTGGGTATGGTGACATCTTTTCTGTCCATGCTGACATGCGTGATAGTGTCTGACTGGGAGTTAGTGTCCAGGTAAGTTTCCTGTCTCTCAGTCCCAGTGCCCAGAGAAAGAGAAAATATGGTTCGACCAACATGGAACGGCAGCCAACACAAGACGAACGCCAAGACGATCACTCCTGAAGAAAAAAAGATGAGAACATTAAGTCAGAACCGCCAACGTTCCAGATCGAGTCCTGACCAATCACGGCACGTACTACATGGACTACAGTATGCAAACGTCTTTGCCCACCCCTCAGTTTTTTTATATGTTGTTTTAAAAAATGGAAAATAGGCACAGCCATTAATGTAACCATGTACAAACATACATGGAAATACAGGTCGAATGAGCGTCTGAGTCAGTATTAGGTATGACTGCCTTTATGAACTCTCTCAGGCAGCTTTCGTCTAATTTCTTGAAGCAGTCTTCAGGAGTAGTTCTCCAGGCTTTTTGAAAGCTCATCTTTGGATGTTTGTGACCCTTTGGTTCCATTCTGTATCAAGCTGTTTCTATACGGCTCCATGACGGACAGGCTTCCAAGAACGAACTAACCCATCAACAACTCTACCAACGTAAATAAAACAAAAAACAAAACTGCTTGAATATCCCCCCCAAAACAAAAAACATGTCTTTCACCTGGCCGCCATACTGGTGAGAATTTAAAAGAATTTGAAATTGTGTGTGTGTGTGTGTGCTTACATATCTTTGTGGGGACCAAAAATTGGAAGTTTACTATGCTTGTGGGAACCAACAGCCTTTATGGGGATAAAATCCACGTCCCCACAAGTTTGAAGGTATTTTTGAGGCTCAAAATATGGTTTTAGTGTCAGGGTTACTATTAGGTTATGGTTAGGTTTAGGCATAGTGTGTGTGTGTGCTTCCTCACCCAGCATTTTGACAGTGTTCCTGTGACTCTGGTCTCTACGGCTGCTTTTTGGGCGGAGCCACAGTGTGCGCCCAATCAGACTATATACCACTCCCAGAATGCAGAGAGGTACCAAGAAATACAAATTGGAGAGAATCATCATGGCTGACAACAGGCCAGAGGAGATGGCAAAATGTGTACAGCGGCACTCTCTCTTGTCAGTCTCTCCCCCACGGCCTTCATTGGAGCTTCCGTCCATTCCTCCTCCCTCGTCTTCCTTTTTGTTTTGCTGCTCTCCCTCTAATCCCATCTTTCCGTCTCCCTCCCTTCCATGTTCAACTGTATGTTTTTCAAGTTTCATTTCACCTTTGTCTTCCGGTGGCCTGTTATCTACTTCTGCTGTTTCTGTCTCCACTTTTTCTCCGATCCATTTCAGTTCACCAGCTCGTTCCTCCCAACTCTTTGTCTCTTTTTCACCCCACTTTATTCCCTCTGGGCCTCCATCCATGTGTCTGCTTTCTTTTTCTCCTCCACCCATCGTAAACCCTCCCTGATCTCCTTCCCTGCCTGTCCACCCCCCGTCTTCTTTCCATTGGATGAGCCCGAGGTCTTCTCGTCCAACGTCCTCCACTCCAACCATGACCAGCACTGGTGCGGCACTCACAGCCGCACTCAGCCAGAGGCAGCCTATGATGGCCCGGGTTCTGCGCCGTGTCACTACTGTCTTGGCTGTGATCGGCCAGCAGACTGCCAGGTATCTCTCCAGGGAGAGGAAGGTGATGTGGAGGATGGTGCAGAAGGTGCAGCACTCTGAGAGGAACATAGTCAGCTTACAGGCAAGGTCTCCCAGGGGCCAGGGCCGGGGCCTCCAGAGCTTGGAGAGACAGAACAATTATTTTCCTCTGATTGCATTTTATACCTTTTTTAACCTGTAAAGAATATGTGAGCAGTGCATAGCATGTCAACAGACTCAGATAAGAACAAGTATTTAATATTAACTCAGCTGCTTAGTTTAAATGAACATTCTGAAAACTACTTTATTATAAGAAAATCATAATTTTCTACTTATCAAGACAAAAGGTATCGTTTTTTAGTCAGTGCCCACCTAACCAGAGCGAACCCCCACAGGCACACGAGAGCATGCAAACTCCACACACAACTGCCCCACTGTGACCAGATCATCCTCACTGAACTGAGCTTTTAGCTCCTTTAATGCCACATCCTGTCGGCCCATCTGTTGATTGACTGTATGCTTCAGATGACTATTTTAAAGATGTCTTCTCTTTATGAAATTATACAGAGTGCTGCCTTCCTCCCCTCACCCCAACCAGTCACAGTAGATGGCCTCTCCTCCCTGAGCCAGCTCCTGCAGGAGGTTTCTTTCCTGTTATAAGGGAGTTTTTCCTTCCTACTAGCACCAAAATTGTGTGCTCATAGAGGGTTGTCTGATTTTTAGGGTTGTCTCCATTTTCTCCACTGTAGGATCTTTACATTACAATATAAAGCACCTTGAGGCACCTGTTGCTGTGATTTGGGGCTATATAAGTACAAAGAAACTGTTGGAAATTCAGTGCTCAGCTCAGTCTGAAGCCTGTCTTTGAGTTTGTACGTACACAGACCTCGTTATGTAAACCATGTTTTACTGAGCATCTGCCATTCTGACAATATATATGAAAGAAAAATTAAAAACTTATTAGGGCTCTTTATTATTGTGGCAACATATGGGTTAGTTGTAACGTTTGTTCTTCAAGCTCTTGGCGTCTTACAGAATCAAAGGCCAGATCTGTCTTTGCTTGTGTTAATTAAGTTACGCTGCACAAGGAATATGATAAAAACCCATGCAACTAACAAAAATATGACTTGTTATTTATCCACATACTTAAAGTGATTGTGCCAAGCCTGCGATAGAAGAGTGATTTAAGATTTCTCTAAGTGTGACACAAGCTTTCAATGTAACAAGATTTAATTTAGAGGCAGGGGTCCCCCTGAGGGGAAGGCAACAATAACATCTTTAAACAATTACTAGAAAACACAAACAGGAAGCGAATCTATTGTGCCTGCTTTGTTCACCCAATGGAGTGATTTTCTGTGACTCGACTAAACCTAACTAACATCATGATCTGATTGCTTAGTGCCACAACGTGGCTGTAGGTCTGGTGTTCAGGCCAAAGTAAAGCAAGCATGCATTACAAAATATGCACTGTGTCAGTAGATACCTTATATAAATCCAGAGGCAGCAGCAGGAGTATCAGCAGATCACTAACAGCCATGCTGCTCAGGTAGAGGTAGGTGGAGGTTCTCATGTGTGGACGCAGCCAAACCACCAGAATTGTTAGTATATTTCCCAGGAGGCCAAATAACATCAGGGGGATGTAAATCACAGTCACGCACACTGCAAGAAGAAATAATTATCTGTTTTTATCAGATCTCAATTTGATCTGTTTCCATCTATCTTCCTCATATACATAACACACACACACACACACACATATATGTACATATATACAGGGCTGCACATACGTGGTCCGCAGGTGTGCATGCGCTGTCAAAATAAAAAACGTGCACCAGATAAGAAGTTGTCCGCTAGAGTGGGATTTTCATGGCACCACCTCTCTGTGCGTTCATCATTTGTTTGAAGCCAGCTCACCTCCTGCAACCACTTTTCCGAGAATACGCGCTTCTTTTGTGGTTCGGACTCCTGACATTTGTTTGGAGGTGGAGGAACACCAAAGTAATTGCTTAAAGGAGCTTCTTCGACATCTTTAAGAGTTCTAAACAAACTCTGTCCTCCTCCAGAAAATCTTATGTACGCAAACGCGCGTCGCAATTTCTTATGTGGTGCGCGTCTTTTATTTTGACAGCGCATGCGCACCTGCGGACCACTTATGTGCAGCCCTGTATATATGTATATATATGCGTGTGTGTGTGTGTGTGTATTTTTTTTACATATTGTATAGATTTCTTTACAAATAATTCAATGAAACTATAGCCAGCAGCTGGTTAGCTTAGCTTAGCACCAACCATAGACTGTACATAAAGGTGGACATGCCTTTTCAGCACAGATAATAAAAAGGATCAACATTTCCAGATACTAGACAAAGAGTGTAGCTAGAATCATGTCCTCATATTACCACCGCTGCCTGCTTGATATAATGAGAAAACGACAAGGAGAATGCTCTAATAAGGACGTCATTAGAGTCAGACCTTTTATTTCTTAGAAGAGTTGCCCCCCTTTCCTTATCACTGACTGCATACAAGGAGAAAATAAAACCAGTCAATGATAAGGCCAGTGTTGCCAACTTAGCGACTTTTCACAACAAGCAACGGTGCTGCCGTGGGCACCTCGCCCGTGCCAAAGTGCTCACGGGCGGAGGATAGTCCTCCCCCAGCAGGTGATTTTCACCCCTATGCGTCCAAACTGCAAATGAATCGCACATGAGCGAAGCCGCTGCTCCCGCACTGACTGTAACGCAGTCAGTTCTTCTTTTACTCTTATGCTGTTTTGTGGATCACAAGGTTTAAAACTACTAATAAACACACAAACACACACAGAGTACCTCCACCAGAGCGCCTATTTCGGATCACAGCCGGTCCAAGCCCGGGTAAAGGAGCAGGGTTGGAATTGTGACATTAAAAAACAATAATTGCTAAAAGAAATTTAATTTGTAGTTCTAAATAAACTCTAACTGCATTTTTTACTCACTTTATGTCTCTTCCACGATGTTATTTTTCTCTCCTACAACATAGGTTACAATGACGTTAGCATGACCAATTGTGCAAATTAGGCGATGACATCGTTTAGCTTTAAGCCAATAGCGATTTTCCTTAATGAGGAGTTGGCAACACTGGCTAAGGTTGCAGTGTCCCTCAGACTGACATTCAGGTCAGGCCCCCTGCTTGTAAAGTCTGGATTTAAAACATCAGCTTGAGCTTTCAAAACACAACTTCAATAACCATGTGTGGTGTTTCTTGTTATATACACTTTTATATACGCTCTGGACACAAAAAGTGGAAATGGAGAGTGCTAGCTAATAAACAAAAAAAGAAGAAAAGAAAAGGAAACCCTATATGTCATAGGTGTCAAACTCTGGCCCGCGGGCCAAATTTGGCCTGCAGCCTAATTACATTTGGCCCATGAAGCCATACCAAATTACTATTAGAGCTGGCCTACTGGTATTATACAGCTAATATATATATTGTTTAGTATTAAGCTTTGCTTGTTGCATATTCAGTTTTTCAGCAAAACGTGTTTGAGTCCATAAGAAAAGATTCATTCTTAAATCTGGAGGAATAAATATATTTCAATAAATATTAACGTTAGCCCGCGACTTTGTTCCAGTTTTGACCTTTGGCCCACTGTGTGTTTGAGTTTGACACCCCTGCTATATGTTAAGATAAGCAAACGAGCCTCTGGCATTAGATTTCAGTGCCTTGTGCCATGTTTACATCAGATAAAGTTTACTACTGATATTGACAAATTTAACTAACAGGGACATGTAACCATGCAAGCTTGCACGAACATCTCACAACACAATCCACTGCTGATGAGTTGCTTAGATGTGAGTTGCACAACCCATGAAACCAATCCTTTTATTTAGCCTAAAACCACATGTACAGAGCAAATCAGGTTCCTGGAGTGAATCAAGCAGTACTCAGCATCACCCAGAAAACAGCATTATACACCCAAACTACTTTAACACCAATGGAACGTAAGAGAAAATATGACTTTGAAATATTCAGATACCACAATTTCCTTCAATCAACAATTTGTTCTTTTTCTTTCTAAAGAGAAAGATGCGCTGTAGCTGCAGGTTTTTATTTTTATTATTTTATTTCTAAGACTACTTTTACAACTGTGTTTACCCACCTAATTCAATCAGTCCAAACATAGGTTCCTCCCAGTGGCACTCTTGGTTGGAGCAGTCCTCCGGGAAGCCGGACGTAAGGCCGCAGTTTTTTTCTCCACAGCCACGGCCCCCGTCTACATCCATCAAATCCATGATGGGTGGGGTGCGAGGGGGGAAAGGGTGGGCATCGACAAGAAAAGTGACAGCAGGAAAAGCAGCGGAGTATGTCCCCCGGGTTACAGGGTGCAGAGGTGACGCACGCTGATGGATTTCCTATGGCGCTCGATAGCGGCCGACGCTGACAGCGATGTTCAGGGGAGAGAAACAGTCCAGTTGGAACGAAGAAAAAACACATTTAGACGGGTTTACAAGACAAAGTGTTGGCGATGTAAGTGAGTACAGTTAAATTAAAGGTTAACAACAACATTATAGAGTACACACCAGTGTTTACATCGGCCCTAGCTCCAAAGTCACAACTTTATAACATCAAGAAAACCAGTATACAAATATGGGGACATGCATATTCAACACTGACTGTAATGGTCCGTTTCTCCAAGCAATACTTTTGTTACCATGTGGAACAAATAATATCAATGAAAACAACAACAACAAAAACATACATATTTTTTGTATTAGCATTTTCAGATTGAAAAATTAGCCACATGCAAAAACACAGTTATAACCTAAAATACTCACTGACTGAGCCTCGGCGTGTCATGTATCGCTGCTGCGCACACACGTCTGCCTTGGCCGTGACTTACACACCTACCATCTCTCTCTCTCTCTCTTTCTTATACCTCTCTCTCTCATGTCTTACTGTGTACAGCACCCTGCGCACAACATACCTCTTTTACACTACGCCACCTGATGTTTCCTAAGATGCCACCGGCTGTTTCATGTCGTAATGAAATCAAACTTGTTTCAGGACACCTTGTTCTTGTTCAGATGTATCTTTGTAAACCTTTTCTCTGATGGCCGTTTCAGTCAGAAGAGGCTTTCTCGTACAACTCGTCCATTATGAGAAGTTCGTGTTCTTTTTCTAATTGTGCTGTCATGAATATTCGCATTCAGCACGTTAATCGAGGCCTGTGAGATAATAATAATAATAATAATAACTTTATTTATAAAGTGCTTTCAAACAAAGTGCTGTACAACTAAAGGGATAAATAAAATAAAAGTGATACATAGCAACACAGGTAAGAGACACAAGACAAGTTAAAAACAATAAAAATGTAAAAACTAAAAGCCACAGAATTAAGACATGTAGGATGAACAAATGTGTCTTCAACTTAGCTGTAAAAACCTCCACAGAGCAGCCTGCTGAATATCTTGAGGGAGGTTGTTCCACAGAAACAGGCACGAAAAGAAAAAGCTCTCCAACTGTCTTTGTTCAGGCTCTATGAACTTTTAGAAGGCCAGAGTCCTGAGATCGGAGAGCACGAGAACCTGACAAGGTAGCCAATGCAGAGATCTCAGCACAGGGGTAATGTGCTCAAATTTCCCAGTTCTTGTTAAAATGCGAGCAGCTGCATTTTGCACCATCTGTAGACCTCTAAAACTTTTCTTTGGTAGGCCAATAATCAATGCAGGAAGACACAAATGCATGGACAAGAACCTCTGCAGTGTCGCTTGACAGAACTTGTCTGATTCTGGCGATGTATCTCCTGGGTGTTTTGGAGTTTGTCTGAGCTTGGGGTGAATTTGATGAGATGTCCACACCTGGGACGATTGTGGCATTGTGTTAATACCTGAATGTTTCAAACCAGCAAACTGCCAAACGTTCTGCTTTTATAGGTGCGCTCACAGTCGCTGATTATCAGTTAACCAGGTTCATTCTCTTGATTGTTACAGATACAGAACGGTTGTTCTTCGTTTGTGACAAACTTTATTTTTCTCGTGACTGTTTATAGTTCTGAAGTGGAAATTTAAAGCTCTAAAAGAAATAACTTTCTGAGTTTTAAAAAAACCTCTTGGATTGTTAGCTCAGCTTGGTCCCTAACAGGACAATACATTCATGTATTTTACTCAAAGATGTTGTCTAAGCATTTACTTCTGTCTCATAACTATGTACAAATCACTGTCCTTATTTGGAGCAGTTTTTAATTTGTACTTAAAGGTGGAGGCCATAAAACACGAAGACTCATGAACACAATGTATCACAATGGTCATAAGGTGATGTTTTCAAACTTGGCACAAATATTCTCATGGAAAATATCACTGTCATCTCATACAACAAGGTTTTCTCAAGAAGCATAATTAATTCATGAGCAATTATAACATTTTTCACATTTTGTTGATTTTGTTTGTGGGGATAGGTTAATTGAAAAATCTAAATTGCCCATAGGTGTGGATGTGAGTGTGGATGGTTGTCTGTCCCTGTGTGTTGGCCCTGCGACAGACTGGTGTACCCCACCTCTCGCCCTATGACAGCTGGGATAGGCTCCAGCACCCCTGCGACCCTGAAAAGGATAAGCGGATAGATGGATGGACATTTTGTTGATAATCCAAGTGATCCCAAATAATCAAAGAGTTGGCAGTTCGTCTTGTAACCGGAAGGTTGCCGGTTCGAGCCCCGGCTCGCACAGTCTCGGTCGTTGTGTCCTTGGGCAAGACTAGAGATGGGTATCATTTAGGTTTTATCCGAAACCGGTACTTTTGAAACTGTGCCGGTGCTTAAACGGTGCTCGAACCGGTCCTTAAAGAATGGAGAACACAAACTTTGTCCAAAAACCTCTCATGTTTAACTGTTTTCCACTTCTTCTTTGGTCATTTTAGCCTTTTTGGCCAGGGTGAAGGGAGTATCTGCCATCAAACAAGAAGACAGCCGCATGTAGCTATGATGATGTTTGCTAGTTCACCTTACATGCATTAATGTAATAACGTGGTTAGCCTACTCAATGTAAATTACACACGAACAACATTAAGCTACTCACGCAGAGAAGAACGGCTGCTGCTGCATCATCTTCCTCATCATTTCTGCTACACTGGCAGGGCTAGGGGCCAGGACTCTCCTCTTCGGGTTTTTGGATCTGGATGTTTACGCCATTGCTCTGTCTGCAGTCTAAACCTAATCCTAACAGTAAACAGTAAGCGTTCTTATGTAGCGCTTTATATAACCTGCCTCATTCACTCATTTACAGAAGCACTTAAAAATCTCTGAACATGGAATGATAGATGTTCTCCAATTCATCAAAGAGCAACTTGTGTTTGAGTATCTTCCCCAAGGATACATTGGCATGCAGACTGGAGCAGCCAGGGTTTGAACCACCAGCCTTCCAGTTAGTAGATGACCTGCTCTACCTATTGGGTAGGAAGTCTTTGATATTTGCTAGAGTTATTTTTTTTTTCGTCATCTGTTTGCAAAGACTTGTAAGAACAATTCAATGAGTATATAAAAAAAATTAGGTCAGGGTTAGTCAGTGATGATGATTTATACCTCAGAGGGTTAACAGTTATCTGTGGGTGAAATGTGCATGTGTAAGGAGCTTGGTGACTTTGTTGGTGGTTTTGCCTAGAGCAAAAAACGCTTCTGGAAGGGATGAGCCATCTTATGAGCTTTTGAAGCTCATAGAGATAATTTGGTTTTAAAGGAAGTCGTATCATTGCTCAGGTCAGTTGCCGGCAGAATGGAAATGGGTTGTTTTTCTAGCTGTCAGACTTGGCGATGAAAACAATTGTTTCAGCCACACAGTACTTCTACAATAAAATGATGTCTATGATGTGTTCTTTTCTCGATAGACAAAAACTTGAAGCAGTTTACATAAATACAATTTTATATCAACTGACCATAAAATAGATAGCACAGTGGCACAACAAGAAGGTCCTGGCTTTGGCCTTTCCGTGCAGGGGTTTGCATGTTTGTGTGGTACTCTGGCTTCCGCTCACAGTCCAGACATGCAGTTATTGGGATTAGGTTAATTTGAAAATGGTGGTAGGTGTGAATGTGAGCATGAATAATCTCTCTGTGTTAGCCGTGTGACAAAGTGGTGACCTGTCCAGGGTCTTATGGCAGCTGGGATAGGCTCCTTGCCCCCCATGACCCTGACTTGGATAAGCAGAAGAGGATGGAATTAAAGTACATCTACATGATGCTCATAATGTCCTTAAAGGGACTTTCTTAATCCATCTATTCTCTTATGCTTATCCAAATCCCCCAAAGGAAGCATTGTTTTACCAGCAGGCATGTTTTCAGATGTCTGCTGCTGTATTTTTTAAAGCCCTGCCCCCATTTCTTCTGGGGGCGGGATTTCCTTTTCCCAGGTCACCATAGTAAATAAAAATGCTTCTCAGTGACTTGCCTGGTTAAATAATGAATTACATTAATGTGATGTACTATGTTTTTGTACAAATTGGTCTTGCACAGAAGTACAGCCCCGCTCTAGTTCAACTTCAGTTGATGTCTCTTCAACACAAAACAGATTTTTTGAACATTTTTGGATTATTTGATAGCTTTACTTCATTTTGAAGGTTTTTAGCTAGTTTGGAGATCAGAAATATACAAAAAGTAGCTTTTAAGTACCTTGTATTTTTCATTGATTATATGGTGATTTATGATACAGGGTTTCTTTGAGCATCAGGGATGTTGGCTAGTTGGTAATCCTGGATTCTCTATCCCTCGTTTCACTATACCCGGCTCGCAAACATTATCAGTGGGGTGTGTGATTATTGATCACACGATGAGTTTCTGTTGTTTATTTTGGTATAGATGTCGGTCTGTTAATTAGACTGAGCTCAATGTTTTGATTGTTTTTCCTGTCTTGCTTCTGTGAATCACCTGTGTTTCCTGGAGTCAGTCGGCCATCGGTCTAAATGAAGAGAGTATGACTGACTGGAGCACAAGAGCAGTGAGGCAAATTATAGGAGTGATTTTCTGTAGTCTGTGACACTTTATGAATATATGGATGAACAGTACCAATACTATAGTTACCCACAATCAAAAGGCATGGCAGCAGGAAGAAGGATTACCTTTGAGAAAAACAATCCAGACGAGTAAAAACTCATCATATGTATATCTCGAGATGATGTGCACCATGTCCTCAAAAAGTCTGAAGAAACTGGACAAGTGGAGGACAAAAGAAGAAGTGACGGGACTGAAAACCCATGTACAGCAGATGAACAGCATCTGGAAGTCATGTCCTCAAGAAACAGGAATAAACCAGCAAATAGTAAAGCACAGTTCTGTGCATTTGAACCTGTGGTGTTGTGCATTCATGTCAAAACTGATGGGATTATGAATTCAGAAAAGTACTATCAGAGTTTAATCCACCATGCAATACCATCTGAAAAGTGTCTGATTGGTTAAGCCTTAATTTTTTTCATCAGGGCAATGATCCCAAACACACTGCCAATGCAGAAAAAAAGACCTGGATAGAGGAACTATTCTTGAAGAAACAACAAGAAAGCTGCCTAAGAGAGTTCAGGCTGTGTTGGAGGATAAAGGGCCTCACACCAAATATTAACTAACTAAATTGCGCAAACTCGGTTTTTGCCTCATATACTGTATTTGCATGTTTGCTTAAATGGCTGCACTTATTTTATATTTTTCTTACAAAACATGAAGAGATGGCTGGTGGCTCAAGAAGCAAAAAAAAACTAAATAAATTACTGAGGAGGAGATTCTTTGGCAGGATTGAAAATCATGAAGCCAGCCAACCAGAAGGTGGCGCTATTCCGTCACAACACAGTCAAACTAAAAGCCTGTTTCTAAAAGACCCGGTGAAGAAGACCAGACGCTAAAGACGAGAACGGGAGGACGTGACTGTCTGAGCGAATGAAAATGGCTTTGAGGGCATGTTTGAGGACCAAGCCGGGTTTAACAGGTAGGTTTGGGAGTTTCGGGGGGAGAAAGTCCGAGTTTGTGCGTCTCTATTTCCTCACAACACACCGAGCTCCTGCTGCCGACGGTGCGCTGCAGAAACTGGAGCAAAGGTCGCAGCGCTTGTCTCTTTATGTCGGTGTGTGCAACTCCACTCACCCACAACACGGGAGCTGAGAGCGAATACGAGGCTGAACGTGTAAAGAAGCGTGTGTTTGTTATGTGCTGCATGCCAGCTGTTAGCTTTAGCTGTCTGTCTGGAAACAAAAGCTCATGAGAAACTGTTTTTCTGTTCATTAGCGAAAGAAAAAAATGTTTTCGTGCATCATTTCAACTTGGATCTCTTCAAACTATTAACACGACTGCACATTGATACGTATTATATCAAGTTCTATAATAAGTATGCTACATGGCTGTTTCCTGTCTTTTGAATGTGTGTGTTGCTGCTTTGTGACCGATGACTTTGAACTGAGCCAGTGTGCTGTGTTCCTGTGCAGGTCTTCTGTCCCAGCTCTCCTGCAGCGGTCATGCTGCTGCTCGCAGGGCTCCTGCGCTTGTAGCTCAGCGGAGCAGCAGCTCCACCTCACAGAAGATCAAAGTGGATTTTGACCAGAGCTCAGGTGAGCATTTTGCTAATACGACTGTGCAGGTGAAAGGATGCTTTGTAAATGAGACATGAAGTACAACTGTGAGTGAGTTGTTCTAAATATGTAGGGGAAGGTCATGTAAATACAGATGTGTGGAAAATTCAGCTGGCTCTGCCTGTAAGTCTCTTGTCCCACAGACATTAACTCCCCCTGTTTAACTCCAGCTGGCACATGAGGCAGTTCTCCAGCTGTAGCATGTTCAGCTCGGAGCTGAGCGAGCACCACGATCACCAGGGGGAGTTGGAGTCCGTCTGCTGGACTAGAAGAAGCCAAATTACATCAAGGGCAGCCACAACAGAAATACCTGTGACTCACCAAAGCTGCATTGTAATGAAATTAAATAAAAGTTATTGTCCAGCATAAAAGGAGCATTTTTAAAAGCTGAGGCGCGTAGCAAGCTTAGAGCAGCGTGATGGATAATGCAAACCCAGCAAAAAAGCAACTGTGTGAATATTTAAAACAACAGTTGATGCTCAAGGCTATTAACCAACCCAGGGAGGTGTAATACACTTCGATAAAATCTTCTTCTCCATCAGAAAAACAATGTTAGTATATTTATTATGCTATAATAAATATCATCTTATATATTACTCGCCTCCCAGTCTGACTGCGAGGAGACAGAGGGGGGAGGGGCAAAAAAACCTGGCAAATCAAATATGTGGATCTGGTGCTGCGATGACTGACTGAGCCCATAAAGTCATCAGGAAAGTGTTTACTGAGGCTAGGAGCTTCTCCCACACTTTTATAGGGCTGTGTCATTGATATTGATGTCCGCAGTGCCGTGTAGAGTGAAATCCAATAACGTGGGCGATTAAAGTAGAAAAGAATTTATCAGCGTGGTGGCCCCCAAAGCCCCTCCTCTCGCCACATCCAGAGCAGAGCCAAGCCTCTGGGAGACCGCTGAGGTGAGTTTCTCACATCACTGTCAGTCCAATTAAAGTGTTAAAGCACCTTAGCGGGTGGATACACCCGTATGAATCAATATCCTCTCACCCCATTGACTTAATTAGTCGGATGCAAAGTGCAGCAGGCCGGCGATCGCTCAGGTTGTTTGTCTTTCCTCTCAGGGATCACTAATTTGAGTTTAATCCAGTGTGACCTCAGCTGCCATCATCAGCAGACACAAAGCATGCAAAATCTCCATCGCAGGTTTCCTGGCGCAGCAATCACTGCAGCATTCAAGTGAATGATCATGGCCTCTGTCTCTGCAGGTGTGGCAGTGATGCACATGCAGAGTCCTCCTGTCAACAGTCTTAGTTTAGAGTTTCTCACTGATGTCTGCATTGCTCTTGAGAAGCTGGAGATGGACAAGAGCTGCAGAGGCCTCGTCGTCACCTCGGTACAGTTAAAGCAGCTTTGTGCAGATGGACTAACATCTGTGTTACAGTGAAGTCTTTCATGTTTACAGTTCCACAGCTGAAGTTTGAACATGCTAAGTATAATGACAGTTTATCCAGCGGGTTTAGCTTCTGGATGTGTTTTACCCTGAAATCCAGAGCCAGCCCAAGGTGTTCTCAGCCGGGCTGGACATCTTGGACATGTATGGGAAGAGTCCAGAGCACTGTGCGGAGTTCTGGAAAGCTGTGCAAGAGATGTGGCTCAAGTTCTATGGCTCCAACATGATCACTATAGCAGCAGTCAATGTACGTATAGAACAACGCAGCACCTACCTCCACACTGTCTGCACCTCACACAAGGACAGAGTGGTGCATTCTGGGGGGCAAACACACTGAAATAAGCTTGCGGGCTTCTCGTTACTCGTCACCCAGGGCTCCAGTCCTGCAGGAGGCTGCCTGCTGTCGATGACATGTGACTACAGAATAATGGCGGATAACCCTCGTTACAGCATCGGTCTCAATGAGACCAAGCTCGGCATTGTAGCACCTTTTTGGTAAGAAATTACACCAACACTAATTACAATAATAATTGATAGTACCAGCAGCAAGGTAGAAACACAGTTTACATGCATTAGTCTCATTTAAGCTCAGTGAATGCGAGAGGTTTGCAGTTAGCTTCTTCTTGCATGGTTCTCCTGCGCTGTAATGCCGCTGCTCATGTTGTGGAGATAAAAACAAAGAACTCATTTCAGTCTCACTGCGGTTCATCTTTTTGAATCGGGGTTTGTATAATTTTGTGCCAAAGCCCCTAAAACCAATACAACTTCTCAGTTTAAAAACTGTTTTATTAACATTTCACACCCATCTTTGTTTTGTCTTGTCACTGTAAAACTGCTCCTGCAGGTTTAAGGACACTATGGTAAACACAGTCGGACATCGGGCCACAGAGATGGCCCTACAGTTGGGGCTGCTCTACAGCCCTGCAGAGGCCTTGAAGATAGGATTGGTGGACCAGCTGGTGCATGAAGACCAGGTCCTCACTACAGCCACAGAGACCATGACCAAGTGGTTGGCTATTCCAGGTATACTAAACATCAGTTATACTTGTCATTTTTTCCACCTGTGGTGCTGCAACTTGGTCTGCACAATATGTTCATGTGTATGTCAGGTTATTGCTGCCAAAAAGATTCACCTGAGTCAAGATTTCTAATCTTGTTTCTATTCAAGATAAAGTAAAAAGTCTGACAGCTCTTTGGTCATTTGACCACATTTTGAAGTCAAGGTAAAAATGTCTCCGTCTGTCCTCTTCGCTGCTGTGCTGCTCATATGTGTCATAATCAACACAGGAGAACCTAGAACAAAGTTTAATCGGTCGTCCTATTATCTCAATGCTGCTGTGGGTTTTTTTCAGTCAAACAGATGTTAGATGGAAATGTGTGATCACCTCTGTAAAATCAGACGTTTTGGCACGTTGAGGTTTTGGAGTATTCAGGTGGTTAATTCCACGGTCTTCACAAGGTCGAACTACAACACTCTACAACAAACAAAACGAGCTACATGTCTGAGACTACAGGCTCAGTTAGCATGTTAGCACTTGTCAACATTTCAAGACCAGACAAGCATGACTCATTTGACACCAAAGCGGAAACGTTTGAACATAATGTTGCATGGTGCAGTCAGTGAGTCGATCATAAGCACGTCATGCATCTATCCAATATCGAAAGCTTTGCCCAAATTGTGCCACGATCCCTTCACAGCAGCCAACCTACAACAGACGTGCTGGAAATGAAAAGAATCGAGGTTTTGCAGTGGCCCCGTCAAAGTCCAGACGTCAGCTGGATTGAAATGCTGCGACCTTATGAAAGAATTCTCCCCAAACCTCAATGAGCTGGAGTCGCACTATAAAGACAAACGGGCCAAAACTCCTCCGACGATGTGAGACTGAAAGTCGTGCAGTCAATAACGACTTTATTGCTGTTCAAGGTAGTTCTGCAGTCTACTGCATCATGGGGAGTAAAACCAGGGTTCCTGCACACTATCAAAGACAAGGAAATGATGTTTTATTTAAAGTAGATTTATTTGTGTAGCTCAGGTGGTGGAGCAGGTCATCCACTGATCGGAAGGTTGGTGGCGCGACTCCTGGCTTCCCCTGGTCTATGTGCCAAATATCCTTGGGCAAGATACTAACCCCAAATTGCTCTGAATGTGTGTGAACATTAGCTATGAAGCACTTAGAAAGATGTGCTTGTGCGAATGGGTGATTGCACAAGTTGTGTAAAGTGCTTTGAGCGCTCAGATGAGTAGAAACGCGCTACATAAGAACCAGTCCATTTACCATTTGGGTAATAAAATTGCAGGTAACATTTCCAAGGCAGGTAGGAAAAAAATGAGCTGCTATCAGTGTATGTTTGTTTTAAGGTGAGGTGGCACGAACCCGCATGTAGGGAGATGTAACCTCGTACCTCAGAAGTGTCGATATGGGTGTATTTCCATCTGTACAGCAGTATTTAGTACATCCTGGTACTTGGCAGGATGTGCAGGAGGCAGAGAAAGAGCATAAGCTTTCAGCACCTGTTAGAAATGTCACTTTCCCACATAAGAAATAAAAGGTGCTCCACAATAGTGCTGCAATTGAATATATTTTGCAATGAATTGAAGCCCATGTCAGTATTCATAGAAGAAATTGTATATGAATGCACAGCTTCCTTACATGTGCATTTGTTTCATTTGCAGATCACGCCAGACAGCTCACAAAGTCCATGATGAGGAAGCCAACCATAGACAAGCTGGCGGCTAACAGAGAGGCTGATGTCAATAACTTTGTCAAGTTCATCACCAAGGACTCTATTCAGAAGTCCCTGGGGATGTATCTGGAGATGCTTAAGAGAAGAAAGGCTTAGAGAGGGGAAACATGTTTGCACACTTTGTAGCACCAGCTACAGATGTGATCTGACATCAGGCAGTGAGCAGTCTACATGTTTGGGGGATAAAACCCAGCATTTACCCCTCAAGGTGTTAATAAAAACACTCGAGGTTAGGGTGTGACTTTTTGTTTTGGTTTGAAGAGCCGTACACTCGGGCAACCTGCCGAGCCTTCTCCATCACTCAGCATTACCTGCAGTATGCTTACGCGAGCAAACTGCTAATTGTTGCAAAAGAGTCTCACATATGAAGGACTAACAGCAAATCTGACCTTTAGTGCATCTAAATGTGGCAAAGCCTTTGTCATCTCTAACAAATGTTTGGTTTTTACTGTGAAATATCCAAATAAATGTCTGGATTCATACATTAAATGGATTAAAGCGTGTGGTTCTCATTCATTATCTCTGTAACTCAGACGTCTCTACATTCAAATGACAGTGGAGAATGTTAAGAGGCCCTGGGACCATTTTTGTACATTTTAGTTTTTCAGTTACAAGCCATTTGCACTGTGTTGAATGGAATATAGCCAAATTCTCTAAAAAAAAGTTTGGCATAATTTCATTTCAAAATTCAAGTCTGACTTCCTTAAATTAGCTTCAGTGGCTAAGCTAACAATACACATCCTCTTAGAGCCCTAGGGACCATTTTTGGCCCATTGACTTCCATTATAAACGCTATTTTTCACTGCAGAATTATTACCGTTAATGTCTTGGTGATTACTTATGTTTCCGTTTCGTTTTGGTCTATGAGCCTTAGAGTTGTAATTTTTTTATTTGTCCACCGGGTGGCGCCCTTGCTCCACATTTGATCCCTGCTGGAAAACAGCGGGCTGCTTGGACAGACCTGCGGGAAATGAAGCCTCATTTCCGGCGTGCAGCAGATCGGGCGGGACCATTTTCGGTCCCTAGGACCGTGAGAGGGTGCTTTTTTTTTTTAGTCAACAGGAAATGACGTATTTGTTGTCACGTGGTACCGGACGTATGTGCTGGAAAAAGGAGTCCCCGGTGATCGTGCCCCGGTCATCGTCGCGACTTACCCCGGGAAGATGCACTTATTTCGGCCTAGAGGAGGAGCATTTGCCACCTGGAGACCATTTTCTGGTCCTGAAAAAAATAATAAATCGAAATGAATGTTGGTGCCAATCTTTAGTCCATCTAAAGGCCTAATTATAATAACAATTGAATATTACCTCAAATGTTTTTTTTGGAAAATATTCAAGTTTTATGTTTTTTGGGGCAAAAAAAGCAGTGCGCTCATGTGACCAAACCGGGATATAAAGAGTTAAAATCCGCGAAATGTAATTAAAACTTGACATGAATATTTCAAGGAGAAGTAGGTCTAAAAGATTGGCTAATTTAAAGTGGAATAAAATATTAATATATAAATTTTTTATAGCACTTTTTTGGGCGTGGTCGATTAGGACCGATAGTGTGTGCATTTTATGAAATGCGCTCCTGCAAAAAAAATAAAAGGCGATCAAAATGAATGTTGGTGCCAATCTTTGGTCCATCTAAAGGCCTAATTATAATAACAAACAAATATTACTTCAAATGTTTTTTTTGGAAAATATTTAGTTTTTTGGGGCTAAAAAAACAGGACGTTCATGTAATAAAACTGGGATTTAAAGGGTTAAAACAACGAAAATCGAATTAAAACTTTATATGAATATTTCAGGGAGAAGTAGTTTTAAAAGACTGACCAATTTAAAGTGGAAAAAAATATGAATATATAATCTTTTTATTGCACTTTTGGACCATTTTTGGTCCCCAGGGCTCTAAAGGGATGCATTTTTAAGGGTCAGCCAGGAGTTAAAAATTCAGCGGACAACCAAATCAAAATGAATCTTGCATTCTTATAACAAGGAGCATTTTTCATTCTTTGTATGTTTGTGTTTTGGACAATTGAATCAATATACGACACTTCAAAAGGACCTGAGTGTCAGCGCAACACAATCGGCTAAACTTCAGGTGTGCAGTGTCTCCACACTTTTCACTGTCACGTCCTGTGTGTGACAGACATGAATGACCTCTGCTGTGGTGCTCCCTGTTTTCTTTGAGCACTACATTTACACATTTAAGAGTATTACCCTCAAATGTGTTTGGATTTGTCAATGTGTGAGTCGTCTACTAAGCCTAAAGCTACAAGTCACTAATGTGACTCCTGGAAAAGTAAATGTTCTTTCATGTAAAGAGATGAAATCAGCACGTGTATTCACTTTAATATTACATCCTCGGGGGGGAGGCTAAGTATTTTGCAGCAGCTTGGTATTGAACTGCAAACCTTCCAATTAGTAGAACTGAACTACAGCAACCCCAACTCAACTGTTCAGCCAGGACAAGCAGTGCTTGTCTAGTCAGTTATACCAAAGCATAAGTGATGTGCTTCTACATCACTGCCATCTTGAGGCTGCAGTCAGCTATCGTCTCTCCAAGCACACTTCTCTTGGACGCTATTAGAAACTCTAGTGTCTCTATTTCCCAGGCGTCTTTAGCTTTTTGTATGCAGACAACCTGATTTTCCATTTCAGTGTTTAAAAATCACAGGTTAACATATGTGGTGAACACATTTCAGCTTTACAGGAGTAACTGAAGATGACTGATTGTATTACTCTACCGCTTTTTTTCAACATTTTTGGCTCAGTTTTGCAGGTTAGTGTTTTGCTGTGTGTTTGAGCTGTTTTGGGAAATTAATTAAAAAACTTTAAACTCTGAAGACATTTAAGCAGACAAAGGAAGTGAAATAAAATACAAACGCGTTATTAAAGGTTTCCAAATCAACAAAGGGTCTCAGTAAATGTTCCAGACAAATGTGCTCCACTGCAACAAGAAGCCGAATTCTTTACAACACACAAGTTTTCAGTGAAATTCTTTTAGTGGCTTTATTGTGCATTTGCATTTCATGAAGCTGTGGCTGACAGTAGTCCCCAACTGAATGATCATTGTGCTGGCTGCAGATTGAGCACGATGTGTGGAAAGCTTGTGGAAGTCACGGTTCAAGCAACGTGAGCCTAACCGCTCAGCTTCACCTCCACGGGGAAGTGGTCGCTGACAGCCAACGCCTGAGAGACAGAGAAACCGTTCTTTTAGTGGCTCACAGTTTGTGCTGCAGACGGCTTCAGTTTCCACAGGTTTCTTTCCAGTGCTGAAAAACTCAACGTGCCTGCATGGTAATGCCATCACTACAGTATACACTGCATTATGATTTTGTTTGCATCTCTGTGGTCGTTACTACAGCCACTGCTTTACAAAGTTGCTCGATTTTCTGTAGCTCAAAGCTGATATTAAAAAAGCAAAAGTGCTTTAAAACTGCATGATTTCTGATGGGGCGAGTGCTTTGCCCTTTGTGTAGAATGCCTCTCTTCTGATTGGAGCTCAGTAAACATTTTGCTGACGAGTCTATGGTCTCAGTTGCAGTGAATACAGCATTATGTTAACTTTTTATATTGACGTTTCCATTAGTGTCAGCGGGGAATGAGGCAGGTTGTGCTTTTTAGTTCAAATGAATTCTTACAGAGATAAGGATTGAAATTCATCTGTTACCAGATCTTGTTTGAGATTCAGGTCCGTCATGTAGTTATACACCTTCGCACTATCTTTCACCACTCCTCTCATCATGTCCGCAGTGACCACAATCCTGCAAACACAGAAAGATGATTAGAGTTTAGAGTTTGCGTGCACACATCAGAACGACCTGCCACAATCTGTCTACCTGTCGTAAGGGCAGACAGTTTGCGACACGGTAGTGTCGGCCGCATCAGTGATCAGCCAATGGAAAGTCTTGTCAGTGAAGATGCGGATCTGCTGCCAGTCAGACCCGGACACATAACTACAGCCTGCGTTGAAGTCACCCAGCAGCACGATGTCCTGCAGGGAGAGTAGTGTGAGTCGCATTTACCGAATGTGTGTTTTTCCACCAAATAAATGATTTTTACTTGTAGGCTGTAAATACATCATTGTTCCAGCGAGCGCGGACATCTGCCACCACGTCATAGAGAGCATTTAGCTCCCGAACAGCTGATTCTGGGGAGGTGTGCTGAGGGATCAGAGTAAAGTCTCTCACAGCTACAGAAGAGAAGGGAACGAAGGAGTGTTGACAGTGACGGAGGCGCTTACACCGCATGAGAATGATAAAGGACTAGTGACTAACATGTCCCAGGAACTACCACGCACAAATGTTTGAATGAGGATCCACATCATTATCAGTGTGATGCAGAAACAGCTGTATAACTCGAGCCACAGCACCTACCAGTGTGTTTGGAGGAGAACATTACGACAAACGGCTCCCTGCTAAAGGCGTCTTGTCCAGTTTCCTCCGGGCCGTCGTCATAGGTGTAGCTTTTTGCCACCGATACCAGCGCCTCCCTGTGGAGAAAATCACCACCTTTTCATTTGCTGCCAGTGTGTACTTCATTTCTAAACATGTCCAGTTGCTTCTCGGGACAAATTTATTGTAGTTCTGCTTTTCCCCTTTTTTTAAATCACTTCTTCTGAATTCTGAGTGTGTATAAGATGTATGTTTATGCCAGAACAAAGACGGAGGATTTGCCGTTAAATTACTTCAAACATGCCTCAAACACTACAAACATGCTGGAAATATAAATTTTTAATCAAGTTGTTTTGAATGGTTATTTGAGAAACTTATGGGAGGTTCTTTAACCCTCTGAGGTCTAAGTGATGATGATCCAACACCAATCTTGACTTTAACCCCGGGCAACGTGAACAAGTCATTTTTATTTTTGTTAAATTGTTTGGCTTTAAGAAACAAAGAAAACAATCAAACTATTCACATTCTGCCATGAAAAAGACTTTTTCCCTTTCTACAAAATACATATTTAGAGCAAGAACTAAAAATGCTTTTTACACGGCATCACTGCAACGAACCATGTTTTGTTGCAAACAGCCGCCCCTCCCTGAGCCTGACTCTGCCGGAGGTTTCTTCCTGTCAAAAGGGAGTTTTTCCTTCCCACTGTTGCCAAAGTGCTGCTCATAGGGGTCATTTGATTGTTGGGTTTTTCTCTGTATGTGTTATTGTAGGGTCTACCTGACAGTATAAAGCGCCTTGAGGCGACTCTTGTTGTGATTTGGCGCTGTGTAAATAAAATTGAACTGAATAAATATCATTTCACTGTGTGTAGAGTAGAGACTTATTTTTTTCATCGTGGTGCACCTGTAAAGGAAGAGATATCGCTCTTTATAGGTGCTCGCACCGAGAGGCTCGCTGACGATGTATTTGTACTGAGGAGAATCTCTGGGGGGAAACAAACACACACTTTTATGTTTCCATACGTTTGCATTTCATGCTCAGTGTTACTCTGAATGTTCCATGTTCGGTGTGTGGACTCACTTGTTGACGTACTCCATGAGTTTTTGGGTTGCTGAGAGATCACTGTCTCTGACCTCTTGGATCAGAATGACGTCATAGCGTTGGACAATCTGCAAAACACAAATAAAAAATGAAAATGAATCAGCTGATTGTCCATCTTGCAACATCACGTTTGTTTATATTTTACCTTGCACGAAAAAATTCATGTGTTAAGCTTTAGATTGTAAAGGCAACGCTACAGCTGTTGCACATCCAGTTATTTCATTGATCATTCCTTAAGCATAGAGGTGGGAATATTCTGGGAATATTCAGGTTTACTTCTGCAACAGGCCAAATCATCCAAAGCATTTCTCAAAATTCAGTTCAAACTATTTCAAAACGCACACACAAGATAACACTTCTGGATTGGTTTTGAAAGCACTCTGACCCAAATTGCATTACAAATGGGTGGATGTAAACATTTTGTACAAACTGTCATATCTACCAAAGAGGGAAAAGTCCCAGACCTTGGTAATGATGTTCATCAGAGTGGTGTTGGAGGCTTTGGTGTCTCCGAAGGATTTGATGTTAAAGGCTCCCAGCAGCAGCGAGTTAGAGAGATGCAGCAAGGTCAGAAAAAGCCCCAAAGTGCCCACCAAATGCATCCTACACCAAACAGGTCACATGTTAAAAATGACTTAGAAATCACATGAAACACTGACGCTTACAAATGATTTCATATTTATTTTACACGTATGTAAGCTAATGACTTCCCAGGTTATCAGGTTAATAATTTCCAGTTCCTGTGCATTAAAAACCGATTTGCAGGCTGAAGTAAGGCCTTTCCTTTCACTCCATATTTCTCTGTCATAAAGTCCAGTTTAACATGGAGTTTAGTCCAAAACAAAGCGGCTCATGTTCCACCATCTGCTGAGAGCTCATGACATGAGAGTGAGAGACCAAACACCTGCTCCTCTGGATGTATTTTTGGCAGTTTATCTAACATGCTATTTAGCGCGTCGCTATTTGCAGCATGTTGCAAGGCTTGGTAAAATATTATCCTTTTAGGACAATATATTACTCTGTTGCCCTGGTTACACCGTCCTGGAGCTGTTGTGGAAGACCAAAGGTTGCCAAATATGGAAACAGAGAGCTGCATTTATACTGTGATGGTTTGCATGTGCTGCTGAAATGTGTTTGTAAACGCACAATTACTGCAGGAAAAATGCACAAAAGTTACTGTAATGCTGCTGTAGCCTGAAACATCCACTCTAAACAAGAAACTGGCTCACAGTATTGCACCGAATACAGCTCAGATGTTTTTGTAGCGAGTGAGAGGTCCATACCTGCTCCTGTATGTCTGCACGGTGGAGACGCCTGAACTCGTGAATCTTCTGAAAGCTCCTGAAAAGCTTCTGAGCAGAATGGCGACCAGTGTCTCTTTTGAGGTTTTTATCTACCTGCAGGCGCATGTGACTGCAGGGTGCTGGGGAGGAGTACAGAGAAAAGGTGTGTTGTGGATGGGGTACAGATTTCAGGCTTTCAGGTTCTCACATCCCAAGATTGCAGTGCAACAAGGATAACGTTGCAACCTCAAATTCTTTTCTGCTCGTCATACAATAAAAACACTTCAGCATTGTTTTAACTTGCTGTTGTCCTGTTTGGCATTTGTGTGAAGTTCTGTCACACTTCACAAATGAACTCAGAATGAGTGTCGCAGTGTTGGGATGACCTTAAACTTTGGCAAAATCCTTACGGAAACTGAAGAAATTCCTTCAAGCAGTTTGAAAGATGCCTTGTTCATGAGAGCAGGGACAGACAAAACATAATATCTACTCTAGGTCTGCTCCAGCAGAGACACGTAACAGTCATTAGCAATAACAACAGTAATATTGCTACAGCCTTGTTAAACTATCATCTGTCCCAGTGTTATATCTTGAAATCAGACCTTCAAAAACCTTCCGATAGGCTGATACAACACAAGTATGCCACCGTCTCCACCTTATTGGTCAGAAAGTTTTTCTTCCCAGTTGTAGCTGAACAAACAGAACCCATTCACTTACAATGCATTCAAGCTTGACAACACAATAATACACTTTAGTGAAGTTTCATAAAAGTGCTCATACTTACAGCATGTTACAGTTGTCATGTTACTGATGAGGGTTAAGCTCTATGTTTTTAACATTGTAATCAGATCTGCCAGGTCGGTGCTTAGACATATACCGGTGTCCACTACACCCAGCCTCCTGACTCTTTCTTTACTGCCAGCTGTCGAGAATCTGATGCCTCAGCAAATACTGAATAAATTTCGGTGCCACCGCTGCTGTCCACATTCATGCTCCCGTCAGGGTAAACCATAGTTTCCCAAACTTTCCATGTATTTTAAACTTGAGAATCCAAGTGAAGCCAAGATGTTTGCTGACTATTAGTCTTGTTTATGAAGTAGACAAATGAATTTTGTGTAGAAAGGATGAGGGCTCAGTGTGCACGTGAGGAAAGCTTGCACGAGAGGAAATCTCCACTGGGACATGGAAAACTACCACATACTGACCTAAAGAGCAACGAGTACAGAGGGAGAAACAGCAGGAAGTGCAGCTTAACCACAGATTTGTAGCCACTCTTGCAGTTTAAACCAAATACCAACAGAGAGTTGCACTAGGGCCAAAGTAGCAGGATTATTTTCTGTATTTGACTTTTGGTTATATGCACATGTGACCTGTTGGGGGGTGCAGATGTGCAGTATCTGCACCTTATATTTATATTTTATTTTATATTATATTTTTCTCTAACATCCATAAACATGCACACTCTGGTAAAACTAATTAAAGTTAAATACTTCTTTGTAAGATGTTTAATAAAGAATGATAAAATGGAAAAGTGCCATGTGTGTAGCTAAAAATAAGCCCCAGAGCGAACGCCAAGGCTGCAGTCTGGGAACCGGCGGGGCGGTCACCGCTGGGATGTGCTTATCAGAGTGTGGAAAGTTGTGGACTTTAAAGTGTTGAACTTTGATGGATAACCAGTCGTGTCTCAGATCAAACGTGCAGAATAAAATCTTTGCCATAACTGTTGGCATGAGAGTGATGCTCATTATCCCTTCTGGCAACATTTTGAATAGCACCATCTGGTCAAGCAAGGCCATGTGACACACTGAGCTCGTGATACTGGTTTTGGGCGGCAGTGATACGGACACTACTGGACTGAAACTGGTTTGAGAGTCTGCTAAAACGACAGCATGTAAGGACACAATGACTGTGTTTTAGTAAGTGTTTACCTGTTTTACTAAATGTACTTAAGAACTGCTGAGACCGTTTATAAACCTGTGTTTAAATTTCAAGAAAAGAATGATGCATTTGCATTTCTGTATTAATAGTTGGAACCGAGGAGGAAATATGAATATGAATGCAGCTGCATCGTTTTTGCATTCATGATGTCGTTTTATTCAAATCAGTTTGTGTTAAATGCCCCAGACAACAAATCTGTTGTCGGTTTAATTTCAGAAAGGATGGCGCCACATCATGTGATCATTACAGCATATGTACAGATCTAAATGCATTTCATGTCCTATTATAGTTTTATTCACTTCAGATTAGCATCAAAGTTGTAGCCGCGTCTTTGCCCATTATGAGCCATAAAGTTGGACACTGTTGGAGACTGTTCTGCTGGTGATAAATGAAACGAGACGATCGTTTAAAAGGATTTTATTTTGAAATCTAACACCCATGTAGAGCTAACATTGACCGTAATAACATCGTAATAACATCGTAATAACATCGTAATAACATCGTAATAACATCTTTACAGTTTGTGTAAACCCAACAGAAACCATGTTGTCCCAAAATGCTGCGTTTGTGTCCCATATGTAACACCGTGTATTATCCAACTTATTTCACATGGTTTAACTTGAACTTTAAAAACTACAATAAAGTTTTGCTGTATTACCAGTAACAAATCTTTTATATACACATTAGCTTGTTTAAAAAAACTGACTGAATTACCTCTAAACTGGTTCTAGGCTTTGTCACACTGGTCGCACTGGTGCGTGTCCATGGTCAGTAAGTGTAGGGTTGACTTAAGCTCGAGTTTGTGTAAACTGAACTGCTGCACCGATCACGTATCAGCGTCTGTTGGTGTGTTTCTGGGGTCGCTGGCTGGAGGCTTTCCCAGAAAGGTCACATGCGGCACCAGCTTGTGTGTCGCCAAGCTCGACTTCAAAGCAAAAGCCCTCCCACACTGGTCACACTTGTGTGCTTTAACTCCACTGTGGACCAGTTTGTGTCTCTTTAAGTTGCTCTTATAATTAAAAGCCTTTCCGCACTCCTCACATGTGTGGGGTTTTTCTCCGCTGTGGACCATCTCATGGATTTTTAAGTATCTCATCTGAGTAAAAGCCTTCTCACACTGGCTACATGCGTATGGTTTGACTGCTCTGTGTAGGCGCTGATGAGTTCTCAAGTTGCTCATAGAACTAAATGTCTTTCCACACTGGTGGCACATGTGTGGTTTGACGCCGCTGTGGCTGAGGTGATGTGTTTTTAAGTTGCTTTTCCAAGTAAAAGTCTTTCCACACTGGTCACAACTGAAGGGCTTTTCCCCACTGTGGATGCGCTGGTGTCTTCTGAGGTGACACGGGGCATGAAACTTCTTGTTACACTGATCACACCTGTAGTGCTCAAGTAAGTTTGCACTTGAGTGAGCATCTTCAGCCAACTGAGAGCACTGAGGTGTTGGGCTCTCTTTGGCGTCTTGTTCCTACAGCAACAAAGACACAGGCAGGGAGTCAGAAGCTTAATAAGTGTTTGAGTTAAATCTTGTTTTGTCGTGCCAGCCTCTCTGCTTCGATAAGAAACATGTTTGTTGGATGATGCCCATAATAGTAACCTGTTGTGTTGTAAATTGTTTGGATGCGTTTTGGAAAAGAAAGACTGTATTATTGCATAAAATACATTTAAACAAGTGCATCGCTGATTGCATCTTGTGGACATCGGTTCTACCAGCTGATTGCCCTGCTCAGTCTTTACGCCCGACCCAACGAGGGAAAATCAAATGCAGAGGGGACAGTGCGACTTCACCCGTGCACTTGCACCTCTTGCACACAGTCCTCATTTACAAAGTGGAAATAAGGAAAGGTCTAAGAGGTTGAAGCCTTCGTCTTTCCATTTACTATTTTCTTTTCTTAACATGCATTTTGTTTCTCATGTTCTGGAAAACTGTAAATAATTACTAAAGGGTGGTAGTTAACAATAATCATAATGATATAGTGACAATAAATGATGATCATTCATGAAAGTTGTACTGATAGACTTTTCACGTTTCCTAAAAGCAGCTCGGCCTTGGTTTGCACGGCACTTCCAGATGTGTTTATAAACTACGAACAATTTCACGTATAAAAGTCTGTAAAATGTTCGGACTCATGATTTATAAAAACGATGTTTTTCTCACCGTGTGTGAAGAAAACATTTTCTTCTTTCCAAGATGGCCGACTACGTTCCTCCGTCAGACTGCTCGACCCACCAACACCTGCCAGGAAAGAGCTTTATTAGGCTCCGGAGCCGAAATGCACATTAAAGTCACTTTACATCCAGATGACTTAGACCGTCCTAAGATAATAAACTTTTAGCCTGGTCTAGATTAAACTGAGCTGATGGCAAGACGGAGGATCAGAGGACTTGAAGCTTTAAATAATCCCTCAAGGAGACAGGTCTAACCTTTCCTTTGAAATATCTCTGAGGTAGCATGGACAACATACACGTGCAGATGAGAAATGACACCCTGATTCAATCATTCCCTCTCTGTAAACACTTTAACTGGGAAGCCAAGCTAAAGGTTAAATGATCAGCGGCTGTAGGTTTAGCTGTGCTCGTATGCCCGGACAATCCAAATATATAAATAAAGAACTGCACACAAACACAATTACACTACTTGATCTGTTACAATCGAGCGACATTACTTGTCAGCATCTGGAATCATGGAACTCTTTGGTCACGGTGAAGGAACAGTGTGCAGGGCTGTTTTTAAAATGAGGTTTTTCACCAAGCATCCTGATGGGCTCTTCCCAAGAGTTAGTGGACAGATAATTGGAGGTCATGTTCCCAACAAGCAGCAACTGGTGCCGAGGATGAAAGGAACCATGAATGTGCTCAAAGCTAGATTGCGAAACCGCGATATCAGAAACACATCCTGCATGTGCTGAACTTGCTTTCTAGCAAAGCACCCTGGTTTGCAGTGTCCCAGGTGTAGGCCAGCACTGAGGATTGTTCTCCAGTCACTGTACACACAGTTTAAGGGAGGACAGCAGTTCCTACTTTGAAGGTAAACCTTAAATGATCAGCAGCCATGAGTTTAGTTGTGCTCGTACAAGTTATTGTCTCCAGTGTCTCTGCGGGTCCCTAACACTCCCTCACAAACACACCTGAGCTGGGAACATACCTGAGGGAGAGCAGCAGATGACAGCATGCAGGAGACAACAAACTAATCTAAACATATAAAACAACTCCAACCAACATCAGCTTGGTGGTTACCTTTGGAGGAGCCCAGCCCATGAGCTGTGCTGTGATGACTTATGGTGAACAGGTGTGCCAACAACTAAGAGCCGAGACAGAGCCTCTTAAAGCTGTAGGACAAAAAACAGCACGTCCAGAGCACCTGAAGGCCAGAAGGTGGCAGCAGCAAACGGGTGTCAGGTACAATCTTCAGCTTCCATAGTATCTACAGATCATACACTCCTCCCTTTGCTCAGTGTTTTCACCTTCAGCACATAAAGGTGAACTTCAACCACACCAACAGACTGGAATATGTTCACCCACACAGACCTGGACCAGTACGCCTCATCTGTACTGGATTACATCTCCAAAACCACAGACAGTGTCACCACCTGACAGTGGGCAGGGATAGCTCAGTAGGTAGAGTGGTGGCACCATGATCGGAAGGTCGGTGGTTCGACTCCACTGAATGGCTACCCTGAGGTACCCCTGAGCAAGGTACCGTCCCTACACACTGCTCCCCGGGCGCTGCATTGGTGGCTGCCCACTGCTTCACTGGGTGAATGGGTTAAATGCAGAGGAACTATATCCCTACGGGGACTAACATGCACACTTTACTTTACACCCAGAAACGGATCACCATGTACCCCAACCAGAAGCCTTGGATGAACCGGGATCTTCGTCTCTTCCTGAAGGCCCGCAACACCGCCTTTAGGTCAGGAGATGCACACGCCTACAGCACAGCCAGGGCTAATCTAAAGAAGGGCATCAAAAAAGCCAAACACCATTACAAAAAGAAGGTAGAAGAACACTTCTCCAACTCCAACCCCCAACGCATGTGGCAAGGACTCCAGACCATCACAGACTACAGGACCACCAAACCCTCCCCCGCATCCTCTGATGTCTCCTTCCTCAATGAGCTCAACAACTTTTATGCTCGTTTTGAGCGAGGGAACCCCACAACCACAACCAAAGCAGACCACCAACCTCTGACTCTCTCCCCCACCGATGTAGGAGCGGTGCTGAGCAGGATCAGTGTCCACAAGGCTGCAGGTCCTGATGGCATCCCCGGGCGTGTTCTCAGAGCGTGTTCTGGGGAGCTTGCAGGAGTGCTCACAGACATATTCAACCTGTCCTTGGCCCACGCTGTGGTACCGGCCTGCTTCAACTCCACCTCCATCGTCCCGACACCCAAAAACTCCAACCCATCTTGCCTCAATGACTACCGCCCAGTAGCACTCACCCCCATCATCACTAAGTGCTTAGAGCAGCTGGTCCTAGCACACTTCAAATCCTGTCTCCCCCCCACCCTGGACCCCCACCAATTCGCATACCGCCAGAACAGGAGCACAGAGGATGCAGTCTCCATCGCACTGCACTCTGTCCTCTCACACCTGGACAATGTTACGAGTTCAAATATTGGGGATGGAGACAAGAGGAAAAACCACAATAACAACACTGGTCCGGCCGGGTTGAGTCAAACGATGATTTTAATGATCACACGCGTGGGAGATGGACACCGTACGCAGACAGCATCAGATCTCAAAATGGTGGAGCATTGATCAAACTCTTATAGCCTCTGGTGCCTCCACCTTATCATAAAAAGCCTAAACATTCACATGCTTTCTCTCACACGACGCCTAAGCTACGACCTTGGCTCCCCGGTTATCTGCTCCTGCTGAGATGGGGCAGAAAACTCCAGCATGTTCTGTTCTCTTCTAATCAGACAAATAAGGCGATGACTTTCTGCGAACAGTATTTCTTATAACTCAGCAGTATAATGCATCATAAAACAACATCATTCATTCACAATAAATCAGCAGTCTAATGTAATGCAAACTAATGCAAGAGTTATCACCTTCTTCTAATTCAGGAGAATAATGCAAACTAAAACTACATAATAATTCACAATCTTTAATTAGGGGTCTAACATGGCATAAAATAATATTATAATCTCACAACAACAACAACACCTACGCCAGAATGCTGTTTATAGACTTCAGTGCAGCGTTCAATACAATCCACCCCTCACAACTCATCAGGAAACTGACAGACCTGGGCATCAGTTCCCTCATCTGCAAATGGTTACTGGACTTCCTGACCAACCGCCCCCAACATGTCCGGCTGGATAACCGCTGCTCATCTACCATCACAATGAACACCGGTGTACCACAAGGCTGTGTGATGAGCCCTTTCCTCTACTCCCTCTTCACCCACGACTGCAGACCTGCTGATGGTTCCAACACCATCATTAAGTTTGCAGATGACATCACGGTGATTGGCCTCATCAGTGCTTTGAGCGCTCAGATGAGTAGAAACGCGCTACATAAGAACCAGTCCATTTACCATTTGGGTAATAAAATTGCAGGTAACATTTCCAAGGCAGGTAGGAAAAAAATGAGCTGCTATCAGTGTATGTTTGTTTTAAGGTGAGGTGGCACGAACCCGCATGTAGGGAGATGTAACCTCGTACCTCAGAAGTGTCGATATGGGTGTATTTCCATCTGTACAGCAGTATTTAGTACATCCTGGTACTTGGCAGGATGTGCAGGAGGCAGAGAAAGAGCATAAGCTTTCAGCACCTGTTAGAAATGTCACTTTCCCACATAAGAAATAAAAGGTGCTCCACAATAGTGCTGCAATTGAATATATTTTGCAATGAATTGAAGCCCATGTCAGTATTCATAGAAGAAATTGTATATGAATGCACAGCTTCCTTACATGTGCATTTGTTTCATTTGCAGATCACGCCAGACAGCTCACAAAGTCCATGATGAGGAAGCCAACCATAGACAAGCTGGCGGCTAACAGAGAGGCTGATGTCAATAACTTTGTCAAGTTCATCACCAAGGACTCTATTCAGAAGTCCCTGGGGATGTATCTGGAGATGCTTAAGAGAAGAAAGGCTTAGAGAGGGGAAACATGTTTGCACACTTTGTAGCACCAGCTACAGATGTGATCTGACATCAGGCAGTGAGCAGTCTACATGTTTGGGGGATAAAACCCAGCATTTACCCCTCAAGGTGTTAATAAAAACACTCGAGGTTAGGGTGTGACTTTTTGTTTTGGTTTGAAGAGCCGTACACTCGGGCAACCTGCCGAGCCTTCTCCATCACTCAGCATTACCTGCAGTATGCTTACGCGAGCAAACTGCTAATTGTTGCAAAAGAGTCTCACATATGAAGGACTAACAGCAAATCTGACCTTTAGTGCATCTAAATGTGGCAAAGCCTTTGTCATCTCTAACAAATGTTTGGTTTTTACTGTGAAATATCCAAATAAATGTCTGGATTCATACATTAAATGGATTAAAGCGTGTGGTTCTCATTCATTATCTCTGTAACTCAGACGTCTCTACATTCAAATGACAGTTGAGAATGTTAAAAATTCAGCGGACAACCAAATCAAAATGAATCTTGCATTCTTATAACAAGGAGCATTTTTCATTCTTTGTATGTTTGTGTTTTGGACAATTGAATCAATATACGACACTTCAAAAGGACCTGAGTGTCAGCGCAACACAATCGGCTAAACTTCAGGTGTGCAGTGTCTCCACACTTTTCACTGTCACGTCCTGTGTGTGACAGACATGAATGACCTCTGCTGTGGTGCTCCCTGTTTTCTTTGAGCACTACATTTACACATTTAAGAGTATTACCCTCAAATGTGTTTGGATTTGTCAATGTGTGAGTCGTCTACTAAGCCTAAAGCTACAAGTCACTAATGTGACTCCTGGAAAAGTAAATGTTCTTTCATGTAAAGAGATGAAATCAGCACGTGTATTCACTTTAATATTACATCCTCGGGGGGGAGGCTAAGTATTTTGCAGCAGCTTGGTATTGAACTGCAAACCTTCCAATTAGTAGAACTGAACTACAGCAACCCCAACTTAACTGTTCAGCCAGGACAAGCAGTGCTTGTCTAGTCAGTTATACCAAAGCATAAGTGATGTGCTTCTACATCACTGCCATCTTGAGGCTGCAGTCAGCTATCGTCTCTCCAAGCACACTTCTCTTGGACGCTATTAGAAACTCTAGTGTCTCTATTTCCCAGGCATCTTTAGCTTTTTGTATGCAGACAACCTGATTTTCCATTTCAGTGTTTAAAAATCACAGGTTAACATATGTGGTGAACACATTTCAGCTTTACAGGAGTAACTGAGATGACTGAAAATAATCTTTAATGAATACATTGTTTCTTCTTTTGTGTAGGGGAGACCGGGGATAGTTGTAACGTGGGTCAGTTGTAACACTTCCAGTTTCTCCAATCAGGGCTAAGTTTCAAATGATGTGACTCATCCTGTGCATGCCCAACTCAGTTCTGCTATCACATGTGAAAAATCAGCACATTTTGTCAAACACAGACAATTTAACATGAAAAAAAGTAATTTGTATGCCAAAAAGTAAGTTTTTCTACTTTATTTCAATTTCTAATAGCATTATCTGCTTTGCAGTTAAACTCATCAAACTTAAATTGTGTTATTTGTATGTCTATGGGGATATATTCTGTGTAGGTCTTTAGTGCTAATGTTTTAGCCGTTGGCTGTAATGTTAGCTAGTTCATGGCTATAGGAGTCGGGGTCAGTTGTAACAATAACGCAGATGTTACAACTTACCACACTATTACTTTAACTTATATTAAACAAGTTGGGGCAACGACATCAGCAGAGAGAGGTTCACTGGTCGCATTTGTATATGTGGTTAATGCCATTGGCAACACAATTCCTCCACTGTTTGTGTTCCCACACATACATTATGCTGACCACTGTGTCAGAGATGGACCAGTAGGAAGTACTGGTAGTGGAAATAAATCAGGATGGGTGCAAGAAACAGATTTCCTCATCTTTCTGAAGCACTTTGCAAACCACACCAAGGTAAGCCATGAAAAAAAGTAATGGAATTGCGATGCTGGTGAACAACTACATTTTTTCAGCTTCATTGTTATGTTCAAAATTGGTGCAAGAGTTGTAGGTTATAATGCCCACTGAGCCAATGAGGCCAAACTCAAGGAAGACCAACCAAAATTTATGAAATATTCAGTTGCAGAAAATTCCATAATTTGTCTTTTTTGGGGGGTTGGAATATGTTCAAAAGCTGGATTTCTGCATTCTGTCACACACACACACAGCTACATAAATGGCTCTAAGTGCATTCATGTGTTGAATAAAAAAGATTACATGTTAATGTTTTGTTAGTACTCTTATTTCATTGTGTTACATTTCACCCCAGGATATGTTACAACTAACCCAGACTATGGGGTTAATTGTAACATTTCACTCTTCGTGTTTGAGGCCATACCATGTAATGGGTAATTGTGCTGCAGAGAAAATAGCTGCACTATTTAATAGCAGAGACATGTAAATACTTTGCATTACATTTTGAATCCACTACCTTAAAAGAGCTCCAATTTACAGACAGAAATGTCAAAGATGTGACAACTATCCCCGGTCTCCCCTACAGATGTATTACTCTACCGCTCTTTTATGTTTTTTCAACATTTTTGGCTCAGTTTTGCAGGTTAGTGTTTTGCTGTGTGTCTGAGCTGTTTTGGGAAATTAATTAAAAAACTTCAGTAACTCAAAACTCTGAAGACATTTAAGCAGACAAAAGAAGTGAAATAAAATACACACGCGTTATTAAAGGTTTCCAAATCAACAAAGGGTCTCAGTAAATGTTCCAGACAAATGTGCTCCACTGCAACAAGAAGCCGAATTCTTTACAACACACAAGTTTTCAGTGAAATTCTTTTAGTGGCTTTATTGTGCATTTGCATTTCATGAAGCTGTGGCTGACAGTAGTCCCCAACTGAATGATCATTGTGCTGGCTGCAGATTGAGCACGATGTGTGGAAAGCTTGTGGAAGTCACGGTTCAAGCAACGTGAGCCTAACCGCTCAGCTTCACCTCCACGGGGAAGTGGTCGCTGACAGCCAACGCCTGAGAGACAGAGAAACCGTTCTTTTAGTGGCTCACAGTTTGTGCTGCAGACGGCTTCAGTTTCCACAGGTTTCTTTCCAGTGCTGAAAAACTCAACGTGCCTGCATGGTAATGCCATCACTACAGTATACACTGCATTATGATTTTGTTTGCATCTCTGTGGTCGTTACTACAGCCACTGCTTTACAAAGTTGCTCGATTTTCTGTAGCTCAAAGCTGATATTAAAAAAGCAAAAGTGCTTTAAAACTGCATGATTTCTGATGGGGCGACTGCTTTGCCCTTTGTGTAGAATGCCTCTCTTCTGATTGGAGCTCAGTAAACATTTTGCTGACGAGTCTATGGTCTCAGTTGCAGTGAATACAGCATTGTTGGGTTTTTCTCTGTATGTGTTATTGTAGGGTCTACCTGACAGTATAAAGCGCCTTGAGGCGACTCTTGTTGTGATTTGGCGCTGTGTAAATAAAATTGAACTGAATAAATATCATTTCACTGTGTGTAGAGTAGAGACTTATTTTTTTCATCGTGGTGCACCTGTAAAGGAAGAGATATCGCTCTTTATAGGTGCTCGCACCGAGAGGCTCGCTGACGATGTATTTGTACTGAGGAGAATCTCTGGGGGGAAACAAACACACACTTTTATGTTTCCATACGTTTGCATTTCATGCTCAGTGTTACTCTGAATGTTCTATGTTCGGTGTGTGGACTCACTTGTTGACGTACTCCATGAGTTTTTGGGTTGCTGAGAGATCACTGTCTCTGACCTCTTGGATCAGAATGACGTCATAGCGTTGGACAATCTGCAAAACACAAATAAAAAATGAAAATGAATCAGCTGATTGTCCATCTTGCAACATCACGTTTGTTTATATTTTACCTTGCACGAAAAAATTCATGTGTTAAGCTTTAGATTGTAAAGGCAACGCTACAGCTGTTGCACATCCAGTTATTTCATTGATCATTCCTTAAGCATAGAGGTGGGAATATTCTGGGAATATTCAGGTTTACTTCTGCAACAGGCCAAATCATCCAAAGCATTTCTCAAAATTCAGTTCAAACTATTTCAAAACGCACACACAAGATAACACTTCTGGATTGGTTTTGAAAGCACTCTGACCCAAATTGCATTACAAATGGGTGGATGTAAACATTTTGTACAAACTGTCATATCTACCAAAGAGGGAAAAGTCCCAGACCTTGGTAATGATGTTCATCAGAGTGGTGTTGGAGGCTTTGGTGTCTCCGAAGGATTTGATGTTAAAGGCTCCCAGCAGCAGCGAGTTAGAGAGATGCAGCAAGGTCAGAAAAAGCCCCAAAGTGCCCACCAAATGCATCCTACACCAAACAGGTCACATGTTAAAAATGACTTAGAAATCACATGAAACACTGACGCTTACAAATGATTTCATATTTATTTTACACGTATGTAAGCTAATGACTTCCCAGGTTATCAGGTTAATAATTTCCAGTTCCTGTGCATTAAAAACCGATTTGCAGGCTGAAGTAAGGCCTTTCCTTTCACTCCATATTTCTCTGTCATAAAGTCCAGTTTAACATGGAGTTTAGTCCAAAACAAAGCGGCTCATGTTCCACCATCTGCTGAGAGCTCATGACATGAGAGTGAGAGACCAAACACCTGCTCCTCTGGATGTATTTTTGGCAGTTTATCTAACATGCTATTTAGCGCGTCGCTATTTGCAGCATGTTGCAAGGCTTGGTAAAATATTATCCTTTTAGGACAATATATTACTCTGTTGCCCTGGTTACACCGTCCTGGAGCTGTTGTGGAAGACCAAAGGTTGCCAAATATGGAAACAGAGCTGCATTTATACTGTGATGGTTTGCATGTGCTGCTGAAATGTGTTTGTAAACGCACAATTACTGCAGGAAAAATGCACAAAAGTTACTGTAATGCTGCTGTAGCCTGAAACATCCACTCTAAACAAGAAACTGGCTCACAGTATTGCACCGAATACAGCTCAGATGTTTTTGTAGCGAGTGAGAGGTCCATACCTGCTCCTGTATGTCTGCACGGTGGAGACGCCTGAACTCGTGAATCTTCTGAAAGCTCCTGAAAAGCTTCTGAGCAGAATGGCGACCAGTGTCTCTTTTGAGGTTTTTATCTACCTGCAGGCGCATGTGACTGCAGGGTGCTGGGGAGGAGTACAGAGAAAAGGTGTGTTGTGGATGGGGTACAGATTTCAGGCTTTCAGGTTCTCACATCCCAAGATTGCAGTGCAACAAGGATAACGTTGCAACCTCAAATTCTTTTCTGCTCGTCATACAATAAAAACACTTCAGCATTGTTTTAACTTGCTGTTGTCCTGTTTGGCATTTGTGTGAAGTTCTGTCACACTTCACAAATGAACTCAGAATGAGTGTCGCAGTGTTGGGATGACCTTAAACTTTGGCAAAATCCTTACGGAAACTGAAGAAATTCCTTCAAGCAGTTTGAAAGATGCCTTGTTCATGAGAGCAGGGACAGACAAAACATAATATCTACTCTAGGTCTGCTCCAGCAGAGACACGTAACAGTCATTAGCAATAACAACAGTAATATTGCTACAGCCTTGTTAAACTATCATCTGTCCCAGTGTTATATCTTGAAATCAGACCTTCAAAAACCTTCCGATAGGCTGATACAACACAAGTATGCCACCGTCTCCACCTTATTGGTCAGAAAGTTTTTCTTCCCAGTTGTAGCTGAACAAACAGAACCCATTCACTTACAATGCATTCAAGCTTGACAACACAATAATACACTTTAGTGAAGTTTCATAAAAGTGCTCATACTTACAGCATGTTACAGTTGTCATGTTACTGATGAGGGTTAAGCTCTATGTTTTTAACATTGTAATCAGATCTGCCAGGTCGGTGCTTAGACATATACGGTGTCCACTACACCCAGCCTCCTGACTCTTTCTTTACTGCCAGCTGTCGAGAATCTGATGCCTCAGCAAATACTGAATAAATTTCGGTGCCACCGCTGCTGTCCACATTCATGCTCCCGTCAGGGTAAACCATAGTTTCCCAAACTTTCCATGTATTTTAAACTTGAGAATCCAAGTGAAGCCAAGATGTTTGCTGACTATTAGTCTTGTTTATGAAGTAGACAAACGAATTTTGTGTAGAAAGGATGAGGGCTCAGTGTGCGCGTGAGGAAAGCTTGCACGAGAGGAAATCTCCACTGGGACATGGAGAACTACCACATACTGACCTAAAGAGCAACGAGTACAGAGGGAGAAACAGCAGGAAGTGCAGCTTAACCACAGATTTGTAGCCACTCTTGCAGTTTAAACCAAAGACCAACAGAGAGTTGCACTAGGGCCAAAGTAGCAGGATCATTTTCTGTATTTGACTTTTGGTTATATGCACATGTGACCTGATGGGGACTGCAGATGTGCAGTATCTGCACCTTGTATTTTTCTCTAACATCCATAAACATGCACACTCTGGTAAAACTAATTAAAGTTAAATACTTCTTTGTAAGATGTTTAATAAAGAATGATAAAATGGAAAAGTGCCATGTGTGTAGCTAAAAATAAGCCCCAGAGCGAACGCCAAGGCTGCAGTCTGGGAACCGGCGGGGCGGTCACCGCTGGGATGTGCTTATCAGAGTGTGGAAAGTTGTGGACTTTAAAGTGTTGAACTTTGATGGATAACCAGTAGGGGTGCAACGATACACAAAATTCACGGTTCGGTTCGATACTTTGGTGTCACGTTTCGATATTTTTTCGATACAAAAAAATGTTCATGCATTTTTAATTTGTCATTTATTAAAATTATAAATATATATTTTAACTCAAAAGTATAGTTTTTAAATTTAACCCTAACCCTTGTGCATGTTTTTTATTTTGACAGCGAATGCGCACCTGCGGACCACTTATGTGCAGCCCTGGTTATTTAGCTCGTCATATTGCAGCCACAGAAATTCTTTTGTCCATGAAACCATAAAGCTGCACTTTCTTTTTGCCTTATAGTCTCATTTGTCATAACTTCTCCGTTTTGTGGTAAGCTTTTCTTTGGCTGTCACTTCTTCACCCTGACCTGTCTTATTTGGCTCAGCAGAACTGAAATGCTTTTACACACGGACTCACATAAGCTCAGCGATTCTCTGCGCGATCAACCTCTCACATGTTTAAGCTGCGGGAGATTTCACTTGTCATGTTTGCATAGTAAGCTAACGATTAATAAGACGATGTCAGAGGAATTGGTGCGCAAATTATCATCACTCACAGATCAGTGCTGTCGCTCTCTATACACAGTTCACACGATTGCAAAGTGAAAGCAAAAAAACAAGCGCAAATTCAAACGCAACTTCAATATGTCACATATTGACAGTGGCTCACCGATGCCAATGACATAATTACCCAGCTACATTTCTGAAAGAATGCAAAAGCATTGACATATATTTTTCCTACAATAGCCCGACGGGCAGGGCAGAGATAGATTTTGGTAGCCCGACTGAAAAAATCGCTAGCTCCGGGACGTCGGGCTAGCGATATTGCGAGCCCTGTATCTGATTGAGGAATCACTCATCTTTGGAAAAGAGAGTTTATTACAGAGAAATGGCTCTTTCCAAAATAAAAGCTATACTATCCGCTTCTTCTGGGCTATATTCTCAGCAGCATAAGGAGAATCATGTGCTAACAGCTGTCTAAATGACTCGGCTAAAGTTAGTAGCATGCTTGTTGTTTTTGTCTTTGCACTAGGATGATGTCAGCATAAATGTGCAGTCATATTCGTTGTGTTCCCACTAGTGCTTTCAGGTTAATCTCGTTGAAATGACCTTAACGCCACAACACGGCAAATCTCCGTTAACGAGCTACCGCCGATCGCCCCGTGCATGGGGCTAGACGGCCAACACGTTAACGAGCTAACTGCGCTAACACACTAGCTCCCACCCATGTAATTGAGCATTGCATGGCACATCCAACATACTGTTTTACTTTAATCCATGACTCGCTTACCTTCAGGGTCATACGTCACATGAAAACCAAAATAATTCCAAACGCCAGATCTGAATGAGGTTCAATTTGCCTGTTGCAAGGAGAGCTTAGCTTCTGTCTCGCTAGCTTGCCCTGCGCTCTTCCTTCTGACTATGCTGTCTGTGTTGAGCGCTCAGTGGATCTGCGCTCGACAGTGCAGCCTAGGCGGAGTAGTCGAACACAGATTCTCTGAGCGCTCAACACAGACAGCATCGTCAGAAGGAAAATTGATAAAATAAATTACAAATGTTGTATTGTTCGATACATATGCGTACCGAACCGAAAGCACTGTATCGAACGGTTCAATATCGATACGAATATCGTTGCACCCCTAATAACCAGTCGTGTCTCAGATCAAACGTGCAGAATAAAATCTTTGCCATAACTGTTGGCATGAGAGTGATGCTCATTATCCCTTTTGGCAACATTTTGAATAGCACCATCTGGTCAAGCAAGGCCATGTGACACACTGAGCTCGTGATACTGGTTTTGGGCGGCAGTGATACGGACACTACTGGACTGAAACTGGTTTGAGAGTCTGCTAAAACGACAGCATGTAAGGACACAATGACTGTGTTTTAGTAAGTGTTTACCTGTTTTACTAAATGTACTTAAGAACTGCTGAGACCGTTTATAAACCTGTGTTTAAATTTCAAGAAAAGAATGATGCATTTGCATTTCTGTATTAATAGTTGGAACCGAGGAGGAAATATGAATATGAATGCAGGTGCATCGTTTTTTGCATTCATGATGTCGTTTTATTCAAATCAGTTTGTGTTAAATGCCCCAGACAACAAATCTGTTGTCGGTTTAATTTCAGAAAGGATGGCGCCACATCATGTGATCATTACAGCATATGTACAGATCTAAATGCATTTCATGTCCTATTATAGTTTTATTCACTTCAGATTAGCATCAAAGTTGTAGCCGCGTCTTTGCCCATTATGAGCCATAAAGTTGGACACTGTTGGAGACTGTTCTGCTGGTGATAAATGAAACGAGACGATCGTTTAAAAGGATTTTATTTTGAAATCTAACACCCATGTAGAGCTAACATTGACCGTAATAACATCGTAATAACATCGTAATAACATCTTTACAGTTTGTGTAAACCCAACAGAAACCATGTTGTCCCAAAACGCTGCGTTTGTGTCCCATATGTAACACCGTGTATTATCCAACTTATTTCACATGGTTTAACTTGAACTTTAAAAACTACAATCAAGTTTTGCTGTATTACCAGTAACAAATCTTTTATATACACATTAGCTTGTTTAAAAAAACTGACTGAATTACCTCTAAACTGGTTCTAGGCTTTGTCACACTGGTCGCACTGGTGCGTGTCCATGGTCAGTAAGCGTAGAGTTGACTTAAGCTCGAGTTTGTGTAAACTGAACTGCTGCACCGATCACGTATCAGCGTCTGTTGGTGTGTTTCTGGGGTCGCTGGCTGGAGGCTTTCCCAGAAAGGTCACATGCGACGCCAGCTTGTGTGTCGCCAAGCTCGACTTCAAAGCAAAAGCCCTCCCACACTGGTCACACTTGTGTGCTTTAACTCCACTGTGGACCAGTTTATGTCTCTTTAAGTTGCTCTTATAATTAAAAGCCTTTCCGCACTCCTCACATGTGTGGGGTTTTTCTCCGCTGTGGACCATCTCATGGATTTTTAAGTGGCTCATCCGAGTAAAAGCCTTCTCACACTGGCTACATGCGTATGGTTTGACTCCTCTGTGCAGGCGCTGATGAGTTCTCAAGTTGCCCATCAAACTAAATGTCTTTCCGCACTCCTCACATGTGTGGGGTTTTTCTCCGCTGTGGACCATCTTATGGGTTTGTAAGTGGCTCATCTGAGTAAAAGCCTTGCCACACTGGCTACATGCGTATGGTTTGACTCCTCTGTGTAGGCGCTGATGAGTTCTCAAGTTGCCCATAGAACGAAATGTCTTTCCACACTGGTGGCATATGTGTGGTTTGACGCCGCTGTGGCTGAGGTGATGTGTTTTTAAGTTGCTTTTCCGAGTAAAAGTCTTTCCACACTGGTCACAACTGAAGGGCTTTTCCCCACTGTGGATGCGCTGGTGTCTTCTGAGGTGACACGGGGCATGAAACTTCTTGTTACACTGATCACACCTGTAGTGCTCAAGTAAGTTTGCACTTGAGTGAGCATCTTCAGCCAACTGAGAGCACTGAGGTGTTGGGCTCTCTTTGGCGTCTTGTTCCTACAGCAACAAAGACACAGGCAGGGAGTCAGAAGCTTAATAAGTGTTTGAGTTAAATCTTGTTTTGTCGTGCCGGCCTCTCTGCTTCGATAAGAAACCTGTTTGTTGGATGATGCCCATAATAGTAACCTGTTGTGTTGTAAATTGTTTGGATGCGTTTTGGAAAAGAAAGACTGTATTATTGCATAAAATACATTTAAACAAGTGCATCGCTGATTGCATCTTGTGGACATCGGTTCAACCAGCTGATTGCCCTGCTCAGTCTTTACGCCCGACCCAACGAGGGACAATCAAATGCAGAGGGGACAGTGCGACTTCACCCGTGCACTTGCACCTCTTGCACACAGTCCTCATTTACAAAGTGCTCTGCAAATCACCCCGTCCCTGTTACAGTGCAGCGAGCCAAAAATGAACCATTTAGTCCTTGGTGTAAGACCAGGGGTGTCGAACTCCAGGCCTCGAGGGCCGGTGTCCTGCAGGTTTTAGATCTCACCCTGGGTCAGCACACCTGAATCAATTGATTAGTTCGTTACCAGGAGAACTGGAAGTCATTTAACCATTTAAATCAGCTGTGTTGGAAATAAGGAAAGGTCTAAGAGGTTGAAGCCTTCGTCTTTCCATTTACTATTTTCCTTTTCTTAACATGCATTTTGTTTCTCATGTTCTGGAAAACTGTAAATAATTACTAAAGGGTGGTAGTTAACAATAATCATAATGATATAATGACAATAAATGATGATCATTCATGAAAGTTGTACTGATAGACTTTTCACGTTTCCTAAAAGCAGCTCGGCCTTGGTTTGCACGGCACTTCCAGATGTGTTTATAAACTACGAACAATTTCACGTATAAAAGTCTGTAAAATGTTCGGACTCATGATTTATAAAAACGATGTTTTTCTCACCGTGTGTGAAGAAAACATTTTCTTCTTTCCAAGATGGCCGACTACGTTCCTCCGTCAGACTGCTCGACCCACCAACACCTGCCAGGAAAGAGCTTTATTAGGCTCCGGAGCCGAAATGCACATTAAAGTCACTTTACATCCAGATGACTTAGACCGTCCTAAGATAATAAACTTTTAGCCTGGTCTAGATTAAACTGAGCTGATGGCAAGACGGAGGATCAGAGGACTTGAAGCTTTAAATAATCCCTCAAGGAGACAGGTCTAACCTTTCCTTTGAAATATCTCTGAGGTAGCATGGACAACATACACGTGCAGATGAGAAATGACACCCTGATTCAATCATTCCCTCTCTGTAAACACTTTAACTGGGAAGCCAAGCTAAAGGTTAAATGATCAGCGGCTGTAGGTTTAGCTGTGCTCGTATGCCCGGACAATACAAATATATAAATAAAGAACTGCACACAAACACAATTACACTACTTGATCTGTTACAATCGAGCGACATTACTTGTCAGCATCTGGAATCATGGAACTCTTTGGTCACGGTGAAGGAACAGTGTGCAGGGCTGTTTTTAAAATGAGGTTTTTCACCAAGCATCCTGATGGGCTCTTCCCAAGAGTTAGTGGACAGATAGTTGGAGGTCATGTTCCCAACAAGCAGCAACTGGTGCCGAGGATGAAAGGAACCATGAATGTGCTCAAAGCTAGATTGCGAAACCGCGATATCAGAAACACATCCTGCATGTGCTGAACTTGCTTTCTAGCAAAGCACCCTGGTTTGCAGTGTCCCAGGTGTAGGCCAGCACTGAGGATTGTTCTCCAGTCACTGTACACACAGTTTAAGGGAGGACAGCAGTTCCTACTTTGAAGGTAAACCTTAAATGATCAGCAGCCATGAGTTTAGTTGTGCTCGTACAAGTTATTGTCTCCAGTGTCTCTGCGGGTCCCTAACACTCCCTCACAAACACACCTGAGCTGGGAACATACCTGAGGGAGAGCAGCAGATGACAGCATGCAGGAGACAACAAACTAATCTAAACATATAAAACAACTCCAACCAACATCAGCTTGGTGGTTACCTTTGGAGGAGCCCAGCCCATGAGCTGTGCTGTGATGACTTATGGTGAACAGGTGTGCCAACAACTAAGAGCCGAGACAGAGCCTCTTAAAGCTGTAGGACAAAAAACAGCACGTCCAGAGCACCTGAAGGCCAGAAGGTGGCAGCAGCAAACGGGTGTCAGGTACAATCTTCAGCTTCCATAGTATCTACAGATCATACACTCCTCCCTTTGCTCAGTGTTTTCACCTTCAGCACATAAAGGTGAACTTCAACCACACCAACAGACTGGAATATGTTCACCCACACAGACCTGGACCAGTACGCCTCATCTGTACTGGATTACATCTCCAAAACCACAGACAGTGTCACCACCTGACAGTGGGCAGGGATAGCTCAGTAGGTAGAGTGGTGGCACCATGATCGGAAGGTCGGTGGTTCGACTCCACTGAACGGCTACCCTGAGGTACCCCTGAGCAAGGTACCGTCCCTACACACTGCTCCCCGGGCGCTGCATTGGTGGCTGCCCACTGCTTCACTGGGTGAATGGGTTAAATGCAGAGGAACTATATCCCTACGGGGACTAACATGCACACTTTACTTTACACCCAGAAACGGATCACCATGTACCCCAACCAGAAGCCTTGGATGAACCGGGATCTTTGTCTCTTCCTGAAGGCCCGCAACACCGCCTTTAGGTCAGGAGATGCACACGCCTACAGCACAGCCAGGGCTAATCTAAAGAAGGGCATCAAAAAAGCCAAACACCATTACAAAAAGAAGGTAGAAGAACACTTCTCCAACTCCAACCCCCGACGCATGTGGCAAGGACTCCAGACCATCACAGACTACAGGACCACCAAACCCTCCCCCGCATCCTCTGATGCAGGGGCGGAGCGTGGGGGTGGCTTACGGGGCTTAAGCCCGGGTTGTTTTGTCAGAAGCCCGGGGTATTTTGGAGTGTAATTTTTTCATAGTTAGATGCCTGGCTGACAACTGTATAAAACAAAAAGTACACACAATATTCGAAGCACATAGTGCACACTGTGGGAATTTACGACTGTGCGTGAATCCCCCCCTGATATTGGTATGATCCAAGCTCAGGCACTAAGCGACTGAGCGAGGGGGCGGGGGGAGCTGCTGCCCGTGAGTGCGCTGTTGGAGAGACGGAGCCAGCCATACTAAGGAGAGCTTAAGTTTGAGCAGGTACCAAAGCAAATCATTCGTACCGTACAAATAATGTAAATGTGACGGTGCATCACGAAAGATTGATATGAAACTGATCACTTGACCAATATTATTTTACTTGCTCCTCAAGTGAATCAACAAATGGCGAAATGAAAAGCCGAACAAATGCTATTTTTTAGAGAATCTTAGCTTACGTGTGTTTATTTCATATTTTCAGTTCTTACCCTCCCCGACTAAATCGGTTTCAGTTATGTACTGAAATATAAGAATGGACATTAGAGGGTTCTTTCAAAGAAAAAACTCAGGTAAATGTTATTTTATATATTATGCTTTGTATGTTGTTCAGTATATTTCTATGCAAAACAAGAGGGATTTCAGTACACAGCAGGATATTCACATTTGTAACCAGATATTTACACTTTAGGGAGAAAACATAAAACATTTTTACTGTACAACATCAATTTAGAGTAAACTTTTGTTTTAGATAAATATTGAAATATATTTTGAATTAGTTAAATGTCAGAATAAAGAGAGACAGAGCTGTCTATTTTTTATCACTTTCATTAAATTTAGGAGTACATGTACACTAAGTTTATTGTTAATTAATAAGAAAACTCCAGACGATTCCATTCTGAGCTGAAGAAGCTTCTGATAGGTTAGTAGAGTCCATGTGAGTAAACTGGTGGCACAGCTGTGGATGCATATAAGGCAAAACACAGAGCCTGTTTCTGTGACATGGGAAAATCAAGAGATATCAACCAAAACACCAGGAGAAGAATCGTGGAGCTCCATAAGTGTGGCTCAAGTTTGAATACAATTTGGTGCCATTTGCAATTAAAAAACACAGACAGTTTCTCTCTTTACTCTTAAAGTTAACAAATATGTTTTTATATTTATCAATCTAAAAAAATAAACATTTAGTCTGATTTGATGTTACAATTAAAAAAGTGTTTTGATCTGAAGAGTTTGTAAATATCTGGTTTCAACTGTATATTTGATGATTGTCAGCACAAAGAGGGAGAGAGAGGAGCAGAGATTGAGATGGAGAATGAGGACAGAACAGAGATGAACAAGAGCAGGTGAGACACATGTTAGTCAAATGGTTGCTTACTAAAAGTATCACTGTATCATAGGTACTCATGTATCTCGTACCTAGTGTTTCTTTTTAGGTTTGCTATTTTTCAAATTCTATATTTATTAAGTTATGCAGGCTTGTTTGCACAACAAGGCTAAATAATTATATAAACTTTTCTCAATCTAAATATTGTACTTTGGTAGAATTAAATAAATAAGTGTAGTGCAGGTCTATGATGATTTTTAGTGCTACTATCATCTAGTTCTGATTGTGGTTATGTCTTGGTTAAGTCCTCAGTAATCCTGCTTTTGAACTGTTGTAGTCCTGTTTTAATTCTGGATCAGTTCTGGGTCTGGTTGAATTGGGGTTTAGTCCCTGTGTCTTGATACAGCCCCGACTTTGTTCCGCCTTGCTGCTTAATTAAAAAACTAGTTTATGGTGTCCTGCATGTGTGATATATATATTTCCCTATATGAAGTCATTCTTTTTTGAACAAAACTCAAAACAGAGCCAATTAATCTTTCAGTCATTTCTACACCCCCCCCCCCCCCCCCCCCCTCAAAAAAAAAAAAAAGATCCCACATGCATACTACCCTTTAGGGCTAAGCCCCGGGTGTTTCAAATGTCTGGCTCCTCCTCTGCTCTGATGTCTCCTTCCTCAATGAGCTCAACAACTTTTATGCTCGTTTTGAGCGAGGGAACCCCACAACCAAAGCAGACCACCAACCTCTGACTCTCTCCCCCACCGATGTAGGAGCGGTGCTGAGCAGGATCAATGTCCACAAGGCTGCAGGTCCTGATGGCATCCCCGGGCGTGTTCTCAGAGCGTGTTCTGGGGAGCTTGCAGGAGTGCTCACAGACATATTCAGTCTGTCCTTGGCCCACGCTGTGGTACCGGCCTGCTTCAAATCCACCTCCATCGTCCCGATACCCAAAAACTCCAACCCATCTTGCCTCAATGACTACCGCCCAGTAGCACTCACCCCCATCATCACTAAGTGCTTAGAGCAGCTGGTCCTAGCACACTTCAAATCCTGTCTCCCCCCCACCCTGGACCCCCACCAATTCGCATACCGCCAGAACAGGAGCACAGAGGATGCAGTCTCCATCGCACTGCACTCTGTCCTCTCACACCTGGACAACAACAACACCTACGCCAGAATGCTGTTTATAGACTTCAGTGCAGCGTTCAATACAATCCACCCCTCACAACTCATCAGGAAACTGACAGACCTGGGCATCAGTTCCCTCATCTGCAAATGGTTACTGGACTTCCTGACCAACCGCCCCCAACATGTCCGGCTGGATAACCGCTGCTCATCTACCATCACAATGAACACCGGTGTACCACAAGGCTGTGTGATGAGCCCTTTCCTCTACTCCCTCTTCACCCACGACTGCAGACCTGCTGATGGTTCCAACACCATCATTAAGTTTGCAGATGACATCACGGTGATTGGCCTCATCAGTGCTTTGAGCGCTCAGATGAGTAGAAACGCGCTACATAAGAACCAGTCCATTTACCATTTGGGTAATAAAATTGCAGGTAACATTTCCAAGGCAGGTAGGAAAAAAATGAGCTGCTATCAGTGTATGTTTGTTTTAAGGTGAGGTGCCACGAACCCGCATGTAGGGAGATGTAACCTCGTACCTCAGAAGTGTCAATATGGGTGTATTTCCATCTGTACAGCAGTATTTAGTACATCCTGGTACTTGGCAGGATGTGCAGGAGGCAGAGAAAGAGCATAAGCTTTCAGCACCTGTTAGAAATGTCACTTTCCCACATAAGAAATAAAAGGTGCTCCACAATAGTGCTGCAATTGAATATATTTTGCAATGAATTGAAGCCCATGTCAGTATTCATAGAAGAAATTGTATATGAATGCACAGCTTCCTTACATGTGCATTTGTTTCATTTGCAGATCACGCCAGACAGCTCACAAAGTCCATGATGAGGAAGCCAACCATAGACAAGCTGGCGGCTAACAGAGAGGCTGATGTCAATAACTTTGTCAAGTTCATCACCAAGGACTCTATTCAGAAGTCCCTGGGGATGTATCTGGAGATGCTTAAGAGAAGAAAGGCTTAGAGAGGGGAAACATGTTTGCACACTTTGTAGCACCAGCTACAGATGTGATCTGACATCAGGCAGTGAGCAGTCTACATGTTTGGGGGATAAAACCCAGCATTTACCCCTCAAGGTGTTAATAAAAACACTCGAGGTTAGGGTGTGACTTTTTGTTTTGGTTTGAAGAGCCGTACACTCGGGCAACCTGCCGAGCCTTCTCCATCACTCAGCATTACCTGCAGTATGCTTACACGAGCAAACTGCTAATTGTTGCAAAAGAGTCTCACATATGAAGGACTAACAGCAAATCTGACCTTTAGTGCATCTAAATGTGGCAAAGCCTTTGTCATCTCTAACAAATGTTTGGTTTTTACTGTGAAATATCCAAATAAATGTCTGGATTCATACATTAAATGGATTAAAGCGTGTGGTTCTCATTCATTATCTCTGTAACTCAGACGTCTCTACATTCAAATGACAGTGGAGAATGTTAAGAGGCCCTGGGACCATTTTTGTACATTTTAGTTTTTCAGTTACAAGCCATTTGCACTGTGTTGAATGGAATATAGCCAAATTCTCTAAAAAAAAGTTTGGCATAATTTCATTTCAAAATTCAAGTCTGACTTCCTTAAATTAGCTTCAGTGGCTAAGCTAACAATACACATCCTCTTAGAGCCCTAGGGACCATTTTTGACCCATTGACTTCCATTGTAAACGCTATTTTTCACTGCAGAATTATTACCGTTAATGTCTTGGTGATTACTTATGTTTCCGTTTCGTTTTGGTCTATGAGCCTTAGAGTTGTAATTTTTTTATTTGTCCACCGGGTGGCGCCCTTGCTCCACATTTGATCCCTGCTGGAAAACAGCGGGCTGCTTGGACAGACCTGCGGGAAATGAAGCCTCATTTCCGGCGTGCAGCAGCGGCTTCGCCCGCTGATCGGGCGGGACCATTTTCGGTCCCTAGGACCGTTAGAGGGTGCTTTTGTTTTTTTTAGTCAACAGGAAATGACGTATTTGTTGTCACGTGGTATCGGACGTGTGGGCTGGAAAAAGGAGTCCCCGGTGATCGTGCCCCGGTCATCGTCGCGACTTACCCCGGGAAGATGCACTTATTTCGGCCTAGAGGAGGAGCATTTGCCACCTGGAGACCATTTTCTGGTCCTGAAAAAAATAATAAAAGGCGATCGAAATGAATGTTGGTGCCAATCTTTAGTCCATCTAAAGGCCTAATTATAATAACAATTGAATATTACCTCAAATGTTTTTTTTGGAAAATATTCAAGTTTTATGTTTTTTGGGGCAAAAAAAGCAGTGCGCTCATGTGACCAAACCGGGATATAAAGGGTTAAAATCCGCGAAATGTAATTAAAACTTGACATGAATATTTCAAGGAGAAGTAGGTCTAAAAGATTGGCTAATTTAAAGTGGAATAAAATATTAATATATAAATTTTTTATAGCACTTTTTTGGGCGTGGTCGATTAGGACCGATAGTGTGTGCATTTTATGAAATGCGCTCCTGCAAAAAAAATAAAAGGCGATCAAAATGAATGTTGGTGCCAATCTTTGGTCCATCTAAAGGCCTAATTATAATAACAAACAAATATTACTTCAAATGGTTTTTTTGGAAAATATTTAGTTTTTTGGGGCTAAAAAAACAGGACGTTCATGTAATAAAACTGGGATTTAAAGGGTTAAAACAACGAAAATCGAATTAAAACTTTATATGAATATTTCAGGGAGAAGTAGTTTTAAAAGACTGACCAATTTAAAGTGGAAAAAAATATGAATATATAATCTTTTTATTGCACTTTTGGGGCGGGACCATTTTTGGTCCCCAGGGCTCTAAAGGGATGCATTTTTAAGGGTCAGCCAGGAGTTAAAAATTCAGCGGACAACCAAATCAAAATGAATCTTGCATTCTTATAACAAGGAGCATTTTTCATTCTTTGTATGTTTGTGTTTTGGACAATTGAATCAATATACGACACTTCAAAAGGACCTGAGTGTCAGCGCAACACAATCGGCTAAACTTCAGGTGTGCAGTGTCTCCACACTTTTCACTGTCACGTCCTGTGTGTGACAGACATGAATGACCTCTGCTGTGGTGCTCCCTGTTTTCTTTGAGCACTACATTTACACATTTAAGAGTATTACCCTCAAATGTGTTTGGATTTGTCAATGTGTGAGTCGTCTACTAAGCCTAAAGCTACAAGTCACTAATGTGACTCCTGGAAAAGTAAATGTTCTTTCATGTAAAGAGATGAAATCAGCACGTGTATTCACTTTAATATTACATCCTCGGGGGGGAGGCTAAGTATTTTGCAGCAGCTTGGTATTGAACTGCAAACCTTCCAATTAGTAGAACTGAACTACAGCAACCCCAACTCAACTGTTCAGCCAGGACAAGCAGTGCTTGTCTAGTCAGTTATACCAAAGCATAAGTGATGTGCTTCTACATCACTGCCATCTTGAGGCTGCAGTCAGCTATCGTCTCTCCAAGCACACTTCTCTTGGACGCTATTAGAAACTCTAGTGTCTCTATTTCCCAGGCGTCTTTAGCTTTTTGTATGCAGACAACCTGATTTTCCATTTCAGTGTTTAAAAATCACAGGTTAACATATGTGGTGAACACATTTCAGCTTTACAGGAGTAACTGAAGATGACTGAAAATAATCTTTAATGAATACATTGTTTCTTCTTTTGTGTAGGGGAGACCGGGGATAGTTGTAACGTGGGTCAGTTGTAACACTTCCAGTTTCTCCAATCAGGGCTAAGTTTCAAATGATGTGACTCATCCTGTGCATGCCCAACTCAGTTCTGCTATCACATGTGAAAAATCAGCACATTTTGTCAAACACAGACAATTTAACATGAAAAAAAGTAATTTGTATGCCAAAAAGTACGTTTTTCTACTTTATTTCAATTTCTAATAGCATTATCTGCTTTGCAGTTAAACTCATCAAACTTAAATTGTGTTATTTGTATGTCTATGGGGATATATTCTGTGTAGGTCTTTAGTGCTAGTGTTTTAGCCGTTGGCTGTAATGTTAGCTAGTTCATGGCTATAGGAGTCTGGGTCAGTTGTAACAGCTACAGTCGGGGTCAGTTGTAACAATAACGCAGATGTTACAACTTACCACACTATTACTTTAACTTATATTAAACAAGTTGGGGCAACGACATCAGCAGAGAGAGGTTCACTGGTCGCATTTGTATATGCGGTTAATGCCATTGGCAACACAATTCCTCCACTGTTTGTGTTCCCACACATACATTATGCAGACCACTGTGTCAGAGATGGACCAGTAGGAAGCACTGGTAGTGGAAATAAATCAGGATGGGTGCAAGAAACAGATTTCCTCATCTTTCTGAAGCACTTTGCAAACCACACCAAGGTAAGCCATGAAAAAAAGTAATGGAATTGCGATGCTGGTGCACAACTACATTTTTTCAGCTTCATTGTTATGTTCAAAGTTGGTGCAAGAGTTGTAGGTTATAATGCCCACTGAGCCAATGAGGCCAAACTCAAGGAAGACCAACCAAAATTAATGAAATATTCAGTTGCAGAAAATTCCATAATTTGCGGATATACCCAACAGTAATTTAATAATTGGAGGTGACTTTAACCTAGTATTAGACCCATATTTGGATAAATCCTTGTCCAAAAAAATCACACCGTGTAAAAGCAGTAATTTTATTAAAACATATATGAAGAATATGAATATCTGTGATGCGTGGAGAATTTTAAATCCATCAGGCAGAGAGTATTCTTTCCACTCCCACGTACACAATAGCTATTCAAGGATTGATTATTTTTTGGTGGATGGAAAAATGCTCCCCCTAATTCGAAATGCAACCTATCATAATATTATTATCTCTGATCACTGCCCCGTTACTTGCTCCTTTGCACTTAGTAACCCCATTAAAACATACAGAAATTGGAGATTTGACCCACAATTACTGAACGATTCAGAATTTAAACAATATATAAACTCTCAGATGTCTTTATTCTTTGATATAAACGATAATGCTGAGACCTCTCCAGATATACTATGGGAAACGTTTAAAGCTTATATCAGGGGGTTTATAATATCATATCAAGCGTCACGGAACAAAAGGAATAAATTAGAACAGCTAAATTTAGAAAAAAGAATCCACGAACTGGACGTCAATAATGCAATGGCTCCTTCTTTAGATAAGTATAATACTATTTGTGCACTAAAATATAAACTAAACCAAATATCATCTATTAATATTAATAGAACTTTCACTTTTGTGAGACAGAACTATTTTGAATTTGGGGATAAACCCCATAAGTTGCTAGCCAGACAACTAAAGAAACTAGAAAATGATAGAGCGATTCATAAAATCAGAACAAGTAACGGAAATCTGGTCACATCACACAAAGATATTAACGATAACTTTAGACAGTTTTATGAATCCCTCTATACTTCTCATCCCACTGCAGGGCCTAATGAAATGCAGGAATTTTTAGATAAATGTGATCTTCCTGTGTTAGACCAGACAAATGCCAATATTTTGAACGCTAAGATCACAATTGAAGAAATTACAAAATCTATCGGATTACTAAAAAACAACAAGAGTCCAGGCCCTGATGGGTTAGGGAATGAGTTTTATAAATACTTTAAGATCAAATTAAGTCCATATCTATTTAAATTATATAATCATGCATACAAAATGAGCACCCTACCTCCAACATTGAATGAAGCAACTATTATAGTACTTCCAATAAAAGGCAAAGCAACGGAGGAAGTGGGATCATATAGACCTATTTCTCTATTAAATTCTGATCAAAAAATTCTGGCTAAAATACTAGCGAGTAGACTTAATACAGTAATAGATAAATTGGTGCATTCAGACCAAACAGGTTTCATTCCAAACAGGAGTTCTTTTAATAATCTTCGACGTCTATTTAATATAATCTATTCCCCCAAGGTACAACAGGACCTACTTATACTTAGCTTGGATGCCGAAAAGGCATTCGATCATGTGGAGTGGTCCTACCTCTTTGCAGTCCTAGAAAAATTTCAACTGGGACAAGATTTCATCTCTTGGATAAAACTACTTTATAATAATCCCACAGCCAGAATTCTTACAAATCAGACATTATCAACTCAGTTTAAACTCAGCAGAGGTACAAGACAAGGATGCGCTCTTAGTCCATTATTATTTGCCCTGGCTTTGGAACCCTTAGCACAGACAATTCGAACTCATATGGATATACACGGTTATGATACAACATACACTTCTAATTCTATATCGCTCTATGCTGACGACATATTATTATACATAACAAAACCATTAATATCCCTCCCAGCAATTCTCTCCGTGATTGATAAATTCAGTACTTTCGCAGGCTACAAGATTAACTGGGGAAAAAGCGAAATACTGCCCATTAAATTAGAGAATAAACAATGGCTTACATCTCTCCCATTTAAAATAACCTATGAAAAAATCACTTACTTGGGCATTACAATACCAAAAAACTACAGCTCCCTAATGAAAGAGAATTTTCTTCCCTTACTGGAGAAACTTAAAAATAACATTCAGTACTGGAGGACACTTCCTATTTCTTTAATAGGGAGAGTGAATTCAATAAGAATGGTATTCCTCCCGCAGTATTTGTATCTGGTTCAAAACATCCCAATTTTCTTGCCCAAATCTTTTTTTAAAAAGATGGACGCCATCATTATGCCATTCATATGGAATTATAAAACACATAGAATAAAAAAAGACCACCTATGCAAACATAGATCCCTTGGTGGACTTACACTACCTAACTTTATGTACTACTACTGGGCATCAAATTTAAGAATAATTTCCCTTCTATTGGATGACACAGCAATACTCCCTAACGGCTTACAGATGGAGCGGGAGGATTGCCTTCCTTACTGTGTTGGTGGAATACTACTCTCTCCTATTCTTTTGACAAACTCATATTACAATTCGAATCCAGTGATTTATAATACCGTACAAATTTGGAGACAAATAATTAAGCACTTCAAATTGAAAAAACTATCAATGTGTACATCCATTACAGCTAACCCCTCTTTCCTTCCATCATGTGTAGACGGAGCTTTCAATATATGGCAGGAATTGGGAATTTGTAAATTAAAAGATTTATACCTAAATGATACTTTTATGTCATTCCAACATTTAAAAGATAGATTTGGATTGCCTCACAGTCATTTTTTTAGATATCTTCAACTAAGAGACTATATCCGTACATACCTGCCACAATTTGAAAACATATCGTCCGATCCTTTGGACAGATGTCTTAGTGATGGAAGGGGGTTTGAACAGAGAATTTCATTATTTTATAATTCAATACAGGAGATGAGTATACCTTCAACTAGAGATGGACCGATCCGATATTACGTATCGGTATCGGTCCGATACTGACCTAAATTACTGGATCGGATATCGGAGAAAAATAAAAAATGTAATCCGATCCATTAAATATCACGAAAGCACCTCGCAAAACTTGCAACACCCCGTAACTCACCTCAGAACGTTAGCAGTCGGAGCAGTATGCATCACGTGATAGAGCGGCTGTGGCATGCGGGACCTGTCGGTGGTCTGGATAGCATGTGGAGCTTCGCTAGCAACCCGGCATTTCATCTCCGACAAAGTTATCCCCGAGAGAAGTAAAGCAAGTGTGTAAGTCCATCTCTGAATGTTTGTAAAGCATTCCCACGTTAAGCTTAACAAGCGACTGCCTCTCGCTCTCCGGCTGCTACTTCAATCATGAAACTGCTTAACGATCAGCTGATCGGCTTTTCTGTCGTGAGTCCGTGTCTCTTGTTTGTTTTTGGTCCACTTTGCACCAGAAAGAGGAAACCAGCGGCTGAACAACAGCAGAACGTTTAAGCTTGATAAGCTGTTGTTAGAATTTATTTAATATTTCTTTCTACACCAGGATCTTTTTCTACGTAGCTGACGCTGGTAACTGTGCAGGGGCGGATCTAGCAAAGTTTAGCCAGGGGGGCCGATAGGGCATGAACAGGGAAAAGGGGGCACAAAGACATACTTTTCTTTCTTATTCTCATTTAAAATGTCGAGCTTTTAATAAATAATTATCTGACACCCAAAGTTTTAATTTGATGTAAAATGAATAGAAGTCAATTACTGTATATAGTGACTATTAAGTCTAATATATACCCTAGTAAGCTATAGTACTTTTTACTTTGGGAAGGTACCATCTGTGCAGTCTGCAATTTTGTTGAAGAAAGATGTTGAATCTATTTAATATTTCTTGAAAAATAATTGATTTCTGTGCATTTTTTTTCACACTGCATCAAATTAAGGTTGATTACGTCGATTAAGCATCATGAGGTGGAGCGTGAGGGGTGGTTCCTTATTTTTTATTTATTTATTTTTGTTGTTGCTGGGAGTTGGAACCCTATTAGTTAGGTTGCTTAATATTTACGCTAAGTACTCTTTAAAATACCAGAATAGGGAGGATGGTGTAGGTCTAAGTTTATTAGATTGATCAGTATTGCTGAACTATGAAATATTTTTTTTGTATACAGGTATAACAGAATAGCTTTAGTGTAGTTGTTGTTTTAAACTTGAGTATGAACTTGCAGACTTGCAAAATGCAGCAAGATATTTTAAAAAACAGTTTTGTTGATTAAAAAACACTATATCGGATTCATATCGGTATCGGCAGATATCCAAATTTATGATATCGGTATCGGTATCGGACATAAAAAAGTGGTATCGTGCCATCTCTACCTTCAACTACTTCAATCAAAGAGGAGTGGGAAAAAGATTTTGGGACTCTCCTATCAGAAGATTTCTGGCAGGAGGCCTTACACAACATAAATACGCCTTTTATTAATTCCTGTCACTGTTTAATTCAGTACAAAATTATACACAGACTACACTATTCAAGGGAAAAACTTCACAAAATGTATCCAGAGTGTTCCCCCCTCTGTGAAAAATGCAAGATACACTATGGAAATCTGTTACATTGTTTTGCACTATGTCCAAGGCTTCAGGGTTTTTGGTATGATATTTTTACTTATATGTCTAATATTTTTAAAAGTAAGATTGAACCAAACCCGACAGTAATCATCTTTGGGATTTCCAACGAAACACAAAATTTACAACACTCTCAAAAAAGGTTTATGGCATATGCTTTGATTATTGCAAAGAAATTGATCCTGCAGCTTTGGAAAGGCAATGAGACTCCTGTATTAAAAATGTGGCTTAATGAACTTATAAACACTCTTCACCTTGAAAAAATAAGATATAGTATGAATGACAATGTAAAAGATTTTGAATTAATCTGGCACCCTTTACTTATATACCTTGGGAAAATATAAAACTCTGTTTACTTGTTTCTCTTCCCTTTTGCCGACAGCCGGGGTATTGGGACCCCTTATGGGTGACTGCGGGGTTTGTTTTTTTTTTGTTTGTTTGTTTTTTTTTTTTTGTTGGTGTTGTTTATTATTTGCCTTGTTAGTTTAGAGAAAAAAAGGAGCATAAGCTATGTTATGTCAATTTGTAAAAACTACAATCATGATACTTGCTCTCAATAAAAATATTTGAAACAAGAAAATTCCATAATTTGTCTTTTTTGGGGGGTTGGAATATGTTCAAAAGCTAGATTTCTGCATTCTGTCACACACACACACACACACACACACACACACACACACACACACACACACACAGCTATATAAATGGATGTAAGTGCATTCATGTGTTGAATAAACAAAGATTACATGTTAATGTTTTGTTAGTACTCTTATTTCATTTTGTTACATTTTACCCCAGGATATGTTACAACTAACCCAGACTATGGGGTTAATTGTAACATTTCACTCTTCGTGTTTGAGGCCATACCATGTAATGGGTAATTGTGCTGCAGAGAAAGTAGCTGCACTATTTAATAGCAGAGACATGTAAATACTTTGCATTACATTTTGAATCCACTACCTTAAAAGAGCTCCAATTTACAGACAGAAATGTCAAAGATGTGACAACTATCCCCGGTCTCCCCTACAGATGTATTACTCTACCGCTCTTTTATGTTTTTTCAACATTTTTGGCTCAGTTTTGCAGGTTAGTGTTTTGCTGTGTGTTTGAGCTGTTTTGGGAAATTAATTAAAAAACTTTAAACTCTGAAGACATTTAAGCAGACAAAAGAAGTGAAATAAAATACAAACGCGTTATTAAAGGTTTCCAAATCAACAAAGGGTCTCAGTAAATGTTCCAGACAAATGTGCTCCACTGCAACAAGAAGCCGAATTCTTTACAACACACAAGTTTTCAGTGAAATTCTTTTAGTGGCTTTATTGTGCATTTGCATTTCATGAAGCTGTGGCTGACAGTAGTCCCCAACTGAATGATCATTGTGCTGGCTGCAGATTGAGCACGATGTGTGGAAAGCTTGTGGAAGTCACGGTTCAAGCAACGTGAGCCTAACCGCTCAGCTTCACCTCCACGGGGAAGTGGTCGCTGACAGCCAACGCCTGAGAGACAGAGAAACCGTTCTTTTAGTGGCTCACAGTTTGTGCTGCAGACGGCTTCAGTTTCCACAGGTTTCTTTCCAGTGCTGAAAAACAACGTGCCTGCATGGTAATGCCATCACTACAGTATACACTGCATTATGATTTTGTTTGCATCTCTGTGGTCGTTACTACAGCCACTGCTTTACAAAGTTGCTCGATTTTCTGTAGCTCAAAGCTGATATTAAAAAAGCAAAAGTGCTTTAAAACTGCATGATTTCTGATGGGGCGACTGCTTTGCCCTTTGTGTAGAATGCCTCTCTTCTGATTGGAGCTCAGTAAACATTTTGCTGACGAGTCTATGGTCTCAGTTGCAGTGAATACAACATTATGTTAACTTTTTATATTGACGTTTCCATTAGTGTCAGCGGGGAATGAGGCAGGTTGTGCTTTTTAGTTCAAATGAATTCTTACAGAGATAAGGATTGAAATTCATCTGTTACCAGATCTTGTTTGAGATTCAGGTCCGTCATGTAGTTATACACCTTCGCACTATCTTTCACCACTCCTCTCATCATGTCCGCAGTGACCACAATCCTGCAAACACAGAAAGATGATTAGAGTTTAGAGTTTGCGTGCACACATCAGAACGACCTGCCACAATCTGTCTACCTGTCGTAAGGGCAGACAGTTTGCGACACGGTAGTGTCGGCCGCATCAGTGATCAGCCAATGGAAAGTCTTGTCAGTGAAGATGCGGATCTGCTGCCAGTCAGACCCGGACACATAACTACAGCCTGCGTTGAAGTCACCCAGCAGCACGATGTCCTGCAGGGAGAGTAGTGTGAGTCGCATTTACCGAATGTGTGTTTTTCCACCAAATAAATGATTTTTACTTGTAGGCTGTAAATACATCATTGTTCCAGCGAGCGCGGACATCTGCCACCACGTCATAGAGAGCATTTAGCTCCCGAACAGCTGATTCTGGGGAGGTGTGCTGAGGGATCAGAGTAAAGTCTCTCACAGCTACAGAAGAGAAGGGAACGAAGGAGTGTTGACAGTGACGGAGGCGCTTACACCGCATGAGAATGATAAAGGACTAGTGACTAACATGTCCCAGGAACTACCACGCACAAATCAGAGGTGTGGACTCGAGTCACATGACTTGGACTCGAGTCAGACTCGAGTCATTAATTTTATGACTTTAGACTTGACTTGAAAAAATGTTCTAAGACTTGTGACTTGACTTGGACTTTTACACCAATGACTTGGGACTTGAATTGGACTTGAACCGGTTTACTTGAAAAGACTTGATATTTCACCCCAAATATAAAATTTAACATGCATATTATATAGAGATTGAAAATGTGACGTCATTCACGGGTAAAACCGCAAAGGATTCTGGGAACTCGTGGCAAGCGGTACTAGCGCACGCAGGCTTTCAATTAAAATCAGTCACACAGCGATAAAAAGAAACACAAAAATGTCAAGAAGCTGTTGTATTATTAACTGCAATAGCCGGTCGCATGACAGCCACGGGAAGCCGACGGGTAAAGAGATCGGTTGTTATCGGATTATGTCGTTGAAGAGAAATTGTTCAAACCATGTTTCCGAGGTAACAAAGACGCGACTGGATTGCAGCCATTCAAAGATCAAATATAACGTCCCAGAACCCTCCAGCTCACAGGTTAGTCTGCTCCAAGCATTTACACGAAGGTCAGTCTGCTGTTGTAGTTAATGCGTCATTTTCATAACATAACTGGTGATATAGGTTACAAGCAAGTCTGGCGCTGAACAGAAATGGTCGCGCTATGCTCCTTTATTTATTGTGCATAAATAGTGAATTGTCCTGACACAATATTGCGTTTCGCTTCTGTTATTATGGTACATTGACAAAAACATATGCTTTTATTCACAGGATAAAACAGGTTTTTTGTATCACTAATTGCCCAGTACGATTACAGCATACAGTATTATTGTCACTGCTACATTTCTGTAATGCTACCAGAAATTATTTCCCCTACTAATTAATTACCATTGAGCTCAAAGGTCCTATTAATAAACGGTTAAGGAATGTGTATTTATGAAGACGATTTGTGAGACTGGTAAACTTATGATACGTACGATGGTCTTTACTTTCTACACGGTGCATTTCAAGGTCCTGCACCCATCCGTCGGTAAACTGTACCTGGGCTTGTTGCAGTGACCTGAAGTTACTAAACTTCATGAGTGTATGCACTCACTCCAAGAACCGTATAATTATAAATATGCATATAAATATGCTAAGATGAGATAGCTGACTTCATCTAACTAGCAAATGTTGTCCAGGCTACGTTGGTGATGCAGTTTTTTTTAATGTGTATGATATTTTTGTCATGCGATTTTAAAGCTGGTCCTACAACCGCATCCAAGAATAACATGCAGCTTATCTCAGAACTGTCGGTGAAAATTATTCTTGGAGCTAGGTTTAATTGAGCTGCATTTTAAAGAGGTGCAATTTCACAATTTGTGTATATTTTCTAAGTTCACTATTTTGTCATGTGTTGAGAAAAACACAGATTTAAAAATTACATGGTCTAATATTTACATTTAGCATAACTGCAACATTATTTTTTCTTTTTTCTTTTTTTTTATATAAAGACTCGAAAGGACTTGAAATTCAAAGTTTCAGACTTGTGACTTGACTCGGACTTTTACACCAGTGACTTGAGACTCGACTCTGACTTGCCTGACATTACTTGAGACTTGACTTGAGACTTGAGGATAAAGACTTGAGACTTACTTGAGACTTGGAAAACAATGACTTGGTCCCACCTCTGGCACAAATGTTTGGATGAGGATCCACATCATTATCAGTGTGATGCAGAAACAGCTGTATAACTCGAGCCACAGCACCTACCAGTGTGTTTGGAGGAGAACATTACGACAAACGGCTCCCTGCTAAAGGCGTCTTGTCCAGTTTCCTCCGGGCCGTCGTCATAGGTGTAGCTTTTTGCCACCGATACCAGCGCCTCCCTGTGGAGAAAATCACCACCTTTTCATTTGCTGCCAGTGTGTACTTCATTTTTAAACATGTCCAGTTGCTTCTCGGGACAAATTTATTGTAGTTCTGCTTTTCCCCTTTTTTTTAAATCACTTCTTCTGAATTCTGAGTGTGTATAAGATGTATGTTTATGCCAGAACAAAGACGGAGGATTTGCCATTAAATTACTTCAAACATGCCTCAAACACTACAAACATGCTGGAAATATAAATTTTTAATCAAGTTGTTTTGAATGGTTATTTGAGAAACTTATGGGAGGTTCTTTAACCCTCTGAGGTCTAAGTGATGATGATGATCCAACACCAATCCTGACTTTAACCCCGGGCAACGTGAACAAGTCATTTTTATTTTTGTTAAATTGTTTGGCTTTAAGAAACAAAGAAAACAATCAAACTATTCACATTCTGCCATGAAAAAGACTTTTTCCCTTTCTACAAAATACATATTTAGAGCAAGAACTAAAAATGCTTTTTACACGGCATCACTGCAACGAACCATGTGTTGTTGCAAACAGCCGCCCCTCCCTGAGCCTGACTCTGCCGGAGGTTTCTTCCTGTCAAAAGGGAGTTTTTCCTTCCCACTGTTGCCAAAGTGCTGCTCATAGGGGTCATTTGATTGTTGGGTTTTTCTCTGTATGTGTTATTGTAGGGTCTACCTGACAGTATAAAGCGCCTTGAGGCGACTCTTGTTGTGATTTGGCGCTGTGTAAATAAAATTGAACTGAATAAATATCATTTCACTGTGTGTAGAGTAGAGACTTATTTTTTTCATCGTGGTGCACCTGTAAAGGAAGAGATATCGCTCTTTATAGGTGCTCGCACCGAGAGGCTCGCTGACGATGTATTTGTACTGAGGAGAATCTCTGGGGGGAAACAAACACACACTTTTATGTTTCCATACGTTTGCATTTCATGCTCAGTGTTACTCTGAATGTTCCATGTTCGGTGTGTGGACTCACTTGTTGACGTACTCCATGAGTTTTTGGGTTGCTGAGAGATCACTGTCTCTGACCTCTTGGATCAGAATGACGTCATAGCGTTGGACAATCTGCAAAACACAAATAAAAAATGAAAATGAATCAGCTGATTGTCCATCTTGCAACATCACGTTTGTTTATATTTTACCTTGCACGAAAAAATTCATGTGTTAAGCTTTAGATTGTAAAGGCAACGCTACAGCTGTTGCACATCCAGTTATTTCATTGATCATTCCTTAAGCATAGAGGTGGGAATATTCTGGGAATATTCAGGTTTACTTCTGCAACAGGCCAAATCATCCAAAGCATTTCTCAAAATTCAGTTCAAACTATTTCAAAACGCACACACAAGATAACACTTCTGGATTGGTTTTGAAAGCACTCTGACCCAAATTGCATTACAAATGGGTGGATGTAAACATTTTGTACAAACTGTCATATCTACCAAAGAGGGAAAAGTCCCAGACCTTGGTAATGATGTTCATCAGAGTGGTGTTGGAGGCTTTGGTGTCTCCGAAGGATTTGATGTTAAAGGCTCCCAGCAGCAGCGAGTTAGAGAGATGCAGCAAGGTCAGAAAAAGCCCCAAAGTGCCCACCAAATGCATCCTACACCAAACAGGTCACATGTTAAAAATGACTTAGAAATCACATGAAACACTGACGCTTACAAATGATTTCATATTTATTTTACACGTATGTATGCAAATGACTTCCCAGGTTATCAGGTTAATAATTTCCAGTTCCTGTGCATTAAAAACCGATTTGCAGGCTGAAGTAAGGCCTTTCCTTTCACTCCATATTTCTCTGTCATAAAGTCCAGTTTAACATGGAGGTTAGTCCAAAACAAAGCGGCTCATGTTCCACCATCTGCTGAGAGCTCATGACATGAGAGTGAGAGACCAAACACCTGCTCCTCTGGATGTATTTTTGGCAGTTTATCTAACATGCTATTTAGCGCGTCGCTATTTGCAGCATGTTGCAAGGCTTGGTAAAATATTATCCTTTTAGGACAATATATTACTCTGTTGCCCTGGTTACACCGTCCTGGAGCTGTTGTGGAAGACCAAAGGTTGCCAAATATGGAAACAGAGAGCTGCATTTATACTGTGATGGTTTGCATGTGCTGCTGAAATGTGTTTGTAAACGCACAATTACTGCAGGAAAAATGCACAAAAGTTACTGTAATGCTGCTGTAGCCTGAAACATCCACTCTAAACAAGAAACTGGCTCACAGTATTGCACCGAATACAGCTCAGATGTTTTTGTAGCGAGTGAGAGGTCCATACCTGCTCCTGTATGTCTGCACGGTGGAGACGCCTGAACTCGTGAATCTTCTGAAAGCTCCTGAAAAGCTTCTGAGCAGAATGGCGACCAGTGTCTCTTTTGAGGTTTTTATCTACCTGCAGGCGCATGTGACTGCAGGGTGCTGGGGAGGAGTACAGAGAAAAGGTGTGTTGTGGATGGGGTACAGATTTCAGGCTTTCAGGTTCTCACATCCCAAGATTGCAGTGCAACAAGGATAACGTTGCAACCTCAAATTCTTTTCTGCTCGTCATACAATAAAAACACTTCAGCATTGTTTTAACTTGCTGTTGTCCTGTTTGGCATTTGTGTGAAGTTCTGTCACACTTCACAAATGAACTCAGAATGAGTGTCGCAGTGTTGGGATGACCTTAAACTTTGGCAAAATCCTTACGGAAACTGAAGAAATTCCTTCAAGCAGTTTGAAAGATGCCTTGTTCATGAGAGCAGGGACAGACAAAACATAATATCTACTCTAGGTCTGCTCCAGCAGAGACACGTAACAGTCATTAGCAATAACAACAGTAATATTGCTACAGCCTTGTTAAACTATCATCTGTCCCAGTGTTATATCTTGAAATCAGACCTTCAAAAACCTTCCGATAGGCTGATACAACACAAGTATGCCACCGTCTCCACCTTATTGGTCAGAAAGTTTTTCTTCCCAGTTGTAGCTGAACAAACAGAACCCATTCACTTACAATGCATTCAAGCTTGACAACACAATAATACACTTTAGTGAAGTTTCATAAAAGTGCTCATACTTACAGCATGTTACAGTTGTCATGTTACTGATGAGGGTTAAGCTCTATGTTTTTAACATTGTAATCAGATCTGCCAGGTCGGTGCTTAGACATATACGGTGTCCACTACACCCAGCCTCCTGACTCTTTCTTTACTGCCAGCTGTCGAGAATCTGATGCCTCAGCAAATACTGAATAAATTTCGGTGCCACCGCTGCTGTCCACATTCATGCTCCCGTCAGGGTAAACCATAGTTTCCCAAACTTTCCATGTATTTTAAACTTGAGAATCCAAGTGAAGCCAAGATGTTTGCTGACTATTAGTCTTGTTTATGAAGTAGACAAACGAATTTTGTGTAGAAAGGATGAGGGCTCAGTGTGCGCGTGAGGAAAGCTTGCACGAGAGGAAATCTCCACTGGGACATGGAAAACTACCACATACTGACCTAAAGAGCAACGAGTACAGAGGGAGAAACAGCAGGAAGTGCAGCTTAACCACAGATTTGTAGCCACTCTTGCAGTTTAAACCAAATACCAACAGAGAGTTGCACTAGGGCCAAAGTAGCAGGATCATTTTCTGTATTTGACTTTTGGTTATATGCACATGTGACCTGATGGGGACTGCAGATGTGCAGTATCTGCACCTTGTATTTTTCTCTAACATCCATAAACATGCACACTCTGGTAAAACTAATTAAAGTTAAATACTTCTTTGTAAGATGTTTAATAAAGAATGATAAAATGGAAAAGTGCCATGTGTGTAGCTAAAAATAAGCCCCAGAGCGAACGCCAAGGCTGCAGTCTGGGAACCGGCGGGGCGGTCACCGCTGGGATGTGCTTATCAGAGTGTGGAAAGTTGTGGACTTTAAAGTGTTGAACTTTGATGGATAACCAGTCGTGTCTCAGATCAAACGTGCAGAATAAAATCTTTGCCATAACTGTTGGCATGAGAGTGATGCTCATTATCCCTTCTGGCAACATTTTGAATAGCACCATCTGGTCAAGCAAGGCCATGTGACACACTGAGCTCGTGATACTGGTTTTGGGCGGCAGTGATACGGACACTACTGGACTGAAACTGGTTTGAGAGTCTGCTAAAACGACAGCATGTAAGGACACAATGACTGTGTTTTAGTAAGTGTTTACCTGTTTTACTAAATGTACTTAAGAACTGCTGAGACCGTTTATAAACCTGTGTTTAAATTTCAAGAAAAGAATGATGCATTTGCATTTCTGTATTAATAGTTGGAACCGAGGAGGAAATATGAATATGAATGCAGCTGCATCGTTTTTTGCATTCATGATGTCGTTTTATTCAAATCAGTTTGTGTTAAATGCCCCAGACAACAAATCTGTTGTCGGTTTAATTTCAGAAAGGATGGCGCCACATCATGTGATCATTACAGCATATGTACAGATCTAAATGCATTTCATGTCCTATTATAGTTTTATTCACTTCAGATTAGCATCAAAGTTGTAGCCGCGTCTTTGCCCATTATGAGCCATAAAGTTGGACACTGTTGGAGACTGTTCTGCTGGTGATAAATGAAACGAGACGATCGTTTAAAAGGATTTTATTTTGAAATCTAACACCCATGTAGAGCTAACATTGACCGTAATAACATCGTAATAACATCGTAATAACATCGTAATAACATCTTTACAGTTTGTGTAAACCCAACAGAAACCATGTTGTCCCAAAACGCTGCGTTTGTGTCCCATATGTAACACCGTGTATTATCCAACTTATTTCACATGGTTTAACTTGAACTTTAAAAACTACAATAAAGTTTTGCTGTATTACCAGTAACAAATCTTTTATATACACATTAGCTTGTTTAAAAAAAACTGACTGAATTACCTCTAAACTGGTTCTAGGCTTTGTCACACTGGTCGCACTGGTGCGTGTCCATGGTCAGTAAGTGTAGGGTTGACTTAAGCTCGAGTTTGTGTAAACTGAACTGCTGCACCGATCACGTATCAGCGTCTGTTGGTGTGTTTCTGGGGTCGCTGGCTGGAGATTTTCCCAGAAAGGTCACATGCGGCGCCAGCTTGTGTGTCGCCAAGCTCGACTTCAAAGCAAAAGCCCTCCCACACTGGTCACACTTGTGTGCTTTAACTCCACTGTGGACCAGTTTGTGTCTCTTTAAGTTGCTCTGATGATTAAAAGCCTTTCCGCACTCCTCACATGTGTGGGGTTTTTCTCCGCTGTGGACCATCTCATGGATTTTTAAGTAGCTCATCTGAGCAAAAGCCTTCCCACACTGGCTACATGCGTATGGTTTGACTCCTCTGTGCAGGTGCTGATGAGTTCTCAAGTTGCCCATCAAACTAAATGTCTTTCCGCACTCCTCACATGTGTGGGGTTTTTCTCCGCTGTGGACCATCTCATGGATTTTTAAGTATCTCATCTGAGTAAAAGCCTTCTCACACTGGCTACATGCGTATGGTTTGACTCCTCTGTGTAGGCGCTGATGAGTTCTCAAGTTGCCCATCAAACTAAATGTCTTTCCACACTGGTGGCACATGTGTGGTTTGACGCCGCTGTGGCTGAGGTGATGTGTTTTTAAGTTGCCTTTCCGAGTAAAAGTCTTTCCACACTGGTCACAACTGAAGGGCTTTTCCCCACTGTGGATGCGCTGGTGTCTTCTGAGGAGACACGGGGCATGAAACTTCTTGTTACACTGATCACACCTGTAGTGCTCAAGTAAGTTTGCACTTGAGTGAGCATCTTCAGCCAACTGAGAGCACTGAGGTGTTGGGCTCTCTTTGGCGTCTTGTTCCTACAGCAACAAAGACACAGGCAGGGAGTCAGAAGCTTAATAAGTGTTTGAGTTAAATCTTGTTTTGTCGTGCCGGCCTCTCTGCTTCGATAAGAAACCTGTTTGTTGGATGATGCCCATAATAGTAACCTGTTGTGTTGTAAATTGTTTGGATGCGTTTTGGAAAAGAAAGACTGTATTATTGCATAAAATACATTTAAACAAGTGCATCGCTGATTGCATCTTGTGGACATCGGTTCTACCAGCTGATTGCCCTGCTCAGTCTTTACGCCCGACCCAACGAGGGAAAATCAAATGCAGAGGGGACAGTGCGACTTCACCCGTGCACTTGCACCTCTTGCACACAGTCCTCATTTACAAAGTGCTCTGCAAATCACCCCGTCCCTGTTACAGTGCAGAGAGCCAAAAATGAACCATTTAGTCCTTGGTGTAAGACCAGGGGTGTCGAACTCCAGGCCTCGAGGGCCGGTGTCCTGCAGGTTTTAGATCTCACCCTGGGTCAGCACACCTGAATCAATTGATTAGTTCGTTACCAGGAGAACTGGAAGTCATTTAACCATTTAAATCAGCTGTGTTGGAAATAAGGAAAGGTCTAAGAGGTTGAAGCCTTCGTCTTTCCATTTACTATTTTCTTTTCTTAACATGCATTTAGTTTCTCATGTTCTGGAAAACTGTAAATAATTACTAAAGGGTGGTAGTTAACAATAATCATAATGATATAATGACAATAAATGATGATCATTCATGAAAGTTGTACTGATAGACTTTTCACGTTTCCTAAAAGCAGCTCGGCCTTGGTTTGCACGGCACTTCCAGATGTGTTTATAAACTACAAACAATTTCACGTATAAAAGTCTGTAAAATGTTCGGACTCATGATTTATAAAAACGATGTTTTTCTCACCGTGTGTGAAGAAAACATTTTCTTCTTTCCAAGATGGCCGACTACGTTCCTCCGTCAGACTGCTCGACCCACCAACACCTGCCAGGAAAGAGCTTTATTAGGCTCCGGAGCCGAAATGCACATTAAAGTCACTTTACATCCAGATGACTTAGACCGTCCTAAGATAATAAACTTTTAGCCTGGTCTAGATTAAACTGAGCTGATGGCAAGACGGAGGATCAGAGGACTTGAAGCTTTAAATAATCCCTCAAGGAGACAGGTCTAACCTTTCCTTTGAAATATCTCTGAGGTAGCATGGACAACATACACGTGCAGATGAGAAATGACACCCTGATTCAATCATTCCCTCTCTGTAAACACTTTAACTGGGAAGCCAAGCTAAAGGTTAAATGATCAGCGGCTGTAGGTTTAGCTGTGCTCGTATGCCCGGACAATACAAATATATAAATAAAGAACTGCACAAACACAATTACACTACTTGATCTGTTACAATCGAGCGACATTACTTGTCAGCATCTGGAATCATGGAACTCTTTGGTCACGGTGAAGGAACAGTGTGCAGGGCTGTTTTTAAAATGAGGTTTTTCACCAAGCATCCTGATGGGCTCTTCCCAAGAGTTAGTGGACAGATAATTGGAGGTCATGTTCCCAACAAGCAGCAACTGGTGCCGAGGATGAAAGGAACCATGAATGTGCTCAAAGCTAGATTGCGAAACCGCGATATCAGAAACACATCCTGCATGTGCTGAACTTGCTTTCTAGCAAAGCACCCTGGTTTGCAGTGTCCCAGGTGTAGGCCAGCACTGAGGATTGTTCTCCAGTCACTGTACACACAGTTTAAGGGAGGACAGCAGTTCCTACTTTGAAGGTAAACCTTAAATGATCAGCAGCCATGAGTTTAGTTGTGCTCGTACAAGTTATTGTCTCCAGTGTCTCTGCGGGTCCCTAACACTCCCTCACAAACACACCTGAGCTGGGAACATACCTGAGGGAGAGCAGCAGATGACAGCATGCAGGAGACAACAAACTAATCTAAACATATAAAACAACTCCAACCAACATCAGCTTGGTGGTTACCTTTGGAGGAGCCCAGCCCATGAGCTGTGCTGTGATGACTTATGGTGAACAGGTGTGCCAACAACTAAGAGCCGAGACAGAGCCTCTTAAAGCTGTAGGACAAAAAACAGCACGTCCAGAGCACCTGAAGGCCAGAAGGTGGCAGCAGCAAACGGTGTCAGGTACAATCTTCAGCTTCCATAGTATCTACAGATCATACACTCCTCCCTTTGCTCAGTGTTTTCACCTTCAGCACATAAAGGTGAACTTCAACCACACCAACAGACTGGAATATGTTCACCCACACAGACCTGGACCAGTACGCCTCATCTGTACTGGATTACATCTCCAAAACCACAGACAGTGTCACCACCTGACAGTGGGCAGGGATAGCTCAGTAGGTAGAGTGGTGGCACCATGATCGGAAGGTCGGTGGTTCGACTCCACTGAACGGCTACCCTGAGGTACCCCTGAGCAAGGTACCGTCCCTACACACTGCTCCCCGGGCGCTGCATTGGTGGCTGCCCACTGCTTCACTGGGTGAATGGGTTAAATGCAGAGGAACTATATCCCTACGGGGACTAACATGCACACTTTACTTTACACCCAGAAACGGATCACCATGTACCCCAACCAGAAGCCTTGGATGAACCGGGATCTTCGTCTCTTCCTGAAGGCCCGCAACACCGCCTTTAGGTCAGGAGATGCACACGCCTACAGCACAGCCAGGGCTAATCTAAAGAAGGGCATCAAAAAAGCCAAACACCATTACAAAAAGAAGGTAGAAGAACACTTCTCCAACTCCAACTCCCGACGCATGTGGCAAGGACTCCAGACCATCACAGACTACAGGACCACCAAACCCTCCCCCGCATCCTCTGATGTCTCCTTCCTCAATGAGCTCAACAACTTTTATGCTCGTTTTGAGCGAGGGAACCCCACAACCACAACCAAAGCAGACCACCAACCTCTGACTCTCTCCCCCACCGATGTAGGAGTGGTGCTGAGCAGGATCAGTGTCCACAAGGCTGCAGGTCCTGATGGCATCCCCGGGCGTGTTCTCAGAGCGTGTTCTGGGGAGCTTGCAGGAGTGCTCACAGACATATTCAATCTGTCCTTGGCCCACGCTGTGGTACCGGCCTGCTTCAAATCCACCTCCATCGTCCCGACACCCAAAAACTCCAACCCATCTTGCCTCAATGATTACTGCCCAGTAGCACTCACCCCCATCATCACTAAGTGCTTAGAGCAGCTGGTCCTAGCACACTTCAAATCCTGTCTCCCCCCCACCCTGGACCCCCACCAATTCGCATACCGCCAGAACAGGAGCACAGAGGATGCAGTCTCCATCGCACTGCACTCTGTCCTCTCACACCTGGACAACAACAACACCTACGCCAGAATGCTGTTTATAGACTTCAGTTCAGCATTCAATACAATCCACCCCTCACAACTCATCAGGAAACTGACAGACCTGGGCATCAGCTCCCTCATCTGCAAATGGTTACTGGACTTCCTGACCAACCGCCCCCAACATGTCCGGCTGGATAACCGCTGCTCATCTACCATCACAATGAACACCGGTGTACCACAAGGCTGTGTGATGAGCCCTTTCCTCTACTCCCTCTTCACCCACGACTGCAGACCTGCTGATGGTTCCAACACCATCATTAAGTTTGCAGATGACATCACGGTGATTGGCCTCATCAGTGCTTTGAGCGCTCAGATGAGTAGAAAAGCGCTACATAAGAACCAGTCCATTTACCATTTGGGTAATAAAATTGCAGGTAACATTTCCAAGGCAGGTAGGAAAAAAATGAGCTGCTATCAGTGTATGTTTGTTTTAAGGTGAGGTGGCACGAACCCGCATGTAGGGAGATGTAACCTCGTACCTCAGAAGTGTCAATATGGGTGTATTTCCATCTGTACAGCAGTATTTAGTACATCCTGGTACTTGGCAGGATGTGCAGGAGGCAGAGAAAGAGCATAAGCTTTCAGCACCTGTTAGAAATGTCACTTTCCCACATAAGAAATAAAAGGTGCTCCACAATAGTGCTGCAATTGAATATATTTTGCAATGAATTGAAGCCCATGTCAGTATTCATAGAAGAAATTGTATATGAATGCACAGCTTCCTTACATGTGCATTTGTTTCATTTGCAGATCACGCCAGACAGCTCACAAAGTCCATGATGAGGAAGCCAACGATAGACAAGCTGGCGGCTAACAGAGAGGCTGATGTCAATAACTTTGTCAAGTTCATCACCAAGGACTCTATTCAGAAGTCCCTGGGGATGTATCTGGAGATGCTTAAGAGAAGAAAGGCTTAGAGAGGGGAAACATGTTTGCACACTTTGTAGCACCAGCTACAGATGTGATCTGACATCAGGCAGTGAGCAGTCTACATGTTTGGGGGATAAAACCCAGCATTTACCCCTCAAGGTGTTAATAAAAACACTCGAGGTTAGGGTGTGACTTTTTGTTTTGGTTTGAAGAGCCGTACACTCGGGCAACCTGCCGAGCCTTCTCCATCACTCAGCATTACCTGCAGTATGCTTACACGAGCAAACTGCTAATTGTTGCAAAAGAGTCTCACATATGAAGGACTAACAGCAAATCTGACCTTTAGTGCATCTAAATGTGGCAAAGCCTTTGTCATCTCTAACAAATGTTTGGTTTTTACTGTGAAATATCCAAATAAATGTCTGGATTCATACATTAAATGGATTAAAGCGTGTGGTTCTCATTCATTATCTCTGTAACTCAGACGTCTCTACATTCAAATGACAGTGGAGAATGTTAAGAGGCCCTGGGACCATTTTTGTACATTTTAGTTTTTCAGTTACAAGCCATTTGCACTGTGTTGAATGGAATATAGCCAAATTCTCTAAAAAAAAGTTTGGCATAATTTCATTTCAAAATTCAAGTCTGACTTCCTTAAATTAGCTTCAGTGGCTAAGCTAACAATACACATCCTCTTAGAGCCCTAGGGACCATTTTTGACCCATTGACTTCCATTATAAACGCTATTTTTCACTGCAGAATTATTACTGTTAATGTCTTGGTGATTACTTATGTTTCCGTTTCGTTTTGGTCTATGAGCCTTAGAGTTGTAATTTTTTTATCTGTCCACCGGGTGGCGCCCTTGCTCCACATTTGATCCCTGCTGGAAAACAGCGGGCTGCTTGGACAGACCTGCGGGAAATTAAGCCTCATTTCCGGCGTGCAGCAGCGGCTTCGCCCGCTGATCGGGCGGGACCATTTTCGGTCCCTAGGACCGTGAGAGGGTGCTTTTTTTTTTTAGTCAACAGGAAATGACGTATTTGTTGTCACGTGGTACCGGACGTATGTGCTGGAAAAAGGAGTCCCCGGTGATCGTGCCCCGGTCATCGTCGCGACTTACCCCGGGAAGATGCACTTATTTCGGCCTAGAGGAGGAGCATTTGCCACCTGGAGACCATTTTCTGGTCCTGAAAAAAATAATAAAAGGCGATCGAAATGAATGTTGGTGCCAATCTTTAGTCCATCTAAAGGCCTAATTATAATAACAATTGAATATTACCTCAAATGTTTTTTTTGGAAAATATTCAAGTTTTATGTTTTTTGGGGCAAAAAAAGCAGTGCGCTCATGTGACGAAACCGGGATATAAAGGGTTAAAATCCGCGAAATGTAATTAAAACTTGACATGAATATTTCAAGGAGAAGTAGGTCTAAAAGATTGGCTAATTTAAAGTGGAATAAAATATTAATATATAAATTTTTTATAGCTCTTTTTTGGGCGTGGTCGATTAGGACCGATAGTGTGTGCATTTTATGAAATGCGCTCCTGCAAAAAAAATAAAAGGCGATCAAAATGAATGTTGGTGCCAATCTTTGGTCCATCTAAAGGCCTAATTATAATAACAAACAAATATTACTTCAAATGGTTTTTTTGGAAAATATTTAGTTTTTTGGGGCTAAAAAAACAGGACGTTCATGTAATAAAACTGGGATTTAAAGGGTTAAAACAACGAAAATCGAATTAAAACTTTATATGAATATTTCAGGGAGAAGTAGTTTTAAAAGACTGACCAATTTAAAGTGGAAAAAAATATGAATATATAATCTTTTTATTGCACTTTTGGGGCGGGACCATTTTTGGTCCCCAGGGCTCTAAAGGGATGCATTTTTAAGGGTCAGCCAGGAGTTAAAAATTCAGCGGACAACCAAATCAAAATGAATCTTGCATTCTTATAACAAGGAGCATTTTTCATTCTTTGTATGTTTGTGTTTTGGACAATTGAATCAATATACGACACTTCAAAAGGACCTGAGTGTCAGCGCAACACAATCGGCTAAACTTCAGGTGTGCAGTGTCTCCACACTTTTCACTGTCACGTCCTGTGTGTGACAGACATGAATGACCTCTGCTGTGGTGCTCCCTGTTTTCTTTGAGCACTACATTTACACATTTAAGAGTATTACCCTCAAATGTGTTTGGATTTGTCAATGTGTGAGTCGTCTACTAAGCCTAAAGCTACAAGTCACTAATGTGACTCCTGGAAAAGTAAATGTTCTTTCATGTAAAGAGATGAAATCAGCACGTGTATTCACTTTAATATTACATCCTCGGGGGGGAGGCTAAGTATTTTGCAGCAGCTTGGTATTGAACTGCAAACCTTCCAATTAGTAGAACTGAACTACAGCAACCCCAACTCAACTGTTCAGCCAGGACAAGCAGTGCTTGTCTAGTCAGTTATACCAAAGCATAAGTGATGTGCTTCTACATCACTGCCATCTTGAGGCTGCAGTCAGCTATCGTCTCTCCAAGCACACTTCTCTTGGACGCTATTAGAAACTCTAGTGTCTCTATTTCCCAGGCGTCTTTAGCTTTTTGTATGCAGACAACCTGATTTTCCATTTCAGTGTTTAAAAATCACAGGTTAACATATGTGGTGAACACATTTCAGCTTTACAAGAGTAACTGAGATGACTGATTGTATTACTCTACCGCTTTTTTTCAACATTTTTGGCTCAGTTTTGCAGGTTAGTGTTTTGCTGTGTGTTTGAGCTGTTTTGGGAAATTAATTAAAAAACTTTAAACTCTGAAGACATTTAAGCAGACAAAGGAAGTGAAATAAAATACAAACGCGTTATTAAAGGTTTCCAAATCAACAAAGGGTCTCAGTAAATGTTCCAGACAAATGTGCTCCACTGCAACAAGAAGCCGAATTCTTTACAACACACACGTTTTCAGTGAAATTCTTTTAGTGGCTTTATTGTGCATTTGCATTTCATGAAGCTGTGGCTGACAGTAGTCCCCAACTGAATGATCATTGTGCTGGCTGCAGATTGAGCACGATGTGTGGAAAGCTTGTGGAAGTCACGGTTCAAGCAACGTGAGCCTAACCGCTCAGCTTCACCTCCACGGGGAAGTGGTCGCTGACAGCCAACGCCTGAGAGACAGAGAAACCGTTCTTTTAGTGGCTCACAGTTTGTGCTGCAGACGGCTTCAGTTTCCACAGGTTTCTTTCCAGTGCTGAAAAACTCAACGTGCCTGCATGGTAATGCCATCACTACAGTATACACTGCATTATGATTTTGTTTGCATCTCTGTGGTCGTTACTACAGCCACTGCTTTACAAAGTTGCTCGATTTTCTGTAGCTCAAAGCTGATATTAAAAAAGCAAAAGTGCTTTAAAACTGCATGATTTCTGATGGGGCGACTGCTTTGCCCTTTGTGTAGAATGCCTCTCTTCTGATTGGAGCTCAGTAAACATTTTGCTGATGAGTCTATGGTCTCAGTTGCAGTGAATACAACATTATGTTAACTTTTTATATTGACGTTTCCATTAGTGTCAGCGGGGAATGAGGCAGGTTGTGCTTTTTAGTTCAAATGAATTCTTACAGAGATAAGGATTGAAATTCATCTGTTACCAGATCTTGTTTGAGATTCAGGTCCGTCATGTAGTTATACACCTTCGCACTATCTTTCACCACTCCTCTCATCATGTCCGCAGTGACCACAATCCTGCAAACACAGAAAGATGATTAGAGTTTAGAGTTTGCGTGCACACATCAGAACGACCTGCCACAATCTGTCTACCTGTCGTAAGGGCAGACAGTTTGCGACACGGTAGTGTCGGCCGCATCAGTGATCAGCCAATGGAAAGTCTTGTCAGTGAAGATGCGGATCTGCTGCCAGTCAGACCCGGACACATAACTACAGCCTGCGTTGAAGTCACCCAGCAGCACGATGTCCTGCAGGGAGAGTAGTGTGAGTCGCATTTACCGAATGTGTGTTTTTCCACCAAATAAATGATTTTTACTTGTAGGCTGTAAATACATCATTGTTCCAGCGAGCGCGGACATCTGCCACCACGTCATAGAGAGCATTTAGCTCCCGAACAGCTGATTCTGGGGAGGTGTGCTGAGGGATCAGAGTAAAGTCTCTCACAGCTACAGAAGAGAAGGGAACGAAGGAGTGTTGACAGTGACGGAGGCGCTTACACCGCATGAGAATGATAAAGGACTAGTGACTAACATGTCCCAGGAACTACCACGCACAAATGTTTGAATGAGGATCCACATCATTATCAGTGTGATGCAGAAACAGCTGTATAACTCGAGCCACAGCACCTACCAGTGTGTTTGGAGGAGAACATTACGACAAACGGCTCCCTGCTAAAGGCGTCTTGTCCAGTTTCCTCCGGGCCGTCGTCATAGGTGTAGCTTTTTGCCACCGATACCAGCGCCTCCCTGTGGAGAAAATCACCACCTTTTCATTTGCTGCCAGTGTGTACTTCATTTTTAAACATGTCCAGTTGCTTCTCGGGACAAATTTATTGTAGTTCTGCTTTTCCCCTTTTTTTAAATCACTTCTTCTGAATTCTGAGTGTGTATAAGATGTATGTTTATGCCAGAACAAAGACGGAGGATTTGCCGTTAAATTACTTCAAACATGCCTCAAACACTACAAACATGCTGGAAATATAAATTTTTAATCAAGTTGTTTTGAATGGTTATTTGAGAAACTTATGGGAGGTTCTTTAACCCTCTGAGGTCTAAGTGATGATGATGATCCAACACCAATCCTGACTTTAACCCCGGGCAACGTGAACAAGTCATTTTTATTTTTGTTAAATTGTTTGGCTTTAAGAAACAAAGAAAACAATCAAACTATTCACATTCTGCCATGAAAAAGACTTTTTCCCTTTCTACAAAATACATATTTAGAGCAAGAACTAAAAATGCTTTTTACACGGCATCACTGCAACGAACCATGTGTTGTTGCAAACAGCCGCCCCTCCCTGAGCCTGACTCTGCCGGAGGTTTCTTCCTGTCAAAAGGGAGTTTTTCCTTCCCACTGTTGCCAAAGTGCTGCTCATAGGGGTCATTTGATTGTTGGGTTTTTCTCTGTATGTGTTATTGTAGGGTCTACCTGACAGTATAAAGCGCCTTGAGGCGACTCTTGTTGTGATTTGGCGCTGTGTAAATAAAATTGAACTGAATAAATATCATTTCACTGTGTGTAGAGTAGAGACTTATTTTTTTCATCGTGGTGCACCTGTAAAGGAAGAGATATCGCTCTTTATAGGTGCTCGCACCGAGAGGCTCGCTGACGATGTATTTGTACTGAGGAGAATCTCTGGGGGGAAACAAACACACACTTTTATGTTTCCATACGTTTGCATTTCATGCTCAGTGTTACTCTGAATGTTCCATGTTCGGTGTGTGGACTCACTTGTTGACGTACTCCATGAGTTTTTGGGTTGCTGAGAGATCACTGTCTCTGACCTCTTGGATCAGAATGACGTCATAGCGTTGGACAATCTGCAAAACACAAATAAAAAATGAAAATGAATCAGCTGATTGTCCATCTTGCAACATCACGTTTGTTTATATTTTACCTTGCACGAAAAAATTCATGTGTTAAGCTTTAGATTGTAAAGGCAACGCTACAGCTGTTGCACATCCAGTTATTTCATTGATCATTCCTTAAGCATAGAGGTGGGAATATTCTGGGAATATTCAGGTTTACTTCTGCAACAGGCCAAATCATCCAAAGCATTTCTCAAAATTCAGTTCAAACTATTTCAAAACGCACACACAAGATAACACTTCTGGATTGGTTTTGAAAGCACTCTGACCCAAATTGCATTACAAATGGGTGGATGTAAACATTTTGTACAAACTGTCATATCTACCAAAGAGGGAAAAGTCCCAGACCTTGGTAATGATGTTCATCAGAGTGGTGTTGGAGGCTTTGGTGTCTCCGAAGGATTTGATGTTAAAGGCTCCCAGCAGCAGCGAGTTAGAGAGATGCAGCAAGGTCAAAAAAAGCCCCAAAGTGCCCACCAAATGCATCCTACACCAAACAGGTCACATGTTAAAAATGACTTAGAAATCACATGAAACACTGACGCTTACAAATGATTTCATATTTATTTTACACGTATGTAAGCTAATGACTTCCCAGGTTATCAGGTTAATAATTTTCAGGTCCTGTGCATTAAAAACCGATTTGCAGGCTGAAGTAAGGCCTTTCCTTTCACTCCATATTTCTCTGTCATAAAGTCCAGTTTAACATGGAGTTTAGTCCAAAACAAAGCGGCTCATGTTCCACCATCTGCTGAGAGCTCATGACATGAGAGTGAGAGACCAAACACCTGCTCCTCTGGATGTATTTTTGGCAGTTTATCTAACATGCTATTTAGCGCGTCGCTATTTGCAGCATGTTGCAAGGCTTGGTAAAATATTATCCTTTTAGGACAATATATTACTCTGTTGCCCTGGTTACACCGTCCTGGAGCTGTTGTGGAAGACCAAAGGTTGCCAAATATGGAAACAGAGAGCTGCATTTATACTGTGATGGTTTGCATGTGCTGCTGAAATGTGTTTGTAAACGCACAATTACTGCAGGAAAAATGCACAAAAGTTACTGTAATGCTGCTGTAGCCTGAAACATCCACTCTAAACAAGAAACTGGCTCACAGTATTGCACCGAATACAGCTCAGATGTTTTTGTAGCGAGTGAGAGGTCCATACCTGCTCCTGTATGTCTGCACGGTGGAGACGCCTGAACTCGTGAATCTTCTGAAAGCTCCTGAAAAGCTTCTGAGCAGAATGGCGACCAGTGTCTCTTTTGAGGTTTTTATCTACCTGCAGGCGCATGTGACTGCAGGGTGCTGGGGAGGAGTACAGAGAAAAGGTGTGTTGTGGATGGGGTACAGATTTCAGGCTTTCAGGTTCTCACATCCCAAGATTGCAGTGCAACAAGGATAACGTTGCAACCTCAAATTCTTTTCTGCTCGTCATACAATAAAAACACTTCAGCATTGTTTTAACTTGCTGTTGTCCTGTTTGGCATTTGTGTGAAGTTCTGTCACACTTCACAAATGAACTCAGAATGAGTGTCGCAGTGTTGGGATGACCTTAAACTTTGGCAAAATCCTTACGGAAACTGAAGAAATTCCTTCAAGCAGTTTGAAAGATGCCTTGTTCATGAGAGCAGGGACAGACAAAACATAATATCTACTCTAGGTCTGCTCCAGCAGAGACACGTAACAGTCATTAGCAATAACAACAGTAATATTGCTACAGCCTTGTTAAACTATCATCTGTCCCAGTGTTATATCTTGAAATCAGACCTTCAAAAACCTTCCGATAGGCTGATACAACACAAGTATGCCACCGTCTCCACCTTATTGGTCAGAAAGTTTTTCTTCCCAGTTGTAGCTGAACAAACAGAACCCATTCACTTACAATGCATTCAAGCTTGACAACACAATAATACACTTTAGTGAAGTTTCATAAAAGTGCTCATACTTACAGCATGTTACAGTTGTCATGTTACTGATGAGGGTTAAGCTCTATGTTTTTAACATTGTAATCAGATCTGCCAGGTCGGTGCTTAGACATATACCGGTGTCACTACACCCAGCCTCCTGACTCTTTCTTTACTGCCAGCTGTCGAGAATCTGATGCCTCAGCAAATACTGAATAAATTTCGGTGCCACCGCTGCTGTCCACATTCATGCTCCCGTCAGGGTAAACCATAGTTTCCCAAACTTTCCATGTATTTTAAACTTGAGAATCCAAGTGAAGCCAAGATGTTTGCTGACTATTAGTCTTGTTTATGAAGTAGACAAACGAATTTTGTGTAGAAAGGATGAGGGCTCAGTGTGCGCGTGAGGAAAGCTTGCACGAGAGGAAATCTCCACTGGGACATGGAGAACTACCACATACTGACCTAAAGAGCAACGAGTACAGAGGGAGAAACAGCAGGAAGTGCAGCTTAACCACAGATTTGTAGCCACTCTTGCAGTTTAAACCAAAGACCAACAGAGAGTTGCACTAGGGCCAAAGTAGCAGGATCATTTTCTGTATTTGACTTTTGGTTATATGCACATGTGACCTGTTGGGGGGTGCAGATGTGCAGTATCTGCACCTTATATTTATATTTTATTTTATATTATATTTTTCTCTAACATCCATAAACATGCACACTCTGGTAAAACTAATTAAAGTTAAATACTTCTTTGTAAGATGTTTAATAAAGAATGATAAAATGGAAAAGTGCCATGTGTGTAGCTAAAAATAAGCCCCAGAGCGAACGCCAAGGCTGCAGTCTGGGAACCGGCGGGGCGGTCACCGCTGGGATGTGCTTATCAGAGTGTGGAAAGTTGTGGACTTTAAAGTGTTGAACTTTGATGGATAACCAGTTGTGTCTCAGATCAAACGTGCAGAATAAAATCTTTGCCATAACTGTTGGCATGAGAGTGATGCTCATCCCCTCTGGCAACATTTTGAATAGCACCATCTGGTCAAGCAAGGCCATGTGACACACTGAGCTCGTGATACTGATTTTGGGCGGCAGTGATACGGACACTACTGGACTGAAACTGGTTTGAGAGTCTGCTAAAACGACAGCATGTAAGGACACAATGACTGTGTTTTAGTAAGTGTTTACCTGTTTTACTAAATGTACTTAAGAACTGCTGAGACCGTTTATAAACCTGTGTTTAAATTTCAAGAAAAGAATGATGCATTTGCATTTCTGTATTAATAGTTGGAACCGAGGAGGAAATATGAATATGAATGCAGCTGCATCGTTTTTTGCATTCATGATGTCGTTTTATTCAAATCAGTTTGTGTTAAATGCCCCAGACAACAAATCTGTTGTCGGTTTAATTTCAGAAAGGATGGCGCCACATCATGTGATCATTACAGCATATGTACAGATCTAAATGCATTTCATGTCCTATTATAGTTTTATTCACTTCAGATTAGCATCAAAGTTGTAGCCGCGTCTTTGCCCATTATGAGCCATAAAGTTGGACACTGTTGGAGACTGTTCTGCTGGTGATAAATGAAACGAGACGATCGTTTAAAAGGATTTTATTTTGAAATCTAACACCCATGTAGAGCTAACATTGATCGTAATATGATCGTAATAACATCGTAATAACATCGTAATAACATCGTAATAACATCGTAATAACATCGTAATAACATCGTAATAACATCGTAATAACATCTTTACAGTTTGTGTAAACCCAACAGAAACCATGTTGTCCCAAAACGCTGCGTTTGTGTCCCATATGTAACACCGTGTATTATCCAACTTATTTCACATGGTTTAACTTGAACTTTAAAAACTACAATAAAGTTTTGCTGTATTACCAGTAACAAATCTTTTATATACACATTAGCTTGTTTAAAAAAACTGACTGAATTACCTCTAAACTGGTTCTAGGCTTTGTCACACTGGTCGCACTGGTGCGTGTCCATGGTCAGTAAGTGTAGGGTTGACTTAAGCTCGAGTTTGTGTAAACTGAACTGCTGCACCGATCACGTATCAGCGTCTGTTGGCGTGTTTCTGGGGTCGCTGGCTGGAGGCTTTCCCAGAAAGGTCACATGCGGCACCAGCTTGTGTGTCGCCAAGCTCGACTTCAAAGCAAAAGCCCTCCCACACTGGTCACACTTGTGTGCTTTAACTCCACTGTGGACCAGTTTGTGTCTCTTTAAGTTGCTCTTATAATTAAAAGCCTTTCCGCACTCCTCACATGTGTGGGGTTTTTCTCCGCTGTGGACCATCTCATGGATTTTTAAGTAGCTCATCTGAGTAAAAGCCTTCTCACACTGGCTACATGCGTATGGTTTGACTCCTCTGTGCAGGCGCTGATGAGTTCTCAAGTTGCTCATCAAACTAAATGTCTTTCCACACTGGTGGCACATGTGTGGTTTGACGCCGCTGTGGCTGAGGTGATGTGTTTTTAAGTTGCCTTTCCAAGTAAAAGTCTTTCCACACTGGTCACAACTGAAGGGCTTTTCCCCACTGTGGATGCGCTGGTGTCTTCTGAGGTGAGACGGGGCATGAAACTTCTTGTTACACTGATCACACCTGTAGTGCTCAAGTAAGTTTGCACTTGAGTGAGCATCTTCAGCCAACTGAGAGCACTGAGGTGTTGGGCTCTCTTTGTCGTCTTGTTCCTACAGCAACAAAGACACAGGCAGGGAGTCAGAAGCTTAATAAGTGTTTGAGTTAAATCTTGTTTTGTCGTGCCGGCCTCTCTGCTTCGATAAGAAACCTGTTTGTTGGATGATGCCCATAATAGTAACCTGTTGTGTTGTAAATTGTTTGGATGCGTTTTGGAAAAGAAAGACTGTATTATTGCATAAAATACATTTAAACAAGTGCATCGCTGATTGCATCTTGTGGACATCGGTTCTACCAGCTGATTGCCCTGCTCAGTCTTTACGCCCGACCCAACGAGGGACAATCAAATGCAGAGGGGACAGTGCGACTTCACCCGTGCACTTGCACCTCTTGCACACAGTCCTCATTTACAAAGTGGAAATAAGGAAAGGTCTAAGAGGTTGAAGCCTTCGTCTTTCCATTTACTATTTTCTTTTCTTAACATGCATTTAGTTTCTCATGTTCTGGAAAACTGTAAATAATTACTAAAGGGTGGTAGTTAACAATAATCATAATGATATAATGACAATAAATGATGATCATTCATGAAAGTTGTACTGATAGACTTTTCACGTTTCCTAAAAGCAGCTCGGCCTTGGTTTGCACGGCACTTCCAGATGTGTTTATAAACTACGAACAATTTCACGTATAAAAGTCTGTAAAATGTTCGGACTCATGATTTATAAAAACGATGTTTTTCTCACCGTGTGTGAAGAAAACATTTTCTTCTTTCCAAGATGGCCGACTACGTTCCTCCGTCAGACTGCTCGACCCACCAACACCTGCCAGGAAAGAGCTTTATTAGGCTCCGGAGCCGAAATGCACATTAAAGTCACTTTACATCCAGATGACTTAGACCGTCCTAAGATAATAAACTTTTAGCCTGGTCTAGATTAAACTGAGCTGATGGCAAGACGGAGGATCAGAGGACTTGAAGCTTTAAATAATCCCTCAAGGAGACAGGTCTAACCTTTCCTTTGAAATATCTCTGAGGTAGCATGGACAACATACACGTGCAGATGAGAAATGACACCCTGATTCAATCATTCCCTCTCTGTAAACACTTTAACTGGGAAGCCAAGCTAAAGGTTAAATGATCAGCGGCTGTAGGTTTAGCTGTGCTCGTATGCCCGGACAATACAAATATATAAATAAAGAACTGCACACAAACACAATTACACTACTTGATCTGTTACAATCGAGCGACATTACTTGTCAGCATCTGGAATCATGGAACTCTTTGGTCACGGTGAAGGAACAGTGTGCAGGGCTGTTTTTAAAATGAGGTTTTTCACCAAGCATCCTGATGGGCTCTTCCCAAGAGTTAGTGGACAGATAGTTGGAGGTCATGTTCCCAACAAGCAGCAACTGGTGCCGAGGATGAAAGGAACCATGAATGTGCTCAAAGCTAGATTGCGAAACCGCGATATCAGAAACACATCCTGCATGTGCTGAACTTGCTTTCTAGCAAAGCACCCTGGTTTGCAGTGTCCCAGGTGTAGGCCAGCACTGAGGATTGTTCTCCAGTCACTGTACACACAGTTTAAGGGAGGACAGCAGTTCCTACTTTGAAGGTAAACCTTAAATGATCAGCAGCCATGAGTTTAGTTGTGCTCGTACAAGTTATTGTCTCCAGTGTCTCTGCGGGTCCCTAACACTCCCTCACAAACACACCTGAGCTGGGAACATACCTGAGGGAGAGCAGCAGATGACAGCATGCAGGAGACAACAAACTAATCTAAACATATAAAACAACTCCAACCAACATCAGCTTGGTGGTTACCTTTGGAGGAGCCCAGCCCATGAGCTGTGCTGTGATGACTTATGGTGAACAGGTGTGCCAACAACTAAGAGCCGAGACAGAGCCTCTTAAAGCTGTAGGACAAAAAACAGCACGTCCAGAGCACCTGAAGGCCAGAAGGTGGCAGCAGCAAACGGGTGTCAGGTACAATCTTCAGCTTCCATAGTATCTACAGATCATACACTCCTCCCTTTGCTCAGTGTTTTCACCTTCAGCACATAAAGGTGAACTTCAACCACACCAACAGACTGGAATATGTTCACCCACACAGACCTGGACCAGTACGCCTCATCTGTACTGGATTACATCTCCAAAACCACAGACAGTGTCACCACCTGACAGTGGGCAGGGATAGCTCAGTAGGTAGAGTGGTGGCACCATGATCGGAAGGTCGGTGGTTCGACTCCACTGAACGGCTACCCTGAGGTACCCCTGAGCAAGGTACCGTCCCTACACACTGCTCCCCGGGCGCTGCATTGGTGGCTGCCCACTGCTTCACTGGGTGAATGGGTTAAATGCATGTTAGGTATTTTAGTACCATGGGAGCATTTACTGGATATTGTTTTATAGTGACATTATGCAGGAAAACTCTGTCATTCAATAAGGCCCCTTTGTTTTAGTTATTTTTCTCTTTGACCCAAGAATTGATGTGTGAGAATCACAGGCTGGTACAAGGTTGAAATACCACAGAGATCACTCCCTCAGCTACATTAGTTTCTTAATCTTTTAGACGCCTGTTGAAGGCCAAATGGTTTGTTTCAGATTTCACTAATGAAAGAACTCTTCGTTTTGTGCCTTGAAAATATGTCGCTGAGATAATCACAATTGTAGCTGAACTAATAAACTACACAAAGGATGCTTCTTCACCCAAGGGCAGGAAGACGCTGCCTTATCTTGGTCTGTACTGGTTTAAACTGATAAATCTGCTGTCTCATGAATTTTACCCTCTATATAAACTGTTGTACTTGTGAATAAAGTTGAGTCAATTTGGGAAGACAATCTAAAGCAGTCTCTGTTTTCTTGTTCTCCCAAGCTGCTCCCGAGCTCGTACTAACACGCTGAATGGCATGCTTGAACATTACTTGAGAATATATTTGACTGTGTTACAGACTAAGGGACATTCTCTGCTGATAGGTGAAGGTACATTCTCTGCTGATAGACGTCCACGCCTCGGAGGAAGCCGATCCACGGAGTAGGCCCTGGAAACAGTTTCCTTCAATTTTGGTGTCAGAAGTGGGATCCTGACGAAGGTAGGCACGTGTCTTTTATTTTATGAGACTGTGTTATGCCTTTCTCAGTGATCCACATAGAAACGGGATACGCTGACGAGGCCTTCTTCAGTGGCCCACATAGTAACAAGTGGGATACACTGAGGAGCCTTCTTTAGTGGCCCACATAGAAACACAGGAAGTTGCCTGTTGTTTTGTAAAATAAAAGCAGAAAGGACACAGGAAGTTGCCTGCTGTCATAAACTAAGAAGTTGCTCACCAGCAGAAAGGACACAGGAAGTTGCCTGGGGTCATAAAACGAGAAGTTGCTCGTTAAAAAGTGAGAAGTTGCTCACTAAAAACATAAAATTGCTAGCAAAAAATCAAGTAACCTCAGGTGTGCCACAGCAAAAATAAAAACTAACTTAAATCCTTCAAGCGTCTAAACCCCTCTGGAAATCACTGACCATGGGTCAGAATAATTCAAAGACCTTAGACGGGTCCGATAAAAAATCAAAATTAACTGTAAAACCGAAAAAAATAAAATATAAAATCACAAATAGCGGCTCAGTACGACTCCCACTTCCGGTTACGTTTAATCCACGCTCGCGAATCAATGAAGACTTCCATGATTACGTATCCAGAACATGCGGAAGTGCTTACGTGACTGATTTCGTCTCGAACTTAAGAACTATAACTTTAATGCATCCTAATGTATTTCCGGAGCCCTATCCCGAACGATTATCGCCAGAAAACAGGTCAGTAGAAATGTTAAATACTATTTGTGATAAGAAAAGTAGGCTGATTAAAAAGTCCTGTAAAAAATATATGATAGAATGTCGTGATGTGACCAATCGCATGCTACCGCTATGGAAAAAAGGACCCGAGCCAGACGTAAATGCTTTAAATCAAGCCAGTGTAGGCTCTAGTAAATCCACTGCAGAAAAAACTAGCCTTATATGCCCATCCGTTCAACCTACGGCTCCGCCGCCTTATGATGAAAAAACAGAATTAATAGCTGCTGCGGCGGCTGCACGTCATCAGCGCGTATATCCTGATTTAACAGCAGAATCCCAAAAGAGTGAGGAAGGCACTGAAATGACACCTAAATCAGAAGAAGATGACTGGTTTAACCTAGATCAAAGACAGGAACGAGAATACACTGAACGAGAAAGAGAGTTACAGGAACATAAAAAGCAAACAAAACAGTTAATGGCAGAGTGTGAGGAAATCATGAAAGATCCTTTAACTGAACGTACGGAAGCCGAACTGCAGGAAGCCGTTTCTGTCATAGATAATCATGTTCAGCGCCACACTAGAGTAGCGAATGGTTTGACTGTGCCAAAAACAATAACTAACACCAGAAATTTAATAAGGAACTACTTAAAGCAGAAAAAAGAGGAAAAAACTCAAGAGGGCCCCCACAAAAACACCCGTTATAAAGAAAAGCAGGGATCACAATTTAATGACGTCAGCACCTCCCTCCCGTTCATGATAATAGGGGACATGTGTTGCATTCAACCCCCTAAAATTTCAGAGTTAGCAGCAACCATTAAAGAACTTCCCGATCCTCTACAAAATCCTACAGCCTTTGTTTCTGCATTACAGAGAAGTACCAGATACCACCACTTGGGTGGGCCTGACTATAGATATATATTATGTCAACGAATCCCAGGTGTGACTGAATCTCAGCTTATTGAAGAAGTAGAGGAACTAGACCCTAAAAATGACCAAGCAGCCAACACCACCTCGTTTTTGTGGATAAATGATGACAAAATCACAGCCTTTTTTCAAAATCTAAAGAGATTTCTGCTCACAATGTCTAGAGATAAAATTGATTTAAATGCAGTAACCATGTGTAAGCAAAAGCCAGATGAATCCATTCTAGTGTTTATGAAACGTTTCACACACTGCTGGACTAATGAGGCATGCATGCCTGAAGGAGGAAATGATCAGATTTTCATAACAACATTCTTAAACAATATTCATCCAGAATGTTCACAACTATTGAAGCTGACTGCCACTGATAATCTCTATGACATGAAAATAAAGAACTTTATCACACTTGTCAAAACAAAAGCTGGTGCAGATCTTTTCCCCAACAGCACGAAGGCTAAAAGTGTTAAGATGATGTTGAATTTTGATGTTGAAGGCTCAGAGGAAAGTGAAAAAATGATGTATGCAGGGGCCCCGTCCCCTCAACAAGCGCAGCAGGGAGATTTCAGAAGGAGAGATAGGAGTGGAGACGTATGTTTTTATTGTGGAAAAATAGGACACTGGAGGAGGGAATGCAAATCAGCAGCACATAGGTCTCAACCACAAAACACAGGACCAGCTCCTGCCACTAGGCGTCAGCAGAGCTCTTACAGACAAGGTAACTGGCAACGCAGACAGGAATCACATCAAAATAATGGCCCCTTTGCACTTAGGCAGCAACCTTATAATCCACATTTTAATCCCCACCCATATGATAACGAAAGACTGGACCAACCATAGGGAGGCCCAGGTGATGATGAGGGACAGTGTGAAGCACTACACACGATGCTGCATTTGCAATTGTCCCGTAACACAGAAAGCTTGCCCATGTTAGATATAGAGATAGGTGACAAGACTTATTCCTTTTTAGTTGACAGTGGAGCCACTAAAAGTTCACTGTCTGGAAAATTCTATAGTGGGCCTGTTTCCTCTGTGTGCATCAACACCATGGGAATAAACGGAACTCTAGTGCAATGCCCCAAAACTCATTCTCTAAAAACACGCTGGGGCCCAAAACCAGATGAAATTACATATCATCCATTCATAATTATTCCAAACTCGCCTGTGAATCTATTAGGCAGAGATTTAATGGCAAAAATGAACTTGTGTATTTCATTTAACACAAAGGGTGAAATGTTTGCAGATACTGATAACAGCTATGTTTTCTCTGCCCTATGCACCGACACCATGGAGAAGGAACATCCTCTGTGTCAGCTGGACGCCTCAGCGGAGAATGAACTCAATATCCATCTGACTGGTATCCCACGTCACACTCTGTGTCAAAAACATGTGCAAACACCGTTACCAGGTAGCCCCATGCCTGGAAGCCACATATTTGTTTCTCTCACACTGTTCAACAACATGATAACTGCTCACACCAGTGAAGGCCAAACAGTGGTTTTGTCACATAACTCAGACATAGGCTATGACATCACTGCACCATGTCAACACATAGATCTAACCTACCCCATACACTGTACTATCTCTGCTGTCACATTGCCAGCTGAATATCAAAACATGACATTATGGTCAAGAGGTGAGAATGATGTAGGATTTATTGACTGTACACCTTATCATGCTCAGCTGAAAAACAACAAGCCGGTATATGTCAAGCAATATCCCATTTCCACTGAAAAAGCCGCAGCCTTAGACATCATCATAGGAGATTTATTGACAGCTGGAGTAATAAAGCCCACAGTATCTCCATATAACACTCCTGTCAATCCTGTGCCAAAGCCTAACAAACCTGGCGTATGGCGTTTCACACAAGACTTAAGGCAAGTTAATGCAGTCATTATGCCTCTGCCACCTATTGTCCCAGATGTTCCCAGCATACTGACAGGTATTCCAGCAACAGCTACACATTTTACTATGGTGGATTTGTGCTCCGCCTTTTTCTCAGTACCTGTGCATGAAGACACACAGCCGTTATTTGCTTTTACACATAGAGATAAGCAGTACACATGGACTCGCTTACCCCAGGCATGGTAGACAGCCCTGCGGCTTTCTCAATGGTAGTACGTGCTACCCTGGACGGCTTCACTCCTCCAGAGGGCTGTACTCTGATCCAGTATGTAGATGATCTCCTCCTCTGTGCTGAAAGTGAAAAACTATGTCAAACTGCCACACACATGCTACTCCAGCACCTCCAACAGACTGGCCACAAAGCATCAGCAAAGAAAATGCAGTACTGTCAGACTTCTGTTCAATATTTGGGATTTACACTGTCTCACGGACAACGTTCTATGACTACAGACAGGGTCAAAGCTGTGACCTCTGTCCCTAAGCCCACTACACAGAAAGAAATGCTGTCCTTCCTAGGCATGGTGAACTATTGCAGACAGTGGATACCAGACTGTTCTTTTCATGACCACATTCTGCGTGAATGCTGCAAAAAAGACAAGCCTCCTCGAATACTGTGGTCCACAGAAATGACTGCCTCTTTCAATGCATTACAGGGAGCGCTGACCTCCGCCCCTTGTTTGGGTCTGCCTGACTACCACTTACCGTTCCACCTGTACGTCACAGAGAACGGCACAACCTGTGCAGGTGTATTGGCCCAAGAGCATGGCTGTGGCTACCGTCCAGTAGCCTTCTACTCAAAGGTGCTGCCAGCAGTAGTTCAGGGGATGCCGGCCTGCCTGAGAGCAGTAGCAGCTTGCTCTATCATGATAAGGGACTGCGAGAAGCTCACACTCTCACATGACACTATTCTACACACCAATCACCAGGTCACGACCATTCTAGCAAACATAACTACACAACACATGACCGCACAACGTCGCTCAGGTTATGAAGCTACACTGACTTCAACAGCAAATCTCACTATAAAAGCAAGCAGCACACCCAATTCGCCAGCACACTTACTCATTCGTATGCTGTGTTCCTCTGACCGACAGGATGGTTCAGACGACCCTGACGATCATGATTGTATGACACGTATACAGGAATCCACAGCACCACGCCCAGACTTAGAGCAGACACCAATCCCAGACTCAGTCATTGTTTATGTGGACGGGTCCTGTTCAAAACCAAATGACAACTTATTTCTTTGTGGCTATTCGGTGGTGACATTGCCTGACATCATACTAGAGGCTCACTCATTACCATTTCACTCAGCACAAAAAGCAGAGCTCATGGCTTTAATACGCGCCTGTGAGTTACATGTGGATAAGCGGGTAACAATTTACACTGATAGCCGTTATGCATTCGGTGTGGTGCATGACTTTGGCACATTGTGGAGACAAAGAGGATTTAGATCTGCTGATGGAAAATCGATCGCTAATTCTGATCTTGTTCAAAGACTTTTGCAGGCTATACAGCTGCCATCGGCAATTGCAGTTGTTAAAACGAAGGGGCACAGCACGGCTAACACAGACGAAGCAGTGGGAAATGCTCTTGCAGACGTAACCGCGAAAGCAGCTGCTGCCTCACAGCAACCACCCAGAAGGGAAGTATTATCTTTGCCTTTACAGCTGCCACTTGTCACGCTCCCAGACTATTTAGAAACAAATGTTGACCTAAAATTCATACAAGAGCAAGCCTCTGCCTTAGATTACACTTACTGGGAAAGTAATGATTGTACCTTAGATAACAGAGACGGCTTATACAAAAACCTTGAGGGTTTGATTGCCCTCCCATCTTCACTACTGCCAATCCTTGTCCGCCATTTTCACGGTGTGAGTCATGTCGGACAAAGAGGGGTAATAGGAGCAATAAAATCAAGATTTGTAATCGAGAAAACATCACACGCAGTAAAACGCATATTAGCAACCTGTCTAACATGTGCACGAACTAATGTAGGAAAACCAAAAGCAAAACATCAGCATTTACCACAACCAGATTTCCCATTTCATACATTACAAATTGATTTTACACACATGCCAGCACAAGGAAGCATCAAGTACTTACTGGTAATAGTGGACCAATTTAGTAAATGGGTAGAAGCTTATCCAACATCAAAAGAAACTGCAGAAGTAGTCTGTCAAAAGTTGTGCAATGAAATAATACCCAGATTCGGAATACCTCACCAAATTAACAGTGATAGAGGACCTTCATTCACATCAGAAGTAATTCAAAAGTGTGCTAAAACTCTAGCAATAGACTGGAAATATCATGTGCCATACCATCCTCAGAGTTCAGGAGTTGTAGAAAGAATGAATAGGACCATAAAAAATCGCCTGACTAAAGCAATGATAGAAACAGGAATGACCTGGATCAAACTACTTCCTCAAATCCTCTGCGAGATTAGAATGACTCCATCCGCAGCAACCAAATTATCTCCATTTGAAATAATCATGGGAAGACCGTTTCCAACACCATGGTCAGCCTCCAGAGGGGCACCGCTATTGGAAGGGGACATAGACACTGCATTGTCTGACTATGTTCATAACCTGGTAGAAACACTGAATAATAACTATCAGAAAGTTTGTCTCTCTCAGCCTCTCCCTTCCATAGATCCAACCCATCCGTGGAAACCAGGAGATGCGGTATTGGTAAAGTCGCTAAAACCAAGGGCACTCGGGGAGGCCGCGTGTTCCAGCCCCCAGACTGTACTTGCAGTGACGAGAACCAGCATCCTAACAGACGGACAACCTCAGTGGATTCATGCCAGCAGGGTTAAGACCAGCCCCACCAAACCACCTAAGGCGTCGGATCAAGTAGATGACGTCTCCGGCGAGCCAGCGCCCGGATTCAATACACCTATAGATGACGACTCAGGCGAGCCAGCGCCCGGATCCAATACACCTACACACACACAATCACTGATTAACACACAACGCCTGAAAGAGCCAAGACTCAGAAAGCCCTTTGATCCCCCGCCTGAACAACAACAAGGTACTCGAACATCCAGCAGGAACAGAAAGCCTAGAGTACCACACAATGTCTAACCTGATAAAGATAGACTCGTTTCATCCTGATAATGGAGAAAATGAAATGCCCATTGTCATCACACGACGCTTATACGGTGTCTCTCGAACCTGGGACCAGGCCAGGAGACGACTAAAGAACTGTCTTTTTTATATATTTAGGTTATTAATCATATCTACTGCATTAACCTTAGGATTTTTATTTACTATTTCGTATTGTAAAGTGCAACCCTGTTCACATTTCTGCAAGCCACATTTTCAATGATAACCCATATAGCTACTAGTACAGCTACTTCAATGTATTTGCAATTAGCACAAATTGATCCTGAGGATGTGCCAGATGTTACCAATGATGTTCCTGATGTGTATATTGAACATTAGGTTGTGAACTATTACATTTTATGATTTGCTCTTTATATTATGTTATTACATTTGTGATTTTTCCTTTCTATTTGAGTTATTATTTTTAAAAAATAATAAAAGAGGGGAACTGTTAGGTATTTTAGTACCATGGGAGCATTTACTGGATATTGTTTTATAGTGACATTATGCAGGAAAACTCTGTCATTCAATAAGGCCCCTTTGTTTTAGTTATTTTTCTCTTTGACCCAAGAATTGATGTGTGAGAATCACAGGCTGGTACAAGGTTGAAATACCACAGAGATCACTCCCTCAGCTACATTAGTTTCTTAATCTTTTAGACGCCTGTTGAAGGCCAAATGGTTTGTTTCAGATTTCACTAATGAAAGAACTCTTCGTTTTGTGCCTTGAAAATATGTCGCTGAGATAATCACAATTGTAGCTGAACTGATACACTACACAAAGGATGCTTCTTCACCCATGGGCAGGAAGACGCTGCCTTATCTTGGTCTGTACTGGTTTAAACTGATAAATCTGCTGTCTCATGAATTTTACCCTCTATATAAACTGTTGTACTTGTGAATAAAGTTGAGTCACTTTGGGAAGACAATCTAAAGCAGTCTCTGTTTTCTTGTTCTCCCAAGCTGCTCCCGAGCTGCTCGTACTAACACGCTGAATGGCATGCTTGAACATTACTTGAGAATATATTTGACTGTGTTACAGACTAAGGGACATTCTCTGCTGATAGGTGAAGGTACATTCTCTGCTGATAGACGTCCACGCCTCGGAGGAAGCCGATCCACGGAGTAGGCCCTGGAAACAGTTTCCTTCAATGCAGAGGAACTATATCCCTACGGGGACTAACATGCACACTTTACTTTACACCCAGAAACGGATCACCATGTACCCCAACCAGAAGCCTTGGATGAACCGGGATCTTCGTCTCTTCCTGAAGGCCCGCAACACCGCCTTTAGGTCTAGGAGATGCACACGCCTACAGCACAGCCAGGGCTAATCTAAAGAAGGGCATCAAAAAAGCCAAACACCATTACAAAAAGAAGGTAGAAGAACACTTCTCCAACTCCAACCCCCGACGCATGTGGCAAGGACTCCAGACCATCACAGACTACAGGACCACCAAACCCTCCCCCGCATCCTCTGATGCAGGGGCGGAGCGTGGGGGTGGCTTACGGGGCTTAAGCCCGGGTTGTTTTGTCAGAAGCCCGGGGTATTTTGGAGTGTAATTTTTTCATAGTTAGATGCCTGGCTGACAACTGTATAAAACAAAAAGTACACACAATATTCGAAGCACATAGTGCACACTGTGGGAATTTACGACTGTGCGTGAATCCCCCCTGATATTGGTATGATCCGAGCTCAGGCACTAAGCGACTGAGCGAGGGGGCGGGGCAGCTGCTGCCCGTGAGTGCGCTGTTGGAGAGACGGAGCCAGCCATACTAAGGAGAGCTTAAGTTCGACCAGGTACCAAAGCAAATCATTCGTACCGTACAAATAATGTAAATGTGACGGTGCATCACGAAAGATTGATATGAAACTGATCACTTGACCAATATTATTTTACTTGCTCTTCAAGTGAATCAACAAATGGCGAAATGAAAAGCCGAACAAATGCTATTTTTTAGAGAATCTTAGCTTACGTGTGTTTATTTCATATTTTCAGTTCTTACCCTCCCCGACTAAATCGGTTTCAGTTATGTACTGAAATATAAGAATGGACATTAGAGGGTTCTTTCAAAGAAAAAACTCAGGTAAATGTTATTTTATATATTATGCTTTGTATGTTGTTCAGTATATTTCTATGCAAAACAAGAGGGATTTCAGTACACAGCAGGATATTCACATTTGTAACCAGATATTTACACTTTAGGGAGAAAACATAAAACATTTTTACTGTACAACATCAATTTAGAGTAAACTTTTGTTTTAGATAAATATTGAAATATATTTTGAATTAGTTAAATGTCAGAATAAAGAGAGACAGAGCTGTCTATTTTTTATCACTTTCATTAAATTTAGGAGTACATGTACACTAAGTTTATTGTTAATTAATAAGAAACTCCAGAGGATTCCATTCTGAGCTGAAGAAGCTTCTGATAGGTTCGTAGAGTCCATGTGAGTAAACTGGTGGCACAGCTGTGGATGCATATAAGGCAAAACACAGAGGCTGTTTCTGTGACATGGGAACATCAAGAGATGTCAACCAAAACACCAGGAAAAGAATCGTGGAGCTCCATAAGTGTGGCTCAGTTTGAATACAATTTGGTGCCATTTGCAATTAAGAAATACAGATAGTTTCTCTCTTTACTCTTAAAGTTAACAAATATGTTTTTATATTTATCAATCTAAAAAAATAAACATTTAGTCTGATTTGATGTTACAATTAAAAAGTGTTTGTGTTTTGATCTGAAGAGTTTGTAAATATCTGGTTTCAACTGTATATTTGATGATTGTCAGCACAAAGAGGGAGAGAGAGGAGCAGAGATTGAGATGGAGAATGAGGACAGAACAGAGATGAACAAGAGCAGGTGAGACACATGTTAGTCAAATGGTTGCTTACTAAAAGTATCACTGTATCATAGGTACTCATGTATCTCGTACCTAGTGTTTCTTTTTAGGTTTGCTATTTTTCAAATTCTATATTTATTAAGTTATGCAGGCTTGTTTGCACAACAAGGCTAAATAATTATATAAACTTTTCTCAATTTAAATATTGTACTTTGGTAGAATTAAATAAATAAGTGTAGTGCAGGTCTATGATGATTTTTAGTGCTACTATCATCTAGTTCTGATTGTGGTTATGTCTTGGTTAAGTCCTCAGTAGTCCTGATTTTGAACTGTTGTAGTCCTGTTTTAATTCTGGATCAGTTCTGGGTCTGGTTGAATTGGGGTTTAGTCCCTGTGTCTTGATACAGCCCCGAGTTTGTTCCGCCTTGCTGCTTAATTAAAAAACTAGTTTAAGGTGTCCTGCATGTGTGATATATATATTTCCCTATATGAAGTCATTCTTTTTTGAACAAAACTCAAAACAGAGCCTATTAATCTTTCAGTCATTTCTACACCCCCCCCCCCCCCCCCCCCCTCAAAAAAAAAAAAATCCCACATGCATACTACCCTTTAGGGCTAAGCCCCGGGTGTTTCAAATGTCTGGCTCCTCCTCTGCTCTGATGTCTCCTTCCTCAATGAGCTCAACAACTTTTATGCTCGTTTTGAGCGAGGGAACCCCACAACCAAAGCAGACCACCAACCTCTGACTCTCTCCCCCACCGATGTAGGAGCGGTGCTGAGCAGGATCAATGTCCACAAGGCTGCAGGTCCTGATGGCATCCCCGGGCGTGTTCTCAGAGCGTGTTCTGGGGAGCTTGCAGGAGTGCTCACAGACATATTCAGTCTGTCCTTGGCCCACGCTGTGGTACCGGCCTGCTTCAAATCCACCTCCATCGTCCCGATACCCAAAAACTCCAACCCATCTTGCCTCAATGACTACCGCCCAGTAGCACTCACCCCCATCATCACTAAGTGCTTAGAGCAGCTGGTCCTAGCACACTTCAAATCCTGTCTCCCCCCCACCCTGGACCCCCACCAATTCGCATACTGCCAGAACAGGAGCACAGAGGATGCAGTCTCCATCGCACTGCACTCTGTCCTCTCACACCTGGACAACAACAACACTGAAGGAAACGGTTTCCAGGGCCTACTCCGTGGATCGGCTTCCTCCGAGGCGTGGACGTCTATCAGCAGAGAATGTCCCTTAGTCTGTAACACAGTCAAATATATTCTCAAGTAATATTCAAGCATGCCATTCAGCGTGTTAGTACGAGCTCGGGAGCAGCTTGGGAGAACAAGAAAACAGAGACTGCTTTAGATTGTCTTCCCAAAGTGACTCAACTTTATTCACAAGTATAACAGTTTATATAGAGGGTAAAATTCATGAGACAGCAGATTATCAGTTTAAACCAGTACAGACCAAGATAAGGCAGCGTCTTCCTGCCCATGGGTGAAGAAGCATCCTTTGTGTAGTGTATCAGTTCAGCTACAATTGTGATTATCTCAGCGACATATTTTCAAGGCACAAAACGAAGAGTTCTTACATTAGTGAAATCTGAAACAAACCATTTGGCCTTCAACAGGCGTCTAAAAGATTAAGAAACTAATGTAGCTGAGGGAGTGATCTCTGTGGTATTTCAACCTTGTACCAGCCTGTGATTCTCACACATCAATTCTTGGGTCAAAGAGAAAAACACTGAAACAAAGGGGCCTTATTGAATGACAGAGTTTTCCTGCATAATGTCACTATAAAACAATATCCAGTAAATGCTACCATGGTACTAAAATACCTAACAGTTCCCCTCTTTTATTATTTTTTAAAATAATAACTCAAATAGAAAGGAAAAATCACAAATGTAATAACATAATATAAAAAGCAAATAATAAAATGTAATAGTTCACAACCTAATGTTCAATATACACATCAGGAACATCATTGGTAACATCTGGCACATCCTCAGGATCAATTTGTGCTAATTGCAAATACATTGAAGTAGCTGTACTGGTAGCTATATGGGTTATCATTGAGAATGTGGCTTGCAGAAATGTGAACAGGGTTGCACTTTACAATACGAAATAGTAAATAAAAATCCTAAGGTTAATGCAGTAGATATGATTAATAACCTAAATATATAAAAAAGACAGTTCTTTAGTCGTCTCCTGGCCTGGTCCCAGGTTCGAGAGACACCGTATAAGCGTCGTGTGATGACAATGGGCATTTCATTTTCTCCATTATCAGGATGAAACGAGTCTATCTTTATCAGGTTAGACATTGTGTGGTACTTTCGGCTTTCTGTTCCTGCTGGATGTTCGAGTACCTTGTTGTTGTTCTTTCAGGCGTTGTGTGTTAATCAGTGATTGTGTGTGTGTAGGTGGATTGGATCCGGGCGCTGGCTCGCCTGAGTCGTCATCTATAGGTGTATTGAATCCGGGCGCTGGCTCGCCGGAGACGTCATCTACTTGATCCGACGCCTTAGGTGGTTTGGTGGGGCTGGTCTTAACCCTGCTGGCATGAATCCACTGAGGTTGTCCGTCTGTTAGGATGCTGGTTCTCGTCACTGCAAGTACAGTCTGGGGGCTGGAACACGCGGCCTCCCCGAGTGCCCTTGGTTTTAGCAACTTTACCAATACCGCATCTCCTGGTTTCCACGGATGGGTTGGATCTATGGAAGGGAGAGGCTGAGAGAGACAAACTTTCTGATAGTTATTATTCAGTGTTTCTACCAGGTTATGAACATAGTCAGACAATGCAGTGTCTATGTCCCCTTCCAATAGCGGTGCCCCTCTGGAGGCTGACCATGGTGTTGGAAACGGTCTTCCCATGATTATTTCAAATGGAGATAATTTGGTTGCTGCGGATGGAGTCATTCTAATCTCGCAGAGGATTTGAGGAAGTAGTTTGATCCAGGTCATTCCTGTTTCTATCATTGCTTTAGTCAGGCGATTTTTTATGGTCCTATTCATTCTTTCTACAACTCCTGAACTCTGAGGATGGTATGGCACATGATATTTCCAGTCTATTGCTAGAGTTTTAGCACACTTTTGAATTACTTCTGATGTAAATGAAGGTCCTCTATCACTGTTAATTTGGTGAGGTATTCCAAATCTGGGTATTATTTCATTGCACAACTTTTGACAGACTACTTCTGCAGTTTCTTTTGATGTTGGGTAAGCTTCTACCCATTTACTAAATTGGTCCACTATTACCAGTAAGTACTTGATGCTTCCTTGTGCTGGCATGTGTGTAAAATCAATTTGTAATGTATGAAATGGGAAATCTGGTTGTGGTAAATGCTGATGTTTTGCTTTTGGTTTTCCTACATTAGTTCGTGCACATGTTAGACAGGTTGCTAATATGCGTTTTACTGCGTGTGATGTTTTCTCGATTACAAATCTTGATTTTATTGCTCCTATTACCCCTCTTTGTCCGACATGACTCACACCGTGAAAATGGCGGACAAGGATTGGCAGTAGTGAAGATGGGAGGGCAATCAAACCCTCAAGGTTTTTGTATAAGCCGTCTCTGTTATCTAAGGTACAATCATTACTTTCCCAGTAAGTGTAATCTAAGGCAGAGGCTTGCTCTTGTATGAATTTTAGGTCAACATTTGTTTCTAAATAGTCTGGGAGCGTGACAAGTGGCAGCTGTAAAGGCAAAGATAATACTTCCCTTCTGGGTGGTTGCTGTGAGGCAGCAGCTGCTTTCGCGGTTACGTCTGCAAGAGCATTTCCCACTGCTTCGTCTGTGTTAGCCGTGCTGTGCCCCTTCGTTTTAACAACTGCAATTGCCGATGGCAGCTGTATAGCCTGCAAAAGTCTTTGAACAAGATCAGAATTAGCGATCGATTTTCCATCAGCAGATCTAAATCCTCTTTGTCTCCACAATGTGCCAAAGTCATGCACCACACCGAATGCATAACGGCTATCAGTGTAAATTGTTACCCGCTTATCCACATGTAACTCACAGGCGCGTATTAAAGCCATGAGCTCTGCTTTTTGTGCTGAGTGAAATGGTAATGAGTGAGCCTCTAGTATGATGTCAGGCAATGTCACCACCGAATAGCCACAAAGAAATAAGTTGTCATTTGGTTTTGAACAGGACCCGTCCACATAAACAATGACTGAGTCTGGGATTGGTGTCTGCTCTAAGTCTGGGCGTGGTGCTGTGGATTCCTGTATACGTGTCATACAATCATGATCGTCAGGGTCGTCTGAACCATCCTGTCGGTCAGAGGAACACAGCATACGAATGAGTAAGTGTGCTGGCGAATTGGGTGTGCTGCTTGCTTTTATAGTGAGATTTGCTGTTGAAGTCAGTGTAGCTTCATAACCTGAGCGACGTTGTGCGGTCATGTGTTGTGTAGTTATGTTTGCTAGAATGGTCGTGACCTGGTGATTGGTGTGTAGAATAGTGTCATGTGAGAGTGTGAGCTTCTCGCAGTCCCTTATCATGATAGAGCAAGCTGCTACTGCTCTCAGGCAGGCCGGCATCCCCTGAACTACTGCTGGCAGCACCTTTGAGTAGAAGGCTACTGGACGGTAGCCACAGCCATGCTCTTGGGCCAATACACCTGCACAGGTTGTGCCGTTCTCTGTGACGTACAGGTGGAACGGTAAGTGGTAGTCAGGCAGACCCAAACAAGGGGCGGAGGTCAGCGCTCCCTGTAATGCATTGAAAGAGGCAGTCATTTCTGTGGACCACAGTATTCGAGGAGGCTTGTCTTTTTTGCAGCATTCACGCAGAATGTGGTCATGAAAAGAACAGTCTGGTATCCACTGTCTGCAATAGTTCACCATGCCTAGGAAGGACAGCATTTCCTTCTGTGTAGTGGGCTTAGGGACAGAGGTCACAGCTTTGACCCTGTCTGTAGTCATGGAACGTTGTCCGTGAGACAGTGTAAATCCCAAATATTGAACAGAAGTCTGACAGTACTGCATTTTCTTTGCTGATGCTTTGTGGCCAGTCTGTTGGAGGTGCTGGAGTAGCATGTGTGTGGCAGTTTGACATAGTTTTTCACTTTCAGCACAGAGGAGGAGATCATCTACATACTGGATCAGAGTACAGCCCTCTGGAGGAGTGAAGCCGTCCAGGGTAGCACGTACCACCATTGAGAAAGCCGCAGGGCTGTCTACCATGCCTTGGGGTAAGCGAGTCCATGTGTACTGCTTATCTCTATGTGTAAAAGCAAATATCGGCTGTGTGTCTTCATGCACAGGTACTGAGAAAAAGGCGGAGCACAAATCCACCACAGTAAAATGTGTGGCTGTTGCTGGAATAGATGTCAGTATGCTGGGAACATCTGGGACAATAGGTGGCAGAGGCATAATGACTGCATTAACTTGCCTTAAGTCTTGTGTGAAACGCCATACGCCAGGTTTGTTAGGCTTTGGCACAGGATTGACAGGAGTGTTATATGGAGATACTGTGGGCTTTATTACTCCAGCTGTCAATAAATCTCCTATGATGATGTCTAAGGCTGCGGCTTTTTCAGCGGAAATGGGACATTGCTTGACATATACCGGCTTGTTGTTTTTCAGCTGAGCATGATAAGGTGTACAGTCAATAAATCCTACATCATTCTCACCTCTTGACCATAATGTCATGTTTTGATATTCAGCTGGCAATGTGACAGCAGAGATAGTACAGTGTATGGGGTAGGTTAGATCTATGTGTCGACATGGTGCAGTAATGTCATAGCCTATGTCTGAGTTATGTGACAAAACCACTGTTCGGCCTTCTCTGGTGTGAGCAGTTATCATGTTGTTGAACAGTGTGAGAGAAACAAATATGTGGCTTCCAGGCATGGGGCTACCTGGTAACGGTGTTTGCACATGTTTTTGACACAGAGTGTGACGTGGGATACCAGTCAGATGGATATTGAGTTCATTCTCCGCTGAGGTGTCCAGCTGACACAGAGGCTGTTCCTTCTCCATGGTGTCGGTGCATAGGGCAGAGAAAACATAGCTGTTATCAGTATCTGCAAACATTTCACCCTTTGTGTTAAATGAAATACACAAGTTCATTTTTGCCATTAAATCTCTGCCTAATAGATTCACAGGCGAGTTTGGAATAATTATGAATGGATGATATGTAATTTCGTCCGGTTTTGGGCCCCAGCGTGTTTTTAGAGAATGAGTTTTGGGGCATTGCACTAGAGTTCCGTTTATTCCCATGGTGTTGATGCACACAGAGGAAACAGGCCCACTATAGAATTTTCCAGACAGTGAACTTTTAGTGGCTCCACTGTCAACTAAAAAGGAATAAGTCTTTTCACCTATCTCTATATCTAACATGGGCAAGCTTTCTGTGTTACGGGACAATTGCAAATGCAGCATCGTGTGTAGTGCTTCACACTGTCCCTCATCATCACCTGGGCCTCCCTATGGTTGGTCCAGTCTTTCGTTATCATATGGATGGGGATTAAAATGTGGATTATAAGGTTGCTCCCTAAGTGCAAAGGGGCCATTATTTTGATGTGATTCCTGTCTGCGTTGCCAGTTACCTTGTCTGTAAGAGCTCTGCTGACGCCTAGTGGCAGGAGCTGGTCCTGTGTTTTGTGGTTGAGACCTATGTGCTGCTGATTTGCATTCCCTCCTCCAGTGTCCTATTTTTCCACAATAAAAACATACGTCTCCACTCCTATCTCTCCTTCTGAAATCTCCCTGCTGCGCTTGTTGAGGGGGCGGGGCCCCTGCATACATCATTTTTTCACTTTCCTCTGAGCCTTCAACATCAAAATTCAACATCATCTTAACACTTTTAGCCTTCGTGCTGTTGGGGAAAAGATCTGCACCAGCTTTTGTTTTGACAAGTGTGATAAAGTTCTTTATTTTCATGTCATAGAGATTATCAGTGGCAGTCAGCTTCAATAGTTGTGAACATTCTGGATGAATATTGTTTAAGAATGTTGTTATGAAAATCTGATCATTTCCTCCTTCAGGCATGCATGCCTCATTAGTCCAGCAGTGCGTGAAACGTTTCATAAACACTAGAATAGATTCATCTGGCTTTTGCTTACACATGGTTACTGCATTTAAATCAATTTTATCTCTAGACATTGTGAGCAGAAATTTCTTTAGATTTTGAAAAAAGGCTGTGATTTTGTCATCGTTTATCCACAAAAACGAGGTGGTGTTGGCTGCTTGGTCATTTTTAGGGTCTAGTTCCTCTACTTCTTCAATAAGCTGAGATTCAGTCACACCTGGAATTCGTTGACATAATATATATCTATAGTCAGGCCCACCCAAGTGGTGGTATCTGGTACTTCTCTGTAATGCAGAAACAAAGGCTGTAGGATTTTGTAGAGGATCGGGAAGTTCTTTAATGGTTGCTGCTAACTCTGAAATTTTAGGGGGTTGAATGCAACACATGTCCCCTATTATCATGAACGGAAGGGAGGTGCTGACGTCATTAAATTGTGATCCCTGCTTTTCTTTATAACGGGTGTTTTTGTGGGGGCCCTCTTGAGTTTTTTCCTCTTTTTTCTGCTTTAAGTAGTTCCTTATTAAATTTCTGGTGTTAGTTATTGCTTTTGGCACAGTTAAACCATTCGCTACTCTAGTGTGGCGCTGAACATGATTATCTATGACGGAAACGGCTTGCTGCAGTTCAGCTTCCGTACGTTCAGTTAAAGGATCTTTCATGATTTCCTCACACTCTGCCATTAACTGTTTTGTTTGCTTTTTATGTTCCTGTAACTCTCTTTCTCGTTCAGTGTATTCTCGTTCCTGTCTTTGATCTAGGTTAAACCAGTCATCTTCTTCTGATTTAGGTGTCATTTCAGTGCCTTCCTCACTCTTTTGGGATTCTGCTGTTATATCAGGATATACGCGCTGATGACGTGCAGCCGCCGCAGCAGCTATTAATTCTGTCTTTTCATCATAAGGCGGCGGAGCCGTAGGTTGAACGGATGGGCATATAAGGCTAGTTTTTTCTGCAGTGGATTTACTAGAGCCTACACTGGCTTGATTTAAAGCATTTACGTCTGGCTCGGGTCCTTTTTTCCATAGCGGTAGCATGCGATTGGTCACATCACGACATTCTATCATATATTTTTTACAGGACTTTTTAATCAGCCTACTTTCCTTATCACAAATAGTATTTAACATTTCTACTGACCTGTTTTCTGGCGATAATCGTTCGGGATAGGGCTCCGGAAATACATTAGGATGCATTAAAGTTATAGTTCTTAAGTTCGAGACGAAATCAGTCACGTAAGCACTTCCGCATGTTCTGGATACGTAATCATGGAAGTCTTCATTGATTCGCGAGCGTGGGTTAAACGTAACCGGAAGTGGGAGTCGTACTGAGCCGCTATTTGTGATTTTATTTTTTATTTTTTTCGGTTTTACAGTTAATTTTGAGTTTTTATCGGACCCGTCTAAGGTCTTTGAATTATTCTGACCCATGGTCAGTGATTTCCAGAGGGGTTTAGACGCTTGAAGGATTTAAGTTAGTTTTTATTTTTGCTGTGGCACACCTGAGGTTACTTGATTTTTTTGCTAACAATTTTATCTTTTTAGTGAGCAACTTCTCACTTTTTAACGAGCAACTTCTCGTTTTATGACCACAGGCAACTTCCTGTGTCCTTTCTGCTGGTGAGCAACTTCTTAGTTTATGACAGCAGGCAACTTCCTGTGTCCTTTCTGCTTTTATTTACAAAACAACAGGCAACTTCCTGTGTTTCTATGTGGGCCACTAACGAAGGCTCCTCAGCGTATCCCACTTGTTACTATGTGGGCCACTGAAGAAGGCCTCGTCAGCGTATCCCGTTTCTATGTGGATCACTGAGAAAGGCATAACACAGTCTTATAAAATAAAAGACGAGTGCCTACCTTCGTCAGGATCCCACTTCTGACACCAAAATTGAAGGAAACGGTTTCCAGGGCCTACTCCGTGGATCGGCTTCCTCCGAGGCGTGGACGTCTATCAGCAGAGAATGTACCTTCACCTATCAGCAGAGAATGTCCCTTAGTCTGTAACACAGTCAAATATATTCTCAAGTAATATTCAAGCATGCCATTCAGCGTGTTAGTACGAGCTCGGGAGCAGCTTGGGAGAACAAGAAAACAGAGACTGCTTTAGATTGTCTTCCCAAAGTGACTCAACTTTATTCACAAGTACAACAGTTTATATAGAGGGTAAAATTCATGAGACAGCAGATTATCAGTTTAAACCAGTACAGACCAAGATAAGGCAGCGTCTTCCTGCCCATGGGTGAAGAAGCATCCTTTGTGTAGTTTATTAGTTCAGCTACAATTGTGATTATCTCAGCGACATATTTTCAAGGCACAAAACGAAGAGTTCTTACATTAGTGAAATCTGAAACAAACCATTTGGCCTTCAACAGGCGTCTAAAAGATTAAGAAACTAATGTAGCTGAGGGAGTGATCTCTGTGGTATTTCAACCTTGTACCAGCCTGTGATTCTCACACATCAATTCTTGGGTCAAAGAGAAAAACACTGAAACAAAGGGGCCTTATTGAATGACAGAGTTTTCCTGCATAATGTCACTATAAAACAATATCCAGTAAATGCTACCATGGTACTAAAATACCTAACAAACACCTACGCCAGAATGCTGTTTATAGACTTCAGTTCAGCATTCAATACAATCCACCCCTCACAACTCATCAGGAAACTGACAGACCTGGGCATCAGTTCCCTCATCTGCAAATGGTTACTGGACTTCCTGACCAACCGCCCCCAACATGTCCGGCTGGATAACCGCTGCTCATCTACCATCACAATGAACACCGGTGTACCACAAGGCTGTGTGATGAGCCCTTTCCTCTACTCCCTCTTCACCCACGACTGCAGACCTGCTGATGGTTCCAACACCATCATTAAGTTTGCAGATGACATCACGGTGATTGGCCTCATCAGTGCTTTGAGCGCTCAGATGAGTAGAAACGCGCTACATAAGAACCAGTCCATTTACCATTTGGGTAATAAAATTGCAGGTAACATTTCCAAGGCAGGTAGGAAAAAAATGAGCTGCTATCAGTGTATGTTTGTTTTAAGGTGAGGTGCCACGAACCCGCATGTAGGGAGATGTAACCTCGTACCTCAGAAGTGTCGATATGGGTGTATTTCCATCTGTACAGCAGTATTTAGTACATCCTGGTACTTGGCAGGATGTGCAGGAGGCAGAGAAAGAGCATAAGCTTTCAGCACCTGTTAGAAATGTCACTTTCCCACATAAGAAATAAAAGGTGCTCCACAATAGTGCTGCAATTGAATATATTTTGCAATGAATTGAAGCCCATGTCAGTATTCATAGAAGAAATTGTATATGAATGCACAGCTTCCTTACATGTGCATTTGTTTCATTTGCAGATCACGCCAGACAGCTCACAAAGTCCATGATGAGGAAGCCAACCATAGACAAGCTGGCGGCTAACAGAGAGGCTGATGTCAATAACTTTGTCAAGTTCATCACCAAGGACTCTATTCAGAAGTCCCTGGGGATGTATCTGGAGATGCTTAAGAGAAGAAAGGCTTAGAGAGGGGAAACATGTTTGCACACTTTGTAGCACCAGCTACAGATGTGATCTGACATCAGGCAGTGAGCAGTCTACATGTTTGGGGGATAAAACCCAGCATTTACCCCTCAAGGTGTTAATAAAAACACTCGAGGTTAGGGTGTGACTTTTTGTTTTGGTTTGAAGAGCCGTACACTCGGGCAACCTGCCGAGCCTTCTCCATCACTCAGCATTACCTGCAGTATGCTTACGCGAGCAAACTGCTAATTGTTGCAAAAGAGTCTCACATATGAAGAACTAACAGCAAATCTGACCTTTAGTGCATCTAAATGTGGCAAAGCCTTTGTCATCTCTAACAAATGTTTGGTTTTTACTGTGAAATATCCAAATAAATGTCTGGATTCATACATTAAATGGATTAAAGCGTGTGGTTCTCATTCATTATCTCTGTAACTCAGACGTCTCTACATTCAAATGACAGTTGAGAATGTTAAAAATTCAGCGGACAACCAAATCAAAATGAATCTTGCATTCTTATAACAAGGAGCATTTTTCATTCTTTGTATGTTTGTGTTTTGGACAATTGAATCAATATACGACACTTCAAAAGGACCTGAGTGTCAGCGCAACACAATCGGCTAAACTTCAGGTGTGCAGTGTCTCCACACTTTTCACTGTCACGTCCTGTGTGTGACAGACATGAATGACCTCTGCTGTGGTGCTCCCTGTTTTCTTTGAGCACTACATTTACACATTTAAGAGTATTACCCTCAAATGTGTTTGGATTTGTCAATGTGTGAGTCGTCTACTAAGCCTAAAGCTACAAGTCACTAATGTGACTCCTGGAAAAGTAAATGTTCTTTCATGTAAAGAGATGAAATCAGCACGTGTATTCACTTTAATATTACATCCTCGGGGGGGAGGCTAAGTATTTTGCAGCAGCTTGGTATTGAACTGCAAACCTTCCAATTAGTAGAACTGAACTACAGCAACCCCAACTCAACTGTTCAGCCAGGACAAGCAGTGCTTGTCTAGTCAGTTATACCAAAGCATAAGTGATGTGCTTCTACATCACTGCCATCTTGAGGCTGCAGTCAGCTATCGTCTCTCCAAGCACACTTCTCTTGGACGCTATTAGAAACTCTAGTGTCTCTATTTCCCAGGCGTCTTTAGCTTTTTGTATGCAGACAACCTGATTTTCCATTTCAGTGTTTAAAAATCACAGGTTAACATATGTGGTGAACACATTTCAGCTTTACAGGAGTAACTGAAGATGACTGATTGTATTACTCTACCGCTTTTTTTCAACATTTTTGGCTCAGTTTTGCAGGTTAGTGTTTTGCTGTGTGTCTGAGCTGTTTTGGGAAATTAATTAAAAAACTTCAGTAACTCAAAACTCTGAAGACATTTAAGCAGACAAAGGAAGTGAAACAAAATACACACGCGTTATTAAAGGTTTCCAAATCAACAAAGGGTCTCAGTAAATGTTCCAGACAAATGTGCTCCACTGCAACAAGAAGCCGAATTCTTTACAACACACAAGTTTTCAGTGAAATTCTTTTAGTGGCTTTATTGTGCATTTGCATTTCATGAAGCTGTGGCTGACAGTAGTCCCCAACTGAATGATCATTGTGCTGGCTGCAGATTGAGCACGATGTGTGGAAAGCTTGTGGAAGTCACGGTTCAAGCAACGTGAGCCTAACCGCTCAGCTTCACCTCCACGGGGAAGTGGTCGCTGACAGCCAACGCCTGAGAGACAGAGAAACCGTTCTTTTAGTGGCTCACAGTTTGTGCTGCAGACGGCTTCAGTTTCCACAGGTTTCTTTCCAGTGCTGAAAAACTCAACGTGCCTGCATGGTAATGCCATCACTACAGTATACACTGCATTATGATTTTGTTTGCATCTCTGTGGTCGTTACTACAGCCACTGCTTTACAAAGTTGCTCGATTTTCTGTAGCTCAAAGCTGATATTAAAAAAGCAAAAGTGCTTTAAAACTGCATGATTTCTGATGGGGCGACTGCTTTGCCCTTTGTGTAGAATGCCTCTCTTCTGATTGGAGCTCAGTAAACATTTTGCTGACGAGTCTATGGTCTCAGTTGCAGTGAATACAGCATTATGTTAACTTTTTATATTGACGTTTCCATTAGTGTCAGCGGGGAATGAGGCAGGTTGTGCTTTTTAGTTCAAATGAATTCTTACAGAGATAAGGATTGAAATTCATCTGTTACCAGATCTTGTTTGAGATTCAGGTCCGTCATGTAGTTATACACCTTCGCACTATCTTTCACCACTCCTCTCATCATGTCCGCAGTGACCACAATCCTGCAAACACAGAAAGATGATTAGAGTTTAGAGTTTGCGTGCACACATCAGAACGACCTGCCACAATCTGTCTACCTGTCGTAAGGGCAGACAGTTTGCGACACGGTAGTGTCGGCCGCATCAGTGATCAGCCAATGGAAAGTCTTGTCAGTGAAGATGCGGATCTGCTGCCAGTCAGACCCGGACACATAACTACAGCCTGCGTTGAAGTCACCCAGCAGCACGATGTCCTGCAGGGAGAGTAGTGTGAGTCGCATTTACCGAATGTGTGTTTTTCCACCAAATAAATGATTTTTACTTGCAGGCTGTAAATACATCATTGTTCCAGCGAGCGCGGACATCTGCCACCACGTCATAGAGAGCATTTAGCTCCCGAACAGCTGATTCTGGGGAGGTGTGCTGAGGGATCAGAGTAAAGTCTCTCACAGCTACAGAAGAGAAGGGAACGAAGGAGTGTTGACAGTGACGGAGGCGCTTACACCGCATGAGAATGATAAAGGACTAGTGACTAACATGTCCCAGGAACTACCACGCACAAATGTTTGAATGAGGATCCACATCATTATCAGTGTGATGCAGAAACAGCTGTATAACTCGAGCCACAGCACCTACCAGTGTGTTTGGACGAGAACATTACGACAAACGGCTCCCTGCTAAAGGCGTCTTGTCCAGTTTCCTCCGGGCCGTCGTCATAGGTGTAGCTTTTTGCCACCGATACCAGCGCCTCCCTGTGGAGAAAATCACCACCTTTTCATTTGCTGCCAGTGTGTACTTCATTTCTAAACATGTCCAGTTGCTTCTCGGGACAAATTTATTGTAGTTCTGCTTTTCCCCTTTTTTAAAATCACTTCTTCTGAATTCTGAGTGTGTATAAGATGTATGTTTATGCCAGAACAAAGACGGAGGATTTGCCGTTAAATTACTTCAAACATGCCTCAAACACTACAAACATGCTGGAAATATAAATTTTTAATCAAGTTGTTTTGAATGGTTATTTGAGAAACTTATGGGAGGTTCTTTAACCCTCTGAGGTCTAAGTGATGATGATCCAACACCGTCCAACACTGCTGAGAGATCACCGTCTCTGACTTCTTGGATCAGAATGACGTCATAGCGTTGGACAATCTGCAAAACACACATAAAAAATGAAAATGAATCACCTGATTGTCCATCTTGCAACATCACGTTTGTTTATATTTTACCTTGCACGAAAAAATTCATGTGTTAAGCTTTAGATTGTAAAGGCAACGCTACAGCTGTTGCACATCCAGTTATTTCATTGATCATTCCTTAAGCATAGAGGTGGGAATATTCTGGGAATATTCAGGTTTACTTCTGCAACAGGCCAAATCATCCAAAGCATTTCTCAAAATTCAGTTCAAACTATTTCAAAACGCACACACAAGATAACACTTCTGGATTGGTTTTGAAAGCACTCTGACCCAAATTGCATTACAAATGGGTGGATGTAAACATTTTGTACAAACTGTCATATCTACCAAAGAGGGAAAAGTCCCAGACCTTGGTAATGATGTTCATCAGAGTGGTGTTGGAGGCTTTGGTGTCTCCGAAGGATTTGATGTTAAAGGCTCCCAGCAGCAGCGAGTTAGAGAGATGCAGCAAGGTCAGAAAAAGCCCCAAAGTGCCCACCAAATGCATCCTACACCAAACAGGTCACATGTTAAAAATGACTTAGAAATCACATGAAACACTGACGCTTACAAATGATTTCATATTTATTTTACACGTATGTAAGCTAATGACTTCCTAGGTTATCAGGTTAATAATTTTCAGGTTGTCAGAGATTTACAGTTAACAAACAGTCAGGTGAATAAACAACACTGAGACACTTGTGTAGGTTAACGTGCTGCACGGGTGAAAAGCTCAGAGCAAATCACCCCGAACTGCAGTATTCGTTTATTTTTATAGGTTACATCGTCAATATGCAAATATAATCACATTTCCTGTTACGCAGGTCCTGATGCTGTCTGTGTGTGTGTGTGTTTGTCACAAAGTATGTGTGTTGCAAGTCAATTTCTAAGAATAATATACTGCGAGTCAACTTCTGCAGATGTGTATTTCTGTACTGATCTCTTGTCAGTGTCACAGGGTCAGCTTCCTGTTTTAACAGAAAACTGTGTCTGGTGAAATATGTATAACATAACTTTTGAAGCATAAGCAAATAAAACAATAAAAACTCCCTGACATTCCCTCCTGTTGTTACCGTATTTCACCACTTCAATCATACTTTATTATTCAGCCAACAATCACTTGCTTATAACCTTTTCAATTGTAGCATCATTCAGTATGTGTGAGTGTGTGTGTTCCTATACTAAATCTTCTTCGTCCGGTTCATCTTCTTGTGGCAGTCCAACATATGTGATCACTGTGGCCTGTACCATCTTGCCAATCATTGATCTGATACAGGGTAGAATGCATGTAGAGAACATGCAAAGCAATAAAAGAAGAACTCCTATCAAGACAAGTCCTTTGATCATGAGGGTCCTCCAGCTGCCGCTCAGCAGCCAGGTCAGCCAGTCCTCTGTGTTCATGACATAGTCTTGTTGCTGTGCATTGCTCAGTTGTCGTAACTTCTCCAGGGCGGTGGTCATGGTCAAGGAATTCACGCTATCTGGAATATGGGTGCAGCAAGTGGTGTTGAATAAGACACAGAGGCCCCCTCTCTCAGCGAGAATCATGTCCAGGGCGACTCTGTGTTGCATGACCACTGTTCTGATCGCGTCGATTTCCTCATTCTGAGCCTTGTTTTATCCATGTTGAGCTGTTCAGGAAAAGTCCAAATCGGTAGTCAAGAGTCTCGATCCTTAGCATGTTTTTTCCATTCCCGATCCATGGGAAAAGTGAGTGCAGGACTTTCTGTCCGGTGGTCCACAACTTGAACTCCGCTGGCACATCACTGCCCCAGATTGGATCATGAGGTTGCACGTCATCAGTGCTCCTCTTGCGTCTTGGTTGGTCCTTGTCTTTCCTGCGGCATCCGGAAAGTCTGGGAGCAGTTTTGGTTCATCCCCAGCTTTCTGTTGCTGTATGCGAAGGTGAAACACATTGGATGTTGTATTCCTGGTTCCCTCCTGACATTGAAAGATTTTCCCTTGTCTTTTTAACTCAAACTTGAAGGCGAAGATGTCTTCGGGGGAACATGTTCCGCTGGTGGCTTTGTAGAATATACATAGGGCTTCGGAAAGGCTGGGTGATTTTCCATATAGGGTGGCTTGCATTGCTGTTGTTGGGAGGTGTGAACAGACGTGGCAGCCAGTGTGGTTGTCTTCTGTATGTACTCGGTTGTAGACGTACCGGTACCAGGCATTGTTCAGCCAGGGGTGGTTGTGCTCTTTATCCATATCCTTTAGGTGTAAGTTGTTATATGACCATTTCTTCTGCAGGTGGTGCTGTGGGTCCTCGTCTTTCCAGGTGAGTATCAGTAGGCTCTCTAGGAGCGCAATGCCAGTCATTATGAGGACAAGGTTCTTCATGATGACCAGGCACACCCGGGCTCCAGGTGAGTAGACCACTGGCGAGAAGACAAAAGGGCGGGATATACCCAAACAGCCCTTTCCTCCACCAGGGAACACCTAGGAGTCGGGGGAACCGGCGTCTATGCTTGTGTTGTCACTCACTTTTTTGCAGTGGCTTTGGTGGATCCAAGATGGTCTTTCTGCTATTTTGCAGGCAGTCAGTGTGGTGGGCCTGATATTGGCCTTCCCACCTTGGTGAACTCCAATTTTTCCTCTGGAGCACTTTGATCAGGATCCAATCACCTGGGTGCAACCTGCAAGAAACTGGAGAGATATCGCTCGGCAGTTTATTGTTAGCACAATCTCTTTATTCTCAAATAATTTAGTCATCCACTCTGCTAGAGTGGTTTCTCTTATAGACTTATTAATAGGCTCACTAGTGAGAGGAAGCGGAAATTGCCTCCCGTGAACGATTTCAAAGGGTGTGAGCTTTTGCGAACCCTGGGTTAGTCGCATCCACATCTTCACCAGGCCCAAACACTCAGGCCATTGTCTGATCTTATCAGAGTAGGAATGCCGTAAGTAGGAATAAAATGGTTGCATAAACATTTTGCTACTGAGATTGCATCTGCTCTTTTTACTGGATAGATTTCTGGCCATTTTGAGAACACATCCACAATTACTAGAGCGTATTTTGATGCTTGACATTCGTTCAGTTTAATAAAATCCATGTGGATTGTGTGAAATGGGTGCGGTGGTGTTGGGGAAAAGCCTCTTTTAGGCCTGAGGTTCCCCTGTGCAATATGTTTCTGGCAAATCATGCATGTTCTGATAAACTCTTGTGCTGAAGCTTCAAAATTTTGAGTATAGAAGTGTTTGGGGAGGATATTCATCATTCCACCCCTTGACAAATGCGTTAAGCTATGTGTCACTAATGCTGCTGTCTTGTGTAGCAATTTTGGCAGTATTGGTTCGCCATTACAGGTCATTTTGTAGCCGTGCTCCACACTTTAACCACTTCTTTTGCTCTGCGATGGGTGCGGCTTTCTGTCCATCTTTAAGTACATCAAGTGGTATTAGATGTGAGGTTTCAGACATCAAAGTCTGTACAGGTTGCTGTGCTGCCCTCTTTGCTGCTCGGTCTGCAAAGTTATTGCCTTCAGTAATTTCTGAATTATCTTTTTTGGTGTGCAACGCATATTGACTGTCAGTGTGAATATTTATATATTTCTATTTCTCGACCTTTGCGCAGCATGCACGTATGATAGCCGCTAGTTCTGCACTCTGTGCTGAAAAAGAGGAAGTAAGAGCTTTCACTTCTAAAACAGTAGGCTGCAGTGTACTAAAAATGTCTGGTCGGGGTTTCATTTTTTCAGTTAGCTTCAGCATACAGCTGTGTTCGGCACCATCTACTTCCGCAGGAAGGAGAGTGCTTGTCACAGTCAGGCAAAGCTAAAACTGTGCTTGTTTGCAGGGCAAGTTTTAAGTCAATAAATGCTTTATCTGCCTCTGGTGTCCATTCTATTTCATCTTTCAGAGCTAAGTGTTTGCCATAGATCAGGTTTTGCAAAGGTTGGTCCAGCAGTGCATATTCAGGTATCCAACATCTGCAAAAGTTGCAGAGACCTAAATAACTCATCATTTGTTGTTTGGTGAGAGGCTTAGGAGCGTTTTGTACAGCTACTTTTCTGCTGTCTAACAGCTGTCTGCCTTGTCCTGTCAGTTTGTGGCCAAGGTACGTTACTTCTTGGCTCCACAAGTGCAATTTATGCTGTGAGACTTTATGGCCTTGCTTCGCTAGATGTTGCAAAACTGTCAGTGTGTTTGCTACGCAATTAGTCTGTGTGTAGCCTGTAATCAAAATGTCATCAACGTATAGCAGGAGTTTACCTGGGGCAGGAAGCGTGCAAAATGACATGGATTTTCTTAGAGCTTCTGCATAAAGAGTGGGGCTATTCTGGAATCCCTGAGGCAACCTTGTATAGGTATACTTCTGGTTGCCAAAAGTGAATCCAAATAACTTTTGTGAGTCAAAGTGTAGTGGTATGGAAAAGAAAGCATTTGATAGGTCTATTACAGAAAAGCACTGTTCTTTTGGTATTACTTGATTTAAAATGGTGTGTGGATTTGCCACCACAGGTGGGATTTGTTCTGTTATGTCATTCATTGATCTAAGGTCATGTACTAGTCGATATTTCCCCGTGTTTGCGTTTTTCACTGGGAAAATCGGAGTGTTACAGGTTGTTTCAGTTGTTTTTACTAAAATGCCTGCTTTTTCCATATCTGCAATTACTGGCCTGATCCCTGTTTTTGCTTCTGTGCTTAAGGGATATTGTGGTTTAATTGGCCTGTAAGTTGTGGTAGTTTTTACTACAACTGGATCTGCTAGATCTGACAACAGAGGGTTTGTGTTCAGAGCCTAGAAGTAATTGTTCTATGTTATACACGTCCATGTTTCCATTGCTCTTTGCTTCTTCTTCTTTGTGTTTTTTTGTTCATTACATTTATACTCGAGGCATTCCTAGATACCCCCTAGTTTTTCAAAGAATTCACACATCTTACATATTTCAACTTTGAAGTTAAAGTTTTCTTATTTTTATCTGTCCTGTGCATTAAAAACCGATTTGCAGGCTGAAGTAAGGCCTTTCCTTTCACTCCATATTTCTCTGTCATAAAGTCCAGTTTAACATGGAGGTTAGTCCAAAACAAAGCGGCTCATGTTCCACCATCTGCTGAGAGCTCATGACATGAGAGTGAGAGACCAAACACCTGCTCCTCTGGATGTATTTTTGGCAGTTTATCTAACATGCTATTTAGCGCGTCGCTATTTGCAGCATGTTGCAAGGCTTGGTAAAATATTATCCTTTTAGGACAATATATTACTCTGTTGCCCTGGTTACACCGTCCTGGAGCTGTTGTGGAAGACCAAAGGTTGCCAAATATGGAAACAGAGAGCTGCATTTATACTGTGATGGTTTGCATGTGCTGCTGAAATGTGTTTGTAAACGCACAATTACTGCAGGAAAAATGCACAAAAGTTACTGTAATGCTGCTGTAGCCTGAAACATCCACTCTAAACAAGAAACTGGCTCACAGTATTGCACCGAATACAGCTCAGATGTTTTTGTAGCGAGTGAGAGGTCCATACCTGCTCCTGTATGTCTGCACGGTGGAGACGCCTGAACTCGTGAATCTTCTGAAAGCTCCTGAAAAGCTTCTGAGCAGAATGGCGACCAGTGTCTCTTTTGAGGTTTTTATCTACCTGCAGGCGCATGTGACTGCAGGGTGCTGGGGAGGAGTACAGAGAAAAGGTGTGTTGTGGATGGGGTACAGATTTCAGGCTTTCAGGCTTTCTCACATCCCAAGATTGCAGTGCAACAAGGATAACGTTGCAACCTCAAATTCTTTTCTGCTCGTCATACAATAAAAACACTTCAGCATTGTTTTAACTTGCTGTTGTCCTGTTTGGCATTTGTGTGAAGTTCTGTCACACTTCACAAATGAACTCAGAATGAGTGTCGCAGTGTTGGGATGACCTTAAACTTTGGCAAAATCCTTACGGAAACTGAAGAAATTCCTTCAAGCAGTTTGAAAGATGCCTTGTTCATGAGAGCAGGGACAGACAAAACATAATATCTACTCTAGGTCTGCTCCAGCAGAGACACGTAACAGTCATTAGCAATAACAACAGTAATATTGCTACAGCCTTGTTAAACTATCATCTGTCCCAGTGTTATATCTTGAAATCAGACCTTCAAAAACCTTCCGATAGGCTGATACAACACAAGTATGCCACCGTCTCCACCTTATTGGTCAGAAAGTTTTTCTTCCCAGTTGTAGCTGAACAAACAGAACCCATTCACTTACAATGCATTCAAGCTTGACAACACAATAATACACTTTAGTGAAGTTTCATAAAAGTGCTCATACTTACAGCATGTTACAGTTGTCATGTTACTGATGAGGGTTAAGCTCTATGTTTTTAACATTGTAATCAGATCTGCCAGGTCGGTGCTTAGACATATACGGTGTCCACTACACCCAGCCTCCTGACTCTTTCTTTACTGCCAGCTGTCGAGAATCTGATGCCTCAGCAAATACTGAATAAATTTCGGTGCCACCGCTGCTGTCCACATTCATGCTCCCGTCAGGGTAAACCATAGTTTCCCAAACTTTCCATGTATTTTAAACTTGAGAATCCAAGTGAAGCCAAGATGTTTGCTGACTATTAGTCTTGTTTATGAAGTAGACAAACGAATTTTGTGTAGAAAGGATGAGGGCTCAGTGTGCGCGTGAGGAAAGCTTGCACGAGAGGAAATCTCCACTGGGACATGGAGAACTACCACATACTGACCTAAAGAGCAACGAGTACAGAGGGAGAAACAGCAGGAAGTGCAGCTTAACCACAGATTTGTAGCCACTCTTGCAGTTTAAACCAAAGACCAACAGAGAGTTGCACTAGGGCCAAAGTAGCAGGATCATTTTCTGTATTTGACTTTTGGTTATATGCACATGTGACCTGATGGGGACTGCAGATGTGCAGTATCTGCACCTTGTATTTTTCTCTAACATCCATAAACATGCACACTCTGGTAAAACTAATTAAAGTTAAATACTTCTTTGTAAGATGTTTAATAAAGAATGATAAAATGGAAAAGTGCCATGTGTGTAGCTAAAAATAAGCCCCAGAGCGAACGCCAAGGCTGCAGTCTGGGAACCGGCGGGGCGGTCACCGCTGGGATGTGCTTATCAGAGTGTGGAAAGTTGTGGACTTTAAAGTGTTGAACTTTGATGGATAACCAGTCGTGTCTCAGATCAAACGTGCAGAATAAAATCTTTGCCATAACTGTTGGCATGAGAGTGATGCTCATTATCCCTTCTGGCAACATTTTGAATAGCACCATCTGGTCAAGCAAGGCCATGTGACACACTGAGCTTGTGATACTGGTTTTGGGCGGCAGTGATACGGACACTACTGGACTGAAACTGGTTTGAGGGTCTGCTAAAACGACAGCATGTAAGGACACAATGACTGTGTTTTAGTAAGTGTTTACCTGTTTTACTAAATGTACTTAAGAACTGCTGAGACCGTTTATAAACCTGTGTTTAAATTTCAAGAAAAGAATGATGCATTTGCATTTCTGTATTAATAGTTGGAACCGAGGAGGAAATATGAATATGAATGCAGCTGCATCGTTTTTTGCATTCATGATGTCGTTTTATTCAAATCAGTTTGTGTTAAATGCCCCAGACAACAAATCTGTTGTCGGTTTAATTTCAGAAAGGATGGCGCCACATCATGTGATCATTACAGCATATGTACAGATCTAAATGCATTTCATGTCCTATTATAGTTTTATTCACTTCAGATTAGCATCAAAGTTGTAGCCGAGTCTTTGCCCATTATGAGCCATAAAGTTGGACACTGTTGGAGACTGTTCTGCTGGTGATAAATGAAACGAGACGATCGTTTAAAAGGATTTTATTTTGAAATCTAACACCCATGTAGAGCTAACATTGATCGTAATAACATCGTAATAACATCGTAATAACATCGTAATAACATCGTAATAACATCGTAATAACATCGTAATAACATCGTAATAACATCGTAATAACATCGTAATAACATCGTAATAACATCGTAATAACATCGTAATAACATCGTAATAACATCGTAATAACATTTTTACAGTTTGTGTAAACCCAACAGAAACCATGTTGTCCCAAAACGCTGCGTTTGTGTCCCATATGTAACACCGTGTATTATCCAACTTATTTCACATGGTTTAACTTGAACTTTAAAAACTACAATAAAGTTTTGCTGTATTACCAGTAACAAATCTTTTATATACACATTAGCTTGTTTAAAAAAACTGACTGAATTACCTCTAAACTGGTTCTAGGCTTTGTCACACTGGTCGCACTGGTGCGTGTCCATGGTCAGTAAGTGTAGGGTTGACTTAAGCTCGAGTTTGTGTAAACTGAACTGCTGCACGTATCAGCGTCTGTTGGCGTGTTTCTGGGGTCACTGGCTGGAGGCTTTCCCAGAAAGGTCACATGCGGCGCCAGCTTGTGTGTCGCCAAGCTCGACTTCAAAGCAAAAGCCCTCCCACACTGGTCACACTTGTGTGCTTTAACTCCACTGTGGACCAGTTTATGTCTCTTTAAGTTGCTCTGATGATTAAAAGCCTTTCCGCACTCCTCACATGTGTGGGGTTTTTCTCCGCTGTGGACCATCTCATGGATTTTTAAGTGGCTCATCCGAGTAAAAGCCTTCTCACACTGGCTACATGCGTATGGTTTGACTCCTCTGTGCAGGCGCTGATGAGTTCTCAAGCTGCTCATCAAACTAAATGTCTTTCCGCACTCCTCACATATGTGGGGTTTTTCTCCGCTGTGGACCATCTTATGGGTTTGTAAGTGGCCCATCTGAGTAAAAGCCTTCCCACACTGGCTACATGCGTATGGTTTGACTCCTCTGTGTAGGCGCTGATGAGTTCTCAAGTTGCCCATCAAACTAAATGTCTTTCCACACTGGTGGCACATGTGTGGTTTGACGCCGCTGTGGCTGAGGTGATGTGTTTTTAAGTTGCTTTTCCGAGTAAAAGTCTTTCCACACTGGTCACAACTGAAGGGCTTTTCCCCACTGTGGATGCGCTGGTGTCTTCTGAGGTGAGACGGGGCATGAAACTTCTTGTTACACTGATCACACCTGTAGTGCTCAAGTAAGTTTGCACTTGAGTGAGCATCTTCAGCCAACTGAGAGCACTGAGGTGTTGGGCTCTCTTTGGCGTCTTGTTCCTACAGCAACAAAGACACAGGCAGGGAGTCAGAAGCTTAATAAGTGTTTGAGTTAAATCTTGTTTTGTCGTGCCGGCCTCTCTCTGACTCTGACACTGTATTATTGCATAAAATACATTTAAACAAGTGCATCGCTGATTGCATCTAGTGGACATCGGTTCTACCAGCTGATTGCCCTGCTCAGTCTTTACGCCCGACCCAACGAGGGACAATCAAATGCAGAGGGGACAGTGCGACTTCACCCGTGCACTTGCATCTCTTGCACACAGTCCTCATTTACAAAGTGCTCTGCAAATCACCCCGTCCCTGTTACAGTGCAGCGAGCCAAAAATGAACCATTTAGTCCTTGGTGTAAGACCAGGGGTGTCGAACTCCAGGCCTCGAGGGCCGGTGTCCTGCAGGTTTTAGATCTCACCCTGGGTCAGCACACCTGAATCAATTGATTAGTTCATTACCAGGAGAACTGGAAGTCATTTAACCATTTAAATCAGCTGTGTTGGAAATAAGGAAAGGTCTAAGAGGTTGAAGCCTTCGTCTTTCCATTTACTATTTTCTTTTCTTAACATGCATTTAGTTTCTCATGTTCTGGAAAACTGTAAATAATTACTAAAGGGTGGTAGTTAACAATAATCATAATGATATAATGACAATAAATGATGATCATTCATGAAAGTTGTACTGATAGACTTTTCACGTTTCCTAAAAGCAGCTCGGCCTTGGTTTGCACGGCACTTCCAGATGTGTTTATAAACTACGAACAATTTCACGTATAAAAGTCTGTAAAATGTTCGGACTCATGATTTATAAAAACGATGTTTTTCTCACCGTGTGTGAAGAAAACATTTTCTTCTTTCCAAGATGGCCGACTACGTTCCTCCGTCAGACTGCTCGACCCACCAACACCTGCCAGGAAAGAGCTTTATTAGGCTCCGGAGCCGAAATGCACATTAAAGTCACTTTACATCCAGATGACTTAGACCATCCTAAGATAATAAACTTTTAGCCTGGTCTAGATTCTCTAGACCTCTATCATACTCACTGCCGTGTATATCCCCCCCGACGCTAATGCTAGGTTGGCCATGAAAGAACTTTCTGCAGCCATTAACAAACACCAGAATAAACACCCCGAGGCTGCTTTTATTGTTGCTGGCGACTTCAACCACACCAACTTAAAGACAGTCCTCCCCAGATTCCACCAACATGTCTCCTGCCACACCAGAGGAGACAAGACTTTAGACCATGTGTATTCCAACCTGGCTGGAGCCTACAAAGCCACACCCCTCCCCCACATTGGACAATCGGACCATCTCTCCATGTTCCTCACACCTCGGTATTCACCACTCATCCAACGTGTGAAACCTGCTGTGAGGACAATTAAAGTGTGGCCAGAGGGGACAGAGGCAGTGCTCCAGGACAGATTTAAAAACACAGACTGGAATATGTTCACCCACACAGACCTGGACCAGTACGCCTCATCTGTACTGGATTACATCTCCAAAACCACAGACAGTGTCACCACCCAGAAACGGATCACCATGTACCCCAACCAGAAGCCTTGGATGAACCGGGATGTTCGTCTCCTCCTGAAGGCCCGCAACACCGCCTTTAGGTCAGGAGATGCACACGCCTACAGTACAGCCAGGGCTAATCTAAAGAAGGGCATCAAAAAAGCCAAACACCATTACAAAAAGAAGGTAGAAGAACACTTCTCCAACTCCAACCCCCGACGCATGTGGCAAGGACTCCAGACCATCACAGACTACAGGACCACCAAACCCTCCCCCGCATCCCCTGATGTCTCCTTCCTCAACGAGCTCAACAACTTTTATGCTCGTTTTGAGCGAGGGAACCCCACAACCACAACCGAAGCAGACGTGACGCCAGACCACCAACCTCTGACTCTCTCCCCCACCGATGTAGGAGCGGTGCTGAGCAGGATCAATGTCCACAAGGCTGCAGGCCCTGATGGCATCCCCAGGCGTGTTCTCAGAGCGTGTTCTGGGGAGCTTGCAGGAGTGCTCACAGACATATTCAACCTGTCCTTGGCCCACGCTGTGGTACCGGCCTGCTTCAAATCCACCTCCATCGTCCCGATACCCAAAAACTCCAACCCATCTTGCCTCAATGATTACCGCCCAGTAGCACTCACCCCCATCATCACTAAGTGCTTAGAGCGACTGGTCCTAGCACACTTCAAATCCTGTCTCCCCCCCACCCTGGACCCCCACCAATTCGCATACCGCCAGAACAGGAGCACAGAGGATGCAGTCTCCATCGCACTGCACTCTGTCCTCTCACAGACGTTGCGAGCGGAGGTAGAAGAGAGGCAGGTGGGGAGGCCTGTGGGCACGGCTAAAGACTAGTCCGTTTAAACCACCACTCCCGATCATATTCCTCTCCAACGCCCGTTCAATCCGTTACAAACTGGATGAGATACGACTGCAGATCGCCACTCGACGGACTTTTAATAACTGTTCGTGCATGATTTTCACTGAAACCTGGCTGGACAGCGCCATTCCCGATGCGGCTATTGATCTAGCAGGCCGCACCGCCTATCGAGCCGACAGGTCTGCGGACTCGGGTAAGAAGACTGGCGGGGGGCTGTGCATCTATATTAACAACTTTTGGTGCACGAACGTCACGGTAACGGAAAGACTGCAGTACAGAGGTAGAACTGTTGGTGTTAAAGTGCCGTCCATTCTATCTCCCTCGGGAATTTTCTGCCGTTTACATCTGCGCTGTTTACATTCCACCAGATGCTAATGCTAAGCTAGCGTTAGCACAATTGAGCAGCAGCATCAATAACAGCCTGGTAGCACACCCGGACAGTGTCTTTATTGCGGCTGGGGATTTTAACCACGCGGACCTGAAATCTGTACTTCACAATTTCCACCGTAATGTGAAGTGTGCTACCAGAGGAGATAGAACGTTGGACCAGGTGTACACCAACATGGCGAATGCGTACAGAGCCCAGGCTTATCCCCACCTGGGTCTGTCAGACCATCTCTCCCTTCTGCTACACCCAATATACACACAAAAGATCAAGAGCACTGGGATTACAACCAAAACCGTGAGAACATGGCCGCAGGATGCTATTCCGATGCTTCAGGACTGTTTCCACTGCACAGACTGGGAGGTATTCAAGGTGCAGGACACTGACAATCGTGTCGCATTGGACAGTTACACCTCCACTGTCTTGGACTACATCTGTTTCTGTGTGGACAATGTAACAACTTGGAAACGATTCCGTGTGTTCCCTAATAATCCACCCTGGATGACACACGGAGTTCAACAACTTATTCGAACAAGGAACAACGCTTTCAAATCCGGGGACCAGGAGGCATACAGTGCTGCCAGGGCCAACCTGAGAAGAGGCATCAAGACTGCCAAGCAGCAGCACAGGAGGCGTATCGAGGCCAGGTTTGAGAACAACAGAAACCCAAGGCAGGTCTGGGAGGGCATCAGGGCTATCACGGACTACAAAAGAAGAACACCATCACCCTCAGCCGACAGTTCTACTCTGGCTGAGGATCTAAATCTCTTTTATGCGCGTTTTGATAGGGAGAACACCGACCCTGTCCTGTCCCCTCTCCCCTCAACCGACCCTGCTCCAGTCCTGAGCACTCATGAGCTGAGGCGTGTGTTCCGGAGCATTAACACCAGGAAGGCGGCCGGGCCAGATGGAGTGCTGGGCCGGGTGCTAAAAGACTGTGCTGCGGACCTGGCGGACGTCTTCACCTCTATATATAACACCTCGTTGTCCTGTTCACTGGTACCATCCTGTTTCAAAGCAGCAACCATCGTTCCCATCCCAAAACAGTCAAATGTCACATGTCTGAACGATTTCAGACCTGTGGCACTCACCCCCATTCCCGCCAAATGCCTGGAGAGACTGGTCATTAAACACATCAGAGCTGCTTTTCCACCATCCCTGGACTCGCACCAGTTTGCATACAGGGAGAACCGGTCAACCGAGGATGCGATCGCCACAGTGCTGCACACATTACTAAAGCACTTGGAACACAGGAACACCTATGCACGGCTCCTCTTTGTAGACTACAGCTCGGCTTTTAATACCATCCGGCCATACAAACTCCGTCCCAAACTCCACCAACTGGGACTTAACTCCTCTCTGTGCAACTGGATTGTGGACTTCCTCACTAACCGTAGACAGAGTGTCAGAGTGGGTAAGAACACCTCTTCCACCCTTGTGGTCAACACCGGTGCCCCTCAGGGGTGTGTTCTGAGCCCTCTGCTATACACTCTCTTCACCCATGACTGTATTTCCTCCTGCGCGTCCAATCTCATTGTTAAGTTTGCAGATGACACTACAGTGCTCGGACTTATATCCAACAATGATGAGACAAACTATAGGACAGAGGTGCAACAACTAGAGTCATGGTGCCACGACAATAACTTGGTCTTAAACACCAAAAAGACCAAGGAGATCATTGTAGATTTCCGGAAGAGGGGTCATAACAACCATCTGCCTCTCTTCATTGGCAGTGAGGCGGTGGAGAGGGTGAGCAGTTTTAAATTCTTGGGGGTAACTGTGACCGAGGACCTGTCCTGGGGCAACCATATCACCTCAGTTGTACGGAAGGCCCAACAGCGCCTCTACTACCTGAGGAGACTGCGGAGCGCACACATTCCCAGATCTCTGATGTTGAACTTCTACAACTGTGCCATCAGCAGCGTTCTGACATATGGATTTCTAGTGTGGTTCCCCAGCTGCACCAAGGCCGATCAGCAAGCACTCCAGCGGGTGGTGAAAGAAGCTGGCAGAATTATTGGAACAAGTCTGCCAGAGATCAGTAATATCTTCCCCACTCGCTGTCTGAGGAGGGTGCACAGTATCCTGCGGGACCAACATCACCCTGCGCGCCACCTTTTCCATCTGCTGCCCTCAGGGAGAAGGTACAGGTCTATACAGGCCAGAACATCCAGACTGGCCAACAGCCTGTATCCACAGGCTGTGAGGCTCCTGAACTCTCTGCCTCCCTCTCACGGACAATAACCATATCCAACTTCTTAATAGCAATGAACTGGTCTGCATTGGTGCATCATATCTTTATTCTCTTCCCCCTCCTGCCCCCCCCCCCCCCCTCTTTCTTAAATAGATAACTATCATATCTGATATCATATCTCACAGTACAATAATATTGAATGGGTGCATTGTTGTATTTTGTCATGTTTCTCAGGTCTTTGTCTGAATTTCTACGAACATTATTGCTAAGGATTGTCTTATTGCATTGGAGTCACACTGGGTTAAATATGTACACTTGGGTTTTAAGGGGTATTTATTATTTTCTTCTTTTTTTGGGTTGTATGGAAGCCCCAAACGCAATTTCATTGTTCTTGACAATGACAATAAATAAATACTACTACTATACTACTACTACACCTGGACAACAACACCACCTACGCCAGAATGCTGTTTATAGACTTCAGTTCAGCATTCAATACAATCCACCCCTCACAACTCATCAGGAAACTGACAGACCTGGGCATCAGTTCCCTCATCTGCAAATGGTTACTGGACTTCCTGACCAACCGCCCCCAACATGTCCGGCTGGATAACCGCTGCTCATCTACCATCACAATGAACACCGGTGTACCACAAGGCTGTGTGATGAGCCCTTTCCTCTACTCCCTCTTCACCCACGACTGCAGACCTGCTGATGGTTCCAACACCATCATTAAGTTTGCAGATGACACCACGGTGATTGGCCTCATCAGTGACAACGATGAGGCCGCGTACAGGGAGGAGGTGGATCGTCTGGCTGAGTGGTGCGACAGAAACAACCTGCTGCTTAACACCGAGAAGACCAAGGAGCTCATCGTGGACTACAGGAGGAATGCTGACCCACATCCACCCATCCACATTAAGGGGACGGCTGTGGAGCGTGTGAGCAGCTTCAAGTTCCTGGGAGTCCACATCTCCGAGGATCTCACCTGGACGACCAACTGCTCCAAGCTGGTCAAGAAGGCTCACCAGCGCCTCTTCTTCTTGAGGACTCTGAGGAAGAACCACCTGTCCTCAGACATCCTGGTGAACTTCTATCGTTGCACCATCGAGAGCATCCTGACCAACTGTATAACAGTCTGGTACGGGAACTGCTCTGCCTCGGACCGGAAGGCGTTGCAGAGGGTCGTGAAAACTGCCCAGCGCATCGCCGGAGCACCACTTCCTGCCATAAAAGACATCTACAGGAAGCGGTGTCTGAAAAGGGCTAGGAAAATCATCAAAGACCCCAGTCACCCATCACATGGACTCTTCACCCTCCTGCCCTCTGGGAGGCACCACAGGAGCCTCCGGACTAAGACCACCAGGTACCGGAACAGCTTCTTCCCCACAGCTGTCAGACTCCTGAACTCTGCCTCCTGACATCTGACCCACGTTAAACTCATGGACTGAACATACACACACCCACAATGGACAACTGTACCCTCAAACACACAATAATAACATGGACTGAACCACCACTCACAACCACTAGCACTTTATATAGCCTCTGTAGAAACTATCTACACCCTCACTTATCTTAACTGCACTACTGTATAGCTCTGTGTAAATAATCATTCTGTACATACGATAATTTTTAATCCTACAACTGTTTACAACTTGCATAGTTCCCATTTCTGTATAGCTGTATATCTCAGATTCTGTAAAGTTATTTATTTCATATTCTGTATAGTTTTTCATATTTATATCCTGTTCATATCCTGTACATAGCTTGTACTCACTACAGCCTGTACATACTTATAGTTATAGAATATTCACAACATACTTCATACCGTGTACATTATAACATAATAGACCCATTTCTGTAATATACTTACATATCTATATTATTGCTAATATATATTGTAATATATCTATGTCACTAAAGCACTTCTGGATGGATGCAAACTGCATTTCGTTGCCCTGTACCTGTGCATGTGCAATGACAATAAAGTTGAATTCTATTCTATTCTATTCTATTAAACTGAGCTGATGGCAAGACGGAGGATCAGAGGACTTGAAGCTTTAAATAATCCCTCAAGGAGACAGGTCTAACCTTTCCTTTGAAATATCTCTGAGGTAGCATGGACAACATACACGTGCAGATGAGAAATGACACCCTGATTCAATCATTCCCTCTCTGTAAACACTTTAACTGGGAAGCCAAGCTAAAGGTTAAATGATCAGCGGCTGTAGGTTTAGCTGTGCTCGTATGCCCGGACAATACAAATATATAAATAAAGAACTGCACACAAACACAATTACACTACTTGATCTGTTACAATCGAGCGACATTACTTGTCAGCATCTGGAATCATGGAACTCTTTGGTCACGGTGAAGGAACAGTGTGCAGGGCTGTTTTTAAAATGAGGTTTTTCACCAAGCATCCTGATGGGCTCTTCCCAAGAGTTAGTGGACAGATAGTTGGAGGTCATGTTCCCAACAAGCAGCAACTGGTGCCGAGGATGAAAGGAACCATGAATGTGCTCAAAGCTAGATTGCGAAACCGCGATATCAGAAACACATCCTGCATGTGCTGAACTTGCTTTCTAGCAAAGCACCCTGGTTTGCAGTGTCCCAGGTGTAGGCCAGCACTGAGGATTGTTCTCCAGTCACTGTACACACAGTTTAAGGGAGGACAGCAGTTCCTACTTTGAAGGTAAACCTTAAATGATCAGCAGCCATGAGTTTAGTTGTGCTCGTACAAGTTATTGTCTCCAGTGTCTCTGCGGGTCCCTAACACTCCCTCACAAACACACCTGAGCTGGGAACATACCTGAGGGAGAGCAGCAGATGACAGCATGCAGGAGACAACAAACTAATCTAAACATATAAAACAACTCCAACCAACATCAGCTTGGTGGTTACCTTTGGAGGAGCCCAGCCCATGAGCTGTGCTGTGATGACTTATGGTGAACAGGTGTGCCAACAACTAAGAGCCGAGACAGAGCCTCTTAAAGCTGTAGGACAAAAAACAGCACGTCCAGAGCACCTGAAGGCCAGAAGGTGGCAGCAGCAAACGGGTGTCAGGTACAATCTTCAGCTTCCATAGTATCTACAGATCATACACTCCTCCCTTTGCTCAGTGTTTTCACCTTCAGCACATAAATAGGCATGCACACAGCACAGATAACAAGCAACTGTGTATGGCTCTTCAAAAAGCTGGTTCTCTGATGATCCGACTCTCCATGTAAACAGAGCTTTTCATGTTATGCTACATTTTGAATTTGATTAGATGCAGAGCGTTCAAACTCAGCTTTAATGTCACTTTAAAGTGAAAATCCAATGCACAGATGTACGGGCCTGTTGCCTTGACTCCCCTCTCCTCGTGGTACCTCCTATAGAATAGAATAGAATAGAATAGAATAGAATAGAATAGAATTCAACTTTATTGTCATTGCACATGCACAGGTACAGGGCAACGAAATGCAGTTTGCATCCATCCAGAAGTGCTTTAGTGATATAGATATATTACAATATATATTAGCAATAATATAGATATGTGAGTATATTACAGAAATGGGTCTATTATGGTATGTTATAATGTACACGGTATGAGGTATGTTGTGAATATTCTATAACTATAAGTATGTACAGGCTGTAGTGAGTACAAGCTATGTACAGGCTATGAACAGGATATAAATATGAAAAACTATACAGAATATGAAATAAATAACTTTACAGAATCTGGGATATACAGCTATACAGAAATGGGAACTATGCAAGTTGTAAACAGTTGTAGGATTAAAGATTATCGAATGTACAGAATGATTATTTACACAGAGCTATACAGTAGTGCAGTTAAGATAAGTGAGGGTGTAGATAGTTTCTACAGAGGCTATATAAAGTGCTAGTGGTTGTGAGTGGTGGTTCAGTCCATGTTATTATTGTGTGTTTGAGGGTACAGTTGTCCATTGTGGGTGTGTGTATGTTCAGTCCATGAGTTTAACGTGGGTCAGATGTCAGGAGGCAGAGTTCAGGAGTCTGACAGCTGTGGGGAAGAAGCTGTTCCGGTACCTGGTGGTCTTAGTCCGGAGGCTCCTGTGGCGCCTCCCAGAGGGCAGGAGGGTGAAGAGTCCATGTGATGGGTGACTGGGGTCTTTGATGATTTTCCCAGCCCTTTTCAGACACCGCTTCCTGTAGATGTCTTTTATGGCAGGAAGTGGTGCTCCGGCGATGCGCTGGGCAGTTTTCACGACCCTCTGCAACGCCTTCCGGTCCGAGGCAGAGCAGTTCCCGTACCAGACTGTTATACAGTTGGTCAGGATGCTCTCGATGGTGCAACGATAGAAGTTCACCAGGATGTCTGAGGACAGGTGGTTCTTCCTCAGAGTCCTCAAGAAGAAGAGGCGCTGGTGAGCCTTCTTGACCAGCTTGGAGCAGTTGGTCATCCAGGTGAGATCCTCGGAGATGTGGACTCCCAGGAACTTGAAGCTGCTCACACGCTCCACAGCCGTCCCCTTAATGTGGATGGGTGGATGTGGGTCAGCATTCCTCCTGTAGTCCACGATGAGCTCCTTGGTCTTCTCGGTGTTAAGCAGCAGGTTGTTTGTGTCGCACCACTCAGCCAGACGATCCACCTCCTCCCTGTAGGCGGCCTCATCGTTGTCACTGATGAGGCCAATCACCGTGGTGTCATCTGCAAACTTAATGATGGTGTTGGAACCATCAGCAGGTCTGCAGTCGTGGGTGAAGAGGGAGTAGAGGAAAGGGCTCATCACACAGCCTTGTGGTACACCGGTGTTCATTGTGATGGTAGATGAGCAGTGGTTATCCAGCCGGACATGTTGGGGGCGGTTGGTCAGGAAGTCCAGTAACCATTTGCAGATGAGGGAACTGATGCCCAGGTCTGTCAGTTTCCTGATGAGTTGTGAGGGGTGGATTGTATTGAATGCTGAACTGAAGTCTATAAACAGCATTCTGGCGTAGGTGTTGTTGTTGTCCAGGTGTGAGAGGACAGAGTGCAGTGCGATGGAGACTGCATCCTCTGTGCTCCTGTTCTGGCGGTATGCGAATTGGTGGGGGTCCAGGGTGGGGGGGAGACAGGATTTGAAGTGTGCTAGGACCAGCTGCTCTAAGCACTTAGTGATGATGGGGGTGAGTGCTACTGGGCAGTAATCATTGAGGCAAGATGGGTTGGAGTTTTTGGGTATCGGGACGATGGAGGTGGATTTGAGCAGGCCGGTACCACAGCGTGGGCCAAGGACAGATTGAATATGTCTGTCAGCACTCCTGCAAGCTCCCCAGAACACGCTCTGAGAACACGCCCGGGGATGCCATCAGGGCCTGCAGCCTTGTGGACATTGATCCTGCTCAGCACCGCTCCTACATCGGTGGGGGAGAGAGTCATAGGTTGGTGGTCTGGCGTCACGTCTGCTTTGGTTGTGGTTGTGGGGTTCCCTCGCTCAAAACGAGCATAAAAGTTGTTGAGCTCTATGCCTGCATCATTGGTGGGAGGGGCTAAACTAATAAGAAACAAGACTAATTTCACTTTTACGGTTTCACGTCCTGAAATCAAACCAACTTAAGAACACTTTCTGTGCACATAAGTACAGTATATCATCTGTGAGTGGAAATACTGATGTCTGTGGGGTTTTTTTACTTTCCACCGCTACACTGATGGTAGACGATGAGTTTGACTGCCAGCACTTCAACAAATCTGTATAATTAATGTGTGTTCCTCAAACATGAGGAGCTACAAGTCAGAGAGCTTTACTGTTTCACTGACCATCAGTACAAACTGAAGTTATAAACAGGATTTTATTTTTAACCTATGGAAAAACACTGGAAGATCATTACATGTGACATGTTGTAGCTACATTGCACCGCCTAAACACGAAAGAAGCCAAGTCGTTCCAAAATGTTGCATCGTGTCATAATACATGATGTTCAGATGTTAACACACGATCCAATAGTACAACTCAACCAAACTTTAAACACTGCTAAAAATACAGCTTTACTGCAGTACTATATGTACAGATGTGTTGATTCCATGCAACAACAACAACAACAACAAAAGAAAGAAAAAAAAAATACAGTGAATACAAAAAATATACAATTTAAGATTCAAAAAGTTACCGTAGTATCAGATTTCTTTCAACTATAAATACTAAACTGCTGGGGGGGAGGGGGGGGGGCACTTTTTCCTATAAGCAGCTAATCAATTACTTAAGAGAAGCAGTCAGTTTAATAAGCAGTTAAAAGCAGTTTTAGCTTTCACTTGGTGATCTGATTACTTTCTGGATGTTTTACTACTGGTCAGGTTCAATTGATGGGAGATCTGAATGCGCACCTCAATCAGTGGGACATTAAAACTGTTCAAAGTTAGAAACGCAAGTGACCAAATGTTCACTGTGACACTTTAGAAATTACAGATACTGCAGATCACAGAAAAGAAAAGAAGACATTTGAGTTCTAGGAACCCCCAACTCCCGGTTTTTCCTGTCTGTGGGTGACTCCATGGACTTTTAATGAGCCTCTGAGGAGAAACATCTTCCAAGTTCTTCTCAGTACTTCAGTTGGGGCCTGCTGTGAAGAAGCCGGTAAAGAACAGTGGCTACTACAGCGCTGCATGCATCTGCTTCAGTCTGCAACTAAAACAAAGACAAAGTACGTTAGGGTTGTCTGTCATTTTATGCTGGGAATAGTTCACTGGTGACACAGAGTCTAAGACAAGAGGTTAAATTCCTGGTACTCTCCCACTTTACTTAACTTCTAGGATGAGAGGTCAAATTGGCTTCATTTCAAAAACAACCGTGACCTGGACGCAGACATTACAACACATTAGAGCACTTCGCTCTCACACTGCAGGCCTACTTGTTGTTCGTGGAGTATTTAAAAGTAGAATGGGAGGCAGAGCCTTCAGTTTTCAGGCCCCTGTGCAATCAGCGCCCAGTTTGGATTTGGGAGACAGGCACCCTCTCTACTTTTAACATCACACTTAAAACTTGAGAAGAAGAACAAAAACAGGGCCCCAGCTGAAGAGCTAACTAGTGGTAGTAAAAACAACACCTTCGCTCAGAGCCACTGGCAGCACACGGAGTTTAAAGTAGGTTCATGAGACAATCCAGTGTCATGGCAGCTTTGGAAAATGTGAATAAGGTCATAAACTGTGTTTAACAGATCTCCTCTATGATACGTATTACAGAAGCACGATGCAAGAGCAAAGAGTGGGACTTTACTGAAGGAGGGGAACAAAGAAAATCATCTCAGCAAGCCACACAATTTGAGGGGAGCTGTCCAACAGCCAAAATTAGTCTGGCAGAAAAGACAGTTTTGAAGAGTATGCAGTGGCTGCGTAACCTTTATCCTGTGTGGAGCTCTTTGCAGCGGTTTAATCACACTTTTCAGATTTGAATGGTCTCTAAACTGGTTTTATGCTTTCCCCACACTGGTCACAGGACCATCTTAATCTGTGTGTGTTCTTCTAGCGTTGCTGGCTGGCTAAGAGTCTGTCCACAAAAGGTCACAGCAAAATGTCTTACTCCCAGAGTGGGACAGCTGATGTCTCCTCAAGCTTGGCAGCCAGGTAAAAGCCAGCCCGCACTCGTCACAGACGTGTGGTTTAATTCCACTGTGGAGGAGTCGATGCCTTTCCAAGATGCTCATCTGATTGAAAGTCTTCCCACACTGCTCACACGTGTACGGTCTGAGCCCACTGTGGATGACTCGATGCCTTTTTAGGCTGCTGCTCCGACAAAAAGAAGTCCCGCACTCGTCACAGCGATACAGTTTTACATCTGCGTGGATCCGTTTGTGTACTGTGAGGCGACTCTTGGTAGCAAAAGTCCTTTCACACTGATCGCAAGTGTGGGATTCATCTCCGCTGGTCGTTGGGCGAGCATCCTCGGCCTCCTGAGAGCATTCCCCGCCCGGGTCTGTTTGTCCCTATAGCGACAAAGACACAGCTGTCATGGAGCAAGCTTAATGAGTTAAACCATGTGCAGACGTGTTAGTGCCTCCATAGGATTTAAGTTCTACTGAAAATGTTTTATTCTTGTTGCGTGCTGTGCAAAGAGCGAGCCAAGTATGCCGTTTGTCTGTTACTTAATCACGTCTTTGTGTTGCTGTCTCACCATTTGTAAATAAGCCATTTTTTGCCTTCTTCAGTGGCTGAGCTAGACTAAGATGGCCGACAGCGTTCCTCTGCTCTTCCGTCGCACTCTTTTCACCTCCCAACACCTGTGGAAAAACTGATTTTAATTGGGCCAGTTTCACAGACAAGGCTTGAGCCTAGTCCCAGAATAAAACGCACATTACCGACATTTTACAAAGATTTAGTCTGTTCTGGATTAAATCAAGATGACTGCAAGATGTAGGATTAAAAACCAGTAAGGACAGCGCCACTGAGCAGGGAAGTCACTCGGATCAGTGAGGAAATGCTACGTCCTGATGAAGAGGATCAGCTTTCTGGGACTCCCTTACCTTGATGATTGCGCGTGCCAGGAGGCAGCTTTAACATTTCTTTCCCCACATTCGTTGTCAGTGTGGACAACATACGATATCTAAGTGAACTGCACAGAAACCGAAAGAGTCCCGCCCCACAAATACTGGATTTGTTAACTGAACTAATGTTTTGATTAAAAGCTTCTCAGCATCTGGAATTCTACGATCTTCAGAAGAGCTGGACGTCATGTCCCTGACAAGCATCAAGATGCTGATGCTGAGGATGTAGGAGGCGAAGAACTGGATTAAATTTGACTTCCCGGTTGTGTGCAATCACTAAATTAAAAAGGCAGACACTTGCGTGTTGGCAAGGTCCGACTCAACTTCAGGATTTTGCACACAAGCAAGAAAAACAGCAGATGAGTCACAGCAACTCCATATATTCAGACAAACAACATGTTTGCAACGTAGTGATGGTGACTCTCTGCAGTTACAAAACATAGCTCACAGTCTGCTTTATTAATTCTGTCATTGCAGCTGCTGCTGTACTGGATACAGCTGAACTGTGTGGTTCCCATCACACTGACCTGTCTTTCTCATTTCTCACTCAGGAAATCCACAGATCCCCGAGTGTGAACTTCAACTGCTGTTACAGAGGTCTTATCTTCTTCATGACATCCCTCTGACTTCTTCTCTTATTATTTAGAAAGCATTCATTAACTTCAGGATCTGGCATTAACCATGATGGCAAACAAGGAGACTACCATGCAGTCATAGTAAAGCTGTGAGTTGATTCTGTGGTCTTTTCTCCAAAGACACCTGAGCTACAAATATTCAAGAGGTAAACTAATCTAAACATGCAAAAGAACTCCAGCAAATGTAAACTGGGTGTTTACCTTAGAAGGAGCTCAGGCCCACCAACTCAGAGAAGCTCTGCTGTGAAGCAGCTTCGAATCCCAGAGAGATCTTTGGTGGATGAACTGCTGTGCTCACTGATGATTATGGAGAACAGGTGTGCCAACAGGTTAGCACCGTGAAGGAGCCTCTTAAAGGAGCTACGTTAAAAACCTGGAGAAAACAGTCAGAACATGCAAGTACACAGAACTGAAACAGTAAACTAAAAACTCAGTCCCCTTGAGGCTAATATGTGGAAACAGGAAATAGTTGTCAGCACTGAAGCTCCAGCTATAAATGATGTAAATCACTGGAGAAATACCAGCTTTCTGGGTTTTAATGTCAAAAGGTCATTAATGGCTCTATAAACCTGGATTGACCTGACTGATCTAGGCTCTAAGGATCTAGGCTCCCTCCTTCTTTACCAGACATTCAAATTACTTTGTAATCTCTTGAGTAGCATCTCCATGATGAGCAGACAGGCAATTAAAAGTCTTGATATTGCTAATCTAAGACTGCCATACAAACGTTAACATAATAACCATTCCTCCCAGTAACCATTCCTCGCAGGTGCTCAGGGACCTTGTGGGTTAGAGTTCTGGTTTCAGCCAGATCATATACTGGAAACTCCAAAGTGCTGTGACATGAAATCCTTATTTGAGCAAATGTTTTCCATGAGGGTTATAAACATGCAGAATTCCTCACCAGTAGAACTCAAACTGGACCCAGACGGTTTCACTTTGAATGAATTATTATTGCTGCATTTGTCTATACATTGATGTGTTTGACTTTTGTGTTTTTAATGTACATTTTACAGATAATGTATGTTATTGACATGTCTTTGTTTAAAAGCCCAACTAGGAGACAAGAGTGCAAACGACCTTTGAATCTAAATGCTTGAAATGGTTGCAGTAACATTCTGATCACTATAATAAAAGTAAAACATACATAAAAATAAAAGGAGACATACAACTGCAGTCCTTGTGTCTTTCTGACTAATTATTTAATCTGACTTGGTTTTCGTGCTGCTGCAGTACCAGCAGATAACCACCAGAGGGCGCGCTGACATTATGTGACCGACTGAATGTGCACGTGGCCATTTTTCATTTCTGTCTTTTAGATGGGTTTCTGACTGTTTTTTTAAAGTCCACTTGTTTTTGTTGATGATAGTCAAATTTCTCTCTGACCCTGCTTCTGCTGGAGGCTTCTTCCTGTTAAGGGGGATTTTTTCCTTCGCACTGTCGCCAAGTGCTTGCTTAAAGGAGCCTTACATCACCAAGCACAACCTAAAGCGTCAGCTGCAGTGGTGTAAAGCACACCCCTGGACTCTAGAGCAGTGAAGACCTGTTCTCTGGAATAACCAATCACACTTCTGAGTCTGGCAATCTGATGGATAAGTCTGGGTTTGGCGGTTGCCGTTTGGTGGAGGGGAATTACGGTGTGCAGTTGTTTTTCAGGACCTGGGCTCGGCCCCTTTGTTCCAGTGAGAGGAACTCTTAATGCTTCAGCATACCAAAACATTTTTGGACAATTTCATACCCCCAACTTAGTGGGAACAGTTTGGAGATGGTCCCTTCTTGTTCCAACATGACTACGAACCAGTTCATATCAACAAATGTATTTTGTTTGGGGCATGAAATCATCATCAGTGAATCGGGGCTATACAGACCTTACCTTGGCTTTATCGCTTTATTGACTTTGACAACATGTCCACTCTTACCGGTTTCTTTTTTCTTACTCTCCTAACTTTAACTTGATAACATTTCAGGTTAAGTGTGTTTTGAATCTGCACGCTGATATGTGTCATGAAATGAACTCCTCCCCTTCATTCAGCCAGAGCAAGTCTTATTTATCAATGATAAGCAGCGCCTCTGTGCTGTGCCATACTGCAAATGTTCGCGCCGGTCTGATAGCAAGTAAATACAGGGCCAGTACTGCCGATAGTACTGATACTTCAGAAAACATTTTAATGTCCAGTAAACCACTGTTGTCTTTACTTTCCGCAATAATTTGTTAATACAACGAAAACACAAATGAATCTGTATGTTTTTAAGATAAAAAACAAACAAACAAACAAACAAACTGAATTTAATTCATTTTTTTTCTCATCCCATTTCTTTATGGAGGAGTCACTCCTGTAGAACACACTTCTGTCCAGCAGGTGGCGACAAATCGCTAACGGACTGAACAGAACAAGGAAACGCCTTAGAAGTGACGTCACTCGTGTAGCAGCCACAAACAGGAAGAAAACATCCAGCTGTTATCAAAGCACGGAGAGCTCTGGTTAGCGTAGCAACCCTTGTAGCAGTGGCTCCGTAATGAAACGGCTTTGAGAGTCGGGAATAAACCAGTGCTTTATCATGCTGTGTCCGCAGTGGTGACTGTATCGAGTGACACTCAAGGAATTTAATTGTGTTCGGCTTTCCTCCGGTCCGAGTGTAGAAACAAGGTACGTTAGCTTAGCATCAGAGCGCTAGCTAGCGGCAGCTAACACTAGCCTGTGTGCTGTACGCTGAAATGTGGTTAAACCTGCGGACACAAGAGTGACACTGTTGATACCAGTGGCAGCATGCTCCGTTTCTGCCGGGATGTTACGTAAATAAAGAAATAACATCACTGTTTTCGTATTTACAAGAACTTGAGAGGTTTGTGTACACGACTGCTAATGGTCACTTCACTTTTTATGGGCAACCTTATTTGATGCCTATTACATATTTGCGTTTAATTTTCTGGGGTTTTTTACGTCATAATTGCGTTTCATTCTGCTGGTCCGTTTAAATGTGTGTCATTCTAACCTTTATAAATGTCAGTAATGCGTGTTAATTGTGCGAGGGCTTACCTGACTTCTCTTTGTTATCTAGAACTGCACAATAGCAGAGGTCTGCATGCCTCAGTGTTAGTCAGTACCTTGTACTTAATTGTAAAGGGTGTTGTTGTTTTTTAGTCTGCTTTTGCAGTCTCACCATCTCTCCTGTGCACTCTGTTGGAACCTGCAGGTGTGAATGAGTGACGTGGTGCCTCCCACAGCCCTCAGTGAAGTCCAGCTCCGCTTCCTTTGCCACGATGACATAGAGAACGTTAAGCTGCTCTGTGGTGATTGGTTCCCAATCGAGTAAGTTATCATACTGAGAGTGTCATTGGCCGACATTTGTGTGTATAGGAACTGTCTTTGTTTCATTGTTATTGACTGGCATAAATGGACTCCTGTTAACTGAATGCCCAGTGAGCTAACAAGTAGCGGCCCATAAGTTAAGCAGACCTTCTGGAGTCTGAGTAATAGTCTGATATGAGACTATATGACGTTTGGTTCCAGGTACCCAGACTCATGGTATCAGGACATCACCTCCAACAAGAAGTTCTTCTCCCTCGCTGCCACCTACAGAGGAGGCATCGTGGGAATGATTGTGGCCGAGATCAAAGGTCGGACCAAAGTACACAAAGAGGTAAGAGGTTCAGTTTGGATGTGCCATCTCTCGCTCAGAAAGTGTAACATGTTGTCAGTCCAGTCAAAGGTGCAGTATAATATTTTTAATGTTTTGCAGCAGCAGCTAGAAAGAGACACGTTCTTAATGTGGATTTCCTCCAAAATATGACATTGTGTTCTCTGGACATAGTGTCACTGAGTGTGTGAATGTCTGCTGCTGCTTAGAGATGTCATAAGTAGATCACTGACATAGTCGACTGTTTTCAGTGCACTGCTTTGGCAAAAAGGATACCTTTGGTAAAGATAGGTTCATTAGCCCGAAATATAGGAGAAGAGGGCAATGAGAAAGAAACTGATGAAAGAAGAGCTGTAACTTGTGGTCTTTTTTTGATTTTGTGTAAACGAAGTGCAATGGATTTGATTTTGCTTTGATCGGGATCAATGTTATCTTGTTTGAATGAGTTTAGACTATAAGCTCCAAACTTGAATGTGCAGTATGCAAATTTCTGGCATGTTTTCAATGTGATATTTCCAACATCTGAGAAATCGGTACGATTAACTTAAGATAACAAAGCTTGAAGAAGTGTCGTTTTTATTCTGTCACCCACTGTGGACGTTGAAATAATCAACTTGTGTATATGTCTGTTTCTTTCTATGTATGCGTGTTAGGATGGAGACATCCTGGCCTCCAGTTTCCCCGTGGACACACAGGTAGCCTACATCCTCAGCCTGGGAGTGGTCAAAGAGTTCAGGAAACATGGCATAGGTAAACAGACACACTGTTTGCAGTTGTGGCTAAAACCAAAGGCTTTATGTACAAGACAAACACAGCCTCTAGGTCTGAAATGTGAAGCCAGGGCACGAGTGCCTTAAACCTGATGGTCAGAAAATGCAATGAATAATTTCCCTTTAAACTAATCTGGGGTTATACAACCTCCATGCCATTTAGGCTGAGGAAGTCCAGTTTATACAATTTTATTTGTGTTTTGTTACATTTTAACATTTTTTGGCTTACTAGCTTTTTTTACGTGTACTAGAACAGTCCTCTTTTTTTTTTTTTTTCTTCTTTATCTTCTTTCACCACCACTAGCCACAGCAGATGGCTCCGCCCCTTCCTGAAGCTTCTGCTGGAGGTCTCTTCCTGTTAAAAGGGAGTTTTTCCTTCCCACAGTCATAGATGGTGCTTATGGGGGATTATCAGATTGTTGGATTTGGGTCTTTTCCTTACAATATAAAGCCACCTCAGGTGACTGTTATGAGTTGGCACTATATAAATTACATTTAATTGAATTGAAAAGTACGTAAAGAAAACACATCCAGTAACATCTCGAAGTCACAACACCAAGATGAGGCAAAAACTGTTCAGAACTAATTTAACACCCTTTATTCAGTTAGCAAGAATCTGAACGAATCGCGGGTTAGACACTGTCTCATCAAAGACATTAATGATTTGATCTGTTGAGTCACATGTTGGAACTACGCTCAAAACTCATCTGCTGTGAGACTTGATGTAAATTTGATGTTGCAGTACATTAATATTGATTGAAACGATTCAGGCTCACTGCTGCTGGACAGTTTGAAGGAGCACATATCGACGACAGCCCAGGACCACTGTAAGGCAATCTACCTACATGTTCTCACCACGAACAACACTGCCATCAACTTCTACGAGAACAGGGACTTCAGGCAGCACCACTACCTACCCTACTACTACTCCATCCGAGGCGTCCTCAAAGATGGATTCACATATGTGCTCTACATCAACGGGGGTCATCCACCCTGGACAATATTATATCCTTTTTTGGAAGCAGGAAAATACTTCACTTACTCACTGTTATTTCATTTCCTCTGGGCCATACTTGTCCAGATGTTGCAGGAGAAAAAGTAAATGTTGCATTGTTTCTTTTTCCTTGACTTCCTGTCCCACTGATTATATCCAGCACATCGGTTCAACCCTGGCCAGCCTGAGCCCCTGCTCCATCCCTCAGAGGCTGTACCGACAGGCCCAGTCCCTGCTGCGCTCGCTGCTCCCCTGGTCCAATATCGCCTCCAAGACCGGCATCCAGTACAGCAGAACAATGTGACACAGCATGGTGAGTGGGGCTTATGGTGACACATGTCACCCACATTATTAAATATTAAATTAATTCATCTGACTGGTTTTGTTTTCCTTTCTGTTTTTCAGTCACACAGATGTTCCCGTCAGTCTTCCCCTGTACACGCCGAGATGTACACGCACACTCACATTCTCCTACAGCTTTCCACACCCTGTGTGACACACAGGACCTCAGGTTCAACCTGCATTTGACCGTTCACATATTTCAGCGCCCACTGATTTACAGGGTTTGTTTCACTGCAGCGTCATGAAATGTGCAGTGTTGTTTTCACACTGACAGACAGTAGGAGTTACGGTTACAAACCACTGTTTTCTTGATTTAATCAGATCCTCTACTCGCCCATATATACATATCACACTGTCCCATTTGTGCTCCAGCTGTAATCTGAGTGTAGCCGAGCGGTGGCAGCCTCCCTTAGAGGCCAGGCAGCAGCGCGGAGTGGAGGACCTGCTTCAGATACGTCAACCCTGATGCACAAACGGCAAACACAGGTTGTATTTTTGATGTGGAAAGGGTGTAACACACACACTGGGAACCAAACAGAGACTACAGGTTCAGCCGATCGTCCTGCCTCCCTTCATCCTGTCCACCACTGTCAGAGACTATGTACACTGTTGTATATTATATATACTAAGATAATATATACATTGCTCTCAATATGTGTGTCTATTCTATGCTGTTAGTAGGACTAGCTGGAAGATAACCCATCCCTGTCTCTTTTACGAGTATACACTGAATCGGGAAGTAGATAAGAATAAAGGTGATTATAGAAAGGAAACTTTGAGGGGCAGTTCAGTCAGATTTATTTCATTTTTCTTCACAACATTCATGAAATTGGCACTCTGTAATTGTAATGGTAACGTACGGTCACATTTCTAAGCAAACAAAAAAAGGACTCTGCATTGTTTCTCTTGTATGATCCAGATGGGAATGAGAGAGAGTAGCTTGGGTGCTTATTTTAGGGGTTTTTTAATGTAACTGGCTGCAGCCCAGTTGGTCTGTGACGTTGCTGCTAATGTAGAGAAATGTTTGTTCAGATTGTTTTCTTTTTTTAATTTGTCCCAGGTTAAATTTTTATGTCGGCCTGTAGAAGAGCTGAAGAAAAACATCGTCCACCACACGTGCCTGCATGCATGCAGGTGTGTACGTATAAGCACACAGAGTCCCAAAATTAGAACCTAGCAAGTGCCAAAGTTTGGGGGTGAAAGACAAATATCGCTGATTAATGTTGTCAGAAAGCAGCGGTGAGGTTTCTTCATTTTGTTAGAGCTCCGTTGGACTTTACACAAAACCTGCTCCACTGTATCAGAGAGCAACAATGTTTGATTTGGTACATGGCACAGCACTGAATGAGGTCAGGGGGACTGTGAAAACAAAAACATAATCACAGTTCGGGTGTTCATCTCTCACTTCACCAGCCCCGAGGGTTTCTGAAAACATCTGACATTGTTTATGCAATAAATTTGTGTCATCTGAGCGATTGTAAAACCTGAGTCAGTCGGAGTTGCCCTGCTGTAGGACGACAGTGTTCTATTGTTTTCATTGTGATTGTCTTATTATCATAAACTTGAGCCTTGTTTTCATTCCAAGCAGGCCCTGTTTCAGTGGTTTGTGTCTCAGTGTTCCGCTTCATTGCCATTGAAGACGTGTGAATGAGTCGAGCTAAAACAAACAGCATCCTAACGCTTCCAACAGTGCAGCTTGAGGTCAGCCTCTGACTTTTCTGATTCCCACACTCTGGGCTTCCTCTTTAAACAAACAGCTAAAGCTTCTCAAGTCAAAGACAACACTGACAGAATCATTGGGTTAATCTTCCCATTGGATCTTGGACCAGAGTTGAAAAATGCACTATAAATATTTTGGTGAGCTAAATATTGTGTACACGTTAAACACATTTTTAAATGCCTCTGTGTTAGATCCTCGTGACCTGCAGGGTTCAGCAGTACTGACTAAGATGAAGTCAGTGGAGACAACACTGACCTGAAGCGTGGCAGACAGTGCTGAACGATGGGAATTCAGCAGACACGACAGATTATTTCACAAAAGGCTCTCAGAAGACCTGAGTCCTTGTTTCAAAAAGCATGAATCCTGCTATCAGTGTGATATGCACCACTGCGCCGCTAACTGAGGCACATTATGCTATATTAGAGCTATAAGACTTAATAAATAGTAGTTCATACTTATTGTGGGTTGTGTATGTATGCGTCAGTGCTTTGCTAATGTGCGACCTGAAGCCTGGTGCCATACATTCACAAGAGAAGCATTAACATCCTGCCAAAATGTTGCTTATGGAGTCCTGAAGTACTGATGCAGAAGCAGATGATGGGAAATGGGCTGCTTTTCTCATTAAGCTTCATTCATTTTTAATATAGAGTGCGTATAAAATGGCTCTGCGTGGTCACAGCACTATTAAGAGGTTTCTGCATATGGTTTAATAATTGGTTATTAAAATGGTTTTGAGCTATAACACATGGGTGAGATCATCGTCCTCTGCACTGGTTGTGTTTGTGTTACTTAGCCGATTGATGCTCTTTGGGCAACAGGAGGACCCACTCAGAGCCGATGTTTCCCCTGAAATGTTTCACCCGACTGTAAGAGTAACACAACTGAAAGCATGCGGCAGCAGTCAACCAACATTAGGCTTTCCTGAGAGAGAGAAACGTGAGGTGGTAGAAGTCGTGCTCAATATTTTAGATCAGCTTTAAAATTAGATTACAGTTAAAAAAAGACTGTGTGTTGTGTGGTTAAGTTGGATGGTTCTGTGTCGTCCTTGCAGATGTATGAGCACGAAATGTGTGGTCAGTAAAGCATGTATGTTAGTGTGCTGTTTGCTTTCCAGGGTGTCAAACATAAGACCCGTGGGCCAGAATCAGCCCAGCAAGAACATCTTGAAGTAGGACAAAGTTTTGGGCTTTTAACTAATTTCCCAGCTTGTCCTACTGATACAGACCTCTCGTGCACACATTCATGGTACAGTAATGATTAAATGAAAGTTCCTGTTTTTATTGTTTGTTTGATCGTATAATGTGTCCAGAGTAAACTACAGCATCTTTATCGTGTAGAAAAACTGAGACTTACTGCTGGTGTTGCACAGTTTTTCTTCGTATACCGACAAATCTCAGAGATTAAATGTCCAGTTAAATGTTTCTATGCCAACAGAAAGGGGAATTTCATGCCTCATTTCAGTAAACTGCTGCATCTATTTCCCATTTTTGTAGCACAGTAGTTTGGTGCATATTGCACCCTGTAGGTCCATGGAGATGAGGACCTATTAGATAGGACTGAAGGACCAACACAGGCTGCATACAAGAAGGCTCGACTTCCTATAGACGCTCAGATCCTTCAACACACGCAGCAAATGTTCCATCAGATACTTTACTGTGGTCTGCCAAGGAAGCAGCTTTAAGCTTGTGATGCTAACAGACTGAAGGAGCTGATTACGAAGGTTTAATCTGTGACGGGCTACAAACTGGACACCTGATGCTGTGGCGGGGAGGAGGTCACAGGTCAAAGTTATCCAGCATGAATAATCCCGATCGCCCTCTGCACAGGAAATGTTTTATTCCACATGCTGTCACTCTCTTTGATACAGTAATTGTTAACCCATTCTTCTACAATACAGTCATTTGGCTTTTCAGTTTCCAAATCCTTACAGACGATTTAAAAGTCTGTCAATCAAATGTTTTTCAGTTGTTTTTTGTTTTTGTGGTTTGCTTGACAAATACTCGTCACTTAGAGAACTTACATCACATTTCTTCCTCCTGATGCTCCGTTTGCACTTTCGCAGATTGTCCTACCCATGTCTTCCTGTCCAAATGTATTGAGTTGCTGCCATGCGATTGGCCGACTAGATAATTGCGTTAATGAGCAGTTGACCAGCGGCCAGGGAGTTTATAGTTTACTGATTCATTTGATTAGAAAGCCTTTTCACTTCCAGTGTGGTTCAACACCGAGCCCTCCACCAGTCAACAAAAGCATATTTTACCGTATGCACCATTTAGTCTTGCGTGTCATTTAGTCACACACGAGCTTTTTTCTGTCATTTTACACATTTATTTCTTAAGAATTCTTCCCAGAGAGTCATGCTGACAGTTTCCTTTACTGCAGCAGCATTTCTTCACCATCTACTCAAAATTGCATTTCTCTTTCAGTATCGCAGGATTAAATGTGTAGTGTAGTAAATTCCATATGACTTCCTTACTTTATGTCTTTCCTGGTGTGTAGATTCAAATATGAAAAGTGTCAAATGGGAAATCAACATAGGAGCCTCTTTAAACTCAGTAAAGAAGCAGGCCGGACCTTAGCTTTCTCTTTTTGTTTCATTGTGAATATGCTAGACTGCGAGCTTCCTGTGTTTGGTTGGGCATGTGTGCGCCTCGACAGCAGGTCACCTTGCAGACTGTTAACTTGGCGGGCAAAACCGCACTTTTCTTGTCATCTAAAGGACAAATGGAACTGAATGGAGGTTTGTTCCCACAGTCTCGTTCCTTTGTACATGTGTTGTTCTCTTTGTTTTTCCCACATGGATTGTATGGACAGCATCAATAGACGGTGGTAAGAGAACACACTGACTCACTGTGTTTAACAGGATATAACGTTACAAAAATATAACTGATGTCTAATTCCCACTTATTCTGAGCTTAAGTATGAAAATGTCTCCCTCTGCTGAATGTGAGGCAGTGCTTCATGTGAACCTTTTCCATCTTATTTCCTGTTACATTCCTTTCAAGTTAAATTTTGTTTTTAGTCATGGTTTAAAAAACAAACCAAAACAAAGAATAAGTATAGCTTCATATAAAACGCACACCAAAACATGAAATGGTAATAAATGTGTTAAATTAGCTGTTTATTCCAATAAGTGCTGTCTTTGTGCCACGTAAGGTGTTTATTACAATTTCTTGGTTCAAAAATGTATGAAATCTCTTTTGTCAGGCGGTGTGACCGTTTTTAAAAAAAATAAGACACCTTAATTAATCCCACACTTAAGAAATTTACGTCTTACAGCAGCTCACAAGTCAGACGGAAAAATCCATCCATCCATTCGCTTCCGCTTATCCTTTTCAGGGGCGCTGGAGCCTCAGACGGAAAAATCGAATCAAAGATATACTAAAAGACGGGAAAATCAAGCATTATTAGTCCAAAAGTGTTTTATACTATGTACAAATGTGCGATATATACAATGAGTTTACATGTAATATTGAATTAATCCTGTGTACCAACAATACAGAAATAGGAAACGATAGAAATAGATAATTCATTGCATGGCATTCAGAAGCCTTAAGGATTCAGGAAATAAACAGCGTGCAGACAATGCTGTTTATTATTCCCACGCAACACGAGTTTGTCTATTTATTTGAAACGTAATAAAATAACAGTAACTTGCATGCAAATGCAACAAACATAACATAAACATTTTATTTATTCCTTTGTTCTTGTAAAAAGTGGTTTTCTGTACAAAATATACAAACAAATCCGCTTTGCGTGTTGTGTCGCGTATTTACGGCTGCTCGTTTTTGACGTCCCGCTGTAGCGCCTGTTACGGTAACAGGTGACGTCACTCCGATGGTGTTACGCCCATTGAGAAAAAAAAAGAAGGAAAAAAGGAAAAAAGAGCGAGAGAGAGTGAAAGAGTTTACTCTGCTGGACTCCGGGAGGCTGAAGCTCATCCTCACCACGCTCTACAGCGGGGAACAAACCCGCAGCACGACATCAAACTGTTCAGAGCCGAAACTTTTCCAGCTTCAGAAGAAACGTCAGTGCTGAAGTTGGAGGCAACAAGGTGAGACTCGAACACACGCAGCGCTGCTCTGTGAGCGCGCGGCTAATTTCTGCAGCAGCTAGCTAATAGTTTTTGCCCCAAGGAAGCTGTGAACTTTACACCTGCTCGACAAACACTGTGGTTTATATAAATGAGCTCAGCGGACGAAATGTGTGGTTTTTATTTAAGCTCGTTTGTATTTGTAAGTTACTGGAGGCGCCAAAGTTCACTGACTTCCAGTCTTTGCTTTCCATCAAGGATTTTCCTGGCGCGAGCTGGCGTTCATTTCCTTTGGGGGGGGGGGTTGGGGCTCAAAAGCATGCAAGGGAATACACACACACACACACACACACACACACACACACACACACACACACACACACACACACACAGGTCAGAGGCTTTCATTCAGAAACTTGAAAAGGCTTTTTCTCACCCCCCCCATTCAGAGCTAATGAAGTCCTGGAAGACGAGCATCTGTGGGCGCTTAAGAGCCGCATGATATTGCCAGTATCTATCAGCAGCTCATTATTGGACAAGTGCGTGTTTGTTTCTCTCCGTGTGGGTGTGGGTGTGGGTGCATTAGCCACAGAGGACAGCAAAGGTGGAGGATCATCCTGTGTTTTTGAGCCCTGATTCCTGCCTGTTGCTGGTTGAAGCAAGAAAAATATCATTAGATGTGTTGGTCAAGAGATATCGTTGAGTTTTATTGTTTGGTTGTGTGTGAAGAAGAAAAATCCTCGATTTCTAAGGAAAGGTATTGACTGGCTATCGTCACAGTTTCACTGAGGATGTGGTTTTCAGTTAAAGGCTGAGGTCTCTCCAGAGCTGCACACAAATTACAGAGCGAGTTGCAGGTCTGGGTTTTATCCAGCACCTGTATGTCTGTGTGTATTTTTAAACCGTATAAGACCCTCAAACTTCCCCAACGTGAAAATAAATTTCAGATGTATTTCGATCTCTGCCAGTCTACTTCATCGTTAAGTGCTTTATTGTGGTTTTTCTGTTTTATTGAACGACTTCTCAAATGTCATGGTGTTACTTTAGATGGCCGCTGAAGTGGAGTTATTATAAACACTGCATTCGATGTCAGCTTGACTGACGTGATGATTTAGCACGTTGTGTCAAAATATGAACGCCATCCTCCACCAATAAAACTGCACAGTAGAATGCAGTGAAGCCAGTGGACACCCCCTGCTGTTGGGTCTGTTTGGATCTAATGCTGAGCTCTAACAATTCTGGATTCACTCATTTTTTATTGAGTTCTTATTTATTGAATTATCAGCCATGTCTTTCATAAGGTTGAGGGCAACTTACTGTGAAGAAACCACCCCAATAAATTTTGGAGCTGCTTCTCAGACTCAAACTCTTTGACTGCAGCTGGAGATGGGTGTGGTATTTGAACCAGCTCTCCACCTGCTGCTAATGTTTTGTGGCCTCTTTCCTGTAAAGGTGTGTGTGTGTGTGTGTGTGCACGAGTGAAATTTTGCGCAGTTGTGTTTCCTGTTGTTTACCTCGGGAGCAAATTCCACGCTGGGTAGGGAATTGTGACTGGAATGGCTCCTGCGATCTATGCCTGGCACGTCGCCGCTCACACTTTGGAAAGTAGGAAGCACTTTGTTAAACTGGTAAATTAAGATTTGCATGCAAACGTATCATGGCTGGAACTGTTTGCAGTCGGGGGACACAGCGATACTGCTGGCTTCCTTTTCTGCGACTCTTTCTGGGTTAGCACAAGCCATCTTAGCAGTCATGGCTGAATATCCATGGTGTTTGCATGCACGTTAGAGTCAAGGCCAGAAGGAGAATGTAAAGTTTGTCATCAATCAGATTTTGTTTTTCCAAACTTTTCAGCCAGACAGCTTGTCAGTGATATTTAGTTTGGACTAATGCTGCAGCCTGAGGAGGTGTTTCCTGTCTTTGTCCCAGCATTCGGGCTGGTTATGCAGTGAGAACAGTCTGTGGCAGAGGTCACACAGACTTTTATTTTGGTGTTGGTTGGACTTCTTTTCAGTAATGACTTTTCCTTTGCAACTGTGCTCTACCTGGATATGTGTGATTTTCCATAATCTGCTTCTCATCTGTTTTATTTTTGTAAGAAATTGGCTGTTAACTACATAGTGTCACAGTAGTGTAAAAGCTGTGTATGCTGTGGTGATTGTGTCACACGGAGTTCGTTATTTATATATATGCAAAGTATCTGAAAATCTCACGCCTGTGTGTGCTGATATTACTGAATCATTTAGCTGATAAGGACGGACAGCTGATAGCACGTATCAATAACCATCATATTAACTGTTTAACTGACTGACCTGTAATCATGTCAGCGTGCTGGATACTTTTTCACACTTCAAGTTTCGTCATTTGGAGCTGACGCATAAATCATACTTTCACATACTCGCTTGTACGAATGAGTGCTGCCAGCTTGCCATCACCTGTCATGCGATGCCTGTTAAATCCTGTCGCTAGCACCGATTGGAAGACTTGCAGACTGTGTCACCTGGAGCTGTTAGATCAGTGGTAGTCAAAGTGATGGCAGTAGCTAGCCAGTCAGTGACATTTTTACCTAATTTCCCCAATAATGTCTTCAAATGATGTCATCATTATTGAGATGACATTGTTTTCTGCCTCATTCTATTTTCATATAGACACCTGCAGAAAACATGCACCTGAGTGCATGCAAATAGATTCATGCGTGGACTGCTTTGTGTGTCTGTGTGTGTTTGGAGTGGGAATACTGATCTGTCATCACATGACAGAAAGCAAGAGGATAGTTTTGACTTCTGACTGCTGGTTTGATTTACATATTAGAGTGTAATGTGACTGCATTTGCAGAGATGCTTGTCTGCCTCATCTCTCTGAATTTATGTATTCATTGTGGCACATTTCTCTCACCTATATGCTACTGTGGTTTTTGTGTTTTGGTCTCACACTGGGTTTAATGGAGGGTGTAGAGCAGTGCTCTGATGGATCCTCGTCTGGCCTACGACGAGGTAGGTTTAGTCTGCAGTGCGCGACTAAATGAAATGCACATTTTCAAAACAAACAGACGACTGATGACAACGGACAACAACACAGACAAGAACAGCGTCAGTCGTAAGCGATGATACCGAGGAGTATTCTACCCACAAGTTCAACACAGAAAAGCTTACCTTGCATTAGCTGGCTCAACAAATTCTAAAACCCCAGCTAGGTAACAAGTATCATGATGCTAGCGATCAACTTTCCCTGTTAAGCCAGCCTTTCTGCTTCAGGTTGCGAGCGTGCTCTCTTAAAAATTTGCATTTTGCAAACGTTAAAACGTTTTGGGACAACCCCCAAAATGTCATTCTTCTTAGACCCGAAATGGTCCCTGTGCGGCGCCTACTCTAGTCAGACGTTATCAGATGATAACGTGTTGCTGTTTATTTCTAAGATTGCTGCTGCACATTAGGGCTCTGAAACTTTAAGCTGGATATATTTAGACATTATGTGTTATTGTCCCATAGCCTAATAACAGAGGCATGGAAATCACTGTAGTTTGTTGCAGATCAAATTGTTATATTGATTGAGCAGGTAATCTTGGTGTGTGTCCTCTGTTGTGGTAGCTGCAGTTCCAGCAGTGTGAAAGAGACTCGAATCAAGTACCACATTTATACGTTAATGTGACAATGCAATGCTTCATTCAGTGGTTTTAGTGAGATACGACTCAACAACTTAAATTTTATTCCCCTGGAAGAGAATCTATCAAATTTAAAACATACAGTAAAGACCAGAAGAGTTAAAAACAAACCAAATCTATGAACAGATTTTATTGTCAGTATAAGTTACCATGGTGATTTAGCCAGGTAAAAACCGAGCCTCTCTCGTGACGCAGAAAACTCTGACTTGAAGCGAGACCTGGTTTGCTAATCCAGTAATCTGGTTTCGTAGTACAGTCCTCTGGACTATGGTTCAGATCACCGCCAAAGCCACTTTCTTTTATATACAGTTGAACAAAATGCCGTGAGTGACTGGAACAAAGTGCAAGTATTACCTTGTATGTGTGCAAGCTTTCATTTCTCTCCTAAGGAATCTTTGCTTTTACAGGCCATGTGTTTGTTGTCACTCACCTCTGTAATGCTGAGAGTGCATTATGTGTCCTGTAACTGACCTCAGTAACTGCTCTCGTCTTTTTCATCAACCTAGTTGCTTTAAGAAGTGAGGCAGCGCAGCTAGCTTTGTGTGGAAACACAGCTAGCCTGTTTATGCCACTGACTGTTGTTGTTGTTTTTAAATGAAGATGTAGGGCTGTGCTCAGCCATTGTAGCAAGAGATACTTGTCCTTACAGGACAACAAACATGAATTATAGGTTATGATGCTGTGAATAAACAGAATATTTCTCAAACATATGCAGCAGTAATATTAACCCATCATCTCTGCTTACCTTTCTGTGAAAGTCATCTGACGCCACTGATGGAAACGCACAAAGCCAGCAAACAATTTAAGTGATAATGGAGTCTTTATGCAGGTGAACTCCTCTCTCATAGCGCTTGTGTGTATTATTCTTTGTTTAGACATGCCATGTTGGTTTGCAGAGACTTTCCTGGTTGACAAGGAGCCATTTGGGTGCGACTACATTAGTAAATACAATTTGCAGTAATTAAATGATACAATGTTTGATAGAGATCATTTTCCTTTGATTTCTGACTGTTTGAGTAAATGTAGCCACCACAGCTTTAGAGCTGCTGGTGAGTTAACTTTGGCTTTGGTTAAAACGCTTTGGGACCTCCAAAATCCCCCAAATTCTCTCTGTCAAGGAAGATGCATCCTGTGGGAAGCTGTAAAAGTATGGGCTGAGTGATGGTACCACAGGACCAGGTTGCACTGTTTGACTTCGATGTGTGTATTTTGTTTGTCTGCAGCAGGTGAAGTTTTGAATGTGCAGCAGGGTGTAAAATGAGATTCTCTAGAGCTCCAAACATAAAACACACCTTACTTAATAACTATACAAACACATTTTATCCCCCTGATCTTACAAGCTTTAAAGTTTCATATTTGATATGCAAGTAACAATTACTGCGAGGACATCATTAATCACAACAGGTGACAAATCAAAATGTGGCTCTTATCCAAACTGTCAACAGCAATAAATCTGTGCTCCATTCAAAGAAAGCTGCATTGCTCAGTGACCCCACAAACTCCCCTCACTCTTTTGTTTTCTTAGCCTTTCTCACACAGCTACAGTTTCTCGTCCTCACCCAGGCCTGCTTTTTCCCGTCTCCATGTCTGCCGCCGGCTTTGCTGTCCAAGGTGTTTTTAATCAGCCTGTCTGCCAACAACCCCCAACTTCCCCACATGCTAACTTCTAAGGCAGCTTTTTTCCAACTAGCTGGGGCGAGAGGGGGACGTCCAGTTTAATGGGCCGCGACGCCAAATACAGGCATAACCCAGATTCACGTACGCGGATGAGTAACGCCTCTACTAAACGCTGACATCTCACAGTTTCCAAAACTGCAAATTTCGTCACGCTCTGAACAAAATTCACTAAATCAACCATAAACGAAGACCAAAATTACGCATCGCATTTGGAAAAACAGCAGCACAAACTTTCTTACTTGTGCTGTCTTGCATCCAAAACAAATGTTCACCGCTTCGCAGTGACGTTACCGTGATTCTATTGGCTCAAATGATTAAAAGGAGGGGTCAGTCGTGTAAATCGGGCAATAGAAGCCGAATTTACTGCTGAATTTAAAATGACTGATTTCAGTGCACAAAAACCGTCATGTTTTATGAAAATGTGTCAACATCTGAACATCGATGTTGTAACAAACTGTAGCTTTATCCGTCCAAAGGATCAACGGGAATTATTTCCGTATCCAACATCGACCATTTGGGTGTCAGATTTCCTGCTGGATGCTCTGAATGATGCCAAAGTAAATGATTACGGGGGAAATGGATTCACTGCAAACTTCATTTCAACATTGTTATTAACAGACGTGTGATTTAACGATTGATGAGAGAGCTTTGTGAGCAGCCAGCAGATGTAATTTTCCGTTTCTGTGCCCTTATTGTCGACATAATGATTTTAATTGCTCGTTGTTTGTTTCATGTGTTGTGTCCAGAGCGCTCTAATAGTTCTGCATCCATCCAGTAGCTGATGATTGCTACTGCTGAGAAACACAGACTGCCTATTTTTAGTGGATTTATCAAAATGAGAACATCCACCTTTGCACTTTGAAGTTGAGACAATATTTGAACAAATATTTCATCTTATTGGATGAGAAAAAAAACAAACAGATAATGAACATGGACAAAAATGTACTCGACTACTTAAAATCAGACCTGGTGCTCATGACTCAAACCACCTTAGTTTTAGTGCAGAGCCGTCTTATCGAAACACTTAAACGTTTACGACCTGCTCTTATCTTTCCCACTGAAGCGAGAGACTTAATCACTCAAAAATCTAAAGAGCTCTCCAAGGTCAAAGACGTTTGTGGATGCCCTTCAGTGCAGCAAAGGATATTCATTCAGGTCGAGAGCAGAGTTCACCTAAACCTGTTTTCTCAAACCTTCTGTTTTTGAGCAGTGGCTCCTAAACACTAAACAATGTTGTTGCTGCTCTTCTAGCTAGTTTGAAAAATAAATCGAGTTTCTGAAACATAATCAGTCTGCGAGGACAATTTAATCCCCAATGCATAAAACCTGTTGATGGTTGTTTACGTGGATATACTGTCATGTTATAGAGAAATTCCCATGATTCAGTTATACAGTTGTCAGTTTGCTAATCCAGTATTGATCTAGCAGCATGTTGGTCTTTTGTTGTCCCACAGCTATAACCATCAAATCTGCTGGTCGTTTATTTCAAACCATATGTTTGAATCCTCATAAATGCAACCGTCACACTTTAGATATGTTGTATGTATATATCTAATCTATATATTTAAAAAAAAAAAAGAAACTTTAATATGAGTTAAGTGGTATGAGTGATTATTTCTCCTTTGACCTGATCTTGATATGATCTTGCTTATCTGCTGCTTTAAGTTCTCTTCAAGCGACTATAACTAAATTACCCAAATCACTGTTTTCAGGAGCTTGTGGTTATTGCGGTGTGGAAATTGCACGTCCAAAATTGCAGTGGAGCAGAAGTGGCGTCTGGCATGATTGTGTCGGTTTTTTATTGGCTGTTGCAGCTGTGATTCTGGGCAATTTGAAAGCCAAGCATAAGAATCCCAGTACATCAATAACAAGCAACATTACTGTATGTTGCAGTGAGTTTGTGCTGCTGTTTAACTGGATTCCAGTGTAATATGTTTCTCCAGCAGTCTGTGCATCATACTGTCAATATTTTCCAGGAGATTTAGACGTGTAAGATAGACATGGGGAATGTCGGGAAGTTAAGACCCAAAGGAGGAAGAAAAATACTTACACATGGTGTCCAAAGGTTTCAGGTTTCTTACTTTCGATGCATCTTTCTGTTAAGTTATCTTTTATTTTTTCTTATTGTTTTGGGGCCAAAAATAAAGTCAAATCATTATAAAAGATGGTATAAGAGGAGAATGTTGGCTGCCCAGATGAGCTTGAAGAGATTCAGAATGCAAATCACACATGGCAGTAAAAGCATTTCCCCTGTCCAGTGACTGAACAGGTCGCTTCCTTTTTCCTACTTTATCCAGGAAGAATCACCAGCTGTGGTTACGACACCCACAGGAGAGGGCAGAACTGTGAGCATGTTCGCCTGAAGAAAAGGAAGAAGGCTTCAGCTCCCCAGTGCAGTTTTCATGTCAACAGAAGGATAATCTGAGACTGCAGCTTGTACAATATAAACAGTGAAGACCTGCTTGTAAAAAGATTGTTACAAAGCCTGTAACAGTTTTACACAGTATTGCATTAGGAGGCAAAAAAGTAATAATTTAGTTTTGTTTTGTTTTTTTTGCTTTATTTAAAATTAAGCAGATAGTTCATGAGATTAACAACAAAATTACCAATTGAATCCAAAGCGAAGTCGTGACTCCTCACCTGCTCTCGACCACAAGAACACATGAATAAATCACTGCTTCAAATGAGCCACTTCTTTTGATTTCTGTGTGATGATCCTCATCAATATACAAGAGACACGGTGCCTAAAGCCCATGAAAACATTGTTTTTATGCTTTTTATTTTTTAAGCAATGTTAAAACAGTATGCTAATGTACCAAAAAAAACATAATTATTTTGCAAGTGGTGTAATTCTGACACTTTGTGCACCGAGGACAGTATAATGCTGTTTGAGTCCAACTCCTTTAAATCAAGAAAAATGTAAACCTCTCATATGAAAATGAAACTGCAGCAATTTGAGTGAAAAGTGATTTGAGCTGTTCACAGTATAGTAACTTATAATAGCTGCTGCTTGTTTTGGTGCTGAACTAATCTGGAGGTGAGGTTTTTGATACCGGATGCTTTTTGGTTTTCTGTTGTAGTCTCAGTTCTGCATTAGCTGATCGCTTTTAAAAAAAAGCTTGAACTTCAACAAACCCTCGCAGCCTAACTGACCCATTTTAAAACGTATGTATTGTTTCAGGCCTGTGTCTGGGTGACAGTGGGTTCTGAGAGGTGGGGGAAGCAGGGGTGACGTGCACCTGGAAGCTATACAGTGGATTCCTGGGTGTATGGGTGGGTGGGGGCTCAGGTCTGTAGCTGCATTCATACGGCTCCTCGTGTAAACAGGTGTGAAGCAGGAGTTTGCTGACGGTCATGGTCAGCCCTCACAAGTTTGTAATGTTTAAAACACCAAATCCAGTGACGCACATCGAGGGAGTGAGTCATCAAATGGAGAGATCGGGACCATCTTTTGCCATCACACAAATGCAATTCACTTTCAGCCACACACGCATCCACAGTACCACAAACACACCCACCCACAGTGGCTTCCACAGAGAGCTTCACATGTTACGCTTAAGGTTGCTTTCTGCATTCAACACAGGCTCATAATGTTTGTAAAGCAGATTGCGTTATTCTTTGTGTGCGTTATTCTTTGTGTGCGCGCTTTGAGGTCTTCAATAAGGGGCCTGGAGCCATTTGCATCCGCCGTCCACTTCATTCATCTCGACCGCTTAAGAGTGGAGATGCAACAATGACTCTGCCTCCATTAGCTGCAGCGGCTCAAGGTCCTCGCAGAATGTCGCAGTGCAGATGCAAACATGTGACCGTGGTTTATGTCAGCCAGGAATCTTTAACTCAGTGAGACCAGTGCGAGATTGAAATCAAACTCCCCTTAAAGCGGTGCATTTAAGGGGCTGCTTTGTTCATACCTTTATACTTCCTGGCACCTCACAGGGGCGGATGATAAATGAGTGTTTCGTTTAGGGGGAGCTGAGCTGTTGATGGTTATTGTAGCTAGGGATGTGATGGTTATTAGCTGACTGAAGGGTTCAATATTGCAACCCCTTCTTGGGTTTTTTGTTTAAATGAATTAGTGATGTTATCACTATATTACAGCGGTTGTGTAACACAGCAGACATGCGCCTGCAGCTGCATTACACATCTCTGCTAATACACAGATTGCATGTTGTCGATGAGAAAGATGAAGTTTTTTGAGCTATAAAGTATTTGGATGCCTTTTGTCAAAATAAGCAGACATGTGGGGTTATGGGTGGATAATAGAGCCTCGAAATAATATCGCAGTATTTCAAGAAAATATTTCTATTGTTACGGGAAAAATGTTTTATTGGTGCTTGCAGGCAGCGGGATTTATAACGACTTGTAAGGTGTTATAGCCTCGCCTTGTCCCAGTGTTGTGCACATGTAAAGGTGTTGTATTGTTTAAGCAATAATATTGTCATATGGCATTTTTTTTTATATCATGGAAAATTTATACTGCCTATATTATAATCTGTCACAACCCCTTATAGAACAGTACATAATAACATATGGATATTGACCTATGAGTAAAGAAGGCTGCTAATGCTCTCGCTGCTAATGCTCTCGCTGCTAATGCTCTCCACGCTCTGAGTAACGCAACTCGTTCTTTTAATTTCCATGTAATCAATCTAAAAACAGTCTGGATGGAGGATTCGTTAGAACAGAAAGGAAGTCGCGGCGGTGACGGCACACTGCACAATCTTTTCCTGTTTTTGCTGTCTCACCTTTAACGAGAAGACTAAACCGGAAATGCTCCCAAATAGTTGACAAGCCACACTTTACTGGATGCTGGATAGTCGCCGTGTTTAACAGCTCACTAGGAGCGCTCAGTGTGACATGTTTGTGTATCGTTGCATCGATGTATTAGTAAGACCAGCTTTCTTTTTTGTTTTCCTCGGGATTCTAGGATTTATAGTTTTTAATCTTAAAGGGTAACTTTAGTTTCGTAACACTGAATACTGGTCAAGCTGCATTCCTATTCTCTTGTTCATGGTAGAGACTCACACTATGACACCAGTCTTGCAACATTACAGTTAGCAAGAAAGCTAAATGGTTCCTCTAAACAGCTGCTTTTTATTGCCAAGTGCAGCTTTTGGGCAAAGCTAAAGGTAAAATGTTTCAATCTGGAGCTCAGAAACAAAGAGGAGACTGTTCTGAGGTCAGTCACCTGGACGTAGTTGTGTCACCCACAGTTACAGTTTTCCAGCCTTGGACTCTCCAAGTTTCTGCAAAGTTCCTGCTAATTTCATGTCCTTGCTTTGCCTTTGTGTCATCTTGTCCTCGGGGACATTTCATCTTTCTCTGCCCCCCGGTGTGAACGAGGAACTGAGTGAACCTCTGAGAGAGAGAAGGGAAGTCGGGGGTAAAGAAAAAGACGAAGCAAGGAGAGATGGAAAAGCAGAATCTTTACTTTCCCACATGGTTATCCTGTTATATCAACTCTCCTTTTCTTCGCTCTTCAACACATTTCCATCTGTCATGTTTCTTTTTTCTAAATGCACACTGTACTGGTTTGACCTCATGTTTGGTTTGATTTCATTTTCTCCTCTTCCATTTCCTGCTCTCGTGTCTCGATTGGATAAAAGGCCGATTGATTGTATTCGATGTTCGGAGCCGGATATTCCCATAAAAGCTTTCAAAGCAGAGTTTCTCGTCTGTCAGTCTCTGCACTTTATTTTATGCTCTTGTCTTTGTTGGTCCCTGTTTCACTGGTTTTTCACACATTTTTAAAACAAACCGTAAGCCACACTGCAGGCAAGCCACACGTCACGTGTTAACTAAACACGCGGTGTATACACTCCATAGTCAGGAATCTCACCTGACATAACCAAGAAATCCGATGATCCCAACATTCTGACAACTTCGTGGAGTAGCTCCAGTCAGCCACCTGTTGCTGTGTTTATCTGCACCACCACCTCATGAAGTCAGGCGGATTCTAGACCGGCAACCTGCACCAATACGTCCACGCTTATGTAAATGCCAGCCCACCTCCGACAGGGTCACATGATGTGGGATGACTTATAAATGTGCCACCGTTGGTGTGAATGATCAGCGTCAGTGAGCTTTAACATCGTCACAGTTAGCTAATCATTAAACTTACGGATATGAGAGGCATTAATTTCTCGTGTAACCCTGAGCTGAATTGCAAATACATTTATTTCCAAAATGTTAATTCAGTTTAGGTCTGATGACTCCAGGTAGAATAAGATTAGAGATTTGTCTTCTGCTCACCCTACGAGCTCCTCCACGTACTTCAAGCCTAATTAAATTTACTGGCACTAATACTAGGAGAGCAGCAGAAAAACTCTGAAGGCTCTTGAGCAGCTAGTACAGAAAATCAGCACGTAGCGCACTTGCTCTTATAGACATGTCAGGGACCGACGCTGGAACACTGAGATCTCTGTGGGTGCAGCTCAAGATGAACAGACGTCACCTTGAGGAGGCTGAAACTAAACAGGGACAGAATCTGTATGCATTTGTTTCTGACTTGTATAGTACAACAACCTCATCACATGGATGCTGTTTATCACACCAAAGCTGGCTGTGTGGGATTCGGCCTGACCGACGATGTCTGTGTGGACTGTGTGTGTAGCGTTGGTATTTGCTGTGTCAGCAGGGTCACTGGTGGCGTGTTGTTCAGAGAACTATCATGGAAAATTCCACTGGACATGGGTTTTATCTAGTGTGTGTGTGTCTGTGTGTGTGATGATAGAGTGGCTATTGTTTGAGTTTGTTAGAGAGACAGAAGTGGTCCCACTGGATGGGCAAAATCCATGCAAATATCTTGTGTTGAAAATATTGTTTCAGCTCATCTATTCTTAATGCAGCCGTTCATACCAACCGTGTAATTTCACTGGACGAATGTGCAACATTTCATTTTTTCAAGCTTGATTGATTTATGGTTTTTGTTTAGTTTTTTAAAATACAAATAAACTGATCTGACCAATCAAAACGCGCTTCAGTACTGAATATACAATGATATTTAAAATAATACATTTTAACAGCTACAAACTGCTTTGGGTAAGTCAGTTCTCGATGATTTCTCTGCCTCCTTACATACAGTATCATCTCTGCCAACAAGCACTGAAACTGCCTCACTGACATCCTGAATATGTCTATATTTTATAGATAGATAGATGGGATGAACCCAGAATCTCAGTTTCTTCTCTTTTTTTTTTTTCCACAAAAAAGCAGAAAAGTTAGACACTAACTAAACTACAATGCACACTAGCTATACACTCCAAACATGCTAAATGTCACAAATCTGTCGCCCTCCCTTCAAAATACACAACGGCAGCCTGGGACACAGCGGACAAGAAGTCGTTCCTGTTGTCCTGCATGTCTGTAGTTTGGATTGAAGCAGAGTCACATGATCATATACTTGAGGATGCATGGACTCCAACACACACTAGGATGCTTATGTGTCCGTATACGTGCAGCATGGGAGTGCTGAACTTCCTTTGAGATGCTAAAGTGTTGAATAACTGAGTTATTATTACTAAATTTCTATCAAACTTAATCTGCGTCATTACACTTTGATGTTTCATCAGCATCGCAGCAGGTTGCTAATGCTTTGCGACACAGACTCACATGGCAGCCTTTCAAATCGATAAAATTAGAGTCCAGCTTCGTCGTAGATTGGGTGCCAGTAAATAGAGCCTTCTTAGTGAGTGACAGCTGGATGCCGTCTTATTTAAATCTCTGACGTCTGGAGTGTGGCGTTCCCCTGAAGATGTGGACGTAGCCAGGTTTGGGTTTTTTTTCCCAGACCCGAAGGATCGAGTGTAAGTGATCTGCTAAGGCTTTCAAGCGACGCACAATCACAGACGAAGATTTTCCCATCGTTGCTAAGTCGTACATTTTTGACACCAAAATCAGAGTTACTGTGGGATCATTTAAGAACAATAAAATCTGTGGATTCCTTTGAGTCTGAGGGGATAAAAACATCACTATGAAGCATTTTGGATGTAAGAGTGTTCAGATTTCAGTAGATGATGACGAGGGCTGGTGGACGAATCTGGCACCTCTGAGAGGTTCATGCTAAAGGGAGCAGTAATCTCTAAGGTCAAGGCTGCAGTCGCTTTTCCACTAAAGAATATTGCAGCTTTAATTTTCAAACATTTTGCAGACTGTAACCTTCGTTCTTGTGTTGCAGAGAGTTCGATGCCAGCTGTGGTTTCTGTGACTATAAAGATCGGTGCATGCATGTCGGGTCTGTTATCGTGTGTGGCCTCTTACTGTCCCCTGCTCTTATCTTGGTCTCCTCACGTTTGCTTCACACCTCTAATGACTCAGCATTTTTATTTGAGCATGGAAAGCGTGTATATTTTCACATTTTACCTTATATTTTGAATCTACCTGGGGTATTTCTTGTTGTTAAACTTGATTAGTGTTGCATGTATAACCTGCAATGTACTGTGAGAAAAAAGGGCCAGTTTTTACAATAACATTATTACAATAATGGTTTTTGCTCCCTTTTATAAATGGCAAACTTCCACTGCTGGTACTTGAACGTGTTCAGCTTCACTGTTTTTACAGCAGCATGCCAAAACACACACACCATCACACACTTTCTGATGCCAGTCTCCAGTTCCACCACATCCCAGAGGTGCTCCACCTTTCAGATTGAGATCTGGTGACTGTGGAAGCCACTCGAGTTCGGTGAACTGATTGTTATGTTCCAGAACCTGTTTGGCATGATTTTGTGTTTAGCTTCTGAGATCAGACAAGAGCAGGCGTGCTCAGGGTGGCCGAAGCAAGGCTAAAATGAAAGGAGGCAAATATAAGTTCACAACTGAAACAATGATGTAAAACACATTACGAGTGGCAGTGAAGAGTCACGGGAAGTCCTCCAGGAACCTGAACTTGGTGATGCACAACCAAGGAACAGTTCAATTCAGTTTCACTTAGGTGCCAAATAACAACAGTCGCCTGAAGTTGCTTTATATTGTAAGGTTTAACAATGGAGAGGAAACCTCAAAAATCACACAAACCCCCTGTGAGCAGCACTTTGGCAACAGCAGGAAGGAAAAACTCCCTTTAAGCAGGAAGAAACCTCGGGGAGGGGCAGGGGACACGGCACCTTCTTCCTGTAGTTACTTCTGTTGCTCCTGCCACAGAAACATCCAGCCAATAATAATAATGGCCTGCACATTATTTCTACTGACGCATTTTGCTTTTGCTTTGGATTTTGCTCTCTGTAATCACAAACTCATGATTCAGACCAGAGTGAAACAACTACAGGTTTGAAAATGCTGGAAAATTATGACAAATTTAAAAATATTCATTTTAAAAATTCAGTTCCAGCATTGTTTTAAGGAAGCAGAGTTTGTAGTGTGTTGTGCAGGAAGGTGATGGTGGCCCTTTTAACAGCAGCAGTAGTAACGAGGTGAGCTAAGTCTGCACTCACCTTATCTTGTTTTCCAACCTTTCCCTGAGTGCTGTGTCTTATCTGCCACTTTCTCCCTGTCCCACCTCCTCTCCTTGGAAAGACCCTCTGTTTTGTTTGTCTGTTCTCTCCGTCATCCTGTAAAAGCTTTTCCTTTTTTAACTTTAGCGGCTCGCTATTCCTTTGGGAAGGAGGTTGCTTTGGTCACAGTGTAAACGGAGACAGACGTGTTGATGGTCATAAAGGAAGCGCGCTGTCCTGAGGGGCTGTGATTACATTAACCTCGTGTCTATTGAGTTAATCAGACACCGTGCTCACTCGGAGCTGTGCTTCAAAACCGTAAAGTGTGTAACTGCTGCCAGAGCGTGTAGCTGGTTCTTAAAGCAACTGGCTGTGTGCTGAGCAAACTCTGATGTCAAATGATCAAAGGTTAGAGCGCTAATCATGTTCAGATATTTAGAGCGTGGTGCTGTAGTTTTTGTGTTCATTAGCAACAGTCGGTCCTGTTTTGGTGTTTTTGTTTATCCGCAGCTGTTTTCCAACCTTTCGATGGCTATTATTCATCCTCGGTTACAGAAACCAGATTCCACTGAGCTCATTAATCCATCTGAACAAGCATCCAGCTTTGATGTGCCTTTGTGCCAGACTCTCCTCTTAGGACGATGCTTAACTTCTAGATTGTTATAATGCAACCTGTATTGTCCTTTGAGTGTTTTTGGGGCGGGCTTAGTGAGCAGGTCCGACTGTGAAACCACATGCTTATTGGTGAATACTTGTTCGACAAGTCATTAGAAAACAAGCATGTTTTATAACATGGACTCTTCTTTTTGGCCAAAACCAAGACTTTTCAAAATGACATTTTATTCAGTGTGACCCAAGGTGACGGTCTAAGCAAATAAATAAAAGTTGTCCCATTGGCTTCTATAGGACAAAGATATCGCCATCATGTGGCCTTGAGATGAATGCAGCTCGCTCGACCATCGCTCCAACACATCAGACTGTCTTCTAGCCACCTCTATATTTGTGTTGACCCGTTCATTTATTTTTAAAAAGCCAGTTTAATTACTTTTATATGCTGCAAGCTTAAGCTATACCAATATGCCATGAATTATGAGTCGATTAATATTCTATAAGAGCGAGCTGAGCGTAAAAGCGTAGCTCTCAGTTTACCGGTCGATCTACGTCCCTACCCTCACCTATGGCCACGAGCTGTGGGTAGTGACCGAAAGAACGAGATCGCGGATACGAGCGGCAGAAATGAGCTTCCTCCGAAGGGTGGCTGGCCTCTCCCTTAGAGATAGGGTGAGAAGTTCGGCCATCCGGGAGGGGCTCAGAGTAGAGCAGCTGCTGCTCCACATCGAAAGGAGCCAGCTGAGGTGGTTCGGGCATCTGACAAGGATGCCCCCTGGGCGCCTCCTGGGTGAGGTGTTCCAGGCATGTCCCACCGGGAGGAGGCCCCGGGGCAGACCCAGGACACGCTGGAGAGATTATATCTCTCGGCTGGCCTGGGAACGCCTTGGTGTTCCCCCGGATAAGCTGGAGGAGGTGGATTGATAATATTCTGAAGTCTGTATCACAAAAAGTAGTTTCTAAAAAAAGTTCTTGTGAGAATGTGTCAGGCTCTCTCATGCTGTGTGTTAAATGTGGGGAAACCTGATTCTCCCCACGCTGCCCAGAACTGCTGTGTGAAAACACCTGTGCACCGTGGGAAATCTGCTCCACTTTCTTCTGCAGCTTTACTCAGAAACACTGGCGTTCGCAACCTCGCTGAAGTTCTCCTGGATGTATTTGTTTAACATTCTTGCGTCTTTCTCTTTTCTTCTTCTTTTTTCTTCTCTTTCAACAATGCAGCTGTAAAGCAGAAGCCGCTGCACGTTTTCTTTTCCACCTAATTGCTCGACGTGCAGTCGAGGGTGAGGTAATGGCTGATGTTAGTCCTGGGCTGAGGTGAATAAGGACACTGTTGTTCTCCACCGTCTCTGTCAGGTCGTATCGGCGTGTACTCGAACTGCTGTTGCCACAGCAACGAGATCCATGAGCACAGATTGTTTTTTGCGGGTGGGGGCTGGAAGTGGGATTTGCAGCTTGAACTGCTATTGAAGTAAAAAAGTGCACGTAACACCTGGGTGAGACTGGCACACTAGTGTGTGTGTGTGTGTGTGTGTGTGTGTGTGTGTGTGTGTGTTAAATGGAGAGAGTTAGGTAACCCTGTTCTTTGTAAGCATGCTGTGTGACTCGCTCTAAATCTCGTCTGTCATCCTCCTTTCCCAGGTGGTTAACACGCTCTGCTGTGCTCCCTTTTGAGCCGCCCCTCCTCCCTCCCCATCCTTTACTCTGCCTCTTCCAACATGTCCTCTCAAGACACTGCCATCAAGGGGTCTCGACCTGTGACCCCTCCACTGCCTTCTCCAAGATCCCCACGGTCTCCAGGTATATGCATAAATACACAACACCCTCTCATGTGTCACCTGACATTGAAGATTTTGCTCACTTTCAGAGCAAAATCTATCAACATCCTACAATGTGAACGGCACATCAGCACTTTAACGAGATTAGCCTCGTCCATTTTGATGAAATTTGATCGCAGAAACTCTAAATGGAACTCAGCAGTTTGTATGGCGCCCACGTGCTTGCCTGACAACATGGGGCAAGCTCCTAATGAGATAACAGATGATGTCAGGGCTGATTGCTTCCCCAAACTGGACCAGAGCATCACTGAGCTCCTGGACAGTCTGAGGTTCGACCTGTTGGTGTCAGACGAACCCAAGCTTGATGTCCCAGAGGTGTTCTGGTAGACTTGGGTCAGGTGAGCGTGGGGCCAGTCAACAAGATGAGCAAGGGAAAATCTCATTGGCCTCCACCTGTTAAACCATTGTTTCAGAAGTGTGTATTAGAGGGGTGATTGGTACAGAGTCCACATTCAAAGTCTGCAGAGAAAACAAAGACACTGATGGACCATTTCCATATGCATGTGCCAAGTAAGTGCGCTGTCAGAGTAAGCTGTCCCAATGTCATGGCCACGTGTTAACAGGTGTCTGCTCTCCAACTGATCTATAATCATTTCTTCTGTATTAATGTGCAAGTGATGCTCAGTTGGTGGGCCTGTGCAGTCCTGCTTCATGGAAATATCAGAGTTGGCTGTGAGCAAATTAAGCTTCATCAGAAAAAACTAGCACAGTCATTTACATACAGAGTGAAGAAGCAAGGTGAGCTAACACAAATAAGCAGGAATTTAGGAACCGCGCACTGTTAGAGCGCTCGCTATAAACAGATCAAAGTACGAACAGCATGTGTTGCACTGATGTGAACCTACTGTGCCAGTTAACCCAGTTCTGTTAATATTATAGTGGTGGTGGGATGGTTCACTCATAATTAAACGTCCCTGATGCTGTGAGATGTTTAATGTGACAGACTCATGGTGTGAGGGCGTCGAGCTCACGCTGAGGTGGTTCACAGGCACGGGGGAGCATTAGCGTCTCTGTCCGAGGCCACGGGTCATGTATTTGCACATGCATTACAGGCACAGTCCCTGCTCTAACCGCTCGCCATGCTGTCGCGTGAAATTTGTTGCAATGTAACACACTGAGGACTTTTTCCCCCCCACTTCAGAATCTCTGCACCTCCCGGCCTGCAGACACAGAGATCGCTCGCCTTCCCCTATGAGAGGCTACCTCATCCCCAGCCCTCTGCCCACACGCAGAAACAGGACCTGCTCAGCGTGAGGACACACACACACACACACACACACACACACACACACACACACACACACATCTGTAGACGTTAACGAGAGGAAACAAATTCACAAGCCAATGAAGCGAGTGTAATATTCGCTGCTATGAGGCTTGCTGTCGTTGCTGGTCAATAATCTCGTGCTGGACGCTGCACGGTGATCAGTTTGTTAATCAGACTGTCAGATTAGCATGTTCAGTGAGACCTTCTGTGTCTAACCACAATGAAACACCCACAGCTTTCATCGTTCGTGTCCTGGAATTGCCTCTTCGCAATAATTCATTGTTACCACGTCATGCAGCATTCAAGCAGCATGTGTAAATGATTAGTATGTGCTGATGCAGACAAACAGCAGTGCATGCCAGCACAGTGTGTCACAGTTTGTCAGCTGCTCTTCAGAAGACTCGCTTTAAACATGAACTTTCAAACAATGAGCACATGCATTACTCTGTATTTTATGTATTAGCACATGTGTTTCTTTCACTCTTGGCTCTGTATGATGTAAACAAGAGTTTGCACGATTCACAGAATACAAAGCTTCTCTGGTTGTTGAAGAGCATAATAAGACCTGCTTCAAAGTAAATGTTTTTAAAAGCTCACTCGGGGCCAGCCCGGCGCTGTGTGCAGGTTGCCCTGCAGCAGTCCTGACTCGCAGGATTGGATCTGCTGGTTAGCAGCCAACGACCTTTCAAAATAAAGTGCTTATTTCATATATGGCGGGTCTTACGAGGGATCTGCCTCTGCTGGTTCATCAGTCTGCTCTGTGCTCACGTCTCCCATCTCTCTGTAATGTGCTTCCTGTGTAGGACGGCTCGTGCATCGGAGGGACCCGTGTTTACTGGCATGTGTAAATATTTCTCGCGCTCCAAAGGCCATGGATTTATCACGCCATCGGACGGGGGCGCTGACATCTTTGTCCATATCTCAGAGTAAGTGTGTGTGTGTGCTTTGTGGATTAATGTGTTCGTGGTCAGGTCGGCGTGGGGAAGCACCTGTGGTGTGGAGAGTGCCTCACACCGTCGTTCTGTGGGTGAAAGGTCAGGATGTGTTTATTGCTCTGTCACTGATGAGGTGTGTGTAGCTTGATGTTAAAGTTTGTCAGCTCTCTGTAGGAGTGAAAGGAAACGCACAGCAAGGCGACGCAGAGTGCAGGATATCTGATGACCTTCACTGCGGTGCCTTTGTTATCACCCACAGGCCTGAAGCACAGACGTTAGCGGCGCGCACGAACACTTGAACACCTACGTTCACACAAACCGCTCATTGGATACTTTTTAAGCACAAAACAATAAAATAGTTCACGAAGCCTTTGAGTGACTTTTCCACGTGTTTGTCGAACATAACAGGACCAGGCTCGTCCTCAGCAACAAGGCAACACAACAACACAGCCTAGTGATGTTTATTGATAATGTTATTGATATAACCTCGTGCCCTCCTCTGGCCTTTTTCTTTTTTTGATGTAGAGATCTGTTAAAGCTTCCCCCTTTGCTCTGCCATCTGTACTCTTAATGCGTTTTGCACCCTTTGACACAAATGCACAAAATCTGAACTCATGCATCTTTTTTTCCCCTTAATCAACTTGAGCTCTTATCAGAATCGATCGTTTTCTGGATTGAACGTGATTTTTAGATGCAGACTTGATTCATTAGCCTTCTCTGGTCCTTCAGGTCATAAATCCATTCTTTCTTTTTTAAGAATGAACCAAACTGACTCGGCCGGTCCTAAAGGCGTTGCTATCCCACTCAAAGGTTTGTTTTGGTTTGTCAGACTTTGTGCAGGCGTCTCTATGGGCCTCATAGTAATAAAACATTTCAAATGTATGGTTGTGTTATGAGTCGGGGTGTTGAAGTGCAGATTCTCAGCTGTAAGTAAAGGAGCTGGTGAAGCTGTTGCATAAATTGTTGAGAAATTGGGGCCATTTTTAAACACGCTCGCCTGCTAAAGTTGTTTCGTGCATATTGGAGGATAAGTTTTGTTATTTCTTCATAAATAAATCAGCTGAAAGATCGTTTCAAGTGTGGGACTTCTTCTGCAAACTCAAAGCACAGGGTCCAAGGAGCTTTCAGTGCAAACCTGTAAGTGTGCAGGAGTGAGAAGGAGTTTTGGGCCCCGTCAGCACTTTGGTAGGTTGTGAGGTAAAGAACTACTCCAGCACTTCTTGCCAAGCTGCTAAGTTTGGCCTTAACATCCATGAAAGTGCGGGATGATTGTCAAATCCTTTTTGAGGTAAAGAAAGCCATGTGAAGAAGACTGTCCAGGAAAAATCTATATTATTATTTACCAGTGACAAACCAGTACTCAGCATGAAGTGGGAAGAAGTTAGTGAAGCTGAGACGCCGACCAGAGGGCAGCAGGTTAAACAGGTGGTGAGTGGCGTGCAAGAGGTCACCTGTGATGGGCCTGGTTTTCCTGCGACAGGAGGATCTGGCGAAGGTGGGGGGTGTCAATCAGACTTGTTAAAGCAGCCAACATGTTTGGCCGCTGCAGTATTTGGTCAAATAAAACTAAGATGAGCTACCAGTAGGACAGTAATTAAAAACAGAAAAGCTCACACAGTGGAGACGATGTAGTGTGTTGCATTCCTGCAAAATCTGACAAATAAGCCTTTTATTGATCATGTCAGTGTGTCTTTGTGGTCTCTGTGTGTTCAGCGTTGAACTGTCTGCACTTTGAGCCCACACATCATATCTAAACAGTGTTTGTCACAAAAATATCCAGATTTGTGATGTTTGATGCTGCTGGGTTTCTTGAATAATTAGCTGAGCGAGGAGTCGTGCGCATAGACGGATATGAAAACGAAACCACGCGAGAAATCATGGCTCGAGAATCCCGTTCATTAACTTTCACTAAAATCTACAGAGAAAGCCGGAGAGCTGTTATAATAATGTTTCTTATTATTGTTCATGTCCTCTTCAACAGGAAGTGTCTCATCGTCTGGTGTATCGTGTGTTTTTGAATCAGAGAGGTATGCCTTTTTAGGCTCTCCTCTCCTTTGCTCTGTGGCTAACGTAGTAGAACATGAGAGGCACAAACTGGGTGTCAAATGGCCACTTGAGAGGCAGAGTGATCGTTTGTCTCTACAGCTGAAGTCCTTCTACCTAACAAGCCGGTGCTGATGAGACTGAGCTGTGTGACTGGTTCTGTCTCCCCTGAATCAGCAGTGAGCACCAAACTGTATTTGATTCCATCTACAGCTCATCCAGCACTCGGGAGGCTGAAGCAGGACAAGAGTTCAGCGTGTCTGTAAAATCCAGCTGGGTTTGAACCCCTCTGTCTCTGTCTCCTCAGCATCGAGGGCGAGTATGTGCCGGTGGAAGGCGATGAAGTGAGCTACAAGGTTTGCTGCATCCCTCCTAAACTCGAGAAGATCCAGGCAGTGGAGGTGACCATCACCCATCTCAAACCTGGGACCAAACACGAAACCTGGTCGGGGCGCACCGTCGACAGCTGAACACCTGAACCGCGCTGGTGGGAGGGAAGAGGAGTGGGTGGAGTCAGCATGATTGGGGGGGCGGGGTGGAAGAATAAAGTGGGGGGGGGGGATAAAAACCTGGGAGTGGTGGAGGAGCCAGAGGTGGTGCATACTGTTGGTTTGTGAATAGAGGGGGGACTTCACCTTAGGTTAGACTTTTAGATCCCTGCTTAAAAAAAATGATAGTGAGATGTTTGAAAAAAGAGTTTTCACAGATTTTATTTTGGAGGAGCTGAACCGGCCGTGGCTGCTCCCCGTGGACCCCGCGCCATGGGGTTATTCTACAAACTCCACTGAGGCGTACTCCTCTGCTTGTGCCTGCTTCTATCATGTGTGTTTGACATGTTTGGATGGCTCAACAAGTGAATTAAAGAACTTTCACCTGGTACGACTGAGTTCCTCATTTTGTTTTTATGTTTCCGCTGTGTGATGGGAAGGGTTTTGTTTTTGATCTTTGAGTTTCAGCTCTGTGTGTGTTGAGTTGCATTAAGATCAGGAGTTTTATAACCTCTTGACTGTTTCTGGCAACAGTTTTGTGGGACCTTGACTGTTAGCTTGGAAACCAGAGGAATAAACAAACATGCCTGTATAGCCTGCACAGCCACTCAGTGGACAGTTGTTAGCTTCTCAGTCACACTGATAGTTTTCTGTCTTGTACAAAGCAAAGCTAGTAGAAGAAAACAGTTTACTTGTATCTTCTGACCCAGGAGGACGACTGCAGACTCATGGACTGCTGATAAAAGCTGCCAAAGCCACATCAGACTACTTGGACAGTCTCTTGTGTGTGGTTCATGCTGCAGTCTGGCATCAGCAGGTGTTCTCCTGTCAGTATGCTGCAAATAAGGAAGCCATGAACATTAATAGGCTGATTGTAACTTGTAAGGTGTCTGTGATACTAAATGAAGACACTAGTCTCATTTATCACGACCGCAGGATTACGAGTAAATGTTGAATCCAGTTCTTTGCCTCGGGAGGAACGACTTACATGTGACGAGACTTTCAGGAAATGCTGGATTGCTGACCTTTAACATAACCCACCTGCCTCCAGCTCACCCTCACCCTGGCCTCCTTCACATGAACCTCCTCTGAGGGCTACATGTATAAAACATATATAAACAATAACATGATCAGTGTGAAACATCACAGATTCAGTGGGCTGTTAGAAACTAGACACTTATTCAGGTTTAATAAAATGAGAAGTAGCAGAAACTTTGAAAGTTAACTGCAGTAAAAACGTGATGCTTCTCCCAAGAACAGCAGGACTCATAAGTTTAGTGCACACGTATAGTTAAAGTACTATATATGGGCTTATAGTTAAACAGAACTCACTCACTGTGGTCAATACAAGGTTGGATAGAACAACAAACAAACCTAAAATGCAAAATGAGTGTGCGATGGCATGAAATCCTAAATTCACGTGTGACTAGAGGACAAATTAGGGTGAAACTAAGTGTGAGTAGGAGTGAATCTACTCGCTTTTAAAAAGTGATGCACTTGCTGACAGGTTACTATCATCAGAAAAAGGCTGCTGCCCTCCTCTGGCAGCATTTATCCATTACAGCCATCCACCGCTGACGATAACGGCGTGGAAGTGGATTCCTGCAGGTGCCATCGTGCACGGAGCTGGAGCAAGAACCTGCTGGGTTTTCATGTGTGTTGTCCTTTACAGGGACCTTACTGATGGTTGGATTCTCTGCATATTGAGAAACATCAGTGACAATGTGTGATAACTTTATCAGGTAGCAATAAGCATGTTTGGGTGTTTTCTGATTTAACCCTCTGGGCTCTGGCCTTGGTGGCCACTTCACTTTTTTCAACCATTTTCGTTCTCTTAATGGAATGAAACTTCCCAAATGTGTGTATTTTTTTTCAGATTTTTTAATTTTCAACATCAGCTCCTTAATAATGTCAATAATATTCACTATACACCAAATTGTTCCTCTTGGTTCTATCGTGGCCATTTTGGCCAATTGAAACCCATCATAACCACCTTTTTGATTCCTTGTTACTGACAGTACTATATCCTGCGATTTAGGTAAATTTGCTTTCATTCTAAACTCAACACATGAAAATTGTAGTTTTTAATGTTTTTTACCAAATTACATCATTTACCCATTTTTGGCCAAACAAGCGATTTCATGTAATATTCCTCGTTTCTAGTAGCAGCCTTTGATGGCCTACCACACTCCAATGGACCAAAATAATGAAACAATTTTGACATAGGTTTGATCTTAAGGATCTAATAGTTTGTGTTTGTGCATGACATTGCAGCACAAACATGTATTTGCAAGATAGACTGGAATAAATAATGACGCATCAAACATTACATAGGCTGCAGTGAGTTTCTGTGGATGCAGGTTGTTGAGCTTCCCAGTCAAACTCAGCTTTGAAGCACATGTTAAAAGCACTTTTACTCTTGTATTTATCATAAAAAGACACCATACCCAAAATATTAACTCTAGAAACAAAAACAAAACAACCCCAATCAAAGATAAGATAAGACTTTATTGATCCCACAGCGGGGAAATTTTTTTGCGCCACCTCAGCTCAGGTACAGATATCAGAAGGAAATACAAAAATACAAATAAGTACAATCGATGAAAAAAAAGTAAGATAATACACTATATACAATGGTAGCATACACAGTATGTGATTATGGATATGGTTGGAAATATGGACATAAACTATATAGCTTGACATAGCTATTGTACCACTACTATTCCTAATTATAGACATGTATACACTAAATCTACAGGGAGTGCAGAATTATTAGGCAAATGAGAATTTTGTCCACATCATCCTCTTCATGCATGTTGTCTTACTCCAAGCTGTATAGGCTCGAAAGCCTACTACCAATTAAGCATATTAGGTGATGTGCATCTCTGTAATGAGAAGGGGTGTGGTCTAATGACATCAACACCCTATATCAGGTGTGCATAATTATTAGGCAACGTCCTTTCCTTTGGCAAAATGGGTCAAAAGAAGGACTTGACAGGCTCAGAAAAGTCAAAAATAGTGAGATATCTTGCAGAGGGATGCAGCAGTCTCAAAATTGCAAAGCTTCTGAAGCGTGATCATCGAACAATCAAGCGTTTCATTCAAAATAGTCAACAGGGTCGCAAGAAGCGTGTGGAAAAACCAAGGAGCAAAATAACTGCCCATGAACTGAGAAAAGTCAAGCGTGCAGCTGCCAAGATGCCACTTGCCACCAGTTTGGCCATATTTCAGAGCTGCAACATCACTGGAGTGCCCAAAAGCACAAGGTGTGCAATACTCAGAGACATGGCCAAGGTAAGAAAGGCTGAAAGACGACCACCACTGAACAAGACACACAAGCTGAAACGTCAAGACAGGGCCAAGAAATATCTCAAGACTGGTTTTTCTAAGGTTTTATGGACTGATGAAATGAGAGTGAGTCTTGATGGGCCAGATGGATGGGCCCGTGGCTGGATTGGTAAAGGGCAGAGAGCTCCAGTCCCACTCAGACGCCAGCAAGGTGGAGGTGGAGTACTGGTTTGGGCTGGTATCATCAAAGATGAGCTTGTGGGGCCTTTTCGGGTTGAGGATGGAGTCAAGCTCAACTCCCAGTCCTACTGCCAGTTTCTGGAAGACACCTTCTTCAAGCAGTGGTACAGGAAGAAGTCTGCGTCCTTCAAGAAAAACATGATTTTCATGCAGGACAATGCTCCATCACACGCGCCCAAGTACTCCACAGCGTGGCTGGCAAGAAAGGGTATAAAAGAAGAAAAACTAATGACATGGCCTCCTTGTTCACCTGATCTGAACCCCATTGAGAACCTGTGGTCCATCATCAAATGTGAGATTTACAAGGAGGGAAAACAGTACACCTCTCTGAACAGTGTCTGGGAGGCTGTGGTTGCTGCTGCACGCAATGTTGATGGTGAACAGATCAAAACACTGACAGAATCCATGGATGGCAGGCTTTTGAGTGTCCTTGCAAAGAAAGGTGGCTATATTGGTCGCTGATTTGTTTTTGTTTTGTTTTTGAATGTCAGAAATGTATATTTGTGAATGTGGAGATGTTATATTGGTTTCACTGGTAAAAATAAATAATTAAAATGGGTATATATTTGTTTTTTGTTAAGTTGCCTAATAATTATGCACAGTAATAGTCACCTGCACACACAGATCCCCCTAAAATAGCTAAAACTAAAAACAAACTAAAAACTACTTCCAAAAACATTCAGCTTTGATATTAATGAGTTTTTTGGGTTCATTGAGAACATGGTTGTTGTTCAATAATAAAATTATTCCTCAAAGATACAACTTGCCTAATAATTCTGCACTCCCTGTATGTATGTATACATATACATACATATATACCTGCACATGTCCGTACACATGGAGGGTCCATTATGCATGAAGTGGTGACCGTGGATGTTCACAGTGTCCAGTGACTTATGACATCGTGATTGAGGAGTTATAGAGTCTAACTGCTGTTGGGATGAATGATCTGTGAAAGCGCTCCTTCCTGCAGCGAGGGTGTTTCAGTCTCTGACTAAAGGAGCTGCTCAGCCCACTCACAGACTCATGCAGTGGGTGATGTGAGTTGTTCATGATGGATGTCAGCTTTACTAATATCCTCCCCTCACCAACCACCTCCACAGACTCCAGGGGACATCCCAGCACGGAGCCAGACCTCCGCACCAGTTTGTCAATCCTGCTCCTGTCCCTGTCCGTGCATCCACTCCCCCAGCAGGCCACTGCATAGAAAAGGGCAGATGCTACCACAGTGTCATAGAATAACAGAGTCCTGCAGACTCCGAAGGACCTCAGTCTCCTCAGCAGGTGGAGTCGACTCTGGCCCTTCTTATACAGGACGTCTGTATTTGTAGTCCAGTCCAGTTTATTGTTGAGGTGAACACCCAGTTACTTATAAGAGTCCACTATCTCAATGTCTTTCCCTTGGATGTTCACCGGTGTTGCAGGGGGTGACTTCCTCCTGAAGTCTATGATCATCTCCTTTGTCTTGCCGGCGTTGATTTGGAGTACGTTGGTCTCACACCAGCCAACAAAGTCACTGATGACCCCCCTGTATTCCTGATCATTCCCGTCTGATACGCATCCAATGATGGCTGTATCATCTGAGAACTTCTGTATATGGCAATCGTCCGAATTATAACAGAAGTCTGAAGTGTAAAGGCTGAACAGGAAAGGTGAGAGAACCGTGCCCTGTGGTGCCCCCGTGCTGCAGATTACCACCTCAGACACACAGTCATGGAGCCTCACATACTGTGGTCTGTTGGTAAGGTAGTCGACGGTCCATGCAGTCAGCTGTTTGCCTACTCCGGCTCCCTCCAGCTTCCCTCTCAGTAGTGCGGGTTGGATGGTGTTGAAAGCACTGGAGAAGTCAAAAAACATGATCCTCACAGTGCTCCCCACCTGCTCTAGGTGAGAGAGGGATCGGTGTACCAGGTAGATGACAGCGTCATCCACCCCAATTCCAGAACGGTAGGCAAACTGCAGGGGGTCCATCACTGAGCCCACCAGTGGCCGAAGGTGGTGCAGGATGAGCCTTTCCATGGTCTTCATCAGATGAGAAGTCAAAGCAACAGGCCTGAAGTGGTTGGGCTCCCTGGGGTGTGCGATTTTTGGCACCGGAACCACACAGGAAGTCTTCCACAGTTCAGGAACCCTCTCCAGGCTCAGGCTCAGGTTGAAGATGTACAGGGCCACACTTCCAATCACAGGACATTTTGCAGAGTTCAAACCTGCAGCTGCAGCGCAAACAACAACAAACACTGTAAACGTGTCCTGGAGTTTATGCAGGTGCAGACAGAGCTACTGCTGTAAGTAAGCCTAACAGCTTCCAGATCATTTATTCTGGCTGTATGGCAAGAAGGTCATCACTGCTTCAAGCACGGTCTGTATGATCTGGTCAGAGAGCAAGGACAGCAGCAGTCCTCTGCCCTTGAAGAAAAGACATCTGCCCAAGATGAAGAAACTTCCTCTCCAGAAGATGAGGGGCCAATCTCCAAAGAAGCTGACTGCATCACCACTGATGAAGAGTACTAGCCAGTGCCTGAATCCTCTTCTTTGGGGGAGGGTTGGGGTTGGGGGGCATGGAGGTGGAGGCCGAGCAGCTGATGGAAAAGAACATAGGAGCATTTTCTGAGACCGAGGAGCCGGTGACTGAGTGGATCCCTCATGAAAGGAAAACCATGTGGGTCCCACCACTGAAGAGAGACTGCTCTACAATCCAGTACCCACTGGTTTCAAACCAGGGCTCAGCCTGTATGCAGTTTTCTGCATTAGCAGCCTGAGATCTGCTTTTATAACAAAGGAGATCTTTTAGCTGCTGTGCACCTTACAAACCTGCACGGGAGGCCAAGGTGTGAGGACTGGAGGATTATAGATGAAGTGGAGATGTGAGCCTAAACCACAATAAAGCAATACATAGCATGTTGGATGACAACACTGGAAGTTCTCAGGAAGTAAAGAAGGCATGGGGTTCAGACTCCAACTGACGGAGGAGCTCCGAGGACAACGTCTTTCCTTCGGTCACCTTGGCAGAAGAACTCCTCAGATGAAAACTGGTACAGAGGAAACAACCCAGAGCTTCCTCCCCAGCTCCTCCAGATGCAACAGAGGAAGATTTTGTTGTCTGTCTTTGGCTTCACCAAAACTACCACGACAATATCCCACATGCCAAAGCAACGGAGGAATGTGCTTCTTTTGACAGCAACACACAAGGAACCAGCAGTCAGTGACGGGGAATAAAGGATGCGTGAAAGCAAGAAGCAGTCCTGGACTACAATACGCACAAATACAGCTTGGATAACTTAGAGGATGTTGGCACCTCGAGCTGTTGAAGGAAAACTAACTGATGGCTGATGGCTCTTTTCTCCAATCTCCTGGATGTCTTGGGATACGATGTCTTTGTCCTGCCGGCAGTGTTGGGAAGGTTACTTTTAAAATGTATTCCATTACAGAATACATGCCCCAAAATGTATTCTGTAACGTATTCCGTTACATTACTCAATGAGAGTAACGTATTCTGAATACTTTGGATTACTTAATATATTATCATGCTTTTTACAACTACATGAATGTACGATTGCTGTGATTTATTACTATTACTGAAGGTCCGCGGCTCCGAACCATAGTAAAGGGACCTCTGACTAATACTTCGGGTTCGTGTCGGCTCGTAGCCGAAAAATAGCTTTACTTTGTTGTCTGGGTCAACTCTGCTTGCGAGAGACAGAGAGAGGTGTTGAAAGGCTGCTCCAACGAACTTATTGTTTCGGAGGAAAACACGAACACGGTGTACAGTCGAGTCTTAATAGCTTACTTACAGCTGGGCTTTTGGCTGCAGTGGTTATTATTATATTTACATGCTGCTCGATGACAGCTCGTACTTTTCTCCTTTTTCTCCCTCCGTCGCTCACAGACACATAACGGGTATGGTAGTTCATTCTCCCTGCAGCGCGGACTACACTGCCCATGAGGCTACATTCTTTAGCGCTATGCCTGTAACACTCTGCCTAGTGCATTCATATTAAATCACAGCCGTTTATTTTCCAACAGAAACACACTGCCGCTAACCAAACTGCTCGGCATAGCTTAGCACAACAACAACAAAAACAGCTCTCTCACCCAGGAAACACAGTCGCAGAGAGCGCGCGTAGCTGTCAAACCAAACCCAAACAGTCCTGACCCGCCACAACATGAAACAGGAAAGTACCGCAGTGTAATCCATTTATTTCAACAAAGTAACTGTATTCTAAATACCACCATTTTAAACGGTAACTGTAACGGAATACAGTTACTCATATTTTGTATTTTAAATACGTAACGGTGGTACATGTATTCCGTTACTCCCCAACACTGCCTGCCGGAAACAACTTCACTGAAGTGGGGGAGTCATCTACAACCTACAAATGAAGAGTGATGCTGGGAGAGCTGGGACACGTGCTGGTGACCTCAACAACTGCAAGACACACTTGTCCCTGATTCTCAGCCACTTCTGCCATTGATCTCAAGATACAGTCTGACCCAGAGTGTGACCCAGAGTGTGACCCAGAGTGTGACCCAGAGTGTGACCCACACCCCACCAACAAAATGAGAAGAAGGTGCAAAAAGGCACACCTCCAGGATTGGAACAGCAGCCCCTCAGGTGTAGAAAGTGTGCCTACAAAAACCACTCTAATGTGGTTAGTACATCCTGCTGCTAATGAGGATGCACACAGAAGCACACACTGGAATATAAATTTTGATCATTTTATTGGGTCATTTGGTCATTAAATTGCTTTTCTGCCCACTAACACACCATGTGTGATATTCTTTTTAGCCATTCACCCCCCCCACCAAAGAAAAAATGTAACAAAAACAAAAAAACAAAGTAAAAATAAATCATTGTTACTGTTACTGACCTGCAATGATGACAAAAGGAAATATTAGGTTTCATCATTTGTATGCTAATGGTGCTAATTTAAAAAATCAAGTCAATGAAAGTAGAAAAATGTTTTAATATATATGAATTTTATAGCATTTTGTAAACATAAACAGGGGGTGGCCATTTTTGGCCACGAACAAGCTGAGAGGGAGTTTTTTTGTTTTTCTGTCACTGCACAAAAAAACAAAGATGCATAAAACTTATTGATACTTTTAATTATTGCTACGCATCTAACCTCCATCATGGTTACAAAATAAATCAGTTTGCATGTATTATTTAGAAAAAAATTGTGATTTTATGCTTTTATCCCTATTTAAATCATTAAAATTATGTGATTTAACTGGTATTTAAGGGGTTAAAATTCTGGATTTGATTGAAATTTTGGTCTTGATGAACAGCACTGATGCTAATCTAAAAAAACAAGTCAAAAAATTGGAATTTTTTCTTAATACATATGAATTTTATCATAAGTAATATGATACAAACATATGTTTAACAATTATATAAAATTGCGAGATTTGAGGTTGTCTTCCAGCTAGTGCAGTGGACAAACAAACTGGTGTTTAAAGGGTTAAAGATTTAAAAAGTAATAATTATTTTATGTTCATGAAAAGAACTAAAGTTACTTAAAAGCTTTGTGTAGAAAAAATGGCAAAAAAACATGAAAATAATCAAAATTACAGACCTAATGTGTTGGTGGCCACTTTTGGCCACGAACAAGCTGAAAGGTTGTGATTTTGAACAAACCCAGAGGGTTAATAAAGTCAAGTTCAGGTTATCATCTATGAATATTTACAACGATGCAGCTCCTTGTGACCACTTGTATATGGTGAACTCTCTTGTTAAAGGATCACAGCATCAGCAAACGTGTGCTTTTAACAGCTTTCTACAAAGCTGTTTCCTTTACAAGGAAAGATCTTGTGGATTTAAATATTCTGAGGACTTTTATTCACTTGTATTTAACAAAAGATTGTGTTTTTATTGAACTCACAGTTCAGAATAATCCTTGTTTATGTGAAAGTGGGTCGTGGTACGGCCTCTCAGTTCTGCCTGAAACAAGTGTCTCTCCCTTCGTCTTTATTCTGACTGCTTCCTGCTTGTCAACAGAAAGCTTTAAACAGCAGGTAGGCTGTGGTGCTGCTCGCATTCATTTGAAACGTAATTTTGTGGTATTTAAGCTATGTGGATATTTTCAATTAACACTGTTTATTTGACTGCAGTTGAGAGATATGGCATGCTTTTTACTCCACGGTGACAGTTATAGTAACCACCTGTTTTTATCAGATTTTTATTATTTTACACTTTATAAGTTGTTTAAATAAAAAAAATCATTTCCATCACCTTATAGAACAAAGCACTGGCTGACATATGCTCCCTTCCTGAGACTTGCCTTATGTATAAAAGTATATCAAAAGTATTGTAAACACAGCAGAAAAACAAAAATGAAAGTGATGTAAATGAAAATACACCCATAACAGCATCACTGGAAAAAATGTAAAAATACAGTAAATTAAAGCTATAAAGGTAAATGAAAGTATAGAATTACAATGATGTTAGTAAAAAAGTTCTGTATGTACTGTAAGGTATTGAAAATGCAATAACCTGTCAATAAAAAGCAGTAAAATCACAGTAAAAGTACAGTAAATGAGTGCAAACAGCTGCTGCAGCGGTGGCGTCACTGCACCTTGCGTTTGGCAGTGACAGCTTCTGCCAGCAGAGGTCGCTGGAGCTCTACTGTATCTGGAGAGGAGCTCTCGCTGATCGGTTTCTACCGAGCAGCTCGTAAAAGTCATCCAACCACAGAGACACAAAAACAACAACCAAAAAAAGCAGCTAACCAGCGGGGGCCGGCAGGACCCGCTTTATATAAGATCAGGTAGTTGCTGCTTGTTTAACGGAATGAATTCAACCACACCTGATGAACGACGACCGAGGAGGGAGAAGGCTGTGTGTGTGAACAGATAAAGGTGTGAGCGAGCAGGAAACGGGTTGGGGGAGAAGATGAGGAAGAGGAGTAGGGGTGAGGAGGAAACAGAGAGAGAGAGGGGGACGGAGGAAAACAGATGATGTGAGGGGGGAGGAGAAGGAGGAGCAGAGAGGAGGCAGGCACTCAGTCTGCTTTGCTTCGCAGGAGGAATCGGCAGCAACAGAAGGACAATGGACAGCGTTCACCGCGGGTCCTAACGAGCACCGGGCAGCTTCATCAAGCTGGAATACAAGGTATGGCTGAAGGTTAGCACACGGGTCAGTTCGTGCCGTCGTTTTACCCGCGTTAAAAAAGCTGCCGTGTGTCTGCGGGAGAGGAGAGAGGCTGCAGGAAGGAAGCGACGCGGCGCAGCAGACGCTGAGCGGGGCCTGCGTACCGGCTGCCTCTGGGTCCTGGAACCGGCCGGTGAAACCGTCCGATACCGCCACAGCTCTGCGCCTTCATCGTATCAACCGGGTAATAACGGCCGCGCTGAAACACAGCAGGGAAAGACACGCGGGAACACCCTATTCCACTGCTCACGCTTATCCTTAGAGAACGCCACCCCAAAGTCCTTTACAAAAACGTGAAATTTTGCACTCGACTCACTGCCAGCAGGGCTACCCACCCTTTTATCAGACCATTTGAAACTTCTCCGGGTTCCTCGGGGTACTCTGTCGGATTCGGCGCCAGACTCATTAGTCAAACCTTTTTATTTCAAATTAAAACCAATGATAACGTGCGAGCATAGTGCTACAGCGTATTGGTATTGACGTGCAGTGAGCGGGACCACGGCACGCGACCCGCAAACAATAGTTGACATTAGTGTGAGATAAACGCTGCTGTGTGTGCTGCTCGGACGCCGATTTGTTGAAAAGTGTGCGCTTACTAACAGTACGTATTCAGTCTTATTTGGCGATTGACGTGTTTGCTAGAAAAGAAGCGGCACAAAAAAGGAGCCGTTTTCGGATAGGAGTTTGGTGCGTGGAGCATATGTCGCTATGCCAACAAAGCCTCTCTCGAGCTTGTGGCAGCAGCAGCAGGAGGAGCACGCAGGCAGACTGTCTGCCAGAATGAACCTTTGCACTAGCCGAGGCCCGATGCAGCGATTGTCGTGTGAATAGATGGAGTCATTGTGTTTACCATAATGTGCCTTCTGTTGGACACTGTGCGTGACGCACGCAGGGCATAAGGACTTTAATGCTCGCGTCTGAACGGCCAGTGTATTATCGTGCCAGATTCAAGCATTATGTAGCTGAGCTACTGCAGAGACTGTGACACAGACAGATGTGAGCGGTTACAGTGAACTGAGCACTCCTCGGTTTTACAGTATATCATGAGACAAGGTCACTTGTGCCATACTAACCACCCAAACACTTAGAAAAACACAGGGAAGGCTGTGCGTGTGATGTAGCCTGTATTTAGTGATGGGAGGAGGCGTTCAGGGACCTCCCATAAATAGATTACAAGTCAATAGATGCTTGCCTCCATATGCTTAGGGTGACTGGTGCAGGCAGTGGTTCTGGTGCATTGTTTTTATTTTTTGGATCGTATTGCCGTACTTGATACTGAGTGTGTGTGTGTCTGTGGGTGGAGGATGGGAGCCCTGTCTGTGAGTACAGGTGAAAGCAATATCCTGTTATCTAGTTAGAGATTAGAGAAGTCAGTAAGAGCTGAGGCAAATCAGTGACCCGGATGTTTCGAGAGTGAGACCAACTGGTTATAATAAACTGAAAAGGACGCTGCTGCGTGTGAAACCATGTGTGTTATTGAACAGGAAACCTGGAGCCCAGCTGGTAGTTAGACTCTACACTGAATGGCAGGAAGCAACCCCAAACCGCGAGGGATGAGAGGCAGGCAGGAGGCGGATTGAGTTGTTCTTCGAAAGAGGTGCTTCACCATACTTGTGCTGGATTTAGTTACGTTTCTTTTAACTGGTGGCTACACACCAACGAATGAAGAGGCGCAAAGGCCCGCCCACGTCACGGTGGAGACTGGAGTTGGAGTCTGTTTGCTGGTGTTGTGCGTTTTGGGGGTTTATGTGTGTTTGTCATGCTGTTTGTCAATCAGAGCGGGAGCTTCATTTGAACAATATCAGGAAACGAGCCAAGAACTATAAAAGGTGTGTGTGTGTGTGTGTGTGTGTGTGTGTGTGTGTGTGTGTGTGTGTGTGTGTGTGTGTGTGTGTGTGTGTGTGAGAGAGAAAGTTATTGGCTTTACATTCAATTTGCTCACTTGACTTCACATGATCTGTATGTGAGAATTGAGTATTTAGCAAGACAGTGTCACAAGACCGTTGTTGCAGTGTGTGTGTCTGCCCCCCCACCCCACCCCCCATGGCCGGCAGTGCCATCTGGAGTAAGTGTGAGGCCAGACTGTACTATAAACACTGCTTCTTATTACCCAGACTGCCTTTCAGCTATGTTTACAAGTAGAATTCATCATTGTTTTGTCTGATAATTTCTTTTTAATTACTGGTTTTCTCCATAAAAGGACTTCCTGCAGGCAAAGATGGCAAAAGTTCAGACATGTGACCCTTACGCTAGCATCCAAAGATATTCAGATTGCCCTCGTGTCTGAGTAAGAAATCATTATGTCCTCATAGGAGGCGTCGAAAAGGTACATATTGACATCACTGGATAACACTTGAGCCAGTCCATAATACTGTTTGTTTGCCAGGTAACTACACACTACTTACATTTACTTACAATGTAAATTTATCTTCTACCTGAAGTGATGCAATACTTAAAACTGATCGTGCATCACTTATAACTAGTTGCACATTACTTAAAATTACTTACAGTTTAATTATTTGTTCTTTCCTGTAAAAACATGACCTTATTCTAGTGTGTCTACCTTAAAATGTTTGTAGGCAATTATAATGATTTCAAAATAAATGCATTGAGATTCCACGTAGCTACAGCCGTGGGCGGTAATATAAAGTGTTGCCTTTGTTTAGTTTAATTAGTTTCACATCTCTAAAAATGGTTTCATCTCCATCGACATCCTGTTTGTTAGCACCGTCACGGAAAGCTAAACGGTTACATGATCCAACCTGCTCGGGGTTCCTTTAGCAACGATGCATGTTGCTGCAAAGCATTTGTAAGTAGCTGCAAGTGGGAATGAGAGGAGTTTTATGTGCAACCGCAAACGCTGGAACGTCAAACATGCACCATGAATCTCAGTCAGTATCTCAGGCTTCTGCAAACATTCTGTTTCAACCATTTTTCCTACCTTTGGGCCTCTGTGATGTCAGCTACTCCAGCTATTCCTAATACGTCATCTTAGGCTCACAGCTTTGGTTGTGAGCACAGAGGTCAAGCCAATCCAGACCTTCTGTTTATGAGGCGCAGCCAATCAGAATGAAGCTGTCTTAGAACAACTTGCTAAAAAGCTATTCCAGAAGTTCCAGCAATAAAAACATGGAGATGGAAATGTTTAAACCTTAAGCACAAGCCACTGAGGAACATTCATTTTCATTAAGTTCTAGTTTATCATGCAACAAAGGAAAACATCTGCTAGTTCTTGTTACTGAGCTGTATAGATTTCTTAGTCTGTTGAGTAGAGAGTTGTTCATCTTAAGAGTTTAAAATGTAATTGCTGCATTGACTTTTGATTAACAGCCAAACACAAACTCGACTACGTTGCACAGAAGATACTGGAAAATGTCGCGATTTAGTTCAGGCAGTTTGTGGTGACCTTGTAAATTCAAGTTGTGGAAGACAAATGAAACACAGCCTTAGTTGCCCATGAAATCGCGGGCTCCTGTATCGGTGGCTATCCTCATTTGGAGTCCGTTTGGTACAATCCTTAGTGGAAATTCTGATTCAGGTTTTATACTTGAGACTCAAAGTACAAGTAAATGCTGCTCGCAGTAAAATGAACTGTTGCGCTTCTTTGCATTGAGCAATGATAAGTTAAAGTAGAGGTAACATTGTGACAGTGTAACATAAATGACAGTATGAATCTTCACACAAATCCCACAGTCTGCTGGAAAAATCAGACGTGTCTCTGGCTGTGTCCACGTTCCATTAGATAATCCTTGAAATTACAAATGTATTTATTTATTTTTCATCAGGGTTAGATTATTGAAGTACTAAAGAAGGGGAATCACCTGTCTTATCACCTTGATGCTACTTCGGCTAGCTAAGAAATGTATTTGCACAAAACCCCATAGCGCTATTTATGAAGATGTAACAGAGAAGATTGCTACAAATTGGTAACCATAGACTGCATGTAAAAGATGGATGCCGTGGTTGGTTCTGATTTTACATTTTAAGGCTTTAATGTTAGTGTTTTGGCTTCTGCCATGTTCATTTCTTTCAGCCAGAAGTTAGCATATTTAGTTGAGAGGCTTAGATGCTAATTAGTGCAAAACAACAGTCTACTGAAATACAAAAGCTGAAGCACATATTCCTTGGGCAGGCTGTACCACACAGCAAGCCATAATACTTGTCAGATAAGTCCAAAACAAACAAAAACACTCCAGAATGGATCGATACTTCACAAGTGGTAGAGACGTTCAGATCAGTGATGCTAATAATTACAACTGTGGCGTAGCACTAAGCTATCAGCTGTGTACGCAGACTCTGCAGCAGCCACACTCTTTAGCACCTTTTAGGGCGTAACAGATGTTTAAAAAAACATGCATTATACATTTGTTATGAAGAGGGAGACTAGGGATCCAAACCTCTTGTGCCAGGTTCACTTTTTAATATTGAAAAGTTGGACGTTTTAGCATTGGAATCTGTGGAGATTGAGTCGCGTTTTTTTTTGTTTTTGTTTTTTTTAAGTCAATTTCAAGTGGTCATTAGTAGAACTGCAGGTTGTTTTGTTGTTGTTTTTTGGGAACTTGTGCTTTGCCAGGGTTGTGCAGTGATGCCAATGGTAGCATGTGAGGGGTTGCGCAATGTAGGAGCTGGAGGTGCTAGCAGGAATTGTTTGTTTTGGATTGTACAAGGCTAGCTGTCTACCTGAGTTAAGCTAAGCTAATCTAACTTTCCTAATTTAGTTTGATCTGTTAAATTTGGTGCACTCAAAACTACTGCCGTGACCTTAAATCATAAAAGGTCACGCAACTATCAAAGAAAAAAAAATCAAATCAAAGTTGCCGTTATTTTTTTTTGTAGTTTAGCACGTCATTGGCAGATTATCAAGAAACCTCGTTACTCTTTCTATAATTCATTGTGTTCTAATTGCTGTCTCTGTTATACTACATAGTTTTTATAGAGTCAATCAAGCCTGATGAAAACATCAGGAATCCCTGTTGCAAAGATCTGACGGCACAAGCCACAAATGCTGTCAACCAGTAAATGAGATGCTATCACGAGAAAACACTGTGATATCTTGGGACCAAAGGGCTGTTCTGTATTTATCTGGCAAGTCTATCACGAAGCAAGTTTGGCATTAGGAGCAGCAATATAAACACGCGGGGGGGGGGAGTTGTCACACTGCGTCATTGTTTTAATTGGATTATATTGACTGCTGCGGCAGCGCCGTGTGGGTGTACACAGAGGGGCGATTGTGATGTCGTCTAATGCCAAGTTCGCTCATCTTCAGCTTAGTTATACTCTGTTAACACTCTCCCAGCTGGCTCCTACAGGTGGCACAAATACATGTGTTCGTTAAAGAGTCTTTGATTATTGATCACAATCATATGCAACCTAATTGTATGTATCAAAAATCTTGTCTGAGCGACAGCATACAGCCAAGAGGTCCTTTGTAAACTAGGATAGTTACCCTTGAGAAGCTGGCACCGCTGGCTGTTTGGCATTTTGGGCTAAAGTATTACTTCAGTGCAACAAAATGAAGGCCTGCTGGGTGGCTTCAGCTGTTCACTGTGAACATCTGTGGTTCTTATCTGCATGTTTGCAGTTGCACAGCAATTTGCTGGTTAAAGCTTTGAAAAATCCAACATGTAAATTTCATTTGCCTCATATCCTTCAGAATGTTTAAACCGATGCACAGACGTGTCCAGAGTACACGGCTCATTGATCTCTTTCTGTTTTATTCAGGAGGTGAATGTCAGACAGCTCCAGGATGCTGCCCCCCTCATTCATGCCAACCTGCTATTCACCACGGGACATTTGACTCACCAAACATGATGAAGACTGAGCCTCCGTCGGCCACGGGAGGCAACGGGGCCTCCGGTGGGAGCAACGGGAGCTCTAATCTGCGAAGTCCGTCTCCCCACCGCAATGCCTACGAGGCAGGTCTTGCGGCGCTGAAGAAGGCCACAGACCACCTCAACAATGCCGCCAATGGAGGCGCTGACCCTGCCTCAAAACCCGCTCCTCTGCCCCGGCCTACTGGGAGGGGCCGGAAATATGGCTCAAATGTTCACCGTATCAAGAACATGTTCATGCAGATGCAGTCTCCCGGCGATGAAGAGGATGGAGCCAAAATGATTGGTAACTAGCCTTTTCACAGAACCCTTTAGAATCAAGGAATGTAGCAACTTGTAGGGTCGGTTACCGAATTCAGTTAAGGCAGCGGTCCCCAATCCCCGGGCCGCGGACCGGTATCGGTCTGTGAGTCGTTTGGTAATTTCACACCCGGGCCTGTGAAATTTATGGTTTTCAGGGTTTTTATCTGATTATTTTTATCGTTTTTAATAGTTAACTCGGTTTCTCTGGGTCTGCCTGTTATGAATAAATCTTGTTGTATTTATCCGAGACACCTTAAAGGCCAGTCAGAGAAAATATTGTCGGACATAAACCGGTCCGTAGCGCAAAACAAAAGTTTACGGACTGCTGTTTTAGGGTACCGACAAAATTACATTGGTACTAATGAGGACTGATTCATAGTAGATAAGGTTCGGCTGTTCGTGTTCCCCTCGATGTCACACGTAGCGTCACCAGTGATCGTGTTGGGTTTTACCATCATTTCAGTGCTGAAAATTACAAGTTATACAGAGAGCGATGCGGCAATAGTTTGGGGGGAAAAATTCTGCAATGTGTTGATGTATTTGCTTTCTGTCTCGACTGCTTCTACTACTATACCAGCGCTGATGTGGAGGTTTTGTGTCAAGTGTCGATCAGAAGACTACTGCAGCAAGTGCGGCTCTCAGACACCAAATTTAGAATATATTATGCCAAAAGTAATATCGGTTGGTACCAGTATTCAAATGTGCAAGATAAACCCAATACTTGCAATGACAATGATTCCTTTTCTGACTTCTGACCATAACAGGCCAAGTAACAACTGGTGAAATGAAGTGGCTGAGTATCAAGTTAAGCTAATGTGAAAAATAAGGCGAGATTGAATGACTACCAATGGAAAGTTGGTAGACAGTAATGTGAGTGATATGTTGGAAATATACAAGAGGGTTACTTACACAACTAGAACCACAAATATCCTCTAATTCTCAGGTGTCGGCCATCGAAAGACAGAAAAATTGTAAATTCTCCAGTGTTCACAAAGAGAAGCGGGTTTACCATAGTAAAGGTTTGATCTAGAAATCTTTAAAAACACAAATTATCTGATAAGTCAGCTTCGAATGTTAGCACGGCTAGTCATGTTTTTGTGTGTGTGTGTTGAGTGCTGTGCTCAACAACTCTTTTTACCTCTCACCAGTCAAACAGTCAGAGAGGGTGGGGCTTTCAGTATCTGCATTGTGATCAAAAGATGGTTTTTGTAACCTGGAAACAACAAAAGCTTGAGAAGTGCTCTGAAAATAAAGTCACGGGGACCATTAGTCCTCACACTCAAAGCATTTTGCTGTGATGATTCAGTTCTCCTCTGCCTCCTGTCAGAGTGGAACTGAGCATCCAAATACATTAATAAAAAGATTTTCATATCCTCAAAAGATTTTATCTTAAGCGTAAAAACACTGTAGCTTCTGCATTTTTCCACCTGGTATTTGCAACCTTAGCACTTGCACTACTGCTACACTACAGACAGAAGAAGCCCTTTTTTACATGGATTAGCTAGTAAGGTTGCTAGCTAGGAACTAGCTAACTAGCCTTTAGCCGTTAGCCTGTCCTTTGTGACCAGTATCCTTATGTTGCATATGTGTGTATTCTTTTTACAAGATTATGGTTTTGAAGTGAGTTCAGATTTTGTTTTTAACATATATTATTAAGCTCCTGCTAAAGCGGCTAAATTTAACCACCAACACTTAAGGCCATGTTTATTGATAGTAGCAGGCATAGAAACTGGGTTATGAACAAAGACAAATGTGTTGATGATATCCACGCTGTGATACTTCGTGTAGCCAAAATTCATTAATGATAAAACCACCTGCTCTGGTGAACTCCAGTGGTGTTAGCCTGTACTTCCCTTAAAGGACAATTTCGTTTTTTTACAACTTGTTTATTTTCTGTCATTAGTAGGTAAGGAACAGGCAGTGAAACTGTCCCTGCCGAGAGTATCCAGCCTCAATGAGCACGTCGACCACAGCGCCCTGCTGAAACTTGGGGGCACGGTCTCTGAAAGGGTCAACCGTTTTGACTCTAAAGTTGGTAGGGAGGGCAGTGGCTCATCTGTGGGCTTGTCCAAGCTCCAGGAGACCAGGAGGATCTTTGAGCAGCGGACTCTGCAGGTCAGATGTTACACTTGCGTTGTTATTTTTTATCATTTAGTTGACATAGCTCGCTTGTAATCTTTAACTGACTGGTTATTTGTGCGTCCTTCAGGAGAAGCAAGCTGCCACTAACCGCATCTTGCTGAAGAAAGAGCGGGCGTCAGGCTTCCAGGGCAGCCGTCTAGATGTTGTGGCTCGCTTTAATGGGTCCACCGAAGCTCTGGACCGGCTAGATGATCCCCCTGTTCCCACCCCTCCTTCTATTTCGTCTACTGCAGCTTTAGCCGGGCCAGGCGAGGCCGTCAGTCCCACTGTGAGCCAGCTCAGCGCCGCATTCGAAAAGGGTGACCTGCAAAACAATCTCTACCTCCCCCAGCGTCGGTCAGCCCCTGCTTTGGCACCAAAACCCAAACCTCCACCCAGGGTGGAAGCAGCAGACAGGAAGGTGAAAAGGATTTTCTCAAAAACTTAAAACTTTGCAATTAAGCTGTAGGGAAGTTCTTGAACTAGAAAATCTTTTGATTGCACTACTACATGATCTCCCTGTGCTTTTCTTCCAGACAAAGGTGATACCTGCAGATAAGGACGAGAAAGATGAGGTAAAAGCAGGAGTTATAAGTAACCAGGCAGCAGAGCTACATGAAGAAACGGGTTCTCTAGAAAGGAACATGGAGGGAGCCGCGACCAATGAAGAGAAGGATGCATTTGGACTGTCGGGGGACCAGCTCTCCAACTCTTCCTATTCCTCCTCTTCCTCAGTGACTGTCACTTCCATCTCCTCTTCATCGGAGGCCAAACCAGAGCCGGCAGCAACTGAGGCCAAGGGTTCGAGTACAGTGGAAGCCTCTGGGCTGCAGCCACAGTCTGGCGATCAGGACAGCGCCACTGCGGGATCTGAGGCCGCGGGTAGGCTGGTGCAAGCTGAGGTTCATGCCTCGCTGGAAAATGGAGAGAAAGAGCCTCCATCTTCCTCTCCTTCATCGGAGGAGAAAGAAGAGGACTCTGAGGAGAGGGCCAAAGAAGATGAGAATGACGAGGATGGTTCAAGGAAGGAGGATTATTCTGAGGGAGATCTGATAGATATCAGCGCATACAGCGGGCTTGGGGAGGAGGACTCTGGGGGAAGCCAGCTGGACGATGAGGACGACGAAGACGAGGAGGAGGCATATCAGCCAGAGTCCAGCTGCTCAGAAATCCCTGGCCTTCCTGAGGAAGAGGAGCCTCCGCCACCCAGTAGAAAGATTCGCTTCAGCACTCAGCCAATCAGAGTGAGTTTTTTCTTCTTCTTTTTTTTTTGTGCTCACATAGCGCACATTAGTCTTAATTTTACTGTATCCACCACTCCGATTTCATAAGAGGAAGTCAATCTTGAGCCACTTCCTCTGTGGTTTCATCTTCCAGACACGGCAGTTACTGCTTTAGTGATATTTAAAGCAAACGCCACCGACTTTCCAGTAGTGCACAGACTCTTAAGTGTTCATTACACTTAATATGAAACAATCAGCTTCATTAGATTCTCTGGATTTATGTGTGCATTTTGTGCTGATGTCAGCACAGAAAGAGAGGTTAAGGAGCGAGCTGATCGTTAGGATTCATCCTCCTGAATTAAGGTGCTGGTCGAGGGAAAATGTTGAAGGTAGCACCAAACAGAAAGCGCTGATCTTTTAATAAATATGAGGACTTGACAATTTATTTAATTGCTCATAAACTTGTACCTGTTACATATTTTTCTATTTGATTGAATAATAGAATAATAAGTCCCTTTTGCCTCAGTGTTTTAGCATCTTGAAGTTATATATGTTGGTATTTCAGAACCACAAGTTTAGTTTCACAACAACCCGAGTAGCTGCTGTTTTCAGCAAGGAAGCGAGCGCTAGCTGCTAAGCACTAAAAAGGCAGGAAGACGGGGTCAGTAGCATTAAGTTAAAAAGGCCTTCTGCTCAGTATCTTGAGCTCCAGACTCTTGGTTTACAGTAAGTTAGATCATAACTAACTTAGTCGAGCGATGGCACTCGCTTCATGCATGCTCTGCAATTTACGAAACCACGGAAACTCAAAGAAAAATGAACACTGCCCTAAAACAATTGAAAAACACTCAGTGACTTCCTTCATCACACACGAAGGGTGCACAGGGGATTTTCACTCTTTGATTTCGCCATTCTACTTCCTGCCAGTGCTCAAAGTGTTTGTTAATGTAGCTCTTGATTCAAAAGAAGCTCTCCTGTCTGATGGAGAGCTGTCCTGCAGCCTCGCAACAGTCAGCTGGTTGAGCTTGTTGCGTCGTGCAACTTGTCTCGACCTGCATTAATAATAATACGACGCGTCCCCTAATATGTTTAGACAGCCCTCTGAATGACATACCACAGAGTTTGATAATGTAGCACGTAACACTGATAAGAACAGGAAGGAAGAGCGCTGCATGCCGATCTAGAATTGATGTAACTGTATAACGGCAAGTGATGGCGAGCTTTGCCCGCTCGGTCATGTTTGCTACTACGGGGTGGTAGCAGGAAGAACGGGTTTAATTTCAGGCCAAGCGTCAGGGCAAAAAAAGGAATTCCTTTCATTTTCATGGACCTGGAAACGTTTAGCTTCTGACCTCTTTGGCCACAGAGCGGCTAAAAGTGGAGCTGTGGCCTGAGGCTGTGTTGTGTTGTTTACTACAAAGGTAACAGCTGCACCCGGGTAGATTTACAACTTTGGGTCTCAGATTCAGATCGGGTTTTTTTTTTTTTAAAGTAAATATGTGTCCGTGTTTGTGTGTTGCCGTTCTTTCCTCTTGATTCAAAGACATATTTAAGTAACTGTGATAGATTTACAGAGAAGATGTATAATTCTTGGCGATGAAGTGCAAGAGTGGGCTGCAAAAACATTTCAGCCACAGTGATTCAGTTGGTTGCTAGCTGCAGCTTTGTGGCCAGCGTTTTCAAGGTACACTTCCTCCATGCCCGCCCCATCTTTGCATCTCTGCATCATCAGAGTGGGCTCTCACTTTGAATAAAACACAGCGGCTTCTAAGATTCAACATTTGGGTTGTTTTTTCTTTTCTTTTTAATGCACTTCATTTGAGTTCTGCACTAAACACTATCTGGCTCTTGCGAGTTAGATGATGTTTGTGTGCGTGGCTTTTCTGCTGTGGACAAAAACAGCAAAGATACAAGGATGCACCTTTATCCAGCCTGATACCTGATGATGATGATGATGATGATGCATGCAGGTGAAGTGCTGATTGGCCGACACAGGAAGAGTAATGGAAGCAGAGTTTGCAACAAAGAAAGACAAAATAATAAATCATTAAAGACGGAGTAAAAGCGAGCCCAGACGATTAGCACAGATGACATCGTTCGTTGTTTTCGACTCTTTGTCCTCCACATCAGGAGGATTTTTCATTTACTCTGTTCTTCGTTTTATATTTGAGCAGCTGTCTTGAATCATTATTCAAAGTTAAGGTTATTATTGAAAATAACTTTGACTAAATTTACTTAACTCTACTTTAATGGTTATTAAGATGTAAACACTGCGTGTATGCAATCAACAGTTAAATCTGAAGACAGCATTCAAACCTCTTTGTCTTTACTCCAACAAATTGTTCTTTTTCTCATGAAGGTGTCCTTCTAACTTCATTCCTCTGATAACATTTTCTGAGCATTTGAACCATGCCTAACGCACATTAATGGTTGTTCTACATATTTTGACAGTGGCCCCCAGCTGTGTGTGCACTAAGGTTGAAACACGTAGACGTGGGTCTACAAACGTAACACCTACACACTTCCAACACAGCAGCAGCTTAAAGCACAGCTTCTGTTGTTTTTTGGAGGCCAGCAACACAGTTTTAATCAAGTTTGAGGGTCAAAACAGGGAGAAAAATATTGGTTTACCAGTTTATCCTCTGCAGTGTGGACATGAGCTTAAAAAGAGCTAGAAAAACATCCACAGAATTAGACCTAAGCTAGCTAAAGGCTGACTGTGCTGACATGGACTCAGTTGGGAAGGTTCCAGTTTCCTCCTGTTATTTCCTTTCAGTCACACTTATGAAGCTGACTTATAAAGTCACAGAATAAAACATGACATGTGGTCCACTTTCGTGCTCCTGTTCACTTTGTCGTGCTCCAGTACAACCCTGGCACTAGCTGACGGTAGATTTGGCGATTGCTCTAAAATGGTCAAAGTCAAGTAACATCCGCCACTTGGTCGTCACCCTGAAACACCTCGGGGCATTTATTCTAACTAAAGTGGTCACTGGGAAATAAAAACGCCATGAAAAGTGCTAAAAAATAGCTTAAAGAGTTTGACAACTTTTCCCCAAAACAAGGCTTTATCAAGCTAACCTCTCCTGTACCTTTAACCACTAGTTTTGACACCTTGTACATATCAACAAAGAACAGTTTCAGGGTTTTTCCAGGGGCAGCTGCATGGCAGAGACCATCCGCTCGAACTTCTGATAAACACCCTGTCGTACAAGCAGGTCCGAAACATGACAAAGCCACTCAGCACAGAGGAGAGATTCAGGGTTACTCCTAATGAGGATAAAGCGTTGAAAAGCCTCTTTCCACTGGAAGTTACGCTTCTAAAACCATCTTTTTTTGTTGCACAATTCTTCCAAAGATCTGAACTCAGGATTCTTTGAGTCCCTTTATCTACAACTTGCTGTTCATGGGGAACTTATAGACGATTATACTTAGTAAAGAATCTGACAACTTCATCCACCTTTGTAAAATGTAAACATTTTAGTATACATGACATCATCTCAGACTCTTGTGACCTGTTAGAGTTTCAGGAGAAACTGAGTAAGCATTCATGTATGAACTGGTGCCGTTTCTTACAATGCAAAGAAGAAAACAGTGATGCTTGTCCAGTCGCTTTGACATTACTGTGTTACAAGAAATGTCAGACATGAAGAATTATTAATAAATCAAATCTGACACAGCAGAGATCATCGTTTTGGTTCAGAGGAAGCTTCAACAGTTAAAGCTAGACTCAGCAGTTATGTACACACACACACACACACACACGCTTCCTACTCATATGCTCGTTGCTATAGAAGATCTATAAATGACGCCGCACTGAAGCGGAGGTTTATGAGGGGGAATGAAATGAAATCACAGCCAAGCAGCAGTGCAGATTACTCACAGTCTAAAGGAGGAAAAACAAAACAACTTGATTTCAGAGTACTGAAGCTACCGGTCAATAGCTTCAGCTGGACCAGGGAACAATAGTCTTTCAACAGGCCTCGCCTCAGGGGCATCTTCTGTCAGGAAAAGTTGTCCAGTGCTGACACGGTGCCAAGCTAGCTAAACTTGGAAACATAAACATCCCGTCTGACAGAAAGTTGGCTTGCTTCAAAAGAGTGTTGGACCTCAACCAGATGCAGGAAGACCATTGGTTGCTGGGTGAAGCGCCTGATAAGCCTTTAGATGCAGGTTATATGCTTTTGGAGGGGCCTCGGTTCGCGGCACAATACAAGCAAAAGAACATTACGTGATATATCGGCTGTTTCGGGGTAGATATGAATGAGTGTGGAAAAGCTTTAATTTCAGGTAACACAAATGAGTCTGACATATTTGTTGGAACAAACACATTTGGTGTACATGAAGCGCCATTAGAGGAGCGGACGTTGTTTGATTTGAACCCATCGCTCGTCTGAGAGGTGTCCCGCTGCAGGGAACAGAGACGCTCACTGTCCGAGCATGTCGAGTGCCGTCAGCAGCCGGTTTCTGGAACGGAGTAATTGCTGTTCTTGCATCATGAAGTTGGCGTTAGCCAGCACAGCTCAGAGCTCCTCAAGTGTTGAGCAAGTCTGCAGAACATCGCTTCATTAAAATGTCCTCTGCAGCTGAAATGCCATGTGATTACAGCACGGGTTAATCAGCCTGTGTGAGAGGTCTTGTGATTTTTGGACTTGCACGCGGACGCTGTGTCATCATAAAGGTTAATGCGTGATGAAGACACGTCGGAGTGGCCGCTGTAGGTTGCTATGCGATTGGTCTAAACTTTCTCTCGCACACACAGTGCAGATGCTGACTTGTGTACAAGGCCACCTCTGTAGGACTGTTAAAAGCAGCAGCTGGAATGTGGATGGGTGTGTTTGTTTTCCTCGGGGAGGAAAAAAAAGCGCGCACAAGCAGGGGAAGCCGGCTGATAAGAATCACAGAATAGAGCTTTGTTTGGATTTAAAAAACTACCTGGTGTGTACAGTTATGTGAACTGAAGGGGGAAAATCTCTTTACAAAGGTAATGATGCTCCCAGTTGTGACTGAAATCAGTTAAAAGCCGCCTTTGATTACGTGCGTCACAGATTCAACAAGATGCTGCAAACGTTGCTCAGCATCACATAGCGGCTGCAGATTTGCCAGGATGTAAAATCTCTCGTCTCATCTCGTGCTCCACTGGATTAAGATCTGGGGACTGTTCAAACTGGTCTCTTTAACAGGTTCAAAAAACCAGTTTGAGATGATTGGAGCTTTGGGACATGGTGTGCTATCCTGCTGGAAGTAACCATCAGAAAATGTGCACACTGTGCTAATAGAGGGATGGACGTGGTCAGCAACAATACTCAGATCAGCCCGTCTGCCAGTTCAGTCACTTAATCTCCTTTTTTCTTCATTCTGGTGCTTAGTTTGAACATGTCCGGACGTCTGAATAAATGAGTTACTGCTGCGATTGGCTGATTAGATAACGGAGTGAATAAGCAGGTGGACCTAATGAAGTGGCTTGTGAGTGTTTATAGTGTTACAATAGTGGATGTTCATATTAAACAGGGTTTCACATATGCAGAAATGTTTAAAGCTTCAGACTGCTCTGTTTCAGGCCTTTTTTCTGCTCTTGGATCTTTATGATGTCATAAAGACAGTTTATGGAGTGAATGTGTTTGAATGTCCTCATTGAGTCTGCAGCAGGAATAAGATAAGTAAGGATTATTTAAAGTTACCCTAGTAGAGTCCGAGAATAAAAATACTGAGCTTGAAATGAGCATAAATAAAATGGACCCAACCTTAATGGCTGCAGGACCAGTGTGGAGGGGGAGGAGGGTCGATGGGATGTGGCAGGAAGTGCTGGAAGAGTGGCTTCCCTTTGACTGTGACATGAGCAGAAACTGAAAGTAGTGCGATTCACAAATTCAGAACTATTTATGCAGATCCCCAGAGGAGCTCTGCCCACACACTCGTGCTCAGTGTCACATCACTAATCAAATCGATTAAATCTGGTGCCTGTTGTTTATTAACTCGAGGTTCACTCAGAGGTCACGTGTCCACAGCGCTACGCAGCCATACCCCGAGCCGCCCAACGAAGACTGGCTGGCTAAAATTCTGATCCCATCTGAAATGAATGAAAGACGGCAAAAAGAAATTCGATTAAAGATCCAAATTCAGACGTCACCGTGGCAGTTACAATAAAACTTACCTGCAGACCTGTGATCTGGACTCAATCCTTGCAGCATTCAGTGAGAAACTTTCCTCTGCCAGCTGCTTCTCGGCTCTGTGCTGCCTTTCAGTACGGACAAATTACAACCCAGGAGATGCCAACGCCTGAGGACTCGTCTCCACCAGATATGACTCAACCTGAATTTTCTTGTGATCCATCTGTCAGACCTTAATTTAGAGCCATGCTTCATCCAGGTGGCATTCACATAAGATGCTTTTTCAAATATTTATCAAGGCACACCTCGCTCCTCTGTTGTACAGCCTGTGATAGTGCTCTCAGTTGACCGGCGGCTAACTCAGATGGCGGTTTTGATATCTCTCTGGCAGCTCGCGCCACTTACAGAGGCGGTGTCGGCGGATTCGATTTTGTTTCTACCTGTTGGGACGCGCCAGCCGCCGGGACAATTAGATCACATGACTAAGCTGAACATATTTGAAAGAGGTGTTAAAATTCAGACGTTAATTCCAGTTTTATTTTTCCAGCTCCGGCTCACAACAACAGTTGTCTCACGATGCTTTAACGGAGAGTTTAAAACTGTCAATTACACTGTGACTGACCTCCTGCTTACACAGGCCTTCGGAAAATACTGGTTTTAAAGACAGGCTGAGACAGGCAGACCTGCAGGAGGATACAAACAAACTGAGAACACCCACACGTTTATAATTACGCTGACATTTTACAGTGGCAAAGGCGAGTTTTCTCTGTATAAACACTGTTTAGCTTGTTATCACATGGAAAACTCGTTTTTTAAAAAGGAGCTGATGCTCACGTATCAGAAACCAGAACTAGGAAGTCTCTGATAAAGTATGAGGTGATTCACCAGTACACCAGTACACCAGTATAAATCGATACATTTCAGCATGACTGCAAAAAACTCAAAATATCAGGATGTGCTTGTTTGCGTTTTGGCTAAAAAAAAGAAGAAGCATGTTTACATGATTAATACGACTTTAAAAACCTCTACAGTAGGTAAACAAAAACCGACGGGTGCTAACCAATGTTAGCCTGACCCACAAACAAGCTAGCTGCTTCCTCCTGTTTCCAGTGTTTATACTACGCGACATTATCTGCCTGCTGCTTATAGAGATCTAACAACATGTATGTAGCTCATGTCAAGTGAACGCCCCAAAGCTTTACTTATTGCTTTTATTTTTTACTTAAAAAAAAATTATTACATTTTTATTTAACTTATTACTTGTAGGGTATTTTTAATTGAATAAGTAAAATTAAATGTTTAATATCAGTAAAGAACGGCCTCGTATATCCATCCATCCACACTGAGCCCGGCCGATATATTGGACCATGTCAGCTATTTGCTGATCTGAGCAAAGAATTTGAAATGAAACTAAACGAGGATCTTTTCAGATATAACCATCAGATATAGTTACATGAGATTTTTAATTGCAAAATATTGGCACCAGTTTGGATCTGACGGGCTTTAAATCAATCCTTCATTCCAGCTTTTTGTGTAGCTTCACGAGTTTTGTGGGGCTCCTCTGATTGGTTTAAACTTCACATGACGTTGGAGACAAAGCCTACTGCTGTAAGCTACAGAGAGGCTACACAGCCCTGTCATGGCGGCTGTGTTGGAGGCCCGGGCTGGTCCCCGGGGACTTCTCGGTGGCTTGGCTTTTATCCAGCGTGTAGTAAGTTTGTAGCTTCTGACTGGCCCGGTTCTGCTGAGGCTTCCATTCACAGCATTGTCAGTCGAAAGAAAGACATGTATTGTTTTCACATCATATTCACTGAAGGGCTGAGCTGATCTGTATGAGCTTCACTTGTTCCCAAAGACGCGAATACTGGTTATTCATTCAAACTGACAAAAGACGAGGTCTTAATACACAATTGTGAAGCGGTCTGCAGGTTCGATTTGATTCTTGTCATCAACAGTCATCATTACAGAGTGACTTCTCTTTTTGAAGTAAAAATGTTCAAATACACCAAGTTGCCCAAGTTTAAATGAACATTTTAATATTTGTCGGTGTTTGTTTCTCTGGGACTCTGCAGCAGAGTCTGTGAGCCACGCTGCCAAACCCAGTGGAGCTTTAAAGTGGATACTGTTATAACAGGACGGAGCCTCTTAGCTGACCCGGCAGCTAGCTGGTCAAATCAGTAAAGAGCCTGATACCAAGGGTTTATTATGATTATGCAAAGTGAACAAACTACCAGCATATGTTTACAACAACAACAACAACAATCTTTATTTATAGAGCACATTTAAAAGCCTTGGGCATACCAAAGTGCTTTACATAAAACAATAAAAGGTTCAAACATTGATAAAGGATAAATAAAAATAACGATTTATGTTCATAGATAAAAGCTACCAATAAGAATGACTACAGCACATGGGTAATAGCAAGATAAAAGCTGTACCACCATAATAAAAGACACCAATAGAAAGATAGGAGGGAATTAATACAAGAGGTCAATAGGTCACAGCAACCAAACAAACAAACAAACAAACCAGCAATTAAAAGGTGGAGAAGGCAAGTTTAAAAAGATATGTTTTAAGCTGTGATTTAAAAGAATGAATAGAATCAGATGCCCGGATGCCAATCGGGAGATTGTTCCACAGCACAGGTGCAACAAGAGCAAACGATCGATCACCTCTAGTCTTAAGTCGAGATCTGGGCTGAGCCATGTTTACCTATTTCAAGAGAGTAACATTGAACGTATTGATCCTGTGTTAAAAAATCAATATAGATTAGTAAAGTAACAAACTTCATTGAAATACATTAAGGAGATTGTGAGTATGGATTGGACTGTAACTCACGTTTAAGTGCGTAACCTCCATTGGTTTTACTCACTGTTTAAATACTATGTAGTACCACAATCAGTACTGTGGAAATGTTCTGGACTGGAGGAGGAAGAATAGCCCAGATTAAGTCATAATGATGTCATTAGGTTTATCTCAGCCTGAAATCTGAGACCATAAATTTCAGAGAGATGGCGTGAGTTACAGTGGATGAAAATCCCTGTCATGTTACATTATGGGGTTCTTCTTCAGAGTGGGCCTAAATTAGGACTAATGCTTCTCCCAACAACCACACCTTAATCTTAAGTTAATATATTACTAAACTGCTGAAGAAGCCAATTTATCTTAAACCGTGTTTGCTGTTTAGTTTTGTGGCAATTTTGACTTTTATTTTAAGGCACCTGTTGTAATATTGGAACGTGTATTGATCTTCTGTAGAAACTTTTCTATCATTGCTGTTATGTTCTGGTCACGGCTGATGGCCCCGCCCCTCCCTGGTTCTGACAGATGCTTTCTCCTGTTAGTTTTCTCTCTCTTATTGTTTACCTTTGGCGCTGTACAAGTAACGCTGGACTGAGTCTAGGTTGTTTACTCCCATGAATCTAGGTTACAGGTGCATGTTAACTTTAAGGGTCAGCTTTTCAGTTCAGAGTACTTCTGCAGGGTTACAGACTTTAGAGGCGACCTTGTTCCTGTCGTTGGGTGCACTTTACTTTTTTTGTTATTTTGTTTATGTTCTACCTGCTGTTTTATCTTTCTTTGTTTGTGTGTTTGTTTTCCTGAGGAACAGTAGAGATTGTGTTTCTGACATCTTAAAGGAACACCCTAAAGCTTCATGTACGCACAGACGCACACACACGCTAACTAAGCTTTAAAGTTACTCGACAGGAAGGAAGCGTGACAACAGGAAGCAGTCTTACAATCCCGCCCTCCGACCCTGTTTGTGTCACAGTATTTGTGTGTGTACCTCCTATGCTCGAGGGAATGTAATAATACTGTTACATAAAGGCCTATGGGTCTGTGTGCACACACACACACACACACACACACACACACACACACACACACACACACACACACACACACACACACACACACACATATTAGCATATCTACCAGACAGGGACAGTGAGAGAGAGCATATCAGTGCCAAAATCCCGCTGGGCAAGCCTGAGGTTGCCATGGAAATGAAGCCACGTGATCACAGAGGTGGTCACCAGGGAGACAGATGCTGCTGACCTTTTTTAACAGGGGGGTGTGGGGTGGTTTGGATGGGCTTCAGTAGAAAGATATGGAGCACAGTACAGTGAGAGTGTACGGACTGTGTCTAAAGCCACAATAGATGTAAATGGTTATTGTGAGATAATATTTCTGGATGCTTCGCCCAGTATCGCAGGCTAATGATGTGCAGTGTTTGTAACCTTACGGCTCTAGAATAAAAAGAGCCAAAGTTGCACCTTTTTCAAAGCAGCACTGGATCAGAGTTGGAGATGGGAAAAGTGTTGAGACGGAGGTTTATTATGAGGCTCTCCAGCTCCCCTCAGCTCATTAGTTCTGGTGTGTGTCCTTGCACCTTTTGATTGACTCTCACCGTTCTCGTCTGCTCCCATTGGAGAGCTTTAAGTTTCTCTTAGGAGTTGATCAAGATGAAGCCAGAGGTAAATGCATATAGAGCTTATTCACCGTGTGGACGGGAAGAACAACTTTAAGTGGCCTCAAATGTTGCTGTATGATGAGACATATGTATAATCTAATAATAATACAAGAATAATAGTATACACACTAAATATATACATTCTTTCACATTATGATCATTTCTGAGCTTTAATTTGTGATTTTTAATTAATTAATCAATTGTTTTGCAACTAAGAGGTGTCTAAAATTGAATTAGGTGCACCTTACAGGATGAACCACTTTTCCCTTCATAACTTCCTTAATTATCCATTGCATAGATTCAACAAGGCGCTGGAAACATTCCTCAGAGACTGTAGTTCATATCGACGTGACAGCATCACACAGTTGCTGCAGATTTGTTGCCTACACATCCAAAGGTGCTCTATTGATTTACGACCTACAGGCCATTTGAGTGCAGTGTGTTGGTGTGAGATGATTTGAGTTTTGTGACATGGGACAATATCCTGTTGGAATATGGATACGCTGTGGTCATAAAGGGATGCACATGGTCAATAACAATACTGCTGTGGTGTTAAAATGATGCTCAGTTTGTACTCACGGGCACAAAATGTACCATTAAAATATTCCTCACACCATTACACCACCAGTGGCCTTATCCAGTGATACAAGGCATACAGTGGGTCCATGCTTTGATGCTGTTTATGGCAAATTCTGACTTCTGAGAGTAAGAGAAAATGAGACTCATCACACAAGGCAACATGTTAAAAATAAGCTTTTTTAACCTTTATTTGACAGCCTTGCAGTGAAGAGTAGACCGTAAAGTGTTTCCCCAGAGAACTGCTGCTCACTGGATATCAACTGTAAACCCTGCAGATGGTGGTGTGGGGAAATCCAGTGTTGTGTTGTCTGAACAGCAGTTTGTGAAATACTCATACCAACCTGTCAACAACAATATGTTCAGACTCCTCTTTCTTTTGGGCACAGCTACAGCTTCTTTGTGCCTTCCCTTGTTTCCTTTCTATTCTCTACAGCTCCTGTCCAAAGAAGAATAATTGGAGAGAAAGAAAATCCCCAGTCTTATGCTTGGTCTTCTTAACCATACCTCAGTGCACAAAGTTCCTGATTAGATATTCTGTTTAACAAGAGGTTGAACAGGTGTTGCTAACGTCGTAGCCATCTTCGTTCTTGTCTACAACGTGAGCAAAATATCCCCAAACAGTTGAGTGAAAAAGACCTTTTTCAAATGGCAGATACAGTTTGATTGATGATGTTTAAGGTTAAATATTTCAATTTTTGTATGAAAAATGATTGGGACATATACCTGAACATGCAAAAAGACGTGTGTAGCACATCAGCATCAAACCTTCACCAGTCACTGTGAGCTTATGAGGCTTTCATGTAGGAGTTCCTCAGGGAACTTTCCGAGTGCCTCTGTTTTTACACTTAGCCCTCTCAGTTAGATGCATTTGGATTAGCTATCTGATCGTTTGCCCTCTGCATAGGTCTTTACCACCTACTCTAATGAAGATTACGACCGACGTAATGATGACGTTGACCCCATGGCAGCGTCGGCTGAGTACGAGCTGGAGAAGAGGGTCGAAAAGTTGGACCTGTTTCCCGTCGAGCTGGAGAAAGGTTTGCACGCGTCTTACATGTCACCGAGAGTCACTCAGTCAAGCCTCTTATGTAACTGTACACACTCACACAAGAGGCTGCAGTTAGTGGACATACACTGTCGCTCTAACAGCTCCATTATCCCCTTATGGGATTAAATTTAGCACAGATTGGCCTAATTAGTAGCCAGTAACTCTGAAGGTAATGGATTTGAACCAGCAACCATGCGTGACGGCTGCTCTCAGCACTGTATAATAGCTATAATTTCACTAATATTTAATAGCTTGAATGTGGATAAATCCCACATGCTTTTTTCCGTCACTCTATAATATGATTAGTTATTATGATAGCAAAATAAATATGACAGGATTCTAATTAACAGTAATGATGTATTTATGTTTTAATTTTCAGCACTGAGATATGGCTCTGTTGTCTGTGTGTCTTTCAGACAGTGACGGCCTCGGTATCAGTATCATTGGTATGGGTGCAGGAGCTGATATGGGCCTGGAGAAGCTGGGGATCTTTGTTAAGACGGTCACTGAGGGCGGAGCTGCGCAGAGAGACGGCAGGTACCTTCTTCAACCTGCCTGCCCCGACATGCATTTTTCATTCTTTCAGTTTTATTTATATAGCTCGAAATCACAGCAACAGCTGTCTCAAGGTGCTTTATATCGTAAGGTAAAGAGCCTGCAGTAAATCAAAGAGAACAGAGAAAACCCAACAATCATATGACCTCTATGAGACAGTGGGAAGGAAAAACTCCCTTTGAACAGGAAGAAACCTCCAGCAGAACCAGGCTCAGGGAGGGGCGGCCTAGACCTAATGCAGCATAAGGGACGAGTCAAGGTCACATGATCCAACACTAACTATGTGCTTTATCAAAAAGCAATAGTTGGCCCTTTTTTGTAGGCTTAACACTATTTTTCTTTGGACAGCAGGCATGATTATTGATTATTAGCTAAATGTACACTTTTGCCTTAAATGTATTTCTTTGCAAACTTGATTCTTTAGCTGATAGTTGCTCACTACTGTTACCTTCTTCTCATTAGTGTGAGTGCAAGTTTTTAAAGCTCTTTGTTAGAGACACCAGTTTAAAATAAACAGGCAAAAGCATAAAATGCCACAGGCTAGGATGTTACATGGAGCCAGTGCTAGTCCACAGGCCTGTCTGGTCAAAGACACTCATAGTTACATTTGTCGTTGCATGTGAGAGGTGTGTTCACTGAGCGACCTTGGTCTTCTCCAAACATCGCTCTGCATACAGTGTTCTCTTTGTGTCTGTAGGATCCAGGTGAATGACCTCATAGTGGAGGTTGATGGGACCAGCCTGGTTGGTGTTACTCAGAGCTTTGCTGCCACTGTCCTCCGCAATACCACCGGCAAAGTCAGGTCTGTGTCGCACTCACTCTAAACACGCACACAGTTGTGTTTTCATATCTTTGTGAGGACATAATGCTTCCTGTAGCTGCTTCCCCTAACCATCAAGAATGAGTGTCTAATCCTAACATAACCTCATTGCAATCGTGACGCTAAAACCACATTTTGTCCCCATAAGGGCTGCTGGTCCCCACAGGTAGAGTAACACTCCAACGTGTGGTCCCCACATCTCCATTTTTGAAACACATTTCACATTATGGAAGCTCTTTTTGTCCATTAGTGGTATAAATTGCATATTATTACTTTTTTTTTAGTTGGTGTGTTTTGAAGCTCTGGAGTTTTTCAGGTTTGATGTTGATACAGTGAATTTTTTCATGTTTTCCACATATGCAGTTTGTGTAAAATGTTTCATTGTTTCCTTTTCTTGCGAATGACAAATCCTAAGTTTTTGGTTTTGTTTTCTAGGTTTGTGATTGGCCGGGAGAAGCCGGGGGAACAGAGTGAAGTGGCTCAGCTGATCCAGCAGACTCTGGAACAGGAGAGGTGGCAGAGAGAGATGATGGAGCAGAGATACAAACAGTACATGGATGATGATGAGGAGGTACATGCTACACCTCTCCGTCGTGTGGGAGGGAAAAGAACAGCCACTGATATCATTTTCGAGGCACAGCTACCACACCAACGTTGGCTGGGTGCACGCCGCGCAGACATAGCTCAGTAGGCAACTCCCCCGTGACATTTCATTGTCCTGCCCTGCGTGTGGTCTTCCTGTTGATGCGCTGCTGAGGGGCGGTTCTTGACACATGCCATGTGACACATTGCAGCAGCAGCGCTCTCAGCTTGAGAGGGTGATAAACACAGTCAGTTCTCCTCACTGCACCTCCTTTGTCCTTTGAAATAGTCAAAAATAATGAAAAAGTCGTTGTTTTTAGTCAGTAAACACAGAATCCAAACGCACTTTGGCCTGCATTTGGAAGGCAACATTGCTCTACTTCACAAAGATATCCTGCATGTAGTCATTAAATTCATTTTCACAAGCCTTTTGATGGTGTTAGTGGTTGTTAGCCACAGGAAATCCAACATGTGTACATGGGAAAATGCCTGTCTGTGCTCCACCACATGCCATTTCAAACTCAGTCCAGCATCTCCACCGTCTGGTCAGAGAGAGAAACTGCATCAATACAGAAATCATTAAATTCCTAGTTTCTAGGGTCAGGTTTCATAATTAAAACAGTGGGACCAGGCTGTTTCCTACACATGGCTCATGGGACAGAGTGTGGCTTGTAGGCTGGGTATCGTCACTGATTTCCAGAATCATCTCAATTCCGATTCACAAGGTCCTGATTCGATTCGAATCGGGGAAATTTTGCCTCAGACAGTCAGAAATATTATAATTCTGGTCATTTATCGGCACATATCCATATTTTTATAGCTATAAAAAGAAAGCTGAGACTTATGAGACTTTGTCAAAGGTGTGAGCATCACAGCAGACGCTTTAGTGTCAAAGTAACTGAGGATAAAACACAGAAAAACATGTTATTAGGTTTTTATAGCAGAGAACCTTAAAAATATTGTGCAGTAGCATGAATCAACATATAAACATCACCTGATGCTGCTGAAGTGAAGCAGAGGATTAATTAGAGACACAGCTGAGCATTTTGCAATTTCACATCATTTTAAAAAGTTTACATTTCTTCAGTATTGAACAGCAGAAACGAGACTTTCTTGTCGGAAATCAGTTAAATTTAAAAAAATAAAACCAGCAGCAGACAGCGCTGTACACAACAGTAGAGAGAGAGAGCTGTGCATGAAGTGTGATTTTATTGTGGTGGAAGCAAAACAGCAAAAGAGGAAATTCATGACGATGATGATGTGAAGCTTAGTTTGATCTTCAGTCGTTTTTGGTTGTAGAGTATTGAAACCTGCAGCTTCGGAGTCTAGCGCCAAAAAGACGTAAACACAAAGCACGGACCCGCCGACGCATCAGAATCTGTGCGCTGACGGCTGAGAAAGCAGACATCTGTGATGCGTCGGCGCGTTGTGTTTACGTCTTTGTGCTGAATGCGTGTACCTGCTCTGGTTTGCTGTTTGGTTGTTGTCGAAATTTTGTGAGGTTTAACCTGAGATTCTGGCATGTCGGGCAAAATAAATTTACATTTAAAAATCGATTCAGGATTCTAATGATAGACTCCTAACATTTCATCACTCTACAGCCTAAAATGAAAGAGCTCTGATTTCATGCCTGGGGGCAAATGTCAACTCAAGGCTTGTGTACTTTGGTTTGGTTAGCCAGAGAAGCCACAGAGCACAGCTGCAGTTATCAGAGGATGTTGATATGGACGGCAGCGTGCGCTCTGGTTTGCTGCAGTCTTGTAATAAATACAGTTACTTTACAGTATTTACCTCAAATTGTGTCCGAGTAGGAAGAGTAAGCAGAGAGGAAGACACGGTGCAGTCATTGTGCAAAGCAATCATGTATTAAGTAATACATTTTAGTTAATGCGTTTGTTAGCCTGGAAGAAAACATGCTGGACACGGGCTAATGTGAGGCTAATTTACTTTGTAACACAAAGAAGAATAAGACGAATGATCAGCAGGCTGTTATCGATTGTGTGAATGCTTTTAGTGGAAGACGATGTGCTGGCTGCTTTTTGTTCCAAGGGAATGAGTCTGAACTGTCAAACCACTGACCAGATCGTTTCTTTCACTTAATTTGTGACTGCATACTTGACCTAGTTGCCATTTATATCATTTTATATGACGGGTACTCCCGCCAATTAGATTATGAAGAGACAGACGACTGAAATGTACCACACAGTGCTATGAGTGTAAAGCTAATGCCAGCAACTAGCTAACATCTAACAAATGACTAAGTTCTGTTTGAAAAAATAAATAAAAAATAAAATTCACTAATCATGTTTAGAGTTTTTTTGTAACAGTTACCTTTGGAGATGTTGGTAGGTGACTGAGATACCTTTTGTCTACCAAAGCCACCTGGCTTTGCACTAAGTAGCATAAGACTGTTTTAAGCTAACTAGCTTAAAGAGTATAAGCCACCAAACTGTGAAACCACATGCATGAGCTTAGCCTAGCCAAGAGTCCTTTTTGACTCTTGGAATGACCAAAACTTACCAAATGGACTTTTGACTTCAAACGATCGCAACTGAACTCCTAAACCCAAAGGGACAGTGTATAGTGTATCAAACATGAGCATTGAAAAACCAACTAAATGTGGTGGTGCTGTAAGCCTGCATTAGATCTGAACGCCACCAGATGCCGATTGCTCTGATTGCAAAAAGATTTTGGGAGCATGGAAAAGGCTTTCTGACCTGACTGCAGACAGTTTCCTGGTTAGCTACTTGTTTTGGGTCATACTGAATAAAACATTTAGTCTATTTTGGTAAAACTATTTTTCCATTGGATTTTCCGTTGATTTGCTCTTTGGCTAAAAACCTGGAGATTGACAAGCGTCCGGCAGTGAGCCGGCGGGTTCAGACCCAACCCTCCTCTTTCTGGTGTTTTTGTTGTTGTTGTTGTTGTTGTTGTTTTGTTTTTCCTTTCAAACCAAGATAGAGATGGACTGGGCCCTATTTCAGGAAGCCGGTTTAGAAAACTCAGAGTGAAAAACGATACTCACGGTTGAGTAACCCCGAACTGTCCAACTCGGAATATTCGGTTTCAGAAAGGCTGATAACAATTAGTTCAGTCAACGCGGAGTTGCTTTAACCCCAAGTTAAGCGCGCGCACGAGGATACATAAAGCCCTGATTAGTGGAGCACAGATTAAGCGAGTCACCATGGAGACGGAGGGAAAGAAGGCGCGGTCAATGTATTTCACAGCGCTTGAGGCCGAAATTCTGATGGCAGCATATGCTGATAACATGCAAATTTTGCGGGAAAAAAGTAACACAGCCTCAGCTGCAAAAGAAAGTGAGCATGCACGGCAAAACATGGCCGACAGAGTCAATGCGTGTTAATTTAAACATTGATCTAGGGATTTCCACCCATTTAACACGTTATTTTATTATATTTTATTTTATTTTTTATTTCATACATTTGATTTTGTGATGTGATGTGAGCGCAGGTGCAACCCAACAGGCCCCAAACGTTCCTGGCAGCAAGTAAAAATGAAATATAAAAATATAGTCCAAACAGGTAAGGTGTAATTGTATTATGAGCCATAGTGCTTGGTCTGTTTGTCCGATGTAAATCAATTGCAGTTAGAGGCTACATTAATTTTCTTTCTGTAAGCACTTATTGAAATTATCTGAGCACATTACAAGTACATATTTGCTTACTCTGTATGCTCAAATGTGACCCGTTATAGCCAACAGGAAAAAACAGCAGAGGCCCGAAAAACAGGTGGGGGTCCTCCACCACCACCACTCACAGAGGCTGGCCACTTGGCTTCCACATTTGTGATAATGTTGGCAGCATCACATATGATCTTCACAGTGCAGAGAACACAAATTAGCATCCATTACTATAATGAAATGATTTGTTAGTTTGAAATGCTACAGGGAACTATGTACCTGTACATTAATGCTGTGGAAAGACTTCCTGTTCACATAGTCTCCTTCATTTACTGAAGGAGCAATGATTGGAATGTGAGTGCCATCTGTACAGCCAATCACGCCTGGGAACCGTGAGAATAAATGTAAAATTTAAGTAGTAGTTCAAGTATCACCACATCATGAATTAAGTTTTGTTCATCCTGATACCTGCAATTTTGTGGCATCCCTCTTTGATAAATCTTGTGGGTCTATGACCGGGGAACACCACAAACGAGTACAGGAGACGTTTCAGTGCAATTGTAACATTCCTGACTGCCCGACAGACGGTAGCCTTGGAAACGTGCTCAGCGTCACCAATATTATACAGAAAGCTCCCGATTGCAAAAAACCGAAGTGCAATACAAATAATATGTACAGAACTGAGAGGATGTCCACGATGTGTCACATGCGTAATATATGGCCTGAGGATGTTATCCAAATAAATTATAGATTGTGCTGAAAAACGGTAACGTTCACACAGGAAATCATCAGGAAATGATAAAATGTCCAAACGCGCTCTGATCACTCTCTCCCGGCGGAGAGCTCTGCGGAGAATTTGGGCTTCAACATCTACTGGCTCTTCAAGGAAGGGGCACGCCATGTCTGACACTTCCTACAGTCAGGTTTCTGACAAAGAGGTGGAGAAGGTCAGGGTTAGTTGAAGTAAACCTGCTAGGGGGCAGGTTAGCTTCACGGAGTGTGTCGTCATAGTAACTCACTCAGAATTAATCTAAACCCAGAGTTTTCGTTAACTCAGGGTATACTTACTCAGAGTTTGCACTAAACCGGCTTCCTGAAATAGGGCCCTGGAAACTAATGAAGCACAAACCTGGAAGTCAGTCTTTTATACCATCTATACCAGGGGTCCCCAATCCCAGTCCACGAGGGCCGGTGTCCCTGCAGGTTTTAGATCTCACCCTGGGTCAACACACCTGAATCACATGATTAGTTCATTACCAGGCCTCTGGAGAACTTCAGGACATGTTGAGGAGCTAATTTATCCATTTAAATCAGCTGTGATGGATCAAGGACACATCTAAAACCTGCAGGGACACCGGCCCTGGTGGACTGGGATTGGGGACCCCTGATCTATACTAACCAGCTACTCCAGCTCCATATCGGATGCAATCATTGGTCTGCTATGTAACCTGATACCTGTAAAACCTACTCATACAATATGTATAAAATATCACAACTATTACCAAATGTAAATGTATTTGTTGCGCGTGTGTTTACCTGCAGACAGGTGAATATGCGACAGACGAGGAGGAGGAGATGAGTCCGATGTTTCCGAACTCGATAGAGGTTTTCGATCTGGCAGAAAACCAGGAAATGCTGTCGCCTGTGGAGCTGGACCCAGAGAAACTGGCCCACAAGTTCAAAGAGGTACATGTGATATAAATGATTTGGATGTTAATGTCATTATTTTATTCAGTCTTGTTTACAGTTTTACCTAGCTTGATTTTTGTTATGTTTATTTGTTTGTTAAAGAAATCAGATTGCTTCTCCCTCTGTCTGCAGCTCCAGATTAAACATGCAGTAACCCAGGCTGAGATCCAGCTGCTCAAGAGGAAGGTGAGCCTGTTTAACACACACTTATACACATGCAGGCAAAAAACCCTCAAAACAACGGCACATTCAGGTTGCACTGCAGAAGAGAATGTACACATGCATAACACCAGTTCTTTTTGGCTCTGTGATGACTTAATGCCTCCCACATACCACCTCCTCCTCCCACACTGACCCCCACCCCGCCTCCAGCTGGCTCACGCAGAGCAGGATAAGTTGCGTTGGCGGATGGAGCGTGCTCAGTTGGAGCAAAATATCCGGGACAGTAAAGAGAGGATGGAAAAACTTGAGGGCTACTGGATGGAGGCACAGTCTCTATGTAAGGTAAGATAGTAAACCTAAACTTCAAAAAGGCACGAGTGAATCAAGTGTTTCTTTTTTTCCCCTCATCCCTTAAAAACGAAAAAAAATGAGCTCACTGCCACCCTAAAACTAGTTTTGTTATCATTTACTCACAGCGAGTATTTGTCTTTTCAGGCTGTGGATGAACACCTGAAGGAAACTCAGGCTCAGTATCAAACCCTGGAGAGGAAATACAGCAAAGCCAAGAGGCTGATCAAAGAATACCAGCAGAAGTAAGGAAGGAGAAGGAGGGACAGAGTAAAAAGATAAAAGGAGTAAAAAAACACCACCACTCCAATGTGTGTGTCTGTGTGTGTGTGTGTGTGTGTGTGTGTGTGCGCGTGTGCATTTTAGGGAGATCGAGTACCTGAAGAAAGAGACTGCTCAGCGTCGGGCACAAGAGGAGAGCGAGGCAACACACAAAGAGGAGACAGACAACCTGCAGGAAAAGGTTCGCAGTGGACTCACCTGAATCTCTCACTGTCAGGTAGCAGAGCTTTTCCCGAGCAGGAAAGGCAAAGGAGGGTCACATCTTGATGGCAGTGTCCCTGCATTATGTTTTAGTACACTGCTCAAACAAGTTAAAGGAACACGTCTGATCTCAGTCTATGCTGCTACAGAGGGAAATGATCAAGCTGCAGATTATCGTCCCACAGGTTTTGTTCACTTGATGCTCTGCTTCAATTAAGTGTTTCTTTAACACTTTTCATAAAAGGTTTAACGTTATATTTCTTGAAGTTATCATCCACTATGTTTTCCACAGATTACAGACTTGGAGACCAAAGTGGATGCCTTGAAGACCCCCAATCCCTCCTAGACTGCTGCTACTTCCTGCCTCCTGTCTGCGACTGAAGGAGGAGGAGCTCCCCCATCCTCCCCCATCATCCTACCGCAGGGGGGCTGTAATTTATTCCAATCAACCATTCACTGCAACGGACAGGTAGCAGAGGAGGGAAAAAATCCCAGCAAGTAGAAGAGAGGACCGTGGAGAAGGAAAGACTCAACCTCTCATGTGGCATCTGCCAGTGGCTTAGTGCTCCGTCAGTCAACAACAAATCCCAGAATGCACCTTCTGTCATATCCAGAATCCTCCTTTTGTGTCTTCCTGGCAACTGGCTTGGCATTCAACCCGGAAACCATATTCAGCAACTCAGTTTGTAGACGATGTGTTTTCTCCTCTCTTTAGCAGCATCTTACCCAGGTTCTGTGAATAAATCCGATTTATTAAAAACAAAAGGCGCTTTTAATAACCAGGCTCGTCACAAAGTGCTTTATAGAGCGACAGAGGGAATGAAGCAGAGCAAAAGGGACAAAAGGACTGCTGTTATACGACCTTTGAGAGAAGAGGACGAGCGTGTTCTCTGCCCGTGGCGATGCTCGTTTTCATCTGAAACTACCAGGAGAAGCGGTGACCTTATTTTTAGAGACACGACACCTTTCAAGAAGTGGAACCTCGGTAGTAAGACTCGACAAAACTCTGATGGCCACCGCACCGCCCATTAGCGAAGTAATAAAAACTATGGAGCAAGATGGCCTCCGTGTTTCAAAACTGTCAAAGCCCAGCTTTTTGCTTTCTTTTTTCTGACCTAACTCTCTGCAAACGGTGGTATTAGTAAAGAAGAAGTGTGCGTTTCAGGTCTGAACTACGTGGCGTAATGTTTGTATATATTCTATACATTTATTTAAAAGTGTTAAAGTGGCTTAAGCAATTAGATGGATCTGGAATCTAAGAGTGAGGCGGTGACGCCTTACTGTGGAGGGAATGGTTCAGTAGTCCTCAGTCTGTTTCATCTCTTTTCTCTCAGCATCAATGGCAAACAGGGTGTGAATAGTCTAATTTGTGCTTGTAGAACTTCTAATTGTGTATATCTGTTGGTGTTTACTATATACTCTGTGGGTTTACATGCACACAAACCTGCTTTCAGGTCAGCCGTGCACTATATTCTCACGTGTAGGAAGGCTTCCTTTCTCGTTTTAGAATATCCTCTTAGCTCGCACTCTTAGCTACTACCATATACATAAAATATTAAAAAAATCTATCATCCAAACATGTCATGGAAGCAGAGAATGACTACAGATAGAAACTGATTCATTGAATTGGCAATTGAGGTCAAATCCAAAGTGGAAAACAGCACTAAGATTAGAGAATTTGCTCATTTAAAATCCTATAACAATATACTGGATATTTACTAAAAAGATAAATTCATAATTTGTCCAAAAGCAGGTCCAATTATTACTAACTTTTAGATTGGAGTTTACTATTATTACTGCCACTAATATCCCCCATCAATAATAATGTTCCTATATTGCGCAGTAAAACTTTTCCAAGCAATTATATACCTAACTAAAGACTCATATGAAATGTAATTTTCATTTTAATTATTATTATTATTTTATTAGCATGGAAGACTAGTATGGCCACGGGGGCCTTTTTTTTTTTTTTTGTCCCTAAAAACAGGTGAACAGAATCAGCCTTTTGGGATTTACTTACCTGGATGATTGAGCATGCACCAAGACTCCCTAAAAAACCAACTTTGAATTTAACTTCAGTTTTTTCCCCCAGAACTATCACACGAATTCTCTTCCAAAACTAGCAAGTATAAAAAGTAAGTGGAAACTACTACTGAAAAAATTTCAATTGATCCCCCAGTTTTTGTTTTTCTTCATTGGCTGACTTAAATTTCCAGATCATAAATTGACTAACATGATATAAACGGAGTATAGTGAAACACTGGACACTCAAATATTAGATTTTATTTGAACATTAAAAAAAAACATAAAATCTTAAACTTTACTAGCTAAAAGTTACCTTTATGAAGTGGTTTCTGTTTCTGTAAGTGTTATTGTAATAGTTTAATAGTTTCTTTTGTTTGAACATTACATACTGACTAGTCAAATGTCACTAGTTCTAAGTTAGTGACATTTCTCCGTGGTTCTGTATTGGCTAATGTCATTTGGCTGTCGGTTAGCTTGTTAGGCTATAAGTGTCGACTGACAGTAGTAGTTGTTAGCTGGCAATATGTTAATTTAACTTCCCAAAATCACAAACTAGAACTATCAAGGATGCCAGAGTCTTTGCCAGTTCTGTTTTATATTGATATTTGTATCAGTATTTATCAATTCTCACTAGCTAGTAGCACCTCACTAGCTAGTGAAGCCTGCTAGCATAACAGGATAGTGTAGCCACTGAAGTGTTTGTGTAACAAGACCGTCACATGGATATGAGCATCGGGGTTATTCAGAAAACTGTGTGCATGTAAACACACTCCACATATCTTACATTAGGAGAAAAGTAGAGGGTCCCAGTGCCAGTATTATACCTATAGAAAATGAATTTAAGTTAGCGATACATGCCTGACGTAGTTGAACTGGTTGAATTTAAAAGTGTTATTATAGCCATTAAAGGTCAGGTGTTTCTTCAGGAATTCAGTAACCAATGTGTCAACTCCATCTACCTGAATATGATTTCTTTTCTTTTCCCCAAACTCCTCTTTGGTCAGATCAATGTAATGAGTTGCAACCTTTTTTAAGATTAGCAGAATCAAAAGGTTGATTTGCTGAGAATAGACTAATTAGACAAGGATTGAACCTGTGATACTGGTTACTGTACGCTCTATGTTTATAAAAAATTATGTGAAAATTATAATGTGGACCGTTTCAAATATGAAACTTGTATTCATGTGAATGGCAAAATGGTGCTCTGAAAGATGGCCTTTACATGTGAAATGAAATTCTGAACTGGTAGATTATGTATTTTGCTGCTGTCATTCCCCGTGGTAACTGTTGTTATGAGCGCCTGTGTTAATCAAGATAGTAGAGAGAGTAAAGACAGTAGAGCTTGCTGGCAAGCTCTGATTAGCTCACATTATTTGAAAAACCACAAGTGGAGTACAATCCCGAGATCTAATTAGGCTACTTAAGCTTAACTCATAATGAATGGAGCAGTTTTGAGGTTGACAAGTTAAAACCAATCTCTACAGCTTTTTCCCAAACCTTAGCCACACTAGCACCCTGGTTCTGAGAATGGTACCATTTGCATTGCAACTTTGCTCTCATTATCTTCAAGCCCATTGTACCGATGTTCATAGTGCCCAGAGGAAGCATACCGAGTTTCCCTTTTGCACCAACAGCCGGTTATAAATGTTAATTCATCAAATATTAAGGTTCTAAATTCCACTAATGTTAGCATGCTAACGTGTTGAATGGATTTCACGAACACGGTAAGCCTGCTCAACATTACCCTGCTGGGCCTGCGATCACGCTCGTATGCCAGTGTTAGCATTTCGAAGCACTGCTGTGCCTGAGTATAGCATCACAAAGCTTATAGCATGGCTACATTGAAAACGTATCGTCGTTTCTTTGAAACCCAAAATAATTTTGACAAATCACGACTATTTAGATAAAGCTGCTATCTGCTTGAAAATGAAAAGTTGCATTTCCAAGCTTACTTGCTAGGTAGAAGCATGTTTTCCTGAGGTATTTGCTTTAAAAAAAAAAAAAGCTTGTTTTGCTAAGACCAATCTGCCCCTGCCTTCAGCCTCAGCCTGGCTTTGTTCTTCACACCCACTCTGTTGGAGCTGAAACTGATCTGAATCTGTGCTTCACCTTTGACCTACAGTATTTGTGCATTAACAGATATCTAGAGAGACATGGGGGCAGAGTTTTAAGTCTTTTTGCACGTTTCTGTTTGAGAACTGTCGGGGGACGTGGAAACAAACAGGAATATGAGGACATTCAACCACCAGAAAATAATCTTTTGTGTTTGTACTGTCTGGCTGATGAACATGGAGGAGTAACTCCAAAATCACAATGTATGATTATTTTCATGTAAGAATTCTTCTTCTTTTGCTAAAAAGACACCAAGTATTTGTTCCAAACCTGCAGTATGTTTTAAAGTGTTGTCTTAATAGATGGAAGCAAAGGTGAAAGAGCATTTTTTGTTTTAAAGGAATGAAAATCAGCCATAAGCAACTCACTTGAGTATTTTTATTTCTTAAGTATTTTTTATTACAGTTTCATCTCGGTGTTGAAACAGTGTGAGCTGTACAAAAGCTGTTGTATCACCAAATCGAACCCTGGTCACTTTGGGTTTTAATGTCTAAACACAGGAAGTGATCAGCTTGCCTTTTTATGACCTATAAGTTAACCTGCTGCTTTTGCCTCTAAAAAGCCTTCCGATGTTTGCTAACTGTAGCTGACTGTCATTTGTTACCCTTCCTGCCCCATCCGCTGTGTCTACGTTGGAAAAAACAAAATTAGCTTGTCCTCATCAGTTTAAAGATAATACCAGTGATTACAGACAAACTGCCATATTGGTAGACTGACTGATTGTAGCACTACGCCATGTAAGAGCTGTTACAGATTGATTTTTGATAATAAACTCATCATTTGCCCCCAGTTCATATTTCGGGGAATGACCTTCAAAACCATTTTCGTCAACAGGCGGCCTCTGAAGTGAGAGGGTTCAGTGCCTTGCTTGTAGGTAAAGGATTACGGTTCTTGTCTAATCACTTTGTACATTTCAAGGAGTCATAACTGATTGTTGTTGTTGGTGGAGGTTATAATCAGTGTTAAGTAGCCAGTACACAGAAACTGCTTAATAGGTCATTCACAAGTGTCTCAGGTTAGTCCAAATTAGATCTGTTTGCGAAAGTCAGACAGTTAGCCTCTCCATCTGTTCATGTCCTTTATGGACAACATATTCTAGATGTAGCTAAAGGCCGTGTTGGTTTTGGTTTGGTGGCGTTGGGAATTCACAAGTGACGTGGTCCTTTTAGGCTTTGTCAAGTGGTTAACCTCTAGCTTACAATGTTGTGCTTTTCTGCGAGGATGAGAATTGCCCTGCCCCTGATTGAGGATGAGGTCCTGCCTTGGGTATCACCGGTTCTTGTTCAAGACTGGAGAAGTGGAGCCAGAGATTAACAGATTGATTGGTGAAGGGTCTGCAGTAATGCAGATGTAGTACCAGCTTATTGCTGTGAAGAGAAAGCTGAGCGTGGAGCAAAGTTGTCAATTTACTGGTTGGATCTATCCCCATCACCTGTGACCTCAAGCTGTGGGCAGTGACCTAAAGATTGAGATAGTGGATACAAGCATCAGCTTCCTCCGATGGGCGTCTGGTCTCCTCTTACAGATAAGATGACTTATCTGTAAGAGGAAAGGAGGGGACTCTGGATGAACTGGAGAGATTGCGTCTCTTGGCTGCCATTGGAACACCTCAGTGACCCTCCTGAAAAGATGGAGATGGTTGAGAGATGGAGGTGTAGGTACTTCTGCTTGAACTGCTGACCCTGCAGTTCAGACCTTGATAAGTTATACTGGATGGATGGATGTTTGCACATGTACTTCCTGTTATCGCTGCCTTCAGATCGCCTTGGTTGATGAGCCTCAGTCCAAATTGCACTGAAATGCTAGGACCCAAAGTCAAGTTGCTTCTGATTGTGTTTGCATAATGACCGTTTTTGATGTTCAAGGTGAAAAGCTTAAAAACTCTGGCATGTTCTGCGCTGTAACCACTGGTAGCCAATCCTTAAACACTTTACACCCAGCCTCTATAGAACTAGAAGAACAGATGCTTGCTATGTAGAGCAGATGCAATCTTGTGCTCACATCACGCGTGTCACACAGCAACTTTTAAGAAACTGGAAGAAAAATGGTGGTGGGGGTGGGGGGTGAAATTACAAGAAACAAAAGCACTATGAGAATCCTTGCAATTTGTTTTTTGTTTCTTTGTTTTTTCTATTTTCATGCATCGCCAAAATTTACCGCACTTTGGAGCAGTTCTGTCCTTTTCTTTACAAAACTATTAGTCCTTGGCTTGAAATTAGACAGTGAAGTCGTGTGGTTTGAAAGACTAACAGTCATGCGGTGCCAAATGATGAGAGCGGGACAATCTGACCTCGGAGTGCGTCTCGGGTCTGAAACAGATTTCCTTCTCTGCCTGGTTCTGTTTTCAGTTGATGCCACCATGTTTGTCTGAACCAATACCTGTCTGTCAGCGTTAATAAAGATCAAATATGACAAGAAAAAAACAAGTTTTATTTAACTTCATATTTCACTGTTCACATATGTTTGAAGTGTGCATTGATTTACAGATCTTACCTCCCCAACCGCCCTGCGACAGACTGGCGACCTTTCCGGGGTGTACCCCGCCTCTCGCCCTATGACAGCTGGGATAGGCTCCAGCGCCCCTGAAAAGGATAAGCGGAAGCGAATGGATGGATGGATGGACTTCCCCAACCTCTAGCTAACTGTTCTCTCAGAGTACTGGAGGAAGAAGAAGGGCAACACAATGGCCTCAGGCTTCAAGGGGGATTTCTTGATGCTCTGGATGCACCTTCCATTTAGCAGCAGCTGTATGCAGGTATGATGGAAGAAATACTGAGAATTACCTCAATACCTCAATTCACCCCCTGCTTCAATGAAGCTGTTTTACCTCAGAGTCTGAAAAGTGAAGCCAACATGTTGAAACCCCTTAAACAGGCACTTTTGGTAATGGCCAGCAGAATAGTTGCAGAATCGCATGCAGTTGTATAGAAGTCTGTGGAGAACGTGATCATGAGTATTTTGTTTTTAATCACCTTAGTAAACACTTTCCTAAAAACTTTCAGTTGCTAATTTCACATCTAGTTTAATACAATGTGGTTTTATGATGTAAAATTATGGCTCCCAAGCAAAGTAGACAAAGCAGGAGAGGCCTGTTGAATGGTTGCAAGCAGTGCAACTTCCTCATGAAGAAGCGTCTTGGATGAGCCCTAACTGACCCTGCAGATACTCATCAGTGTAGCTAGCGCTACAAAAGAGGAGTGATCATAAAGGGAGTGATGTTTTTGAGTATCAGGTCAATTCAAATGCAACTTTTCTATCAGCACAAGAAACATCACCAAACACACAAACAGTTTGTGTGCAGTTTGTCACAGTGTGATGCTAGCTGAAGGTCCAGCTACTCTATTTCAGAGGGAGAGAAAAGAAGGAGAGCTAACTTCACTCAGAGATGGAGAAAGAAAGACGGGCAGAGGAAGAAGAGGTTAGATTTAAGGACTGTTCAGTGGAAATTTAAAGCTTACATGTAAGTCCTCATGTTTTTAAATCAGATATTGGGTGACATGTGACATATTCTCAAACTGGAGCAAATCAAACTGAGACTATTCAAAGGTAACATGAAAGTCCTCTGCAGGTTAGTGCAGGATAAAGAGGTTACTTTCTGTACTGTGATGGGTTTAAAGTAAAGAGCAGTGTGTGACTGGTGCACAGTGGTTTCATGGTCAGAGTGAGGTTACATCAAGTGTAAGTGAAGTTAAGCTGATGATACTGACCAACGTTATTCTGTCTAATTTAAAGACAGCATAAACATCGTGTAGAGGATGGAAACCAGCCAGGACGCCTCAGGAAACATCTGCTGACATCTTGTTCATTTCAGTTGTGTAAATCCACAAACAGCAGTGACCCTCAGAGCAGTAGTAGCCCAAATCAGCTGATCACAGCTTGCACATTAAGAAAATCTCCTGAAAATCAACTGATTTTAGGGTTCCCACCTGCTGAATCCACTTTGACCTCTTCCCTTTATTTCCGTTCAAAGGCCAAGTCAGGTCTGCGACGTAGGCGTCAGACAGCAGAGCGATTTTCCATTTTTCTGCTCATGTTCGACTTAACTCATTCAAAGTACCTTTATTAGAATTAAAAATTTTAGTGAAATAAAGTTTGCTTTCATATCTACTGATATTATTTTATTATTACATAAAATAGCACAAGGTTCAGCTAGCTTTGCACACAGGTACATTTCAGAGCCTGTACTTTTATCACTTTTACTTAAGAGGTTGAATCAGTGCTTCAGCTTTTACTGGACTATTTTTAACACTAGTATCTGTATGTCTACTTAAAGTTCGCAGCATTGTACAAACCGATGGGTGACATCATCAATATTCCATCCTTTAAATACAGTATATGATTGTAGTTACATTAAACAGATATTTCAACAATATGTCCGGACTCATTTGGTTTCATCCAGTCCACTTAGATAAAACAGTAATGACATTAAGTGTAATATTACTACATTAACCTCCTAAGACCTGAACTCTTTCATGGCAGCATTTATAATTTTTCTTTGCTATTTGGGTTAATTGGGACCAAAAGAATGTAAAAACAAAGAATTACCAATTTTTTTTTAACCTAAAATAATGAGATCCACATATGAGGACATTTGTTTCAAATTTTGGTAGAACAGTGGCAGCATGATGTCCTCGTAGGTGGATATCAGGCTCTTGTAGAGAAAAATTACGTATTTTGGTCTCGACGTCCCAAAATGTGATGTCCACATATGTGGACGCCAGGTCCTGGGAGGTTAATATGGAAACAGCATTTCATGCTTTCAAGCAAACACGGTCCCAGTTATGAAGCTACAAACCACCACAGCAGAAGACATTTTCCTTTCATAGGTTATCTTTATTCATATTAAATCCAGAAAATAAATACAAAACATTTTGGGAGCATCTGATAAAGTGACAAAGACCCGCTTCAGTCAAGTTTTGCTAGTCAGAAAAATGCATTTTTCCTGTTTTAGCCACAGTTTGAAGTTTTATTTAAACTTGGACAATGTGTTGAAACAAACTTCTTCGGTCTCCCTCACAGGGATCTAACAATGGAAGATTTCCAGTTTATGAAGAACAACCTCAAACTTCTAACCAGAGACTGACTGCACTTTAAATCTGGAACTGGAGCGTCAGGTTTTAATCATCCAGAGCCCTCCTCAGTCTGGGAGTGTTTATTTGTGACACGAACAAATATTCAACACTAAGTATTGAGATGATGGCACATTTACATGGATGACTTACTGTCATTAAATGGAACATCCAATTATCAAGATCCAAAGACTTCCTGTTAAACGCAGGTCAACATTAGCATTTAGTAGATTTGACACCAGATTAACATCTAAACACTATGGCATCCACTCAGACGTATGGCTGCTGGGACCAGTCGAAATGAGCCGTGTTAGTTGCACATTCAGACACCACAGAAATAATCAAACACACATTTGGATTTGAACATGCACAACATGTGGTCATTAGCCGTGAAGCGTATATTCCAGAGTTGCTAACGAGGGCGAGGTGTAAAAGAGCAGCGAAGGCCTGTGTGTTGTGTCCTGTGGAAGGCACCGACATTATCAGTACAATCTCCTTTACTAATAACATCAGACACATTCAGTGCTAACAAACGAGTGCTAACATGAGCTGATTTAACCTCGACATCATTTCTATGGGGGAAAGACACAAGACAAAAGGAACTGAGGCGTGTGGAGCGCAGCCACCGGAGAGCTCGGCAGTAATCCCTTAATATCCACTGGGGACACTAATCAGAGAGTGTGTGTGTTTGGTCAAAGCTATGAACAAAACTAGGTGTGCTTAGATACGCATGCATGAGAGTGTGTGTTCAGTCACCACATCCTTCAGCTGCAATCAAAGGACAGGTTAGCATTCATATTCGTATGTTATGATAGAGGTAGCACTTCAGGGTGCTGACTACGCTCATCGTTCATCTATGTATCAGGAGAGGACTGAGAAGGCAAAGTGTGTGTGTGTGTGTGTGTGTGTGTGTGTGTGTGTGTGAGTGAGTGAGAGAGTGAGACAGGTTATTCAGTCGTCCACTCCGATGTTGCGGAACAGGTAGGACATGGACTCTCCGTTGTGGATGCGGCGGATGGCCTCTGACAGGATCATGCTGATGTCCACCGTCTTGATCTTTGGACACTGGAGCTTCTGGAGTTCGTGGGGAATCGTGTTGGTCACCACCACCTGGAGACAATGACACACGTGAGGAGGCGGCGGCCATGCTGACGGAAGCCTAAGAACGACGACTCACCTCATCGATTGCCGACTCCTCTATGAACCTGGGGGCGTCTGAGGAGAGGAGGCCGTGTGTCGCCATGACAAAAATCTTGTAGGCCCCTCTTTCCTTCAGCGTCTCCGCTGCTGCCACGAAGCTGTCCACATCATCGATGATGTCATCCTGGGGACAAACGGGCATGGTTTTAAACGTGCTGAGGACAGTCCGCCCCACCCAACCTCCTTTCGGTGTTCCTGATGCGGCGCAGTAATTTTGCCTAGCTCACCCTCCTCTCTCAGTTCTTCCCATATGGATGTTGAACTTTTATTTTTACGTTAACATCATCGGTAATTTGTTCCGGAAACTTACATTCAGTAAATCTTCTAGTGCTCCAATTAATGATCAGTTTTAGAACTGATTTGCACACTCACACCCATCCAGAACTGCAGTTTACTGAAATATGACAAAGAAAAGAATCTAATTCTCACTGAGCGTTTTCCACCTGGGACACCTACTGCAGGTAAAGCTTGTTCCTCATACTTCAGACCTGCTTATAGAACAAAATGTCTGAGTTTGCGTCAGTTAGCGACTACGCAGCTTACTGGGGCTAATCTTTGGAAAACACCCAGAAGCTGTTCTAATGGTCATCAAGCCCGGTCTGTACTGATATATACCAAGGTTTCAAAACTGCTCGTTCAGGGCACAGAGGAGCGGGATCATTTTCCACATTACTCAACAACATTCCTCCTTTTCTGACTGAGTGAAAGAGTCGACCCACACCCAGACAGTTCAGTTCGACAGGACAAAAATGAGCAAAATCACAAGATTTAATGTTACGTTATGGAAACATGTTACTGTAACAGCTGTGCAGCTATCTCCTCTTTGTCCTGCTAGTCTTTAGAGGCCAATTTCTGCAGATTACCAGTGTGACTGAATTCAACTTCATGTTTGTATGAAAGACCTGTGAGTGAGTGAGCTGGCACTCCAAGAATCATTAACCCTTTAAGACCTACCATAGAACCAAGTCTGCCAGAGCTTATTATATTTTTACATGCTGTGGAGCCATTTTTAGGAGCATTTCAAGTTGCTATACATCAATACAACCATTATAGCCCAAATATTAATAATATGCATGCATTAAGTGCATAGTAATTACATAAATTGCAAAAAACTACAAAAAAAAATAAATAAAAATTTTATTTTTTTAACATATATTTCTAGTTAGAGAAATTTAAGAGGCTTATGCCTCAAAACTGTAAATACAAAAAAGTTGCACAAAATAGTTTCCCACCACAGGAAATTTATTTTGAGTGTCTTCATAGTTTTATTTTTGAAATACACCAATTTTTATATAGTGCAGGAAAAACGAAAATAAATATTATAGTGCAAATTTGCAAAAAAGCAGCATATGCATCAAAATAAACTATTTCCAGCAGTGCAATATGAAGCATCCCAGAAACAACACAGGAAGTCATAAAGTCAAAGATAACTTTTAAAAACACCAGTATAGGCTCATGAGGCCCTGATGGTAAAAAACTACATTTCCGCAAAATGACGTCACTTCCGGTTTCGGGCAGGTCATGGCGGACATGCGAGAGTTCGCACTGATGGACGTAGGAAGTGTTACAAACAGCTGATCGGATCGGCGAAGCGTGTTTCTGGAATATTATGTTTTTGTTGCTGCTTTTTATGCAGCTTTTGCAAAGCTGTATGTGGAAGGAAACTGTGACCAAGGACAAGCTGATGGGATCAGATGTAAGTACAACTCCTCCGGTTTCATATGCAAATAAAACTATTGCGCTAGCTTACGTGGTTGCAGAGCTACCGGGATTTAAAAATAGTTATGCAAAACGGAGCGTGCTGCTCTGACCGGCTCTAAAGGGTTAATAGAAATATATTCTGTGAGGGAAACATGGAGGCTGTCCCACCTCTGCCCCGAGAGATCCAACCAGCAGTCACACAAGGACAGGATCAGCATCGTGTGCTGAGGCACTGATGCATGACAGTTTAAAATATACATATATATAAAATGTAACTGTACTTGGCTAACTGTGTTCATAGCAGGAGTTATCAGGGTATTTGTCGAGTGCTGGGACTGGTATGAGTAAACAGACACAGATTAATGAAGCTGTGTAATGTGTGACAGAGATCAACATGCTTTAAACTTTAGTTTAGGGCAAAGTCACCATTCAGGTGTGTTTGAGTGTGTTTTCTAATCACTTATGACTAATAAATCTATAAGTGACACACTTTCATACTAACTACTGCACCACAGAGACGACTCCTGATTGGCTAGACTCGCTTTCTCACAGTTTCCTCTCAGTCTTTGTGAAAACGAGATGACTGCTAATGGTAACGCTGTCCTTACATCTAATGCTGGTTCACCTCAAAAAGGATTCAGCGAGTGAAAGGGTGGATTTCATTTTGAAGTAATTAAAGGACTTTTCCTCACAGCAGTTCATGCTGATCGTGTTCGTTTGGGGCTTTTTTGTTAGACTGTTGATTAATTGGAGGGAGCAGCCACCACGAGTCAGGAAGTTGTCAGGAAGCTCACAGCTACATCCTCTCAGCAAACTACTAACTCTCACTGTTACTGTGAACTCATTATGGCTGCAGGTACCGCTGACCGACTTCTCAAAGTGCTGCCTCAGTTTCCTGCAGCCACTTTCACTCACACGCATTTTCAAGTGGGTCGATTTGACATATTGTCTACATTGACATCCCAAAATTCGGAAACTGTGCGTCATCTCTCACCACTATGATGGCGATGCGTCCTCCGACGTCTCCCACCACAGTGATGGGGGGCTTCTCTTTAGGGATCAACACTGGAAGGGAACACAGACAGTGAGTCCTGCTGTGATTCATACGGGGTGCACAAAGTCCTGCGTGTGACGAGTTCTTTGCAAGTGTGCGTGCATTACATGGTATCTCCATGCTGGGGTGAATGGCTCCGGTGGTCTTGACGGTGGGTGGGGAATGTCGGCCGTCTACTTGGTCTGATTCGGCGTCCTGAGCTTCTCCGTGGATCACTGCGATACCCAGACGCAGCCGCTCGGCGAACGACTGAGCCCTGCGCACACCAAGTCAGCAGCGCTTCACAACTTACTCCAATACAAGACACACAGACACCAGCCTGAACTCATGTCACACTGTGACAAAAATAAAAGCACTACAAAAAGGAAGTGAGCAACAAGCTGGCCTCATCAGCAATGGTAACACAGATAAAGGCGACTTCGTACAGACGAGAGGAGATGAGCCTACCTTTTGGCAGAAGCTGGCGACTTGGCAACAATCACAGCGTTTCGGTAGTCGGGGATCTGAGGGGGAGGAGACACAAAACTGAGGTCAGAGTTACATACGGTTAAGCACACAATAGCTTATCCAATCAGAACTCAGCAAGCAAGAATATCAAGCTTCTTTGTTTCTCTACGTGTTTAATATATGTTCATATCCAGGTGTCAGCAGGCATGCCTGGATAGATAGTTTAGCAGGTGTGTACTGCAGGTTACAGACTCCTAAATTTAAATTACATCCTAAATAATATCCCAGTATAAAAATGGACAAACTGGTCTGTTTAAAGAAAGTTCAAAACAAGTTTCTTTGTTGTATAAGGTGACCTTTGTCCATGTGCTACTTCCAGCAGAAGTGATGGTGTTTCAGGTGTGATGGTGCTCTGCAATATTACACTGGACCAGGTAGCTTTGGACCTTGTTCCCATTTACTAAACTGATTTTGTATGTAATAGCAGGCAGAGAGCCCCTAACGTCAGCAAAACAGCCTTGCTAATATGAACACTGTAACTGGGTGGATGCTCATGCTAGATGTGGTGCAAGTGTCAAAGAACGATGTCAGGAAAATACAGCTAATCCCTTCAGACTGGCTTTTGTTTACGAATGAAATTAGTAAGGAAAACGTGGCCATCTCGGGCACAGAAGCCCCTCCCACCTGCTCCCACCCGAGTCAGCCAATCAGAAGTAAGCTTAAAGGGAGAGGAGCTAAAATGACACACAAGAGATGAACTAATGTAGAAAAGTATCAAAAAAGCATCAAATTTGTTAAAGTTAAGACTAGAAACAATAAAAGTGATAGAAATGAGGCGTGTGTGTCACATCTGTTTTTAGAAATGACCTCTTCCTGGATATATTGCAGCAGAAACGGGGAGGCTCTCAAATTGTCCACTGGGATGTTGAAGAAGCCTTGGATCTCTTTCTGATGGAGGTCCATGGTGATGAGGTGGGTGAGGCCTACACAAACATGGTCATGTCAGCTTGTAACATGTCTGTGGTTTGTACAGATCATGTATTTGAAATACTACGATATGTGACATTGAATAGTGTCCTGTCTTCTTCTTGAGTGCTTTAAAGGGACAGACTCACCAGCTTTACACATCATTGATGCAACAAGCTTGGACACGATGGAGCCCCTCTTCCTCATCTTACACTGCTTGCTGTAGGGGAAGTAGGGGAGAACGCCCGTGATGCTTTTGGCGCAGGACGTCCTGCATGCGTACACCATGATCAGCATCTCCATTATGGTGGTGTTCACGTCCCTGAAGTGCAGAGAGACAAGCAGACGATTACACGTGAGGGACACGTTTCTGGGGAAACGTCCAAATAAATATTTGTCTTCTCTCTTACTTTGACATCGTTTGGATGACAAAGACATCTTTGCCTCGCACCGACTCTTGGATCTGTACCCGCGTTTCTATGGAAACAAAAAGCGGATGTGAGAAGGAAAGAGCAGAGAGAGAATGTGCGCGCACACAAACATGCACTGAGCCTCACCGGTACACGCCCCCTAACAAAGCCTACAACAGCCTGTCAGCCTCATTACCACCTCCACCCTCACTGTCCTAAATCGTAGACACTAGCATTCCAAAAATGTGCTTCCCAGGAAAAACAGATGAGAAAACAAAATACTTTCCACACCTGAGAGCTACGCCCACGTTTTATATACAGACCAGGTCTGCTGCTGATGACCAACCGATCGGTCATTTTAAGGAGAAGGAAAAATAAGAGTAGTGGACTAATCTAAAAGTAAGAAAAGCATTCTAACGAGAACACAAAGGCTGGTCATAGAAATGTTACACCGACCACGAAGAGCGTGGTTGAGCATTGCTACAATCGCATACAACTGCTCATTTATGTCAAAGCTTTGCTTGTTAACATTGTAGGAGCTGATGAGCCAGAGCAGCAACAACTCCTGAGTCACACATATCCCTACTACACACTAAGAAAGAAACACAACCCCTCCGGACATGTTAAACCATTACACCGTTAAATCTCCGTTACTGTTACCACACTGTCAGCTGAACTGAGAAAAACTGGATTAAATACTTTGCTGTGTATAAATGGAACAAGCTACAATATTTCAAGTCTGTCTGCAACTACTCGTGTTTTCTTAATTTGTTACGTATAATGTGTCATTTTAATGTGTAGCAGTCCATCTTAATGTTTGTACTTCGTGCTTTCATTTAAACACACAGGTCTCAAGGACACAATCAGGTCTCCATCATGTGTCACAAAAGAGGTAATAAAATGCAACGTGTTTCAACATTAGATCCATATATTAGTGTAAGTTGAGTAAATATGGAAATTTAAGGTTATGGAATTTGCATTTTTAATATGCCCATGATGCAGTTATTTATTATTAGTAGTATTATTAGAAGAAACTAACATAGTAAAGTAGCTACAGATTGTTATTTGCAATTGTATCCTAATGCTGGACTAAAAAAAAGCTTGTAAAGGGGTTTAGCTGCGTCACTACACAGCATGTTGTACAGTAGCAGCACAGACCGCTGCAGGTCACTGACAGCAGTAATGGCAACAGCACAGCCCTCAGATATGCAATATATCTCCCTCCATAAATTCAACGCCATGCATTTATGGAGGGAGGTGCACATGGTGTCACGTTTTAAACAGCCGTATTCCTCATTATGGTTCAACCCTTCTGTCTGTGTTGGGAAAACTGTTTACTGGAAACAATGGCTTACAAAGGGAAAACACAATACAGGTGATTTATGTACAGAAATCATGGTTAGAACTAGAGGAAAATAAGATGGTACACAGATTTTACTTTCTTGCATCTAGGTTTCTACTTACCAATAACATATGCTGGAAATGTCAAGCAGAACCAGAAAGCGTTATACAATCTGGGACTCTAAATGCATTTTCCCATTTTGGAAAATAAGATTACAACGTTACAACAGTGTCACCAGGAATATGCCTACTGGGGGACCAACAGTAATGCCTAATATTTCCAAACACCAGAGTACAGCGATCCAGGTACAAGGCTGACTGCGATTCATATGAACATGCTGCTGGCCAGGCTAACTGACGATACCGAAAACTCTCTTGCAGGGACGATCTGACGCCACGAAGGAACGCAGATTCTGAGAAACACTTTTTTTTGTTTGTCACGGTTTTGTTCCCTCTGAGGACGTATGTAAAAACATGAAGCATTTCTTTTATATTATTATTTTGGTATGATATGTGCTGACCTGGCTGCTGTATGTTGTAAGTTTTGTAATTAGTTTGTTTGTTATAAAAATAAAAAGGATAAATGACATAAAGGTTGCAGCTGGGGGAATAACTTGAGTGACAGCTTCAGCTTTTCTTGCTGGGCTAACAACTTGACACAGGGCCACTTTCTTTATTGGTTAGTATTATTGGTTAGTACCAAGTGCCTTTTCAGGGTCAAATTCAAGCACTTTTTAAGCACTTTCAAGGTCCATTTTCAAGCTTTTCCAGCCCCCTCCCTCCCGCCAAAAAAAAAAAAAAAGAATGCATGCTTCAATTCGCATCACCTCATGTGAACATTAAAACAAATCATCCCAGGTGAACTTAAACACCTTTGTTCCCCTTTTGTTAAGACACAGAAAAACGTAACACACAAATATACTGCAAAAGGAAACGGTCGCCTTATCGTGTATAAACTCAAAATGCACATTTCACTTAAAAATTAAGATGTGAACAAATCAACTTGTTAGATTCTCCTGTTGGAAAACAAAAAAGAAATAAATAAGTCTTCTCATCAGATATTGATGCTTCTTTCCTGTGTGACAAGAAATAGGAGACAGATATTTGTTTGTTTTTTAAGTTAATTCCCAATAAAACCACATGGATCACTCATATTACCATTATTTCAAATACTCCAAAAAGCTGGTGTCCAGGGTTTAACTGGCTGTTTTTGACTACTTTTGATTTGGCCTCTATATTTCACCTTTAAAAACTGTTTATCTTGCCAATCTGTTATTTTCTCATTTTGACATAATGTGTCAGCACAATTTATCTAAATTCAGACAAAATGTAAAATACGAGTAGAAAGTGATATTTTTGACTGTAAAAACCACAAACATGTTTAACGAATCATTTTCATAACTTGAAATGAAAATAGAAATTTTACATTTTTAAAAAATATGCACAAGTTTTGCAAACAACAAAGTTATGTGGTTATATAGAACAATCAAGTGTTCTGCATCAAATAAGAAGGCACAGAAATTATTTATGCAACTCCAAAAAATAGTTTGTGTCACTATAACACATGAGAACAGCTCAGGGATAAACCTGCAGGTCTGACAGCAGCTGTGTCACTCAGCGTTTACACTGCAGTCTGCCTTTGGTGGCTTTAAGGCAGCAACTGTTCACTAGTAGAACTGACACACAAAACAAAACAACGACTACACACTAACTACACAAGACAACACACTAACCTGAGACTCCAAACACGGCAAACGTCACAAACCTCTCAGTATCAAAACTCTCGCTCTCTCGCTCTCTGTCACTCCTAAAGCTTCCCAAACAACCAGATGCCACATGTTGCCATATCATTTTTTGATTGGTCGACATGGTACATTTTTCCACCAATAGGGAAGGAGTGTTTTTTCCTTTTCTTTTTTCACTCAGAAGCAAAGCGTGTTTGCTAGCGCTCTCCTTAGAAAACGCTGTTTTTATCGTTTCTTCCGGAGTAAACAGCTGTTTTATTCAGAAAAAAACAAACAAACAAACACCGGTTTTACGTGGCCTATCAACACAGTTTAAACACTGGTATGTAGTTTGAAGTCCGCACGTTGACCCAAGTTGAAATGGAGACTTTGGCTCCGTCAACCCCAGAGGGTTAATCAGAAAGCCTAAGTTAGCTAGTTATGCATCGGGCTAATGTTAAGTAACGTTAGCTAAGTTCACAGCATATTCCATAACAGCGTGCCATACTGCATCACACTCAGTGCGTTTCAATCATTGCTCCAGCGAGTTTGATAGCAAAATAATAATAATCATAATTTTAAAAAATAGCATGTGTAACGTACACGTACTGGAAAATTATTTACTAGGACTCACCTATCATGCTGGAGAGCGCAAACTCCGCCATTGTTGTTTTCCATCAAACACTCATTAAAACAGCAGCCTACAGGTATGTTAGCGCACTCATCCCCGACTGTCCGAGGGAGGGGCGGGGTCACACGTTGAAACAGACGTAAGGCAGCCAGGCGGGGAAATTTTTCTTTTACATTTTGTGACTCATTTTATTTTTATATCTGATAAGAAAACTATTCAATCAGATAGTTATTTGTGGTGAATGAAATACAGCTACACTTTCAAGCACTTTTAAGCACCACATCTGAAATTCAAGCACTTTTCAAATCCTTGAAAATTCTATTATGCATTATCAAGGATTTCAAGCACCCGTACGAACCCTGTCAAACCCATTCCCAAACACCAGTAATGAGAGAAACTGTTCCAGTGGTGAATAATGCGAAATGCTTCGCGTTCTACTGCTTAGAAACTTTTAAAAGTCAGCACAGTCATGGCCCAGTACAAGCCCAGTACAAGCCCAGTGGACGGTTGTGATCTTCTAAGAGGAAATTTATTTGCAACAGGAACAGACTCAGTTGAAACGGTGACCTTGTGTCTAGCACTGCTGTCATGAAAGGGGAACAACAAGTGTTTCAGTTTCTGCTTTAAACGCTCTCACAAGCTCAACGATAAATTTAAACCTACACTTTTGAAGCATTTTATTAAATGTACAAGGAGAAAACTCCACAAATACAAGCAGAAACACTTATATAGTATGTTCCATAAAAATTTGTCACTTTTTAAGGGGAACATTTTTTTCAAGAAACCTAAATCGTGTGACTTGCAGCTGATTAAAGGAAGTTTTTGTACAAAAATCAAAGACTTTGTTTCTAAACGTTTGAGATATTAAATATAGGATGGCAGTACTAACTGTTGGTGGGTGAGAAGGATTGAATAATACTAATAAAAAATGTCACGACACTACATATCATACACTTTACAACAGACTTGAAAGAATTCAAAGAACATGAAGCTTTAACTTTGAAGTTAAGGTAACCTGATGACAAACACAGTAAAACTAGAAATCATTTTTCAGTTTGCAATTTACACGATCTCGTCCGCTTTAGTTCGGATGAGGTTTGTGTGATAGAGCCGAGACGGCACCAGAAGGCTGTAAGCTTCATGTATTTGGAATTACAGCCGCAGCTAACAGCATTCCCCAGCACTTATTACTCTGCCATGTATTTTCATTTAGGTTGTTGTTGTCCATCACATCAATGTCCACCGCCCATTTTTACCTGGTCATCTAATTGTCAAAAGCCCAGAGAATTAATTTTGTTCCAAAACAGTTGCAGATATAATTTTTGTTAATCGACAAAGCAGTGAGCTACATATAATATTCTTTTTTATGCAGATGATGCGTGTCCAACTCTTCTATAACTCCTGTACTCTGCCTTTATAGAGGTTTTCACTGGAACCTCATTCTCAGCATTCATTACTCGCAGAGCTATTTCCAAATAGAATCTTTTCATTTAAGCATTTTCTAGCTGCTACAGCTTTAAACTAGGAAGACACTAAATGATTGTTTTTAAAGAATCTTGTAGCATGTATTATTATATGAGCTTACCTCTGTTAGCTTCCTGGTACACCTGCACCTTGCCAAGCTCCACCCCTAAACGCCTGAGAAAGAAAATGACAAAACAACAGTAAATAAGTTTGTTTAAAGTTGAAACAAAAAAATGAATTTTTAAAAAAACAACCCACAACCAAATATATGTATAACATTTAAAAAATGTACTATTCATTTGGAAATGCAATAAGAAGCAGTGTTTACATCCTGGTGCACAGTGAGGTATTTAGTGTCCACTAAAGCAGCCAAACACTGTTTGTTCTATAAACACATGCAGACTCAGATGTCCTTGTGCAGTCCAGGTTTGGACTCTGTGCATTTAAAGTACGTTTGGACTGTAGGAATTTTCGGTTTACACAGAACATGATGAAACACTAACAAAGCAACCACACACGTTCTGTTAAAATGAGGCTACACACCCTTTACCCATTATTAGTTTAGCTCTGCAGACAGCTGTCTTTTGAGTCTTTTATCTCCCTTTTAATTAGAAAACGGTTCCTTTTTTAAAGGTTTATGCAATGATGGGAGTTAAGCGTATTTGATGAGCTGGTGACAGGGAAGGTGGGCAGGACAATCATCCTGTTGTTTCGGGAAGGTGGCTAAAAACAGAAAAGACAGCACATAAGGACTGCGTATGTAGGCTCATGCTATCAATAAACACACATGTTAAACAGAAGAAGCAAGAGCAAAACATGTCTTCTTGACACATGTGAGTTTAAATGTCCCTTTTTTACCATATGAGACAAAAGAAAGGAGACCGAGATTCTCCTGGAGGACGTGTATGGGCTTTGACTCTAAAATAACCCGTCTTGCTTTGTGTGTCTGAGTGCATGTCTAAGAACTTACTCTGCAATCCTCTTGCCCAGCTCTCGGCTCGAGGGGTGCGAGTTGGCGGTGAAGATGACCAGGCCACCCTTGGTGTGGTTCATGTCTCTGGGGTCTCGGCCGCTGCTCTCCCCACACTCAGGCAGTGGATCCCTGGGCACCCACGCTGCACTGAGCCCTTCCTGTGACAAAAGAGGAGGGCGGTTACTTCCTTTAAAAAAAGGTCCTCCAAAAAATGGAAACAGGAAACAGATTTGGTTTAGTCCTTAAAGACGTACAGTCAAAATGCCACCTGTAAACTTAATGACTGCAACATCATTTAACACCTCAGTTTGTAACATTGATTACAAGCTTAACATGTAAACTTTTTATGAAATCTCAAGGAAAATTAAAAATAGACAGAAAAAATAATGGAATAAATCCTAGATTTAAAACTAAAACGTTGTCGTTTTACTGATGTCAAGTCCAGGAACCATTTTTCTTCTAAATGGTTTAGTGGTCACTGCCAGACTTCCCTCTTTTTAAATGATCGAGAACAGTGCTTAGTTTCAATGCACAGCAATCACCACTCTCACAATTACTGAAGTCTGACACTCACTCTGCAAACTAATGTTCACGGATTTAAACAAGTTTCTGGTAACAGCAGCCTCCACCACTGAGCGACAGCACTGTAGGATTCATGGTAGAATCCTTTTTTCCACAATATCATGAATAAAATGCATATTGGTTAAAACAACATTGGCTCTCACAAAGAATCATGTGATCCTGCAGAAAGCAGATACCACAGCTTTGCAATGCAAGCCCCGTTTACCCAGTCACACAAAGGTCCTTTTTCTATGCCCGTCTCACATGTGCAATTCAATTCAATTTATTTATACAGCGCCAAATCACAACAAGTCGCCTCAAGGCGTTTTATATTGTAAGGTAGACCCTACAATAATACATTTAGAGAAAAACCCCAACACTCACATGACCCCCTATGAGCAAGCACTTTGGCGACAGTGGGAAGGAAAAACTCCCTTTTAACAGGAAGAAACCTCTGGCAGAAGCAGGCGGGGGGCAATCTGAACCGGTTGCAGCCGGCCGTATGTGCACACATACTCACACTCCAGTAGTTGCACTGGAAGCAACTGGGGGTTCATTATCTTGCCCAAGGATATTTTGACATCCAGACTTGGTAGCGACTGGTAGACAACGATCTACCCCCCAAACCACGGCCGCTCCAAATCATTAGCCAATGAGCAAGTGCTTTCATCCATACAGTCTGCTTGGTTTTGTTTGTTTTTGTTTTACAACCAACACGCATCTCAAGAACAGGACTTCAGAAACCAATGGCTGACATCACAGAAGTTGCATCCATGTTTTATAACAACTATGATCCAAATATATGCAACTCCCGCCAAGTTAAACCATTTCAATAAAAATATACCAAACATCTAAATGTACAAAGTCTAGAAGACTAACATTATGTAACAAAGTAACATTTAATGATTTCAAAATTTTGGTTCCCCAAAACACAATTATTAAAGAAGGAAGAAAAAAAAACAGAAAAAAGACCCAGTGTCCCACTCACTGGATAAAACAAACAATGGCAAACAGCCCAGGAGAAAGAGAAATATGTGGCCAATGTGGTGGCTGCAGCAGCATTTAGGACAGTAAATGGTAACCATGCAGTTTTTTGTGTGCACTTTGAATTGATTTAAATTTGAGTATCAGATTACCACGCGTGGGACTGGGACAGGTGGTTTGTTGTTCATTTTATTTGCTTGTCTTTGTTTATGTTAAAATATGATAAATATATTTTCTTTTTAAGGTAAGAATTAAACAAAAAGGGAATAAGCTTTTATTATGGGGGGGCTCCTTATCTTTTTTTTTTTAAACACAACACTATCCACATCTACTCAGATGCCACTTTTAGCTTAAAAATTCATGCTTCTCTTCACAGTGCCTTACACGTCTGTCTTGCTGAATAAAAGGACTTGCATATGCATTAGAAACAAAAAAAGGTTATAGTTTGGAGTATATGCAGCAGGAAAGGCTTTTATTAAACAGGTTTGCATGTGCATGCATATTACAACTGTAGAACAATAGAGAAAGCAAAGAGACTGGGAAACAATGAAGTGTCAATACAAACCCAAATGTATGCGACCACTCTATTAACCATTTATTTAAACACAAAACACTGTTTTGAGAGGTGCACGACGTTTAATAAGGTCCCTCTATAGCATGTAATAGGTGGTATAAACAGTACAAACAGTCACGACATTAGCTTCCTCGTGTTGCTAAGCTAGTCGGATTTCACAGTGCATGATGCCATTTGTTATTCTGGAATGAATACGTTAAGTCAAGCTGCGTGGTGAAACTGTGTCTGCATGACTATTATACACAAGAAAGTAGAGGAATAACAGCCCATTCAACCCCAGCTACCACCAAAATGTATAGCTGTAACATCATGATATAGCTTTAGGCTAGCCTGTGTTACCATAAGTACTAACGCGATAGCTCAACACATAATGGCAAGCCAAAGCTCCTGACTGCGCGAGTTGATTCTTCACGCGTCGGAAAGCAAGCCTGTCTGTACGGTAGGCAGAAAACACAACCTTTTTTTTTTTAAATCCAATAAATGAAGCAAAACTAACACGACTCCTCACCAGCTTGTGTGTTAGATCCGGTTACAACCTGCAACCAACAGTATTTGATTGTACGAGCCTCCGTCGGGCTCTTTCCAACCTGTTCCCCTGACTCGAACAGACTGTGAGGTTCGGTTTTGACGGACGTATGACTCAACCAATCAAAGACTAGAAAATTCTAAAGGGTCGGCCTTAGGCTGCATTCAAGTACTCTGAAAAATATTACATTTAAAACCCGTAGACAAGACGAGTTATTGGAGACAAGCGATTTTTTTTATCATTAGTCGCAATTACATGTAAAATGCTAAACGGAATACATTTTTCAGCGAGGTTTATTAATATGTTGTATTTCTCCTTCATGTTTATTCGCTAAATCTTGTTTCAAATTGCCTACAACTGAGGTTGGCTAATTTTCAGAATTTCCTGAAGATGTTGAACTCAACCTGTACTGCTGTCGTAGTGACACATGATTTTCAAAACACTGAGCAATAGCAATGGCTGCTCGGTCACAAGTGTTTTATAATGTGATTTGCCCCTTTTCTTTAGGTCTTTATGATAACTATACACAGGTACAAATTACTAACGAAGCCAACCATATACTTATATATTTACTCATATATTAACCACTTTCTACATAAAACTAGGTGTAAAATCCCCAATGCTTTTATCCATCACAGATCTCTGGGAAACAGAGGTTCAAAGACTACCCAATAAAGGTGTGTGCTCTTGGACCGGCCACTTGAGGGCACTCTGTTTTTATGGAAGCTTCACACGAACACTCCCAGCTCCAGCACATGCTACATGAAGTGACTTTCAAGCTTTAAATAAACACGATTTCATGATGTAAAACAGTCCTGCTGCCTAATTAGAATTACTACATTTTCCCCCTATAATTTAACCCTTATTCATGTGACCCAGACAGGTAGATGAGTACAGACAAATCAAATGTAGTTTGAAGATATTTATTTCAGTGGAAAAAAACTCTTGTTTTTCTCCCTTTTTCTCATTCTTTGTTGTGAATGTGAATTTCACTAAAGTGTCAAGTGAAAAGTGTCAACACGTGCTCAAAGATATAACAAGAAAGGCATGAGCCACTTGTCTCTGAGACAAGTGGCTCATGAGTGTCCAGTGTACATATATTGAATCCACTTCTGAAAGCCTCTGCACTTAGCAATAACAGGAGATATGCAAATAGAAACAGGGGGAGGGGCTGCAGGTAAGCACTCTCTAAGTAAGCTTCTATGCAGCAGGCATTAGCATTAACACGCCTCTGGGGTAGTGTGGTTCTTTTGCATTGACAGAGGCATATTTATAAATACTCTACCGGTACCATACGGGCTACTCTTTAGAGTTCTTACATAACTCGCTGGTTATGTGGAGGAGGAAGAGAGCAGCATCCAAGTACTGCTCACTGCCCACACACACACACACACACACACACACACACACACACACACACACACACACACACACACACACACACACAATGGAGAAAAAAGTGAAATAAAAAACGTGGAGGAGGGTGGAGAGGGAAAGAAAACATTAGATTTTGCAGTTGGAAGTCAGGGTCAAATTCTGCAGTGTGTGTGCTCTCTAATTGTCTTCATGACCGCAGCACATGCTGCATGTGTACAAGTGATTATCCCAAAGATCACAATGATTTTTGGCAACACAAGTTTTAACACAAACAGGCCTGATCTTATAGAGAAGCCTCGGATAGAAAGTAACAGTACAATTAGCCAAGTACTGAATTACAGCTTCCCTGTGCTTCTAATTTGTTCAAGTATTTCTCTGTTTCTGCTGCTTCCCATTTCAGCACCACTGTACTTTGGATGACAACACCATTGTTTGAAGGCTATATGTGCGGCTAACAGATGTTGTTAAAGACAAAACTACCCAGCAGCATATTAGTAATCAAAATAACTCCCACCTATAATATCAAATTGATGTACATGTTAATAAATCAAATGTTATGATCCATTAAACTTCATGCACTTGATTCTGCATAATTGAAGTGCATGTCAAAGCTAAAACATTTCAAAGTACAAGTACTACTTCTACTTAAAGGGTGTAAATACCCATTTCTGTACTTTGCAAAGCAGTTAGGCTGCTCAGTGCAAAGCCTATTTCATGTCCATCCATCCATTCATTCGCTTCCGCTTATCCTTTTCAGGGTCACGGGGGGCGCTGGAGCCTATCCCAGCTGTCATAGGGCGAGAGGCGGGGTACAACCTGGACAGGTCGCCAGTCTGTCGCAGGGCTAACACACAGGGACAGACAACCATTCACACTCACATTCACTCGCACATTCACACCTAGTGGCAATTTGGATTATCCAGTTAACCTATCCCCACAAGCTGCATGTCTTTGGACGGTGAATTTCATGTCATATTTCATATATTTGTATGAGGAAAGAAGGAGCTGAAAAATTGTGCCCAGTGTTTTTGTTCACCACATTTACTTCTGATCAAAGAATCTGAATTCCCGTGCCACCCCAATGAAATCAATAAGTTCTAATCAATAAGTAATTTTTAATTAAATTAACAAGCTTCAGTGGTGTGGCACAGTTTTGGGTCGGTCAGCCTCAGAGCAAGACAGTCATGTAGGCGTGAATGTGAGCATAAAAAGTTGTCTTCTCTCTGTGTTGGCCGTCTATCCAGGGTGTAGCTGCCTCCTGACAGCTCGGACAGGCTCCGCCCCCCAATGCTGATTTGGATAAGCAGAAGAATATGAATGGATGGATGGATGAATGAATGGATGGAAGATCCTGTAAGCTATGCTAAGCTAAACTAACTTGCTGGAGGTAGTAAAATCGTATTTGTAGTATTTGAGCTAATGCTCATAATGACAACGGTTAGCAGATCTTTACAATCTTACTCCTGCTTTTAACATGTGAGCCATTGTTTAAAAAGCATCAATGTGAGACACTTATGGCTTTGTAGTAAAAATATAACTGCTTTGATGGCTTTTCTGAAATTCTTTCACCTGTGAGATATTTAAAAAACTATTTTCTTTATTAAAAGTAGAGGTAGGTTTGTGTGAATGTCTTCTAGCTATCCTTGTCATTTATTGGTCTGCTACTTGTCCCAAACGTTGGTCCCCTTTTGTTGGCATTCCTACAAAAATGTCGGGAAGTTCATCCAAGGTTAGCCTCAGCCTACTGAATTCACTAAATTAAGCAATATCTTCTTACTGTGTGTTTTTTTTAGAGAAATTATGTAAGATACTCAAGTGACTTGACAAACTCAGACTAGTGAAGCCCCACGTAGCACCAGATTATTGTCCAGATTTTTGCACTGAACAAGGACTGTGGGCTTTGTCTTTGATGAGATCTCCAATGAGCAGTAATGCCAAACATCAGCTGCATTTGTGGTTTTGGTGCTGATTAGAAATTTCTAGCATTTTAGCATTTGGTTAATATTACTCTTGGCATTAGCTGAAAGCATGTGTATGTATTTTCCTCTAAGTTTAAATAGTTGTTCATAAGATCACACACACGCCTATATCTTGATTTTATAAAAGTATATTTATACATATTATTAACATTAAAAAAACATCTGAATTAAAAGACTTGAGCAGTGTGTGACTTAGTTACCTATCGATATTTACACAACGATTAAAAATATTAATGGAAAAAAGATAAAGGTGAAAATGAAGCGATGGCCAAACATTCAGAGATTCTCATAGATGCTAATCTGAAGGTGCTGCTGAGCACCTGCTCAACTTGCCTGTTTTAGTCGTGATACATGGTCAGAGCTGCCATCCCCTCTGACCATGTATCATTCCATCATCATCACAGTTTTTCTTGCTAACGTACTAAACAAGTTATCAACAACTTTTTCACACTCCATCTTCTCTAAACCACACATAGCGGTTAGCAAGAGGAAACTTATTTATTATGATGATAAATCACAGAAGCTTGTTTGCCTGCTAATGTTAGCTGTGCTTACACACAAAGTGCAGACTGTAAGTCGTCTCAGAGCAGTGAAAGTAGAGACAGCAGCAACAAGCTGGTCTCCCATCAGTTTACCATGAAAGAGCAGTTGCTTATTCACAATGTGCAAACCACCAGAAAGAAGTGTCTAGCTTCTCAGCTTGATCAGCTCAAGTAACGGGAAATGGACGTGCGGGTAAAATGGAGACAACTTAAGTTTCCTATGAGCACAAAACAAGTGGAGCTTTCAGCAACAATAACTCACTCCAGTCACAAGATGGCAGAAAAGTAATCAGCTAGGAGCTTTATGACAGCTATGTCTATTTTTGGATTTGACAAGGTAAGCACTGATTGCCTTGCTTGCCCTGATGGAATGCCATTGGTATATGGAGCTATATGGGTGGGGGTTTAATTTCCTCAAAAAATGTTTTATGTAACACAGTATAGTGGGTTAAATGAACAAAGTGCTGATCCTAGTAGTGTTTATCCAATACCAATGCCAAGTTTATTAGTGATACTTGCCTTGCCTTGAGGCCTTAAACATCTATGTAAAAAAGAAGGTAAGTTTTAATACAAATCTGAAATTGTTTGTGTCGTGCAGCTTTGAATTCAGTCTAACTCTTAGGCTAGAATGCAGGTGTGTAGTCTGATAAGACTTCATCGCGCCAATAAGCAGAAAGGCGTGGCACACCTCCACTCTCTCTGTGTCTTCCTCAATAAATCTCTGCAGCCTCTGCCACAGAAACAGGGCCAGAGAGAGAGACGAGGAGGAGGCGGGAGAGCACCGCGCTCCTGGTCCGCCCACAACTTTCAGCACGAGCCATTTAGCAGTGCGAGCTGGCCCAGCTGTAGAGCGCGCGGGCACGTGCACGTGCCCCCCTTCACTACCTCTGCACACCCCTACCCACCCACCCCACTCGGAGAAAATCATTACCAAATAGCGAGCGCACGCGGAGCTGTGGCTGCAGCCGCGTCACCGCTGGGCTGCGTTTACGACGTAAAGCACACGAGCGGCACATCCTCGGCAGATACGAACAGGCGCGCACCCGCCTTCAAACGCACAACCATTTACGCGCAGTGTGTCTGAGCCTGCGAGGCTTCTCCGTTTGACTCCTTCCTCCCGGTGACCGTCGGTTAATCGTTTAATATCGAGGGCAGCTGCAGCGGGGGTGAGACCGAGGAGCCGGTGAGGCGAATCCTGGAACCCCCACCACTCATCCGCTCCGCCAAAATACGACGCACGCGACGCCGCCGCGCGGCTGCTGGGATCTCGAGCGGCCCGTTAGCCTCCGGTCCCGTCTCCATTCAGCAGCGCTGCACGTAGCCGTGGGAGAACCCGAGAGCATCCCTCCATCCCACCCAGCCTATCCCCACCCCCCTCCCCTCTTTCTCTCCCCCCCTCTCTCTCTCGCTTTCAGCCCCTCTGGACCCGTGCTATGCCGGAGCTCTAGGGGAGAGAGGAGGGGGGGTCTCATCAAGCCAGGGACCTGGGGGGGTGGGAGGAAGGAGGCTTTTCGTGGCCGGGGTGTAGACGTACCCTCCGCGTGGCGAGGCGCCTCTGTATCGGAGGATGCTGGAATAGAGCGGCCGAGCGCGGAAGATGGGAAAGGACCAGGAACTGCTGCAGGCGGTGAAGACCGAGGACCTGCTCACCGTGCAGAAGCTGCTGCAGAGGCCCCGGCCAGGGAAAGCAAGTAAGACAGTCGGTTCTCTCCCACTGCAGAGATGAGAACACAGCTGTGGATTTCTGTTGAAACCCTCCCCTATAGATGCCCGTGTTCAGCCATGGGCAAAAGCTTTCTCTCGCATAGGAGCTGTTCACCGCTGAGATGATGGTGATGTGTGAAGGCTGCATGTGTGAGTCTTCTGGGAGACAGGGGTTTGCATGCATCGGGGTGTATCCGAGAAGATTAGTGGTGTGATTGGAGAGTGGCAGCGCATCTTCAAACCCCTGTCTCTGTACACTGCAGCACAGAGAGAGGGAGGGAACACAGCGTGTGTGTGTTTGGATCTGTGTGTGACCCTGGCTCTCCAGTGACATGATACTGGTGGCCGTGTGATAGTTAAGGTTTCAACATCACAATCAGTGTGACACGACTCCCAGTGTTCTTCTTTTATCCTGCATACTGCGAGGCTCGCTTCACGACTGCTCCTCTAATGGTTTTTTTTCTCCTTCGGGCAGTGTAGCACTACAACATCCAACAATGTTTCACTTGCACAGCCCACTCTAATGTGTGGGCAATACAGAGAGAAGCCAGAGAGAGCTGCAGATAGATCATTCTGTAGAGGCTGGCGGTGGCTTGCTGATACTTCCACTGATATATAACTGGCTGGTCCAGTTGTGAGCAGACAGCGAGGGGTAGCGTACAGGCCGAGCTGCAGGAGGTAGAATTTGCACAAAGGCATAACAAGTAATTCAGCTTTAACTCTTGTAATTATTTTTATAAAAGCTAGTTGACACCAAGCCTATTATCCAATTACTATAATTGTTCTGCTTGGGCAGGTACGCAGCAGCATCTGAACTGGTGCTTACACTGGAAACAGCAGGTGGGCCTCATTTGAATAAGAAGAGGCCATGCTAATGACAAATAATGGTCCACGTTTGAGCCCCTATTGCAAGTGATGACTTTATAAATTCACTTGTCAGTCTGTTTGTGTACTGAGTAACACTAGAGCTTTATTGTACTTCTTGACCTCTGTGTATTTAAAATGACTGGTGTTGGCTAACATAGCGGCTGAATATTCTCTTCTTGAAGACGCTGCGCATCCACTCCTAAATATTGTGCTTACGGCCACTAGATTAGTTGGAACTACGTCTTAAAATAATATCTAATCGGCCAATTACATGACAGAAAGGAAATGCATTTGTAATATTTAAAATCCACATCCTCACATACAAGGTCTTCAATAATCAGGCCCCATCTTATCTTAAATACCTCATAGTACCATATCCCCCTATTAGAGCACTTCGCTCTCGCTCTGCAGGCCTACTTGTTGTTCCTAGAGTATTTAAAAGTAGAATGGGAGGCAGAGCCTTCAGCTTTCAGGCCCCTCTTCCGTGGAACCAGCTTCCAGGTTTGACTCGGGAGTCAAACACCCTCTCTATTTTTAAGATTAGGCTTAAAACTCTCATTTTTGCTAAAGCATATAGTTAGGGCTGGACAAGGTGACCCTGAATCCTCCCTTAGTTATGCTGCAATAGGCCTAGGCTACTGGGTGCTTCCCATGATGCACTGATGCACTTTCTTCCTGTTAAAGGGGAGTTTTTCCTTCCCACTGTCACCACATGCTTGCTTTTAGGGGATCGTCTGATTGTTGGGGTTTTCTCTGTAATATTGTACCTTACAATACAGAGTGGTTTGAGGGGACTGTTGTTGTGATGTAGCTCTATATAAATATAAACTGCATTGAATTCATAAGGTTGTAACTTCCCATACCCAATTCAGTCGTCTATTTCACTCTGTATGAGACCATAAACTACAAGAAGAGCATTATATTGTTAGTTATTCTAGCAACTGAAAACAGAAGCTCGTCAGGAGGGTGTTTACTGGGATTAAAATCAAATAAGAAGCAGGACCATTTTTACCTTGAGTTCAATACAACTGGATTTCTTCTGGGAACCAGTTCAGTTGACCCTACTGGGCATGAAAAAGATTGCAGGTTTAAGATGCTTATCCTTCATTTTCAGACCTGAAAGCTCTTGTCTGTCTTTTTGTCTTCTGTTTGTGGGTCAAGAGGACCTGCTGAAGTTCAAAGCACGAAAAGGGGAAGAAAAGTCGATTTAGGGGAGTTTGAACGTGTCGTAGCTCTCGGTGTCAGATGAGCTGATTTAACCTTTTTAGAAACTCGTGAGCTGTTGGGATTTTATGCACACAGAAAAAGGGATGGAGAAAGAAGATAGGTTTAAGTGAGAAGTGGTTCTCTGGGGGGAAAGGTCTCATTCGGTGACATAGCTTAGAGAAGTATGACCAGATGCATTTCTGAATGCACAACATGTTAAAGCTTTGAAACAGGAGCCCACATTGGAACCAATTGACTCAGCTAAAAACTGGTAACTACAGCTGCAGCTGGACAAAACTGGGCATAAAAAGATCTCATGAGTCTTGATTTCTGCTGCAATATCGATACTTTAACATGAACAGCGTAAAGGATGAGAACCTTTAACGCTGTTGATGGTTTCTTAGTGTGGGGGATATTGTCTTGGCACACTTTGGGCCACTTACTGCCAATTGAGCATCATTTTTAGCCAGTGCTGTTCATAATCATGTCCATTCCTTTTTATCTTTCCATGACTACAGTGTTCTCGGCCACTTTAACAGGAAAATGTGCCACATCACAAAGCTCACGTCATCAGTCTAGTTTCTCGACGATGACAATGAGCTCGTTGTACTAAAGTGGCCTCTGCGCTCACCAGATCAGGGTGGTGGTGTCATGGGAGAATCGCATCATGGAAGTGGTGCCCTGTGCGATGCTATCATATCAATAAGCACCAGAAACCCGGAGAAATGTTTCCAAGAAACTTGTTCAATCCATACCATGAAGAATCAAGGCCGTTCTTAAACCCAGCCCAGTACAAGCCAAGCAGAACTTCAAAGTAGTCGGTGGACCATTAAAGGTGTAATAAAAGTGGAGCAGCGGCGACCTGACCAGCCTAGAAGTGAGACAAACATCCCACCCATCCAACTCCTATGTGTGTTGAAGTTCTTTTATAAGTCGCAGGGTTCTGTGCCTCAGACGGCAGTGCTCACTCTGCAGGATTAAGCGAAGCATATGGCTTCATAACAGTGTGTAGCAATTAGCGGGGTTCACTGCATTGATGCAGGCGCTGGAACAAAAGTCTACAGCAGAGCAGGAAACCCCCTGGATTATAAACAGTCTGTCTACTGCAGAAAAAGACAGGTGTGACTATAAAAGAACTGGTAGGGTCCAGCACATAGAGGTTGTGCCCAAAATGAGTGTGTGTTTCTGTATGTGGAGCTCAGCAAAGTACATTATGTACAAGAGCACAAAACAACCTTTAGGCTACACTTAAGTGCTCTTCAGCTGGAAGCCGCTTTCTGACTACTGCTCAGTACATGAGATGCAGAGGACAGGTAAGGCCTCAAACTAATTTTTCATAGGCAGCAGACAGCCGCTGGCAGCATGCATAGATGTGCTCCAAATGGAGCCAGTCCTCGCCGGACTGCAGTGCATACAGATGGCGACTAAAGCGATTTAAAGCAGATACTGCAGGTGAAAGAGGCAGCGGCCTGACTGATGCTTGTTAGTGCACACAGTGGGTGACCTTTGTTTATTAATCTACACAGTCTATATGCTGCATACAGGGAAATAGACTGGGGAACTTGGCAACGTTACATTTACATTTTTGAATAGATTTTGTGATCCTGTATTTGACTTCCTTAGAACATGGTTAAATTTCTGTATTTCTGTTTATTTCGGTTCTATTTATGCTATTGATTATTTATTTAAAGGAAAATGCTTTGCTAAAGATTAAATGTTTAGAGACCCTTTTTGTGTTTTAAGATTTACTCAATAAATTTAATAAACTTGTGTTGAAAGTGAAATTGAGATTGTGGGACCTGGAAGCCCCGTAGTACAAAAATACAAAATGCATGCATCTTATTTGTGAGCAGATTTTTTGTTGCAAAATCAACACTTTAAATTTCAATCACTTAACAAAAAATCACATTTTTAAAGGAGAAAGCAGGATTAACTGAGTAATGTAACATAATATGAAGGCAGTTGATTACCTTCAGTCTTAAAATTGGTAAAAATACATAACTATAAACATTAGATACAAAACAGGCAAAATCATTTATATGAAAACGATTCTGTACTGCAAAGTGTGATTAGTTAGTTTTATGTAAATACTCACTGACACAGAAAAGTAACAGAGGTCCTAAAATAAAAGATTTATTTTGTGTGAGCTACACTTAAATAACAAAAATAGCATCTGGGATGAGTCACAGCAACTGTGTGAAATGTGAGTGAGCTCACGCTACTTCATTTTTAATTCAGTGCACTTAATATGTCTTGCTTTAGGGTAATTAGGCATACTTTAGTCAGACTTTCTGTAACACTGAAATCCAAAATATACATGTTTTTGTCATCATATCATCACAAAAGGTATGAAATTCACATCACATTCGAGTCACTTAGAGAAACTGGGGTTGAGGTGGGTTGCAAAGTGGTTTGCAGGAGTACGGCAGCTTTGTGGAGTGTGTTATCTATGTTGTCACATCGCTGGCTGAGTGGAGTGTTTCATGGTTCGCTTGCAGTTTAACCTTCTATAACTTACAGTGTTACAGTGTTTAAACGCAGACTCGAGGCTCGTCTCTGCTCCGCCTCCCTCTTTCAAATCCTTTCAGTCTGCTGTGAAGCGCTGTCTTTCCAGTATTAGGCTGAATTTAATTATTTGTGTAATTGGCAGCCGCTGATACCACAGGAACTGCTTTCTGCAAGACAAACTGTTTAATATGCCCTTTGAAATTTCATTTGTGGACGTGCAAAGCAAAAATAAGCCACTTTATTATTTATCTTTTGCTGCGTGTGTTTTAAGGGAGTGCCTGCAAAAGTGTCTGCAGGACACTGATACTGACCTGCTTATTTCAGGGAAAAAACAAATAAAGAGGGCAGAAGCAGCAGGGCGGTAATGACAGAGTGCAGCTGAGTGTCCCAGACAGACAGCAGGGCAGTTTGACGCTAGGCTGATGTTCACACAGACCTGTTTGTCATCTTAGCATGCAGCACAAAGCTTACAGGAGACGTGTGTTGTCTGTGTGTGTGCAGCTGCCAGTGAAATGTGTGAGTGGTTTGTGGTGGTAACGAGTGGACGTGTGGCTGAGGTGTGCGTGTCCGTTTGTCTGTGGGTCTGAGGCTCTGCCCTAATGCACATCATTTACTCTCACTCAGGTCAGACACACAGTCCGCACAAATGCACGCATTTACCTCCATCTCAGACACACACACACACACACACACACACACACACACACACACACAGTTACATTAACACAAACATCTGGCACCATCTGGAGAGCTATCATCTGTTTGCTGTCACTCAACTTGCCTTCTGCACATAGGATTTGACTGGGTCATAGCAGTGTGTGTGTGTGTGTGTGTGTGTGTGTGTGTGTGTGTGTGTTCGTTCAGTGAAATGATAAAGACGCCATGTCCGACAGACTGACACGTTCTTCCACAGCTATCTTCCTCCTTCACTTTCTTTCTTTGCAGCCATGAGAGATGCTGACACTCCCAGACATTTCTAGATACCAGTCTCTCTCTCTCTCTCTCTCGCTCTCTTTTTCTCTCTCTCTCTTTTTCTCTCCCCCTCTCTTCCTCACGCCCTCCCCCGCCAATCTTTTCTGTGTTGACGTGCGAGGCGGGCTAGCAGGAGCAGAGCAGATGATTGCATCCACACCAGTGCACATTCACAAAGGAGCAGCAGAGAGGAAGCTCCACACGCTGTCAGCCGGAGTCTCTCAGACTGGCTAACGATGCTCTGTCTGCATCCGTATGCTTCAGAGGAGCGACGTGACGTGAAGAAGCAGCTAGCGTTTGCACTTCACAGTGCAACTTGACAGCTACGCCAAATATTTTTAATTTAGCGTAACAGCTGTTGCACCTCCAGGTATACGACTCTCTGTGCATATTGTGCAATACAATTAAACAGGTACCTAATATATGTTTCCTGCATTGTATTTCAGCTCGACGACTCTAGCCCCTCAGTTCATTCACTGTCAGCATGGCGCTTCTCTTCCTGTTACCCAGCATTCTCTGATTGGCTGCCCCTCACAAAATAAAGGCATTTGAACATGACATTCAAATATTCTGCTTGTGAAGGGCAGCCAATCAGAAGAAAGCTAAAGGGGAAAGCTAAGACAGCTTGTGTGGATGAACTGAGAGGCTCAAAGAAAGATACGTAAGGATTATTTCAAACTGTCAATCATGCAAAGCCAAGAGTCCAAGAGTCAAAGAAACGAGCATAACAGCCCTCTCGCGCTTTTTTAAGGTAGATAAAAACACTAAAAACAACAAAGTGTAAATGACATAAAATGAAAGTGTGCGTCGGGGGTGTTGCTCTTATTTCACCCTGAAAATATTATTAAAATGTGGGCGGCTATGTGTTTTCACCACTTCGTAAATATTCGGCGAGTCTGCGCGGATAATGTACTCAAGCAGATATTTCCCCGTCAATCAAGCGCACCTAAAGGCCTTTACTTGGAATATATTACTGCAGCAACACTCACGAGAAGAAGCAAACATGCTCGGGCGGCGTTATTGATCCTGAGAGTGATCTTGAAAATTGAAGCACAGCATATTAGAAATGATAATACGGAGCGAGGGGAAGATTGGCCGGCGCTGTTCCCTGCATTTTCTTCCAAAACATCATCACTCACTTCTCCTGCTACTGCTGACTGCCTCCATGATTGAATTACAGAGCAGATGGGGGGAGAGGTGGGTGAATATTTTTTGCTTGGAGGAAAAGGGGGATAGGCAGAGGAGTTAGTAAGAGAAAAGGAAAGAGGAGGGGAAGATGCTTCTTGATGTGTGAGTGGGACAGATGGAGGGGGAGTGATGAAAGACTGAAAATGATGAAAAAGAGAACAAGGGAACGAGGTGATGAAACGCAGGGGTAGCTGAACGCTGTCATTTTCCACCTCCCGTTTATTCTGATCGCAGACTGCTCGGCTCACGTCGGGTCCCTCTGTCTCTTCTCCCTCTCACACAGACACACACATGCAGCAAAAATAACATCCACACAGTTTAATGGGTCAGCGGCAGGTTCAGGCAGAAGTGGAGAGCACAGCAGAGGTGAGAGGATGGAAGGAAAGAGAAGAGAAAGGAAAGGAGTAAAAATTATAGGAAAGGAAGTGAAAGAAGAAAACTGGAATGGAAAGGAAAGTGAAACAGAGCTTATTAAAAAGGAAGAGAGAAGAGGAGACAAGATTGAAATAAAATAATATACACTGAGGAAAGAAAGTGAAAGAGAAGGAAGGAAGAGAAAGAAATAAAGTGCAAAGTTGAGGAAGGAAATGAAGGGAAAAAAGGAAAAGAAACAATACCATGGAGGAAGTAGTGAAACAATGTGAAAGGAAAGATTAAAAAAACTTAAAGGAGGGGGAATTAAATGAATATATGTTATAAAAAAGTGAAAGGAAAGAGAAAAATAAATGAAAAATTAGACAGAAAGAAAAGGGTGAGAATGAATAGAGAAGAGTAGGAAGTACACGTCAAAGGAAGTATAAATTAATTAATAACAAATGACAAATCTGAGAAAGGACAAGAAAGAAAAGGAAAGGGTTACACCAGCACAGTACAGAGAAGGAAAAACATTAGATGGAAGGATGAGAAAGAAAACTGAACGAATAACAAAAAGGACGGCGCCACAGAAAAATAAGGAAAAGGAAATGAAGCAAACTGTTTTACAGGAAAGGAAGGGAAACAGAAGGGCAGCTGGGCGAAGAGAACAAAAATGAAACCGGAGAGGTGGATGAGAAATAAAAAAAGAAGGCATTTGTTACATCAAGTGTGAGCAGATGATCAGGTGATAGCAAATCTATCCTGTTCTATTCTATTGCACCGTTTACCAGGATGAGAGAGGAAGGCTCGAGTAAATATAATGGCCACCCACAAAATGAGAAGGGCAGCAGGGTGGGACTCTCACTCATTCAGCACCGATTAAAGGGGTGGCATTAACCACACACACACACACACACACACACACACACACACACACACACACACACACACTCTTCTTCCCCCCACCGTCATACGACTGACACAGAGAGGTACCGTCTCTATTGGAATTTACATCATCTGTGTGTGTGTGTGTGTGTGTGTGTGTGTGTGTGTGAGCTTTAATTGTGAAAAAAGGGGACAACAGTTAACTACAGAGTCACATGCATGCAGCATAATGCGATAGAAAAAAATGCTCTGCAGTCATGAGCTGATTCTCAAAGGCATGAGGGGGAAAGATTCAGAATCAGAAGAGAAAGCTGAGCCATGTCACTGGAGATTTGTTATGTAAGTAAGTAGCTGTACTTGCAAAGATGTGTTTTCTCAGCAGCTGCTATAGAGCGAGACTGTCCCTCTACATCGCCTGGCAGGACTTTTTTTTCCCACTCACACCCCGAATTCATAACACAGAGTGTTCTTACTGCTTCAAACTGATGTTTGAGCAGTTAATAAAGGCAGGAAATGATGCTTTTTTTCAGACCCTGCTCCTAAAGTTAAACTAACATGGTTGGGACAAGGTTTGACTGTACTCTACACGAGAGCCTTCTAGAAATGTTCCACCCTGCAGCCGCAGTGAATGCAGTTAGCATCGCCTTGGGACTTTTGAATGAATACTGGTGCTCTCCTGCTATGCGAGCTGCCACTAAAAACAGGGCTGTGACACAGTGTGGGTGCAGGCTCAGGGGTTGGGAAAATGTGTTGGTTACTGACACACCCTTAGGTCTTTGATATGTGTGAGAAATGTTGTGGAGTCAACTGGTTGCGTGACACTGCGTAGCCTGCTTTTTCCCTTTAGCCTTTTTTTGGCAGAGGTCAGTTTGACCCCTTTTGCTATGCCTGGCCTGTTTTCTTATTAGTTTATGGTAATAAAACTGGCAAAATGAACATTTAAGTTCTCAGTTATTTTGGCACAGTAGGTTTTTAATTTCAGCCAAAGGCAAGAGACACAAAATTTCTCATTTTTTGTAGCTAGCTACAGTCGGGTGTAGCTAGCTAGTAAAGCTAATGTTAGCTTCACAAGTTAAAATGCTGCTTTTGTCAGCTCCTTCTAAAATAAAAAAATGAATATACTTTACACAACTTTAGTTACAATAAAGTAATAAAAAGAGGGCTATGGCTCTTTACATCCTCTAGCAGACCATTACATGGGGAAACCTTTTGAATACAAGCGCGCTGATCCACGCAGGTGTGCACACGGGTGTTCACTGTTCATAGACATAAACTACACCTTTATTGGCTGCTATTTCCAAGCACATTGTGCGCTGTCGGTCCTGCTTGCTACACAACAACATTCAATATTTAGTATTTACTGCTGTTTACACTTAGCTAGATTAACGTGATGGCAAGGGCGTGATGATCCATTTGGTAAAGTAAATCCATTGGGTTGTTGGTCTTCAGACAACAATTCTGACGGCTAAAGAACCAAATGGGACAAGCAAAAAAAGAAAAAGGAAAAAACAAAACAACAAAGAAACAGCTTTGTTCTCATATTGCAGTTTTACTTGGCTGCTACTTGTGCTCCATAAATATAAATAGGAAAAATAAAAGGCCAGGCTGTTTCTTGTAAAATGAGCTGCTCTAAACTTGATATGTGTGCTGAGTTAGACACTAAAAGGCTGTGTTCACACTATGGTTTAACTTTTAAATGGGGAATTTGGAACATTGTTATTAATCTGGAAGCCAATTCTGGTTCAGTATGAAACTTGTGACAAGGACTTAGTCACTGTCAGCGATCTTGTTTTATGTAGTTTGAAAGGAGCTATATTTGTATGTTCACATTTTTAGTGAAAGAGCAGCATTATTAGCTTTTCAAGAAATATTTCTTACATAATTGGAGGATTTTGCAGAAAAACACTTTTGAGTTTCTCAATATTTGTTTAAAATTTCAAAATTTGAATGTTGCTCAGGAGATTCATATGTGCAGAAATCTGTGCCATCAGAAACTGAATTTGAATAAGTTAAATTTGAATTTGAATTGCTCAGATTGAATCGGAATTGAAATTCAATTTATTGGTTTGAAAATGATCTTCGCTAAATTGAAATTGAATTTTATAGTTTGAAAATTAATTAATTTGCTTTGAAACTGTATTTTATCCTTTAAAAATTTAGCTCTCGAATAATTTCAGATTCACTTCTCACCATTCAGTTTCAGTTCTACAGTTCAGTTTTTTGGGACTTACATCCGGTTCCGGTTCAAGAGTAATCGAGCGCAGATTAATAGAACTACGTTTTACTAGCGGACCGAAAGTGTTACTGACGGGAATCTACAGCGTCTTGAGCTGAAACGGTGTCCAAACCTTTGTGTTTTAGCTTTATTTATGTCTTACACAGCATCCCAACTCTTTAGCTAACTTAATAACTTTAGCTAAAGTGAATGGTAAATGGTAAATGGCCTGTATTTATATAGCGCTTTACTAGTCCCTAAGGACCCCAAAGCGCTTTACATATCCAGTCATCCACCCATTCACGCACACATTCACACACTGGTGATGGCAGCTACATTGTAGCCACAGCCACCCTGGGGCGCACTGACAGAGGCGAGGCTGCCGGACACTGGCGCCACCGGGCCCTCTGACCACCACCAGTAGGCAACGGGAGAAGAGTCTTGCCCAAGGACACAACGACCGAGACTGTCCAAGCCGGGGCTCGAACCGGCAACCTTCCGATTACAAGGCGAACTCCCAACTCTTGAGCCACGATCGCCCCAGATAATGAATAGTTAGTCTAATTCATTAGTGCAGCATTACTGGATCACATCAGTTCGAGAGCTACATTTTTAAAGGATAAAATACGGTTTCAAAGCAAATGAATTCATTTTCAAACTATAAAATTCAATTTCAATTTAGCGAAGATCATTTTCAAACCAATAAATTGAATTTCAAATTAGGCTAATTCATATTCAGTTTGTAAAAGCATTTATTCAAGTTACAATTCAGATTCAATCCGAGCAATTCAAATTCAGATTTAACTTATTCAAATTCAGTTTCTGATGGCACAGATTTCTGCCCATAGATTCAGTTTTGCAGAAGCATTGTAAAGCTATGATGCGTCTAATTCTGCTACTGGTTCCAGGCTGTTTCCCCCAAACCGTTGACGTGGCAGATGATTTTGTGAAACGATTAGCTTTTAGAAGAACTGCGTGGTCTCTGGAAATGGAAAGGTAGCTATTCATTAATGCTACTATTTGCTGGAAAGCCAGCATCTGCTGCAACAAAATATCTACTCCATGGCTTCCTTAATGTGTGTGTATATGTGTTTGTGTCCTTGTGCATAAGGAAAGCTCTCAGAGACCAGAAGGGCCTGTCCAGCAGGGACAGATGTTGATGTGCGTGTGTATGTGTGTCCAAACATAGCCGTACATGTGCAGCGACTGAACAGATGGTTGGTGTTGGACTGCTGTCCACACATCTGCAAAATATTCCACATAATGTACCTGACCTCCAGCACGACCTGGTTGAAAAAAATGTAAATAATAATAGATGGTAATGATTTGAAAATCATTAAAAGCCTATATTTGGTTGAGAACACAGTTAACATATGAAAGAGTAGAGTGCTGATTTGAAGCGATGCGAGCGACGTGTTTCAAAAAAGTTGCGACAGGGGCGACAAAAGACTGAAAAGGTGTGTAGTGCTTTAAAATAGGTAATGAGGTTAATTAGCAGCGTGAATGGGCTTGTAAGAGCATCCTGGAGAGACTGACTCTTTCAGGTATAGAACTAATGAGCGTTGCACTGCTCTGTGAAAGACTGCACGGCTGTTCAATACTTCAGTATTTTAAGAATAGCATTGCTGTGATTAAAAGGGCAAATAATTTGTCTACAAAACCTTTAATTTACCATCTACAGCACATCATATTATCAAAAGATTCAAAGAAATACTCAAAGTATGAGGCTGAACAACAGGAAATTATATCTCAGCCGGTGCACGAGCGTCCAGTGTTAGTAAACAGTTGATGCTGAAGCTGGCGATGAAACCTCCCCCCCGTCCTTTCACTTAACTTATAAATATTTCAGTTACTCCTTGTGTAGTCTCTTTGGCTTTGAGGAAGCCTCTCCCATTGATATGGAGTCAGATATCTGGGTCAGGTTCATTTTCCAGGAAGCTTGAACTTTTCCAAAATATGTGCATAGACGGTTAGAGGTGATCAGCGAACTTGTGACTTTCACATCACCTGAATTCAATCCTCCAAGCAGATGTGGAAACTGGAGTGATATGAATTAGGGGGAAAATAGAGATTAGGGCGGGAAAAGAAGATGAAAAATGACGAGAGAGAGAGAGAGGATGGAAAGTTGTGTCACAAGAGTGTCACAGACCTGGTCTTTGCACGCGCACACACGCACACACACACACACACACACACACACACACACACACACACACACACACACACACACAACAGTGGGATGATCCACAAATCACTCACACAGTGTTTATTCTTGTGCTACGTTTTCCAATCTCATCAAGTTCCTGGAATAATTTCTTCCACTGCAGCTATTTAATTTTCCACATACCTGCAATCCAGTCTTCATCTTTCTGTCTTCCATTAGTAATGAAAATCTGTACCACATGTGTGTGAAAGAGGCCATCTAAGCAGATCTGGGATCAGGCGTACTAAAAACTAAATTGTGTGCGTATTATTAAAGGCCCTGTCTACATTTGTATGCTGATACTCATTGCGCCGATGGGATGAATTCCCAAAACAGTCCATCAGATTAAGGTTCTGTACCTAAATAGAATAGTACATTAATTAATCTCCTTAGCAACACCTCTTCTCCTTCTTAAATTACATTCAAAAGTCTGAAATGGTAAAACTGAGAGCTTATTAGCATGGCGATAACAATATTAAGCTCAAAGCATCACTACCTAGCCAGGTGCTTCAAAAGGCTAATAACTCTTTCCTGTCATCTTTAGCATTCTAACATGCTTTAGGTGCTGCAGATAAATAAAACAAAATAAAACCAGCACCATTACCAAAATGAACATTCATAACACACGGGGAAAGACCTAGACCGAGTTAACGATAAAAATGATTTAAAAAAAAGGGCTAAAAAACGATAAAAACCCCCGAGCCTCAACTCGTGGCCCGGTACCAGATGACTCACAGACCGGTACCGGTCCTAGGCCCGGGGGTTGGGGACCACTGATCCACACAATATCGATAGTATAGTATTTATAGGCCACGCCTAGGGCTAGCGCCACCTGCTAGCATGATTGCAGACTTCTAGTTAAATTTCAATGTCAATTCAAATGTGAAAGTTTTAATTTTCTAAATCTAGACCCATGTCTGTGTCCTACATGGGATATGTTTTTATATTTTAGATGAGCAGAATCAACTTACTGGGCTTTCCAACAATAAAACAATTCTCTTTATTATTTGTAGCTCTAAGGCTACAGTCTTCATTCTTGTGCTGAATTCTGCCTGCAGACAAAGTGACACATATTTTGGTCTGGTTTTGTTTGCATGTATTAGTGTTTCTAATAAAACCTGGAGGCTCTGTGTCTTACACTATCTATCTGTATTTTTTTTTTTTGCCTTCTACATCTGTTTCCTTCTTACTGTTCCCCTGACCTCTCTCCATCCCCCAAATCCTGCCCTATGAATCAGTCTGGCTGGCAGTGTGTTGCTGTCAAGGAGCCTGTGAGGGTGATTCGTCACGTCAAACTGGGCCAGGATCTGGTCGGCCTGGGCCGACAACAGGAAAAGAAGAGATTCTGGAAGATTCCACAAAAGCAACAGCTGCTCTTTGCCTTCCAACGTTTATATTGTAACTATTTTCAATTTTAAGCCATGTGATATCAGATGCTGGATTGAGAATACCACATGTACCTTACGTGGTACTGTTCATGGTACTGTAGAGGAAGAATCCTGCTTACTTAGCTAATCTTTTTAGCTTAATTCAAAAAACTCACTGATCAACTTGATAAACTGCCGTTGAATTGGTTATATTTACTTAGGGTCTGCTGGCTGTGGTGTCAGGGACGGTCTTGTCACATGGTTGGATGGATCAAACTCCACCCAGATGAACTTGGCTGTAGATGGCGATGAGGTGAATGGCCACTCTTACATCAGAAACCTGACTTATGTTGCTACACTAAGCTCATAGAAGCAGAGCAGAACAAGGACTAACACTCTACATCAGCGCTCCCCGACCTTTTTTGCACCACCGACCGGTTTAATGTCAGACAATATTTTCACGGACCGGCCTTTAAGGTGTCGCGGAGAAATACAACAAAATAAAATGATACGACCGAGACAAAAACTGTGGTATTTTGTAAATATAACAATAAACGCAAATTCACTGTGTAATTGAGTAACTTTATAAGCAGCGTCCAACATTGAGAGTAACATCCTCCTCTCTGCCCCTTAATGCTCTCTGGTCGCCATGGTGATGTATAAATATTTCTTTCAAAATAAGACACAACTACAACACGGGAAAGACCCAGAGAAACCGAGTTAACGATAAAGACCTTGAAAACCATAAATTTCACACCCGAGCCTCAACTCTCGCCCGGTACCAAGCGACTCATGGACCGGTACCGGTCCGTGGCCCGGGGGTTGGGGACCGTTGCTCTATATGGAAGAAACTAGCTTCAGTACAGGATGCAGAACGCATGTGAATGACTATCAAGTTCAGCCTTTCTCAGCTTTAAAGTAACCAGCAATGGGGTGAATGATATCACAGACTGACCACAGAGGGTTAACAGTACTGCATTTTCATGAATAAATACATAACAACCTACGTTACTTCCATTTAGTGCTAATGAACACCTCTTAGCATTCTAACACGCTAAATTAAGTTGAAGGACATTATTTTGTTATGGCTGGAGACCGCTAAGTTCAAGTCCACAATGAAAGCATAGCTGCTTCTTTCATCAGGAGGCCATTTTTGTGTCTGTTGTGAGTCCCCTGCTGTCGCTTCGCTCTCGTTTTAGTGGTAAATCTTGTCTTTTTGTAGGCGTTCTGAAAGACTGTGCCCTGAAGCCTTGGGTGTCTGGGTTTGTGCCCAGTAGGCCCATTCAGTATTCTAGTCATGTACAGTGTAATCATACAACATGAGATATTCTATTTCACACTCAGTTTCAAACAAATGAGACAAAAAAAACAATAAAAATAATGAGTTATGTGAGGCTTTGGTCACTTTGCGCACTGTTAAAGCTTAAATTGACATTCTGTTACGTGAGGAGACATAAGCTTAATGTGCAGTGCATGCGCGTGTGTTTTAGTATCACACCAACATCCGTGTTCGGTTAACTGGTGTGCTTTGATCCCTCTGCTGCAGTAGGTGTGTGTTACTCCAGTTTAATCAGAGGATTGCTTTGCAGCACATCAGCCAATGGAGAGGAAGTAGTAGCGCCATGAGCCAATGGGCACCGTTGTTGGTACGTTCATGCTGGCGGGCTGGTTGTATCCAGCTGTCCAACACATGCAGAACATGTGGTTTAGCTCTGCACGCTTGTTTGTGTGTGCGTGTGTGTATCCACATACTGTACACGTGTGTGTTTGTGTGGAGCTGGTGCCAAATCCACCGTGGCACCGCCTGGTTCTGCTCTTAGTGTTTGCTCAATCTTTTTCCATCTCTCCCCTCCCTCTCGTCCCATCTTATCTTCCCTCGCTTTCCTGCCCCGTCTCTCCCTGTTCCCAGAGCTATCACCGTGGCAACAGGCACGCAGTGCCAGCCAGGAAATATCTGGATCACAAGCAGTTATTCCAGTTCATCACTGCGGGGTCCAGCCAGACACTTTAGTCCTTGGACCTGTCTGGGTTTTATGTTGTGTGTGTGTGTGTGTGTGGGACTCTTAAAATCAGACAATACAGATTAGCCAGCAGATCTACTGACCTACTGTCTATTTTAGATCCATCACCCCTTTTTTCTTTACTTCCTTTCTCATTCCCTTCATCATTTCTTTTACCATTTATCCCCTTTTTCGTCTCCTCCATCCTATCTCATTATCATGGCCCTCCATCCTTTTCATCTCTGCGGTATCCATTCTTTTATCCCTCCCTCCTCTTCTGTCCTGATATGTCCGCATGTCTGCCCTCCTTCCCTCTTCTTTGCCTCTCCATCGCACCCTTTCCCTTGTCTTCTTCCCTCCATCCCTACCCCGTCTCTCATTCATCAGATCCTCTCTCATCCCTTGAGGGAGAAGAAATTCCCCTTCGCAGGCTTCTCAGGATTCACTCTTGATCTCGAGACTTTTGTTGTTGTCGGTATCATCTCTTCTCCCACGTCTTTCTTCTCACCCCCACCCACATGCCCTCATCCTGGGCCCCCTCTGTATGCTACAGTGGTTGCAAAGCTGGGTGCCAACGCAGATCGGGGTGGGGGATGGTGCAGTCTGGGTTCAGTTTATTGCAGGTCTAGATCAAAGCTTTTAGCTCTGTTCAGTCATTGTTTCATTACTAAGTTCCTTAAGCTTCCTTTGCATGCACAGAAATATGAATTGTGCTGATACTGGACTGATTTATAGAATGTATATGAGAATATTTCCTTTTCATGGTTTCCTTTTGGCTACTGCTCTAGTTTGGTTTACAGAGCGTTGTGGAACAGTAAACATCAATAAAAAAGATAAATAGAACCCTGTGGGAACTATGGGAGAACCGTTTTCTAAAGCCTGCTGGTAGCCTCACCTTTGGTAACAGGCATTGATTATTAACCACAACTGTGACGGCTAAATAGAAAAGCTGAAGCTTTTATTGTGTCCTCCACTTTACTTACCTCACCCCAAACTGACGCAAACACATTGTTTTTAATAAACCGTGTGTAATAATTGTCCTAATCAATTATTATTGAGATATTTTCCCTAATAACTCATTCTTTTTTGGATTAATGGTGTAATATGGAGAACACTGATACCAGATGGAGAAAAGAGGAAATTAGACAGGAGAGCTGCTGTGGTGGGCTAACGCAGCGTGACTAGATAGCGTTAGCTTACTGTCTAGTTGTAGCGCTGAATGGTTTTTATCCATGTGCAGTTAACCCTCTGAGGCCTGAACCCCTGACCCTAACCCTGGGTTTTACAGACTGGCAAAAAGTGCTTTATTGGAAAGTTTCTGTAAGTTAGAGTGACAATAGCAGGGACAACAGTAGGATAGGGTTATGCTAATCATGATTCTACCAAGAGGCTAAAACTATCTACAGTGCTACAGCCCATCCAAGATGTTTATGCATCAGTTTTACTGAGTGACACTCTTGTAGTATTTAGCCTGTCACAGCACTGATTAGCAGACACGTGTCTGTGTGTTGTATCTGTGTAGTTTATGAAAAGATTACTATCGGAGCTTGCTTATGTTAAGTCGTAACTTTGCACTTCAGCCTGTTTTCCAAATATGGCCACTGCAAAGATGAAAATCTACCCGTTTTCTTCACTGCTTATCCAGTTCAGCATTCCGGGTGGGCTGGAATGTATCCCAGCTGACACTTAAAGCTATTTTTGTTCACTTTTAAGTCACATACCTTTAATACACTCTTGGAAATATGCAAGTTTTAAATTGCCATACAGCTATTATTTTCATATCATCTGTCACCAACAATTTTATTTCTGTTGAAGAAAACTTATCGTCTGAAATGTTAAACAATAATGTTTTATTCAGTGAATCTGGCAAAGCAGCTCAGTGTAGAATTGGACTATCGACCCAAGACAGACAGTAGCTGCCGACACAGGTACAATAAGGCTGTTGTTCTCCGTGTAACTCTACCACACGGACACACACACCCATCACATTAGTCCTCACAGGCTCTCTTTCTTTTTCTCTAGCTCTCGTTCACACACACTCTCACACACACGCTGTGTTTAATGAATTGCATCTAATTTCTAAACTAATAAAATCACATCGTCTCACTGACTGCAGAAAAAACCAACAAAAAACTCGGGCAACTTTGTTATGACAAACCACACGCAGACGCACACTCGCTCAATGAATTAGTCCAAGGCTTTCTATTGGTTAGCGCATGTGAATAGGCGAGATACAAAGAGACATTTAATAGGTTGGTAATTTCAGAGAGGGGAAGAGGAAAAGAGAGAATGTGGTTGTGTGCCTGGTTTCAAAGATCTCAGTGTGGTCTTTAAATGAAAGTCATATCAGTTTAAAAGCCTGCTGCCATAAGTTTCGCTGCTCTTAAAACTCCATTAAGAACGTCTGTCATTCTGGCTTTCCCGACCCTCAAAGTCTCACTCTGTACGTGTGGAGACCCACAAAGTAGTTACATACATGCTCACTTGAGGCCACCAGGACCTATCGAGGACAGAGACAGGCCATGCAATGTCAAGCTAAACATACAACAAATATAAAAAAGTTTTCTTATTCAATAGCTTCTCATTTTGTAACAGCTGTAAAGGGCTGAATTTTCATCATAACTTAGATTTAATTTGTTAAAGCATAAAGTACTGGTACGGCTGCCTTGTGTGCCAACAGAGGATGCTGTAGCTACTAGCTGTCTGTTGTAGCATAGATAATATGCCTTTCTACGTGAAGAAGTTGTATTGAGTAAAATTTAGGCTTTTTAGAAGTCAGTTACTTAGCCCTGATGTCTTCTGTACAGTTTCTGAATTGAGCTTGCTAACCAAGGGAACATGAGCTGATAACCTGCAACTCTTTATTCAAATGTTGTTCTTCCTGGCATGAAATAAACAGCAACAGCTAAATGTTGTTGTCCTAAACCAGCCAGCGTCTTCCAAAAAGTAATAGTTAGTATAGTAGCATCCAGCATGTACAGAACAACTTTAACATTCTCCAGGGGAAATATCTGGTTCTTTAGCCGTTGAATGCTACATTCAAAAGCCTGCAATAAACTGTTTGCAGTACAGTGTAGTGTACATCGCCCTGCGGGTCTGAAAATCATAGCTACATGAGCTACTTGTTTTCCTTTTAAATATTTATACACATATAACTCAGTGGTTCCCAAACTTTTTTTGTTTTACAAGAAAATTCGCCCCTACTACCTCTTCTAAATAACAGAAAAACAAACCATATTTATGCTGTAATTATTTTACGTATAGTTGTTTTCTTGCCAACAAGGAGGCCTAATGGATTTACTTTACCAAGTGGATCATCACGGCATTGCTATATTGGTCCATTTGATCGACCTTTGTTGTTATTATTTATTTTATTTTATTTTCAGTTGTTACAGACGGGACAGACATGACTGAGGGATAGGAAAGGGAGAAAGAAAGAGGAAGGAAAAGAAAAACAGAAGGGAAGAGGGACAGTGAGAAAGGAAACTTAAAAAGAGAAAGAAGAGGAAAAAAACTCCTGGATCACCTGTTGAGAAAGAAAAAGAAGAGAAAACAAGCAAAAAACAAAACAGAGCAACGTACTAAACCCAACACCATCACGTTAATCTAGCGTAAACAGCAGTAAATACTAAATATTGAATGTTGTGGTGCAGCAAGCAGGACCGACAGCGCACAATGTGCTTGGAAATAGCACCAATAGAGGTGTAGTTTATGTCTATGAACAGTGAACACCCGTGTGCACACCTGTGTGGATCAGCACGCTTGTATTCAAAAGGTTTCTTCATGTAATGGTCTGCTAGAGGATGTAGAGAGCCATAGCCCCGCCCCCCAGGGCATGAAGCAGGCATGGAGGAGATCCAGGCTCCAGACATCCAGAGGCCCCAGAGTGCGAGAGCCCAAGGAGGACCACCGGAGGGGCATTGTGCCACCCTCCTGGGAAGAGCTGAGGAGAGCCCCAGATGAGGGGTCACCCAGCAGAAGCCCTCTGCTGGGTGTAGTAGCAGAAGCCAGAGTGATGTTTTGTAAAGCCAGATATGCTTCATCATATTTTCTAGTCTTTGGCTTGGAACGAAGTTGGTTTGGAAGCATATCTGGCGATGCTTCATTGTCTTCTTTGCGTTTGTGTGGGAGCCCTGTCAAAATCCTGTCCTCTGTGCGACCCCCAGGGAAAAAAAACCCTCAGGTCGGCAGCACTTTTTCAAATTCTTCATTCTGTATTTAGGAGTGGAACAAAATTCCCTCGTGGCTGCAAACATTTCTCGAGAGCAGAATGTAACGTCACATTTGCAGGGGGATGATGACCTTGGATTCATAATAAATGTTTGTTAAAAACATCAGGATGTTAATAATCGCTGTACATAGGATGGTGTTTGTGCAAAGTTTCATTCAGGTTGGCCCACCAGTTAAGGGACATGTATACATACGTCCACTACAACCATTAAGGTAAGGCGGACCACCAGGGGGCTCCACTCACACCCCGCGAGAAGAGAAGTGGGAGGAGTGATGTTTCTAAGTTTTAGTGAAATCTGACAAGCTCTCGTGTCAGCCTTACATACCTCCTTAAAAAATTAAACCACATATTTAAAAATAACATCCTTTGTTAAAACTATTGTAAATCAGTGACATGGCACATCGACCTCGTCTTCAAAATATCGTTATTCTTTGTTGACGGGACTAAAACTGGATGCTTGCCGAGTAGCCCACAGCTAGTCACATTACGTTACCTTAGTCCTTTATCCCTTTAAACTCTGAACCTGAAAACTGACAGAACATTCTAAAGAAATAAAAAAACAAAGTTAAATATTAATTTGCATATATATGTTTTAATTTGTATCATATTTACTATATCAATCAATTTATTGCTTAAAATGTTTTGTGCAATTTCTTTCAGACAAAAAGAGATTGATGATGTAAAAACATCAAAAACTGTCAACCGTGATGCATTTGGTGTTACAGGTTAAAAATTATTATCCAGTTTAAGCAATGGAGCAGAGTTGATTTCACAGCGGCAACCCCAGCTGTTTCCAACAAATGGTAAGGTGTGTTTCAGGATAACCATGCAGAGAGCTTCCACAAGTTGCGGCAGTTGACATCTTTCATGTGTGTTTGTGGGCATCCGTCTTCTTCTTGCATGTAGGGATGCCAATTGAATGTGTGGGCTGAAATCAGGCAGCATCACATTTTCAACATTTTGGTTTTTTAAGTCGGTTCTGGTCAAATCTCTAACTGTTAATAGTGATAATAGCTTCTTTAATAAACAGAATACATTTACATTTGGTGATAAGAAAGAAATTTGTTGTCTAAAAATTGCGAGTTTCTCAGCTATATTTATGTTTTTGAGTGCTTCTTTTATTCTTTTATTATCTGTACTATAACAGCTCTCACTTTGAAGGTGAAACACCAGCCTTTGCTTGTTTTTCCTTCTCTTTAACGATCTTACTCTATGTGTAACTCTCTGAGGGCAAATCTATAGTAGTGAATTAAAGGGGCGGCTGCTGACACTGCATTATATCACTTCATTACGCGCCCCAGTGGGCCCACTGTTCTCATCACCTAACACTCCTGTCCTCAACCTGATATCCTCCGTTTCTGAATTTTCGCCATGTTTAATGTTGTTTGAGGGTTTTTCAAGTGTAACTGTGAAAGTAATTATCCAGACAGAGGCTTTGTCCACATGTTTTGGAAATTCACAGCAACTACGCTGTGGCTGTTTTGGCAGAAGCCTGATAAAAACATGAAAAAGTAACAGCTTAGAATTTCAAAATAATAGTTCATCTGCAGCCATATCTTGTTATTTGGGTAAGATTTGGACAGAAAATGAGACACGGCAGCTGTTGAAAAAGACATTTAAACTACCTACCTGTATACGTGTGTATATGAGGACAGTGGAAGCACAGAGTGGTATTATGTAGGCCTAGACTTCTGCCTGTTGGATCGGGTTCAGACCAGGGAGGGCTGGCGGTTCTGTGTCTGTGGGATTGGCTTCCTGTGATTGTAAATCTATCCCCCATGCTCTGTAATGGATGTGAGTGTTTGTGTGTGTGAGCGAGCAAGAGATATAGAGTTCTGGGTGTGTCGTCAAAATTTTATAACAGCAGATCAGACAGTTTGTTTTCTCTCTTGTGTCTGACATTAGAAACATTTTATATCCTCAATGTCACCTTTTTAAAAGGATGATGTCATCAAAGAAAAACCAGATAATATACCTTAATGAATGTTAGCCACATCATTCTTTCTCACTGATTGAGAACAAATTCATTCCTTCAGTTCAACGACACTTCATTTTCATTAATTAACCAGATGTACACATTACATGTGTAAATAAATCTTCAGTACTGTCTATAAGCTTTCTACTCTGCAAATATTTTATTTGCCAAGCCAAATAAATAACAGCTGTAAAATCAGCTGACTGCAGCTGATGACAGTAGTTTTGCTTTGCTTCATTGTGGATGGTGTGCTTCTCTCAGACACATAAAAAACTGAAAATAAAAAAATGTCAAAATCAATCACTACTTGAACTGCCCTGTTCCAGTAAACTCTCTTTAATTAAGCCTGAATTACATCAGCATTTAATGGATGAATTTACCATAAGCAGTAATGGGCCACAAAGGATGGATGCTATTGATATTTCCCTTAGTGTCACAAAGTGCCACAGTGTCACTTTGTGGCAAGACTAGCCAGCTAGCTAGTTTGGGCTAGCTAGCTACATAGTTTGGGCTAGCTAGCCCAAACTATGTCAGCCTTGCTCCCAACACATACCAACCTCACATTCCCAAATCCAAATGTTAACAGTATTCAGCTGCTATAAAGTCAGTGATTTCAAAAGTAGTTTGTCAGCTGAAAAAAACAACACTTCAATCACTGCCACCTGTAGTTTTTGTTTAGTGCAATGCTAAAATGCTAACTTAACCAAACATGGTGATATTATCTCTGCTCAACATCACAGCCTCACAAAGCTGTTAGTACAGCTGCTGTTGTAGTAGCTTCTGGGTTTAAATCCTGAAAAATCTCTGAAAACTTTCTCAGCCATGCTCGTCTCTGCAGCCCGCGTTTGTTGTCTGTTTACGTTTTGCTTTTTCCTCCCTGCCTCTGCGTACATCACGCCATGAACCCCTTCTTTCTAACCTCATTTTCATTCTCCGAGTCTTTTGCTGATTTGAGCTTTTTAGTTTCTGATATTTTTAGGCTCAGAGGATCTCTGATGAACACGTTGTTACAGTGTGGATGGCTTTACAAAACATCACTATCAGTCAAAATGTCTTCATGGCGTCAACAGTGTTATTTTGCTACAATAACAGCAAACTGCCAGATCATTGATGCATTGATATTTAAATGCAACATGTAGCCGCCTCGATAGTGGATTGATATTGAGCCGATCCATCAGCGACCGCTTTCATCTCGACTTTTTGTCTAATCTGCTGCCATCATTCTCCTGCTCCTCCTTTCATTTGGTCGTGTCGTCTTGTTTCCCTCCTTCCTTCCCTCATTTAGGCTTCATCTATCCATTTGTGTTCCCAGCAGTCAGACAGAAATAGCCCTGTGTGCACCAGTAGTCAAGTGTAATAGATACGCATACACACGGGGCTAGACTGTGCCTTCTGTGGTAGAAACCTGACATTTACACTCTTAGAAGGATGCACAAACTTGCACATCAGAATCTCCTAAACTTTGGATTTCTCTTGTCTTGTCTCTCGTGGGCCATCTAAAATCACACGCCTACATTTTGTATTAATTTTAACAACAGGGCTTTGCTATTTTGAGACACATTTTTTCTCAGCTAGGAGGTTGTTTTTGTATTTAAATACTGAGGTCAGATATTGTTTCTTGATGATTTACTTGTCTCTTATATAATATAACACCTGTCCCCTCCTTTTAAGGAAATAACACTTCCCATTGCTGATACAGCTGTGGCCCCAGACCCCAAAGGCTTATGGTTTACTTTCTAACAATTACTTTGTGGTAACTTGGTGGCGAAAGGGCAGTTTTTAATTGTTTGTTAGTATAATTTAAACCCATAAAATACAAAGTAACTCTACACTAGTGATGAGGGATAAGTTGTAAATTGTAGGAAGGAATATAAAAAAGCATCTTTCTCTAGATGGGGTCACTGCTGCTGCTGTTAAACAGTCCAAAAATACTGAAGGTACGTTCATCACCATGTGCTGAACGAATATTTGTGTGTAAATAGTGACTTCAGGAAGCTGAAATCAATTTAGAGGCAGAGGGAAGGAAAAAATAAGTATAAGTCTCACAACTTTACAACCTCATATATTGATAACGATTAAGACAAGCCCCCGTTTTTTATTAGTACCTACTCGAATCAACTTCCCACGGCTCACCAAGACTCGACTAGGGTTTTGCAATCACGTACCACCTAATGTGCGTGGTTGTTGCCATAACAATGCCACCGAACGTTACATAATACATGAGTTTTGAGTTTCCTGACCTAGACGCTTTGATTGAGTGACACCACTGAGTAGCCAGTCATTGGTTGCCAATCGCCGGCATGCAAGCGCCTGCTTGGATCGCTTGGAACCACGAGCAAGCAGGGACTATTTTAGCACCTGGTATTAGGTTCTCTGACCTAACAGAAAACCCTAAAAACTGTGGCAAACTGTGGCGAGTTGATCCAAGTAGGTACTAATGGAAAAAGGACTATAGCATCGAAGTCTGATAAGTGAAGGCAATGCAGAAATGCATAGTTTTAGCTAGTGCTGTATTTAGTGTTTCATTCATTGATGAGACTGACAAAAGGCCGGAATACTAAACTGTGTAAAAAGATACATGAAGGCAGACTAGATATAAACTTAAGACTTAAAGTTTAAAGAGAAGGCAGAGTGAAGTAAATTTAAATCTTACTAACAGTTCCTTAACCGAAATTACAAAAATACATTGACATTTACTCAAATTTAGAACCCACATCTGATAGTAGTCTTCTGTTGGGACAAGCAAAGCAAGCACTGCTTGCCACGTTGTCTCTTCTTACATCGCAAATAGCATTCTGTCATAAAAACGTATATTTGCATCCATATTTGAAATGACTGTCATTTTTGCCCGACTGAGAAGCATTGTAATCTATAGTTTCTGCTGTTTTGCTGGTACTGTCCTTGTATTGAAGGCTTGAGCTTATCAAGCTGAGAGGCCAACAGTGCTTTCTGGTTGCTTGTTCACATGCGTTGTGGATAAACCTCTGGTCCGTGTACTAGACATGCTGCTCCTAAATCTGCTTTTCACTGCTCTGAGATCAGTATCCATCTGCACGCTACTGTGCACATGCAAGGGAAACAGACACAGGGTTAGCAGGTAGACTAGCAGATTACTCTTTGGGGAGGTGTCTGCTTACCTTTCTGAAATAGTCATAGAACACAACTTGGGTATATAGTATATAGTAATTACACTCAATATTATATATATATATATAATTTTTAAACTTTTTGTCCTTTACCAAAGATTAATTAACAAGCTCCCTTAATAACCTTATTTATCTGTCTGTGTGTAGTTGTTTATTTCTTTACCATACAGCAAGCGGCTTATCCTACTCACAAAACCCTTCTTGATACAAGGGCTGCCACAAACGATTATTTTGATAGTCGACTAGTCACCGATTATTTTTGCGATTAGTCGACTAATCAGATCATCATCCATTGGACGTAAAACATACAGCTTATTGCACCAGCAGCATCTGCTCTTATATAACTATCATTAGCTTACAGCTTTAAGTGTTTAAGGTATGTGCTAACTAAAAATAAAGACAAGATGATAGTTTATTAAATTTTAATGAAATTTGCAGATTGTTTCGATGGAGTTTAATTTGCTTGACGTTTATTCAGCTGTGTAAAAACTATAACTTTAATCTCAGCCAAACTGATTTACTCAGGAACAAATAAAACACTGAAAAAAGCCAAACAATAACATTGTTAAGTTATCTAAGTGACTTATGTATCATGTTTAACCTGAGTAGCGAAAGACGGCGGTGGGTTTGAAATGATTTGCCGGGAGTCCGGTGTTCTCATGGCTCTAGTGAGCCTCGCCCCCGGCTAGCTATCGAGCTAGCGGGTAACAGACGTCTCTGAAAACGTCGGAGCGCTTTTGAAAATATGTGGTGTCCTGATAAACTGAGCAGATATTTGAGGTTTACACAGCTACATTCTCGCCTGAAAATATGTTAAACGTTTATTTTGTGAGCCAGAAAGAATAATAAGAGTAATATTAAAACTAACTAGCTGCCGCCATTGTTGGAAACTGAGCTGGGCTGCGCTATGAATTCTGGGACACAGCTGCTTCTTCTTCTTCTTCGGGGTTTAACGGCAGCTGGCATCCTTGTACATGCAGTGCTGCCATCTTCTGTTTCAGTCCGTTATTACACTCTTAAATCCTGCTACTTATTCCTGCGTCTTTTGGGATCTTACAAAGCGTCAAACGACGCGTCGACTATTAAATTAGTCATCGACTAATCGTGGCAGCCCTACTTGATACCCAAGTCAGATTTTTTAATGTTTCCAGACGATGGTCATGCAAGCTAAAGTAACATTATCTACTCTCTGATCAAACCCTCATCTACACATGAAGGTTGATGCTCACATGCTGTTCGTTTGAGTTAAGATTAATCACCTACTCAACTATAGGTGAATTTATGAAATATTGTAATAATCTGATACTTGAACCAGATACATGAATCAGTGTATGCACACACACACACACACACACACACACACACACACACACACAACCTCCGGTGTCTGTATGTCTTTGATAATTATATGAGTATAGCGAGGGAGTAATTTACTGCTGGGTACTTGATCTTCACAGTATTCAGAGACACACAGGACCTAGCAGCACACACTCACAAACACTCCAGCACATAGTGGAAGAGGGAGTCAGTGAGCCAGTGTTGAATCAGTGCAGTCAGCCTGGTTTATGAGCTAAATTGGGAGTGAGATTGAAGAGTCCCTCTCTGCTGAATTTGACGCTCTGATAATTAAGGGACTTGTCACGTGTAACTAAAAAGCATGTGTGCGGAATGTTTGTGTACAATTTGTTACGATTTTCTAATTGATAGCATGCGAGTCTCTGCCCTGGCCTGCAAATGACCCATCACAGGCTGACTAGCTTTCTTCATAGCTGTGCAAAGTGCTGTGATAACTCAGAGCTTTGGCATTTAAAAAGTTTGTGAGTGTTAGCAAATAACAGCTTTTAACTAAAGGATAAGAAACATGCATTACTGGTAAGGATTACTACTTTTTTTCAAAAGCATTTGTATTTTCTAGAGTTTGTTTTGTTTTTTAATACACCCATCAAGTAAACCCATCAACACATTTAGGAGTTTTATTTAATTTTTATTTGAAGCCGCTTGAAATCTAATTGAAGCTAATTGTGAGTTTTTTCCACAATTAGTTGGCAAGGTGATACAATCTGGCAGCAAGGCTGTGATTTCAGATGGCAAATTCATCGACATCTAGAAGTTAAAAGTTCACATGGGTCTCTCTGAAGTCCTGTATGCAAAGAAAAAAAGCTATTAGCGCATGCACAACGTGAGAATGGAAGGTGTAGCAGCTAATACTCAGCTTCATGTGTCCATTTGCTTGTTGCATCCATTATTCTTTTATTGGATTTGATTTGTTGCGTGCTTGTGCACGTGTGTATTTATGTGCTTGTGTGGATGTGTGTGGTTGGTTGGGGGGCTGATGGGGCGTTTAACCAAGTCCTGGCTGTTTTCCAGAGCCAATTTCCAGCCTGAAAGCTGGAGATAACGCGGCACTGCCCGGAAAGCGAGTAAGAGGATGACAGAGAGGGGAGCAAGAGAAGCAGCTGGGAGAGAAGTGGAAATGGGAGTTTACAGGCCAGGCGGGATGGACTAAGAGGATGATGGTGAGAGCAGAGAAACAAGAATAAGAAATGGGGTGGGGGGGTGGGGGGGATGAGAGAGATACCGTGGCAGTTCTGGGAGAAAGGGGAGGATTAGAAACGGGAGAAGAGGGTGAGGTGAGAGAAGCAGAGGAAGGGAAGATGCAGCTGGAGTGGCGAATGATAGGTGAAGAAGGGAGGAGGAGGTGTGGTGTAGACTGTGAGTCATACCCAGGGAGGCTGCATGGCCGCCGGGGAAACAGCTCACTGACAGTCCCAGGCATCAAAAGGCCTTCAGGAGCTTCTCATAATGTGTGCGGTGCCATTAGGGAGAAGAGGGACAGACAGACAGAGGTCAAAGTGAAAGTGGGACAAGCCGTCCTTCTGTCTTCTCCTCTCTTTCAGCCCTCGCCCTTCTGTTATATAGGAGGAGATTTACTGCTGCATTGGAAAGCCAGACACACACACCTTGTTCTGTCTTACAGATGCCCCAAGGCCAACTACCGTTATGTGAAAGGTCATATAGGTTTTTTTTAATAATCTGTCTCTATCTTTGTCTCTCCCTTATTTCTCTCTTCCACCTCCCCCTCTCCTCCTCTCACAGTCTAAATGCAGTGAGCAATCACGGTATCCCATAATAGTCCGAGCCCACGCTGTTAGGGTATAATAGAGGGTCAAAGAACAACAGTGAAACACGCAGGGAGAGGCATATAGAAGAGATATTGACAGATGATGAATAACTGAGGATGTAAAAATGTGAAGGGAGGGAGCGCGAGGTTGTTGTTGCTGTTGTGTTCAGTCCTGCAGCTCCCAGTCTGTTTTCCAACGCGCTGCTGCTTTATTCCCGGCCGCGATCACTGCCACACTTGTGATGAATTTGTCACCTCTATCTTTTTCCCCCTCCTTCTTGTTTTCACTCAGCTCATCGCAGCCTTGAGTGGAATTTTTCCTCCCCTACTCGATCAGTCTTTGTGTGTGTTGACATTTCCTGGCCTTGTTTTGCATTCCTGCTCTTTTCCATCTTCCACTTCTCTTAGCACAGCGGTTCTCAAACTTTTCACAATGAGTACCACCTCATAAAATATATGGCTCTTAAAGTACCGCCCTTATGACCGACATTAAAGTACAGTAACACAGGCCTATTAAACACCACATACTGTTTACACAAGACAATTTTATTTCTTACATGAATGTTTTTTATTTCATCTGTCATATACAGGATGTGACAAGTGATAATAATAACAACTGTACTGCATTAAAACGTTCACAGCAGGTGGGATATCCAGTCTTTAAGTGATGGCCTGATGAAACCAAACTACCCTTATTAAGGCTGTTGTGTTTTTAACACGTTTTAATGTTTCGTATCTTGTTCTGTTTAACCTTAACAAGCCCCTAAAAAAAAGCCAGGGATCACTGTCGGCCTCTCTTGGTTTTTATTACCACTGTTTATTTTAAAGCTCAGTTTTTAAACCTTAGATGTAACTACAGCCCAGCCCATGCAGCAGTATATGAATGACTAACCTTGTATTGTGGATGGATTATCTCAGTTGTTCTCCTGACTGAAGTTTGGTCCGTTTACAGCATCCTGCCATGCGATTGCATTTGTCTCTAACCATCAGGAACCCTCACGCTAACTTTTATCGAGTGGAAAAAAGTTAGCGTTCATCCTCCAGCTTCACTGTGTTTATGCTAACATAGCTGTGTCGCTAGCGACCTGTAGCACATCATTATATAGCAGCTAGCCCAACTTCAGTAACCCTACAAACGTCACTGCTGTTTAGTTTCTTGTCTTCATTTATTTTAGAAGTGATATCAGATTTATGCGTTTTACTTTTTCAGATATCCCTCAGTCAGAACATGCTATATTATTACATCTTAAATTTTTTTGGAGACTTTCTGTGTCCCACTAGAGGGCGCCTACGTCCCACGAGTGGTACGGGTACCACTGTTTGAGAACCACTGTCTTAGCAGATAAATGACAGCACGAGTCCTTTCCTTAATTTATGTTTAGTAAATAATAAAAGGTGATTTGTTGTTTTAAATAAGGTTAGGTGCGTTTTAAGTCATTTCTTACACTTTGCAGAATGTATAATGTATTTATTTTTTAGTTAGCACTATTAAAACACTCAATCTACATAAAAATGTTTAATCACCGAATATCAGTATCAGCATCGGTCTTAAAAGTCCTACACTGGTCAGTAGGGATGGGTATCGTTTAGGTTTTATCCGATACCGGTGCCAAACCGGTACTTTTGAAACTGTGCCGGTGCTCAAACGGTGCTCAAACCGGTGCTTAAAGAATGGAGAACACAAAATTGGTCCAAAAACCTCTCATGTTCAGCTGTTTTTTTGTAAAAAGATAACAATGTTAGCCTTTTCTGCAGCTATGGGGCATATATGGTATCACTCTTGGCTGGAAGCAGTGCTTAAACAATGGAAAAAACACAAACTTTGTCCTAAACCTCTCATGTTTAACTGTTTTCCACTTTTTCTTTGGTCATTTTAGCCCTTTTGGCCAGGGTGAAGGGAGTATCTGCCATCAAACAAGAGGACAGCCGCATGTAGCTATGATGATGTTTGCTAGTTCACCTTACATGCATTAATGTAATAACGTGGTTAGCCTACTCAACGTAAATTACACACGAACAACATTAAGCTACTCACGCAGAGAAGAACGGCTGCTGCTGCATCATCATCCTCATCATTTCTGCTACACTGGCAGGGTTAGGGGCCAGGACTCTGTTCTTCAGGTTTTTGGGGGATGTTGCAACCCACCCGCAGTAGATGCGCTCGGTGTGAGGTCTCGCAGCAAGCTATCAAATACAGTGCATTTTTCGGCTTTTAAAAAAAAACGCTATGCGTCGCCAGGTGTTTCATCGGATTCGAGGTGTTACCTCCTTTGACAGTATCACAGTATCAGCTTAAAGCACTTGTTGCTGCTGAGTTTGCATCTTTTGCTGTGAAGTACAGCCAGACTTTTGACCGCTTCGCCTTGGGCATTTTTAATCTGTAGCTCTGCTCTAAAAGAACGTACGTACCTGGCCCCGCCTACTATCCTCGGAAACGTAAAATGATTGGCTAGAAGTGTATCACAGCTCAGGAAAAAAAAGCACCGAAATAAAGCACTGAAATGTGCGCTGCTTTTTGGTCTGGTTACTACCGTTTATGTCAGAACCGGTGCCATCATGGCACCGGACACCGGTACCCATCCCTACTGGTCAGGCTCTGTTACACCAGTTGGCCAAAGTTGTTGGGCAGACTTCAGTCTGTGGGAGCTGTGAGATATGTGCTTGCCCAAAACAGTAAATCCTTAGTGTTAGCATGTTCTAACGTAGCAAACATGACCATTAGCTTTGACTGTGAAGCCACAAACAAGGACTGGGGTTGGGTTACGTCTCCAGTTGTGCCACAGTGTAACTGGAATTGAGCTACCGTTCTTTGGTATTGACAGGAAGATGTGAGAAATAAAGATTTCACTGTGCGTAATGGGAAAAGACACGGTTATAAAGTAAGCTTTGCCACAGACGTTACAGTCTGCATAAAAACTGGACATAAGTTTGTGGGTGCTGGATAGCTGTAACTGAACATGCAGGTCATTTTCTAGGCAATAATTTGTTGTTGTTTAGTCTTGTTTTCCTCCCTCCTCCATCTTCTGTCTCCTCCTTCACTCTGTACTTTACCAGTCAGCAGATCCTCTCTTCTTCCTCCCCCTTTCCCCCAGCTTCCCTCCCTTTTTTCCCCAATGACAAACATGTGGCTCCTGTGATGGAGGAAGTCAGAATGAAGACATAATGACGCCCTGTGACTAACATGTCCTCCAGGTGCTGACTGTGAACTGTTTTTACTGCATGTGTATGAAGCTGCATCTTGTGTTTGCACGTGTTTGTCAAATGCAACATACTCCCAGGCAGTGCATTGTCTGCGTGTGTTTGTGCGTCTCTAAATGTGCGCAATTTAGAGTCAGTTCATACTGTAACCACTCTATGCAGTGTACGTGTGTGTGTTTGTGTGTACGTGTGTGTGAAAATTTGCCTGCAAAAGACAGCCGGTTGGTAATTTTTGGGTGAACAGAGTGGAAACTGTGGTCTGACGGCGGGTTAGCCTAATTTCTGGCTTGTGTGTGTATAAGTGTGTCCCTGTTTGTGTGCGAAGTGGTCATTGTCTGTTCAGGATGGTAATGACAGAGCTGCCCTGAGGTGTGTGCTGGAAGAGAGGCCACCGAGTCAACTGTAGCACTCAAACAAACTCACACTACAAAGCAGCGCGACTCACAGAGACGCCTGACAAAATCATGTATAAGCCACGAGAGTTTACTTTATAGCACACACAGGAATCAGTAATCAGCTTAAACAGCCTCACTTTGACCATCCTTGGATACTTTTATGTGGTTTCAAGCAGAGTCCTGACACGAAACCTACAAAACATGACCTGTTACTTTGTCCCTTCTCAATAACTTCCTGTCTCAGTCTCCCTTCTTCTTCTGTCTTGATCTAATGAGGGGAGCTTCCACGGGATTTGGGGGCTTTACTTTCACTGCATTTAGTCCTGACTGTGGCACAGACTACACTGCTCCAGAGCTGCTTAATCTGACAATAATGAAATTCTCTCAAGTCGATAGACGGCAGCTTAGCTGCAGTATCAACACCATTAGATTAGTGTGCACGCATTTGCACGTGTGTCTGCGTGTGTGCATTTAGCCCCATTTACTGTACGACTGTCACTTTTTCAAAAAGTCAAATATAAATGAAGTGGATGGATGATCAGCCAGAGTGTGCTCAATGTCAATACAACTGCATCATGTAGACTGGTTTTGGACTGGTACGCCCCAGTTCAAAAGAAGAAAAGGATCTAGATCACACTTTGCTCTTTTATCAGTCATTAACAATAAAAAACAAGGTTCGAATTCAAATTTTACTTAAATAAATATTACATGGTGAGCAGAATTGCTCAGCTCTGTTCACTACCTGCCCCCACGCCCGTAAGTCTGCGGCAAATATGGCGTCTGTTAGTGCATTTCGAGTGTGATTTGCTTTATCCTCAGCGTCGTTGTTCAGCGAATGATGACAGGTGTCGTGTGACACCTTGGAAACTTGTTGAAAAATCTAGAGACTGTCTCAAAACAAAGCAAGCAGCGCCTTTTAAATCTGACAGTGTAATCTCAGTTATTTTCCTGTTAAACATCTTTCGTCTGTTCATATCCACTCGAAACAGAAAAAGTGTTTCCGATGAACCTAGTGTTTGTTGCAGTTTTGATGGTACGCGTCCGTCTCTGTTAGGCCGCTTCGTGCTGCAGGTGGCGGTCGACCGCTTGCTCACATTTTTCGTGCTGATATTTAACTTGGGTGATGTTAACAATGCAGACAGTAAGGATACAAAAATGAGAACCACGTGATTTTTCCCCTGCAGCTCATCACTTTGAAACACAGCACAGTTTATGGAATATTATATATGATCATGGAGCAAACACTTCAGTTGATTTGATTTGAAGAAGTCATTCGAACAATCCGAGCTCCACTGGGGACCATGAATGTTTTTACCACCCACTGTGACGGTCCATATTTGTAGCTTCTTGAATGATTATTCAAGCAGAGTCAGCTGTCAATGTGCTTTGCACTTTTATGCTGAAATATTTCCATTTTCTTTTGAACACAGTTGGTATCGCTGTGGTGAAATCAGCCATATTCCTCAAGCTAAGATGTTTTTAATGACCACACTTATATCCACGCCTAAGCTAATGTTAGTAACGTTAGTAAGCTACTTGACCTGTCACAGGATTTAACGTTAAAAATTGAAGTAAGCAGTTTCCCCGTCCTTGTCTGTTACGTTCCTTTTTATATCCACATAGATCGCCCCCTGATGGCCATTTAACAGAAAGCGAGTTTGGGACACTTCCTGTTTGAATCCCGTTTTTAGAGAGCTACAACCGTCTTTTGACGCTTGCACACAGTATGGAGGTAAATACTGTAAACATGAACATTGCATGTTAGCATCCTGACGCGTGTTTAGCTCGAAGCACCGCCGCACCTTACAGAGACGCTTAGTTATTCCAGAAGAATCCGAGTGTCGTTTAACCTCTTAATCATATTTACCTTTCAAACAAATACTTCAAACAGTCAGATACAGCCTGAAAGATGATTTATTAATGTCTAACAGCAGCAGGATTCCCTATTAGCTTTGCATTTATCCTGTTTCCTGATACACTTCACTTAAAAGGCCTTGTTTCTGTTTTCAATTACATCTAAATGCCACTCATGATTTTTGCCTTTAACAGCCTTTAACCAGTAATCTGATTTAGTCTCGCTTAAGGTCAGACACTCAGCTCACTTACTGATGACAATAATGTTGTAGAAAAAGCTAAAAAGCCTCGGCCAATTGCACATTTATGTCTTATGTATGCACGCAGCTGCAGCAAGAGAAGATGCTAATGTTGCCAACAATATCACGGCACAACTTAGATCAAAAACAAAGGCTGTTCACACGGTATAGATGAGATACTGGACCATAAGACATGTTCCTATATATGTTCCTATCAGGCTTTTGGGAACAGGAGTGCTGCCTGTGCAGGAAATCTCTCTTTCTCATCCTTATGAAGGAATTACTGAGTAATGCCAAATCAGCAATCCTGTTCTGGGTGATTTAGCACATACTGGCCCAGATTTACTGCCACTTATTTAACAATCTCACACTTAGTTCAGATTTCAGGTGAGGTGCACTGTGCCTTATTATAGGAGCTTATCTGCAATACTAAAAGTTGGAAACTGCTGTAAATTTGCTTCTCGTTTCAAGCGTCATCCAATGCACAGTATTTGTGAATCTCCTGTTCTCAGATAAATCGGCTCTGGTGGAGTGATCAGAGTTTCTTGGTGGAGTACGTCCTAGACTGTTAAGTAGATCATTTTGTGTTTTATTACACGTGCAGGAGTCTTTGTTCGAGGTCACATTGGGAGGCTGGAAAATTGGCCACGGGTGATTAGAATCTGTTAATTGAAGGTCAGAGAGAAGCAGGTCAGAAGCAAGAGAGAGAGGATGGGTCATTTAGATGGAAGGGTTGGCAAAAGTAATGGTGGACGTAGAGGAAAACACAAGTAGTGTTGGGAAGATAATGACAGAGATTGCCTGCAAGTAAGGAAGGGAGCAGTGGAGAGGAAGTGTGAGAGAAGGGAAAGATCTCTGCCCAGCAGACACATGGTCTCTATTGATCAGCGAGCCATGTGACCGTCCCCTGGGTGTGTTGTGGTCCTTTGTAAGCCTCTCTCTGCCTCCGAGTGCTCTCGCCCGTCTGCGTGGGTGTCGTCATACCGTCTGCGTGTCTTGGCGTGTTAAGTATATGGGGATCGGAATTGCGTCTGTGTCTGCGCTTGGACTTCATTGTGTTTATTTCTCCAGGCAGACAAGTGAAGACGTAATAAAACGGCAATCAGCTCGGAGCAAGAGGCCGCGAGGCACGAGTTCATGCGGTACATCATGTTTCGGTGTTGTCACAGGCTGGGTCTCCGACCCAGCACTCTGAGTTTTCTTTGTATTTTTTGATATGTTATTAGTTTGTGTTATTTCCTATTTGCCTTTAGTTTAGGCAGTTATTGTTCCTGGGTTTTCTATGTTTTGGGGTTTTCTATTTATTTCATCACGTATTAGGTCTGTTAAGTTGTGTTGTCATTTCCTGTTTTATTCTGACAATGTCATGTGTTCTTTGTTCATTGTATTTAGCTTTCCTCTCCTGGTCCTGTCATTAGGTTTATGTCTGTCAGCTGTTTTCCCCCATGTGTCGCCACTTCCCCTGATCACCTCATGTCTGTATTTAAGCCTTTTGTTTTCTTCATGCCATTGTCAGTTCGTCTGTTTATTCTCACCAGAGTTACAGTCATAGTCATAGTCTTAGCCTGTTTATTTTCCACCTCGGTCATAGTTATAGTTTTTGGTCTTAGTACCTTTAGTGTTTTGTTTCTTAGTGTTTTGCCAGCTCAGTGTTTTGTTTCTTAGTGTTTTGCCTGTTTGCTTTGGTCTCTTGGTTCATTTCCTGCCGTCATCGCAATAAAGGTTCACTTTTCTGTTAATCATTACTATTCCTCGTCATCATCTGCTTTTGGGTCCTGTTTCCGCACACATCGGCGCACCCCGCCGTGACAGAACGAACTGACCAGTCATGGACCCAGCGGATTCTGCTCTCACCGAGTGTCTGGAGGAGACTGCTCGGATCCAAGCGATCCTCGACCGCTTCTTTACAGCGCCCGATTTGAAGAGCAAGCTGGTAATGATTAACGCTGCTGAAGCTATTATGGAGAGGGATCCCCGCCTTCTCCAGCTCCCGGACTCACCTGCCATAGTTGATGCCTTTATGAGGATAAAGGAGATGCTGCAGGCCCAGGGACTGTCGAGTCAGGAAATGGCTTCCAGCACCCACCAGTCACAACAACCCCACAATCAGTCATCTCCATTGCTGCCTCCGGAACCTGAGTGTGTTCGTGTCGGTTCGCTGAGATTCGCCGCAGCGTCACCACCTCTCAGCTCACCAGTTTCCACGCCCTCATCACAGTCTCGCCATACTCTTGTCACAGTTCAGCGCGAGGAAGCGCCGCACACCATAGACTTGGACGACGACGAGCGCCAGTCTATATTCTGCGCTCTCTTGGAGGAGGAGCTCCGGTGGAAGCCGTGGCTCATTCCGGAGCACGAGCACTCTTTCCGGGGAACTCGACTGGCTCTCGGGGGACCTCGGAGTTACCAGGGACTTCCACCCATCGCTCCGCCGTCTTCCACTCCTAAGAAAAAGCGGCGTGCGCGCCACCGACGCTCCGTATCACAAACGCAAGTGAGTGATTACATTTTGGCTCCTCATGTTTTCTCTCAGGAAGTTGTTGAAATTGACACTACTTTTCCGGTTAATGAGCCCGGCTATACAGAGACTGTTTGCCCTGGAGGTTCAGAAGAGTCCAGCCAGCTTCAGGCTTCGTTTGCTGGAGGTTCAGGAGAATCCAGCCAGCTTCATGCTTTGTCTGCTGGAGGTTCAGGAGAATCCAGCCAGCTTCATGCTTCGTCTGCTGAAGGTTCAGGAGAACCACACCAGCCTCATGCCTCGTCAGCTGGAGGGCCCGAGGAGCCCATCCAGCCTCATGCCTCGTCAGCTGGGGGGCCCGAGGAGCCCTTCCGGCCTCATGCCACGTCTGCTGGGGGGCCCGAGGAGCCCTTCCGGCCTCAAACCACGTCTGCTGGGGGGCCCGAGGAGCCCGTCCAGCCTCACGCCACGTCAGCTGGCGGGCCCGAGGAGCCCGTCCAGCCTCACGCCACGTCTGCTGGGGGGCCCGAGGAGCCCTTCCGGCCTCATGCCACGTCTGCTGGGGGGCCCGAGGAGCCCTTCCGGCCTCAAGCCACGTCTGCTGGGGGGCCCGAGGAGCCCGTCCAGCACCACGCCACGTCAGCTGGCGGGCCCGAGGAGCCCGTCCAGCCTCACGCCACGTCAGCTGGCGGGCCCGAGGAGCCCGTTCAGCCTCATGCTTCGTCAGCTGGAGGGCCTGAGGAGCCCGTCTGGCCACCTTCTGCTTCACCACCTGTGGCTGCCTCACTGTCACCTGGTTCTGCCTCTGCTACGCCAGGACCAGCTCCGGTCTGTGCTTCGCCCGGTCCAGCTTCAGCCTCTGCTTCGTCTGCTGCAGCTCCAGCCTGTGCTTCGTCAGCCGCAGCTCCAGCCTGTGCTTCGTCAGCCGCAGCTCCAGCCTGTGCTTCGTCAGCTGCAGCCTCAGAGCCTTCAGCCTCATCTGGTCCGGCCTCGTCAGAGTCTTCAGCCTCGTCTGGTCCGGCCTCTGCCTGTGCTTCTGCTACGCCTGGTCCGGCCTCTGCCTGTGCTTCTGCTACGCCTGGTCCGGCCTCTGCCTGTGCTTCTGCTACGCCTGGTCCGGCCTCTGCCTGTGCTTCTGCTACGCCTGGTCCGGCCTCAGCCTCTGCTTCAGCGTCACCTGGTCCTGTGCCCTCCAAGCCTCGGCCGGTACGCCTGACACTTGGGCGCCGCCGCCGCCTTCCGCACGGCCGGCCCCCTGAACGGTTCCCTCCCCGTCGCCTTCCGCACGGCCGGCCCCCTGAACTGTTTCCACGTCACCGCCGTCGAGGTCGGCCCCCTGAACCGTTTCCGTGTCGCCGCCGTTGCCGTCCGCACGGACGGCCCCCTGATCACATGAACTATGACTTTCTGGACCGTCACCCTCCGGGTCGGCCCCCTGAGGAGTCATGAACTGTTCCCTGCGCTCCTGTGATTTTGATGGACATTTTGTTTTTGGTTTTTTTTGGCCTTGTTTCTGGCCCTCCGTCCTGGACCCCCACCGCCCGCCCTTGGTGGGTTGTTTTTGGTTTTGTTTTTCGAGGTTTTAGGGCGTCTGGAATCCGCCCTTAAGGGGGGGGGCTCTGTCACAGGCTGGGTCTCCGACCCAGCACTCTGAGTTTTCTTTGTATTTTTTGATATGTTATTAGTTTGTGTTATTTCCTATTTGCCTTTAGTTTAGGCAGTTATTGTTCCTGGGTTTTCAATGTCATGTGTTCTTTGTTCATTGTATTTAGCTTTCCTCTCCTGGTCCTGTCATTAGGTTTATGTCTGTCAGCTGTTTTCCCCCATGTGTCGCCACTTCCCCTGATCACCTCATGTCTGTATTTAAGCCTTTTGTTTTCTTCATGCCATTGTCAGTTCGTCTGTTTATTCTCACCAGAGTTACAGTCATAGTCATAGTCTTAGCCTGTTTATTTTCCACCTTGGTCATAGTTATAGTTTTTGGTCTTAGTACCTTTAGTGTTTTGTTTCTTAGTGTTTTGCCAGCTCAGTGTTTTGTTTCTTAGTGTTTTGCCTGTTTGCTTTGGTCTCTTGGTTCATTTCCTGCCGTCATCGCAATAAAGGTTCACTTTTCTGTTAATCATTACTATTCCTCGTCATCATCTGCTTTTGGGTCCTGTTTCCGCACACATCGGCGCACCCCGCCGTGACAGGTGTAAACATCTCTTGACTTTCAGCAAGCGGTTATTCCACCGAGATCAGCGTTCTCAACTCCTTATGAAGAACCTCTGCTTTTATTTATCCGCTGTATCGACATTTGAGGCCCCCCCCATAATTAACTAAAGGTTTTTAATCCACCAAAATGTTAATGTGACTTCATATAAAACTGGACTCCATGTGCGGTTTGTCTGTGGATCAGGAGAGAGAGGGAGTACTGCTCCCACTGAAACTCAACTCCTCCACCCGACAGGTTGAACTGGCCTTGAGGAAGATACTGAACCCCAAACTGTCCCTGATACATTCTTCAGAGTGAGAGTTGTATAGTGAGAAAAAGTGCTAAAAAAGGTAACAGCTAAACGATGTATGAGTTCCTGTATAAGTGGGTGAACGTGGTTTGTAGTAAGAAAGCAGTATGTGAGTCCATGTAAGTATGGATGTGATCAGCAGGGGATCTTCATCAGCTTGTTAACCACAAGCTGTGATCAAGTGATCTTCAAAATCTCCATTGACACTGCAATCGCTTCTCTTCCTGTTGCTCGCTCTCACTTTTACTATATAGAGGTGGGAATATTTAAGTCGAGTTCCTCGGAGTGACAAATATAGGTAATTCATTGAACACTCTCTGGCTCAATTTAATCTTTTTGTTGCTAATGCACAACCAGGTCCTGCAGTGGTACTTCTGAGTAAAAAAACTCATAAAATATGTATGTGGGGTAATCAGGTTGTTAGTTTTTAACTGTTGCAAATCGGCAACGCCTGCCTTGAGAGGGTTAACACTGATATCAGATCAGTACTTGACAGTATCACCATACTTGCAAATAGGATGGTATTTACGAATGTTAGTGGCCGATTTTTAGCTACTGTGTCACATTGGTTTTTGCTCTGGCTGAATGTTTAAAAAGTGTGATAAAGTCCTGAAAAGCGGTTCAGATATCAGTTAAGATGAAGATTTCCAGAGAATAAATAGTAACAAACAAAAAGTAAAATATCTGCATCTGCAACTGACCAAATTGTTAGTTTAAGTCAGGCTGTAAAACGTCATCATACTTGAAGATAAGCTGATAAGTAAAGATCAGTTGATACAGATCATCTAAGGCCCAGAATCGGCCCTGCACAGTCTTCAGTCAGCTCACTTTACAGCTTTGGAAAATGTGAAGTAGCGCATACATTATGGACTTTTAGCTGTATTTTCATACATGCTGATAACCTACTTCAGAGCCATTCATACTACAGTAATGAAGTAATGACAGTTAAATGACAGAGAAGTTTTATATCCCAATATCTACTATAGGAATGTCTGTTTTTTTACAGTGTGTCCACAGTAAAATGATTAAATAAATACATGAATAAACAATTTGAATTAAATTTAAAAAGCTTTCTCTTATATAATTAACAGACAGTCTGCGCATCGAGAAGCTGGGAGTTTTTCTGTAATTTGAGACATTTATTTCTTACAGTTGAATCCCAAAGAGTTGCGCTGACAGAGCTACTTCATTAACACTAGGGGTGGGGAAAAAATCGATACTGTGTAGTATCGTGATATTTTGTTTGCTAATAATGTATCGATACAGGGACAGCAGAAATCGATATTTTGTTACAAAAAAAGTTTTTGTGCTCTGACTTCAGAGCATGTTGATCCTTTTTCTGAGCAGGAATCCTGACACTGTCCAAATGTGTTTAACTTTTTTTATGGCAGCAATAAACATGACAGTTTACTTATTTTAATTTAAGACATGTTTTATTTTAATTAAGTGTAAAACGTTTTTATTTAATGTAAAATTATATTTTCTTTTAATTTACTTTCAAATTCTTCAGTTGCTGAATGGGCTGCATAGTTTTCATAAATTGCATAGTTCAGAATAGCTATAATTGTACCAGATGGTTGCATTCAGTTAAGTTGGACTAGACTGTAATACAAACAATAAAACTGACTGAAATGAGAGAAAAACTGAGTGTGAGACTTTGATATTAGATAAAATGAATATTGATAAAGTTTACCTTTATGTACAGAATCTGAATATCGCAAAATATTTTTAAAAAATTGCAGTAATATCGTATCGTGCGTTAAGTATTGTGATAATATCGTATCGTGGGATGTATGGTGATTCCCACCTCTAATTAACACAGTGGCTGATACATGCAATCTGCAATTCTCTTTCTCATATTGAGATATCTCAGGGATTAAATGTGTTTTAAGCTACCTTACACAGGCTCTATGTAGTTTGTAGTTGTAAGCCCAGGGTTTCTTCAGGAAGTCTGGTTTCTTCCATAATGTTTCCCAGAGCACTCTGACAAAAGACACTTTTAATCTCAGGAACTGAACTTCCTGGTTCAGCTCGCTAAGGTTAAAGTCATCACTGGTGACAAGGTGACAACCCCAAACTCTCATATGAGTAAACAGCGATGTTTCACCATGCCTACAAGGACTTTGTGGATTTATTGCATTCTTTTTCAGCTGCGCACACACCTCCACAGATACACCGGCAACCAGTTTGTTGAACTAAAAGTGGAAAACTTGAATGTATAGCCCAACCCTACAGAGAGCGACAGCGTCCCATGTTAGACACATCTGGGCCTTTCTTGATTCAACCAAAACATCATTGCTGCAAATCAGTCAAACCATCTAACACGACCTTTAAAACAGAAAAAAAGAAACCAAAAAGGAAAATAAACATCAGATTAGGCCATGACAGCGATACATGGGAAAAATGTGGTGCTGGAAATTTTAAAATCAAGCTAACAAGAAGCAGACCAAGAGAGTTTACTTGATTTTAAAGAATGTGCGTGACATACTGAAGCGTACACGTGTGTGTGTGTGTGTGTGTGCAGACTTGTTAACCATCAGGGAGATAACCTTGATAGCAGGTGAAAAACCTGTTGCTAGGTAACCATAGAGCACCGGTGTCGTCAGACTGTGGCAGCTGAAGCATTTTGAATCAAAGGTCCAATGAGCGAGCGTAATCAAAACATAAAACACATAGTTGGCCTTGTTTTGTTGCAGTTTTTGGAAGCAGCTGAGCCGTCCTAGCAGTCTTTTCTTGGCCTGCTGCTGACGAACATCCACTTTGTTCTGTTAAAACTCATCGCGAGCAAAAGTGTTTAGAGAAAAGAAGCGCTGGAACGGCAGTCATAAACAGACGGAGCCTTAAGCAGTTTAGGAGTGCTCCATGCTCAGCTCTGCTAATAGAAATGTTTAAAAAAACATGTCTGTCATTTCCACGTCTGCGTGGAGCACGCTTTCTGCTGCGCGTGACACGGAGACGTCTCATCTGACTGATTATTTCTTTAATATGGACATAAACACAGTTGCAAAGCCTTCTGCTGTTTCTAGCTGAGGGATTTGTTGTTATCCAGTTAGAAATACATGGGACAGTAAAGTCCCAGTGCATGAAGAATTTAATTTTTCTGCCCATAAGTGACCATTATTAACCCAGCCTAGGTTATCACTGGTGATGACCATAATTGCTTCACCAACCTAGGCTCAGTATAATGTTGTGAAGTTTGAAAACCATCCATAAAAAACTGTGGGTAAGATAAAGTGACCCAGTTTTCACCAAAGTTAAATAAGCTCGAGATGTCATCGGTGTCTACCATCACACAAAATTTTAAAACGCTACGTCCAGTGTTGGATGGCTTATCTCAGGATGGTGGTGCAAGAGATGAGCCCAGAGTTTGCATTTATTTAACAAGATATCGATATTTGGTGTCGCTGTATCGGCGCTATTGGGTGTACAGAATTTTCTCCTTCACCCTGAACATATTTAAGGAGTTTATGGCACTCTTCACCCCTTTAAATCCCACTCAGTGGGATCCACTCCTTCATTTTGTGTCTAAGATAGAAGACATTCCCTCTCAGGTTGGTGTTGGTAAAGTTCCAGCAGGGATGGCCCACAGATCCCAGTGCTCCCCGTCCTGTTTCAGCAGGACTTCACTCTCGTATCCATGGAGACAGCCTCCCATGTTAAGCTGTGTGTGTGTGTGTGTGTGTGTGTGTGTGTGTGTGTGTGTGTGTGTGTGTGTGTGTGTGTGAGTGTGTGTGAGTGGTCAAAGCCGGGGTTAGAATTTCACTCGGTGTATAAATAGCAGATAATAATGGAAACAAACCCAGTGTCCCAGGAAAAGCCTGCAGTGTACAGTAGAGCGCACCATCATGTGCTTTCTAGTCATCTCATCTTCTAATCATTTGTGAGTTTAGGTATAACATTTTAGCATGAAAAAAAAGACATAAAAACACGTTTCTAAATAAAAGGCAAAATGACATACATTAGGCAGAGAGATAATTACAGTTCATTTCAAGCTGCATATTCCCCATTAATGTGTCTGTTGTGGCTCTTACCATGCTAACTTTGTATTCTCCACCCCTGCTTTTCATAATTACACAGTGAAAATGGGGCCAGTTTATTTTTGAAATTATTGTTACGGTTATTATTCTGAACAATGAGTTCTTGATTTTTGAGACAGGCAGAGAAATGTGAGTTATTTCTGGACAAATGAGAGCTACGAAGTCATTGGTACAGCTAACCAGTTAGCTAGCAGCATTAGCTAGCAGCATTAGCTAGCTAACTGGTTAAGCTAAAAACATAGTGTTTTGTTTGTGGAGTCATTTTTTGTCTTACTCTTAAAAGGATGCGAACATGTAACATGAAAATGAAAAATGTATGTTTCTATTTTCAAGCAGTACACTTACAGTAAGTGACTCTGGAGTTTTTGCACTTTTGGCTACTTCACCCTTTTAAATTCTGTAAATGCTGGTTATTACAGCCAGATGGTGTAAAGCCACTTCCACTTTCATTCTTATTACAGTCAGGTTTCTTGGCAGATACAGTTTTCCATCTAACACTTAGCTAAATGGTGTAGATAAATGGCATTCACAAATGACAAAGGAGGCTAACAGATAATGATGAAAGCTTTCATATGTCAAGCTGTCACCATATATTAAGACTAATGTAGGTGAAAACTTGTATTATTGTTTAACAACACAGGAATAATGCAGTGTGCTGAAGCCTGCATTGATCAGATTGCCTCATAATCACTTTCTGTATCAGTGCTTCCTGTCCCACCATCTCTTTTTGCCTTTCCTCCTTATCCATCGCTGTCCTTTGCTCTCAGATGGTCTAGTAAGTCTTTCCACTCTAATTCAATCAGCCGTCTTCCTGTTTACCTGCTTCTGATGTCACGTGTGTGTGTGTGTGTGTGTGTGTGTGTGTGTGTGCAGCTGAGCAAATATGAATCTGTAGCTTAGAGGTAATCAGTATTCATCATCCAAATGTTGTGCCTACACACACACACACACAGAAAAAATATAAGTTCCCATTCCAACTGTATGTTACATTGTGGTGACACAGTGAACCTCCAGGCTGTTGCACAAGCTAACTTAACATGAATGTAGTAGCAAGTGTGTTCTACTAGTATACCGCTAGTTATACATTGTATTACTAGGTACACATGAGTGGAAAAAATGTAATAAACATCTGTATGTATATACATTGAACATATGTCCCTCATGTGTAACTTAACGGTCACCAAAATTAGAATTTGCAGCTGAATTGTGTTTGAAACACAAAGTGCGGCAGGCCTGGCAAAAACCATCTGCTCACTGACCAAAGTCAGCTGATGTTTGTTGGATTGAATCAGGACTTTGTTATTACTGACTGCTCATCACAAACCTTTGAAACCTGTTGATTGCTGTTTTAGTTAGCAGCAGCTGTTTCTGGCCTGGGTGCATGTTATTGGCCTTGTTTTCAATAAAACTGAAAGTGATTCATATTTCATATTATGGGCTGCTCTATTACTTTTCACTTCCTGCTACACAAACACAAGTCAACTGGGTGTAGCGCGAGAACACAGGGTAGGTGACGTCAGCCCATCACGCAGGTAATAGTTGCATTACTGAAGAATATACGTGGTGCAAGATTAAAGTAGCATGTTAACCCCAACATGAATGGAAAGTACCTGCTGAAGCCTTTGACAAAGAGTATTGCATTGTGGGTATTCTGAGTGTTTCATGGGTATCCAAATATCGATAGTCAACGCTGGTGATGGTCTGTATTGTGGCAATGTTATCAACTTAAAGACAAGAAAGAACAAGAAAACTTTGTCCTGGAACGAGCAGCAAGAGAACCGTAGAGGAGAAAGCAGACCCAGACCACCAGCACATAGACAGAGCCCACTGATCACCATCCTTCCAGAGAGGCAAAGCATAACCAGGTAGCTCACAGCGCGGTGAAAGCAATGACTCAGTGGTGACTCATGTCAGTTCTTCAGAATTACTTAATGTTAAAGTGTCATTGGTCATCGTAGCTGCTGCTTTAGCTGATTATCTATATGTTCAGCCCACTGAATAGTGTTAAATAATACAGTTGGGTTGAATAACACAAATGGTTGAATGAGCCACATTGTATAACGCGCTTTATGTAAGAATCCGACTGTTTATCATTAACCAGAGACGATGACAACTGTTCTCCGCCTGCTCCTGATATCTGCAGGTGTTCAGGCTTTGTAGCATTAGTTCAGTTAGCCACTCATGCTAGGAGATAAGGCCCAGTTCAATAACAGCGGTCCTCCTCAGAATCACTGGAAAGTAGTACTTATCACAGTATATTTATAAAAAATACAATAGAGGAGGAGATCATCCAGAAGAACGTGTCAGCACGAAGATTTAAGCGGAAGAAAAGGAAAGGAGGAAGGAAGGAAAGGAAGGGAGGAAGTACAGAGGACAGGAAGAAGATGCAAACCAGAGAGAAAAGGAGGCAGGTTTGAAGATGAGAGAGGAAGCAGCAGTAACTGATCAGGTAACAGAATGAGAAAGACTGGCTGGGTTGTTGGCTTCATCTGGCAGCCAGTGTATCACAGCCACACACAAAGACAGCACACACACCCTTTGTGTTCCTCCATCCTGTGCTTTATCTTCCACTCTCATCCTGCCTGCCCTGCTGAAGGCCTCAGAAGTGTCAGGATCACATGTGTGCGAGGAAGCACACAGAGATGCTTCTGTTAGTGTTTGTGCTCTTCTGTGTGTGTGTGTGTGTGTGTGTGTGTGTGTGTGTGTGTGTGTGTGTGTGTGTGTGTGTGTGTGAGAGAGTGGAGAGTTAGCGAGGCTGTGATGTGTGTATTTATAGTAAATGAATTCATCCGGCTGCACCTCTGACTTCCTCTGGCACACTGTGAACAATGCTCATCATTGTGTGTGTGTGTGTGTGTGTGTGTGTGTGTGTGTGTGTACCTGCTATGTGCATGCTTAGCTTGCGCGGGTGTTCACGATGAGGTCGTGTATTTACACTGACACAGGCTTGTGATTCTTCTGATCACATTACGATGCATCCATCATGTGTGGTCGGGCTGAGAGCAATCATTGACTGTCGCTTTCTCACAGTGCTGCTGTCAATCAATCAGACTGTCCCATGGCAACACCCTGAGTGACAGTGATGGTGAGGGGGTCAACTGGGTGGCAAGTGATAGTGATCAGATATAAATAGTTGTTTTAACCTGTTTTACTTCATTCATTCTAATTTAATAATGATAACTGCTGCGTTTGTCGTGAATGTTTCAGCCATAGGTCATTTTAATTTACCTGACAGGTAAAACCAAATGGTCTCCTACAGGTTAACACCCCGCCTTTTGTCCCGTCCCCCTGCCTTAACCCTGAGCCAGGTTCTGTTGCAAGTTTCTTCCTGTTAAACTCCACTTTTTCCTTCCTGGTGTCAAAAAGGGTTTTATTTATTTTTTGTTTAGTTTTTTTAAAGAAAGCCTGATTTCAAGAGTAATTCTCAGTTTTTCAACATGATAAAGAAACACTGCTGTAGTAAACAAATCTGTAAGCATGGCTCTTTGGGCTTAAACTGTAAGAAACAAAGCTCTGTAATTGGACTGTCCTGTAATTATAAAACAGATTTCAGCCTTTGTTTTTGTTTTCAATGCTTCTTTTTTCTTTCTTTTTTTTTTTTTTTGAAAAAAGTCAGTTTTTTTTTTTAGAATGACTGAGAAACAGATATTCGTATAGTTGATAGTGAGAAACAGATGCTTTTCTGTCACTTTATTGTTTATCTATCACTTAATTCCTTTGGTGTAGGATGAATGACATAAGAAAAGCTGTAAAACCTAAAAACAAATTCAGTTAAAAGTCTGATGTCCTCATGTCACATTTTCCAAAGCTGTCCTGTGGGACCTATGGGAGTCTTTGCTGGACCCAGTATGTATGGCAAGAACCTATTAAAACGAAAACATGAGCAATTTTAAATGTTTGATATCCACATTAGCAGTGATGCCACAGTAACTGGCTGGAGACTGCTGGGTGAAATTGAGGTCTTCGTGACTGCTTTGGCTGGTAGCAGGCTGCCTGCTGCGATGGTAACTGTTAGCTATGGAAACAGGAAACCGAGATCGTTAGCCTTCAGTGTGAAACGTGTCCCTTTTCATATATCGGTGGCATTAAGGCAAAATTTGTGTTTTTCCCTCGCTCTGCCAGTAGTAGGTAAGTGTTTGGAGACAAATTGGCGTCTTCCATGGAAACTATGGGTAACCAAGACAACCTGCTATCAACCAGAGTGATCACAAGGTTGTTTCTGGTGTCTCTGATTTAATCTGGCAACAACCAGCCATATGTTGCCAACCACCTGGGGAGTACACAGTGCCCATGCACTACAAATGACTTTTAATTGTGTTGTGTTTCTATAACTCCCGCTTCATATTACAAAACCGATTGAATTTTTCACTGCTTTGTTAGATGTTTTCTTTTTTATTACACCCACAGTTATGGCCTGTTTGATGTAGCAGTGTTTGACTGAAATAACACACCACAAAAACTTAAATTAGAATCACTCATTTGTAGCGCGAACGCTGTTGTTTATCCCTGGTGTGTCATTTCTATGAGTTAATGTGTTTGTGTTTTGCTTGCATGTCTATGATTATAATTGCACCGCCTTCTGTTTTAATGACTTAGCGCTCCCCTTTGCGTTGCTTTGCACGGGGCTCCCCTGAAAATGAGGATCGGGCTGTTAGAGAGTTATTTAAATGCACAGGCAGTGCGCTCGCTACCAGCCTCAAGTACGGGCTGAAGGCAAAGAGAGAAAGGCTATAGCTGATACGGTAATTGATGAGTATAAAAACGTGGTAATGAACTGAACAGCTGAGCTCAACTGATCTGGATTCAGGTGTCAGCTGAATTTCTGAATAGAAGAGTGTGTGTCTCTAGTGTTCGCTCGGATCCTCTGCAGAAGAAGCAGATCCTGTTTTGGACAGTTCATGTGGAAATAAGGACGTCACACTGTCACCGCTCTCATTATGTCATGATTTTTACTGTGTGTGTGTTTGTGTGGGTGCATGTGAGTCTGAGTCCTTGTGTTTTTGAGGGTGTGTGTGCAGCACACTTCTACATGTGTAGGAGGAGCCAGAGGCTGCTTGTTACCTAGCAACCGCCTCCATGCAACCCAGAGCTCCCTGGTTGTGTGTGTGTGTGTGTGTGTGTGTGTGTGTGTGTGTGTGTTAGGCTGCAGGATGAGAGGTTGCAGCAACATCATGAAATCAGTATTTTCCCAGAGTTCTGCTGCGGCAGGCAACAAAATTGTAACGTGATTTAGTGTGGCTTTGTGTGTGTGTCTGTGTGTGTGTATGTGCGTTTGCAGGACATATATAATAACACTAATGAAAAGATACAGCATAAAATGCGCAACTATTTGGGTGATTGCTTTACTTAAGTGCTTTAGACTTGCTAAAATTGTTAATAGAGTTACACATTAAAAGAGTGCATCTGGAGCTTTAGTGCAATTCATTGAATGTTATAGCCTCTGTGTGAAACCAAGACTGATGATGTCAAAATATGCCAGCATCTATTCGTAGTGTTTAAAACACACTCCAACTCATTTAAATTCAGATAAAAACCCTCTGGGTGGAGGTGCACCTGCCACCAACTGTCTGGAGTATAGGTAGGGGCTTCAAGGCAGCTTCTGTCAGAGATGGACTTAAGAATTCAGTTCCTTTAACCTGGTCTGTAGTCTGTGCACAGGCTGTAAATAAAATATAGAAGTAGCCTCTGGCTCTAAAAACCTAAGCCAGTGCAGAAATGCATTCTTTTCAATAGCCAACAGGGAGCAGCTCCCTTGGATTGAAAAAGACCTTGGAATCAATAGAAAAATGACTCTCAGTCACTTAAGACTTTCTTGATGAAATCATGGTCTTTTAGTAGCTCCAAGTCCTACTAAACAAAACATAGCTATATGGGAATCAAAGAGGAGGACAAAGCAGGCTGTGCTTTGAATGCAGTGTCAACAATGCAAGAGTTGCATCAAAGCACTTTATTTTGAAAGGTTTAATCTAGAGCTGGGCGATAGAACGATAACGATATGTATCGCGATATAACTTTTACTCGATAGAGAAATTAAGCTATCGCGATAGACCTCGTCGCTCTTGTCCTCAAAAAAAAAAAAAAAGTCAGCCAATCCAAATTAAGTAACGCAGAGCCGAACCAATCACAGCCGCAGCGTCACGTCGCGTGACTTGTTACGTACAGCACAAGTGCCAAGCCGCACGTGTGTTTGTTTGGGAAGCAGCCAGCGCGTAATGGAGGAAATGAGTGGTTCCAATGGCGGAGAGATTGTCGAACGGAAGAGCCATAGAAGTTCCGTAGTGTGAAGGTATTTCGGCTATTTCAAGTCTGACAAAAAACAGAGTAGCGTGCACTGTAAATTGTGCCGAAAGCAAGTCTGGAAATACAATAAACTGGTGCATGCGCTACGTCCACACGTACCCGGGTATTTTTGAAAACGCAGATTTTTCTATGCGTTTGCACCTTTCGTCCACACGTAAACGGCGTTTTTGGTCACTGAAAACGAAGATTTTTAAAAACTCCGTTTTTGCATTTACGTGTGGACTAGAAAAACGGAGAAAACGCAGCGTCAAAGGTGTGCACATTTTTTGACGTCACACTGTGCGCCACGTTATTGTTTCGGTGAAATGAATTTCTACAATACTGTTAATTCTACTCTCTGCAGTGTTTAAATGCTTACATATACACACAGTTACTGTCCGTCCACACTTACGACTCTGTTCTGCTTCTATGCCCCAGCTTTGTTTACTTTTTCCCACCGAGGCTTCTAGACTTCTGATTGGCCAACATTTCTGCACGGTTAGGAATCTAGCGCCACCTGCTGCTTTGGCATGTTCATAGCAGCGTTTTCCTTCATTTCTGCCTTTATGTGTGGACGGGATTATTTTTTAAAACGAAAACGGAAAATCTCAGTTTTCAAAAATACCCGTGTACGTGTGGACGTAGCCTCAGTCTCTGACTGGAAGCGCTAATTCGTCATTCGGCTTTTGTCAGACTAAAGTAACTGTTAAAACTGTTTGAAAAGCTCAGCTATACAACAAGGAGAGATCGAGAATTTCCTTTTAGTTCTCAGTTTATTTGATATTGACAAAAGTTAGTCAGTTTTGTCTTTTCTTCTGTAAAACAAACTAAGATTTATTTTTAGAATTAATATTTTGTTTCTAAGTGGAATTGACAATTTAGTCTGTTTCGTTTGTTCTATTTTGAAACTTAAACGCTTTAGCGGCTGCCTTTTGTGTAGTTTGCAATATTTGCCTTTATTTATCTGAAAAAGTCTCATGTTCCTTAAGTACATCTACCCTGTTGAACTTATTATGGAAAATGAATATTTAAATAAAAACAAGCTGCTGATTATTTCACATTTTACTTGTGAGCAACGGCACATTTAAATCTTACAAATATAGTTATTTGGCTTATATCGTGATAGATATCGTTATCGCCTGAAATGAAAAAAACATATCGTGATATGAAAAAATCTCATATCGCCCAGCTCTAGTTTAATCCCTACAATATTAGAAAGGCAATGCAAAGAATAAGATGCCCCCTTTTGAATAAGTACTTGGCAGCTGTGAGGGGGAAGAAGAAGGCGGCTGTGATTTCAGAACACAAAGATGGCAACCAGTGGGTTATATTTTGGTGGCTATGTCTATCTTTAATAAACACTCCATGGTTGTGTTACATGGAGGCGTAAATGTGTTGCACCTTAAATGTCAGAATAACACAGAAACTTTAAAGTCACAATTCAGTAAAAGTCAGTCGTGGTAAAATTTGACTGCTTCACATTAAAAGCACTGTTGAATCCTTTTATTGTGAAACAGCAGCAGTAGACGATTTCAGGTGTAATAACTTAATAGAGGAAGGAAACATTAAGCTATGAATTTTAATTAAACAGTTTGATGGAGAGAGACAAGTCAAGTAATCAAAATGTGTCTTATTGGCAATCCTAAGTCATGCACTTCCACCCAGCTCTTTGTTTTGGGCAGTACGACTTGTTTCCATCTAAGCGTTGGTTACTTGGATGGAAACAGCAACAGATGTGGAGCTAACACCAAAGTTACCTCCAATTCCCGCCGTTACGCCATCACTGGCTGGACCTGCTCTTTGGCAGAACACTGAGTTCCTGCAGCGCTGCACATTTGATCTATCATTTGAGTATCACTGCATGTGTTATGAACATTGAAAATACAGTGTTTGACAGCTGCAGCCAGAGTTTGACACATCGCTGGCCAGCACGTCGGCTCAGCGGTTGGCTTTATTTATGGTGGTAAGCATTTGAATCATACTGGAAATGAGGAAATGTAAAAATGCAAAATAAAATGTCAATATTTTGTATATGTGCATTTTCACATCCACATGCTTGATTTTAGAAGTGTGTGCGTGTTTGCGTGTGAACTGAGAGCAGATGGTGTGTGTGTGTGTGTGTGTGTGTGTGTGTGTGTGTGTGTGTGTGTGTGTGTGTGTGTGTGCACGATACCTGCTTGGGAAATTCCAACCAGGAAGTGTTGTTAAGGAGGGAGGAAAAAGAGAGGGTCAATGAGGATCAAACAGCTCCTGCAGTGTTGAAACATGCGCGTGCACACACACACGCAGAAATCTCTACACTGTAAATTATTATTGCTAAATGTTATATATTGAGGAGTCAGTGTTTTTCACAAGTCACTGTAATGTCTGTAAATGTGTTTTGGAAGCGAAGCTGCCTCTCACTGCATGTGTATACGTTCATGATGCAGAACTGTGTCTTTGTGTGTGTGGGTGTGTTGGCTGATTTACTGTGTGTACATCTGGCAGGCAGAGGATGATGTTGGCAGGGATCCCACTCTTACCCTCTCTGTCCTTATATGATGCCTCGTACAAAGCTTGTATCCTTATTTGATGACATGGGGGTGGCCATGCCCTTTTATGATGTCATGAAATGAAGCAGGAGGCCGCAGAGAGCTTGCTTCAAAGCAAAGATTCAGGCAGCACACACCAGACATGAACACTGCCTTCTATACCTTGTTGAATTTCCAGGGTTTCTATTATCCATGTCTCCATTATAAAGGTGGACGCTCATATTAAAGATGCCAGCGTGTCAGATAATACAGTCTACACATATAGTAGAAAAGCACTATAAGAACCAGTCTGTTTTACTATTTAACTCCCACCATCTAAATTAGTGATTCAAGTAGAGCAGGGGTGTCCAACTCCAGGCCTCGAGGGCCGGTGTCCTGCAGGTTTTAGATCTCACCCTGGGTCAACACACCTGAATCACATGATGAGTTCATTACCAGGCCTCTGGAGAACTTCAAGACATGCTGAGGAGGTCATTTATCCATTTAAATCAGCTGTGTTGGCTCAAGGACACATCTGAAACCTGCAGGACACTGGCCCTCGAGGCCTGCAGCTCCCCCAACCCTGAAGTTGAGGTTAACTAATTCATATTATCAGCTTTTTGCTGATCTGTTAGTATCAACATTTAAAATAGGCTGTTTGATCATTCAGTTCAGTTTGATTTATATGGTGCCAAATCACAACAACAGTTTTTGATTGATTGATTGAATCTTTATTTTGAACATGTTGAAAAAGTATAAAAAAAAATAGAATTAAAAGAGACAAATGAACAAAGCAAAACAAAAGGAAAACGAGCAACCACAACTCCAAATAACTTTCATGTTCAAAAAGGAGCAGGAAGAAGCATAAGCTTATTTAATCCCACCCCTTTTCCACTATCTAGTATCAATAGACTACAGAAATACCTCCTTGCAATTACATTATATGTTATGTGTAATTTTTTTTTTAATATATACACATATATGTTTCTATCTATCCATACATACGTATATACACACATACGCACATATACACATTTTCAATAACCCCATTAACACCTGAAGGATACACAACCTACAATTTTTTATATATATATATATATATACATACATACATATACCCATACCAACAAACCCGTGCATGCGCACACACATGAAAATATTAGACAAGAACATCCTGTCAAATCTCTACCTTTTCCCTGTACCCTGTAAAAACAGTCTCCTTAAACCGCTTTTTAAACTGCGCCATGCTCGGACATTGCTTCATATCTTTACTTAGTCTGTTCCACAGCTTCACTCCACACACAGAGATGCAAAAACTTTTTAATGTACGGATACGAGGATGTTTTAAATTTAATTCCCCCCTCAAATTGTATCCCCGTTCCCTTTTAGAAAACATTTTTAGAATATTGTCAGGAAGCAGGTTATTTCTTGCTTTATATATAATTTGTGCAGTGAGAAAATGAACCAGATCTGTGAATTTTAGAATTTTTGATTTTAAGAATAGTGGATTTGTATGATCTCTGTAACCAGTTTTATGGATTATCCTTATGGCCCTTTTTTGTAATATAAAGATTGATGATAGCGAACATTTGTAAGTATTGCCCCAAACCTCTGCACAGTAATTCAAATACGGTGCAATCAGGGAACAATAGAGAATGTGGAGTGATTTGTGGTCCAGAATGTGTTTTACTTTACTCAAGATTGAGACACTTCTTGAAATTTTGTTATGTATATGATTTATGAGACTTCCAGTTTAATTTATCATCTATAATCACACCAAGAAACTTATGTTCAAGTACTCCTTCAATTTCCACACCATCTACATGAATCTGCACTTGTGCATTTCTAAGGGAATTCCCAAATAAGATAATTTTAGTTTTACTTGGATTTAGCGATAGTTTGTTCCTGTTAAACCATTTTTTAATTTTGCACATTTCTGAAGTAATTGTATCCAGCAGCTCCTTTAGATTCCCCCAGAACAAAAAATATTTGTCATCTGCAAATAATACTAATTTTAATATATCAGATGCCTTACAAATATCATTTATATAAATAATAAATAATTTTGGACCCAGTACAGAGCCTTGTGGAACACCACAAGCAATGTCCAAGCATGATGAGGAATGGACACCCAGCTTCACAAATTGTTTCCGGTCACTTAAATAATTTTTCACCCATTGCAGTACAACCCCCCCCTGATCCCGTACCGTTCCAGTTTATTAATTAATATGTCATGATTGATTGTGTCGAATGCTTTCTTGAGATCCAGAAATACTCCAGCTGCATACTGTTTCTGATCTATAGCATTCGTAATCTCCTCAATTGATTCGATTAATGCCAGAGATGTTGATCTTTTTGATCTGAATCCATATTGACTGTCAGAGTAATTTATATTTATCTAAGAATTTGTCTAATCGTTTATTAAACAGGTTTTCTAGGATTTTGGAGAATTGTGGTAGTAAAGAAACAGGCCTGTAATTTGTGAAGTGGCGTCTATCCCCGGTTTTATACAGCGGTACAACTTTAGCTATTTTCATTTTGTTTGGCACTTTTCCGTCTGAAATGATAAGTTGCAAATATATGTTAGAGGTCCTACAATTCCTTCAATCACCTTCTTGACGATTTTCATGTCAATATCATTACAATCAGTGGATGTTTTATATTTACACATGTGTACAATGTCAATTATTTCTTTTTCCTCCACTGATGTGAGGAACATTGAGTTCCTATCAATCAGGTTTTCACTACAGTCTACTGATGGCAGTGACTCAGGAATTTGTTCTGCCAGTTTTGGTCCAATATTTACAAAATAATGATTAAAGCTGTTGACCTTATCAGCAGTGTTTTCCATAATATTGCCATTATCGATAAAGTATTGTGGATAACTTTGTTGTCCAGAATTATTTTTAATGATACCGTTTAAAACATCCCATATTCCTTTCATATTATGTTTATTGTTGTTCAATATTTTACTATAATACTCCTTTCTACATACACGTATAATATTGGTCAACTTATTTTTGTATTTTTTATATTTATTTTCAGCATCTTTTGTTCTTTGTTTTAGGTATTCCCTATAGAGTGTATTTTTCTTTTTACATGCATTTTGTAAACCCTTAGTGATCCATGGTCTATCTGAATATTTGTGCTTTCTGTTGTATTTTATTGTTGGACAGTTTTTATCGTACAACTCCATGAATATTCTTAAAAATATGCCATATGCAATATCAATATCAGCTTCTTTGTACACCTTGTCCCAGTCCTGATTTAATAGATCGTTCTTAAATGCAGTCATCGTTTCTTCCGTCCTTACACGTCTGTATCTCAGTTGTTCTTCATGCTGATTTTTCTTATAATTAGTGTCATAAACTGCAAAAACTGGTAGGTGATCACTGATGTCATTAATTAATAATCCGCTCACAATGTTGTTTTCCATATTGTTAGTGAAAATATTGTCAAGTAAGGTGGCACAATGTGGTGTAATTCTGCTAGGCCTGGTTATTTTAGGATGTAAACTCAAACTGTACATAGTGTTTAGGAATTCGTCGCTCATTTTATGCTTTTTTGGATTCAACAGGTCAATATTAAAATCACCACAGATAAACATAACTTTTTGATTTGTTTTAGAGAATATTTCCTCTATGAAGTCATTAAATACTTGAATACTAGAGCCAGGTGTTCTATATATACAGCTAATTATTACATTTTTTTCTTTTTCCTTATAAATTTCAATTGTTATACATTCTAGTAAATTATCAATTACAGTTGTCATACTTTCTACCACCTTGTAGTTTAGGTTTTTATCCACATACACAGCTACTCCCCCTCCACTCTTGTTCCTTCTATTTACAAAATTCATTTCATATCCCTCCAGTCCAAAGTCCATTCCTTTCTCCGCATTGATCCATGTTTCAGAAATGGCAATAATTCCAAATGGATTTGCCAACTCATTTAGATATTCCTTTATATTGTTGAAGTTGGCATACAGACTTCTGCTATTAAAATGGATTATTGATAATTTATTTTCCGTGTTGATGGTGTGCTTAAACTGTTCATCAGTGAAGTAGCAGCAGTTACTGCTGATGTTGTAGAAGAAATTATTTTCCGGGTCTATATCCTTTTCTAAGTCTAGAACATTATGGTCTGTGTATCGAAATGTTCTCAGTTCCAGATTATCATAAAGAGAATTCCAATGAGTTATGTTGATATTGTTGCCGGATGCAGATGAAGTTCTTTTGGACTGTGCCATGTGTTGTGTTGTGTGTCACGTCACATGTGTATTCATACCTCCAGAGTAAGTTGACCTCAGTATTTGTCCAGCTCTTCCATATTTCTGATGACCAACACTTTGGCTTGTTCCGGTGTTCCATTGAGTTTAATGAATACTTTGCAGTTGGTGGTCCATGTATTTTGAATTTTTCCCTGTTTCTTCAAGTAACGTGCTTTCCTGGCAATGTCCGCATTTCTTTTTATCAGATGTTCGTTCATGAAGACATCGGATCCTTTCAGTTTCTTTCCTTGTTTTAACAGTGCTGTTTTCTGTTTTCTGTTTGCAAATCTCACAATGATGGCTGGTTTGTCACTGTCATTTTTTCGGGGTAGAGGGTGGCAAGCCTCAATGTTGTTATAATCCACTTCCACACCTTTGGACCGTAGAAAGGTAACCACTTGATGCTCCGTGGAGTTGACATCTTCCTCTCCTGGCCCTCCTACATTGTCAGTGGCGACCGCCCGGGCGTATGACCGGGGTTTGTTACCTCAAGGTGTTTTATATTGTAGGTAAAGACTCTACAATAACAAGCATTATGAGCAAGAACTTGGCAAGCGTGAGAAGGCAAAACCCTCTTTTAACAGGAAGAAAGTGAAGGCAAAATAAAAAATAAAAATAATGGCTAATATATTGGAATATCGCATTTTTAAATCAACAAATATTGGTACCAGAATCTGATATCGGTAGGACTCTATATCCTTCCCACAGGCTGCAATAAGCTTAGACAGACAAAATGACTTGCTTTCATTATCAGTCCGAAAAGATGAACAGCTGCATTAGGAAATTTGATTAAAAGCCTGTGGACATATAAATCCAAGAGGATAAGTTAATCACGACCTCAAAGGAACATTCAGATAACATCCAATCATAGCACTTAAAAGTCTGCAGAAAAAAACTTTGTAGAAAGAGCCTAAAATATACGAACATGAAAGTGTGCAAGGACCTTTCCATCTCCACATGATGAGATAAAAATATATCAGCCCGTCATCACTGCCCAACAATGCATCACGTGTACCACTAAGAAAAACCAGTGTTAACTTAAAATATCAATGATGGTGTTTCACAGGACATAAACCTTTCATGGTTTTGTGTACATTGTGGTAAACATACTTACTGTCACTTATTGCTGTTGCAAAGTCAGCCCGCGCACAGCTCAGAGCAAGTTAAAAAAATACCACATACTGTACATGCTTTCCCTTAAATGAACAAAAACTGAACATTTTATAATTACAGGACAGTGAATGAAGTACACAGGAACTCACCATCCGGCTTAGTTAAGATCAAACTAGACTGTATGTGGGCCACAATGTAAAATGAGTTTGACTTCTCTGCTCTACAGGCTTCAGTTAGCATGTTAAATGTTAAAGGTCATGACAGTACAATTAGAAGACTGAACAAGTATGGCTTGTTTGGAAGAAAAGTCTTTACTCTAAAAAGAACAGAGCAGCACGACTTAAGTTTGCAAAGGTGCATCTGAACAAATCACAAGACTCCCAGAATGACGTCCTTTGGATAGATGAGACTGGAGTAGAGAGGCACAGCGCCACCTTTGGCAAAAACTGAACCCAGCATAGTCAAGATGCAGGGGTGATGATTTGAGCTTCTCATGCAGCCATAGGACCTGGGCATCCAGCTGTTGAGTTGACCATGAAGTCCTCTGTATACCAAAGTATTCTGGAGTCAGATGTGAGGCTGAAACAACAGAATGGCTGAAAAAGAAAAGATTCAGTGATGGCCCAGTGCTCATGCTGCGGTGGGACCTTTAGAAAGCTGTGCATAAACACATGCCTGCAAATACTAGGAACAAAACTGTTCAAAGGTCAGGTAAGGGACATTTCATGGGTTAAATGTAGCATTTAAACAAGTTAGGGGAAGTTACTCTGACACGGTAAAACGCTCCTGATTTGATTTTTCTGGGTAAATGTTTAAGAAAGAATAAGAGTCCACCTTCATAATGCATGAAGGCATACCGTGCTCCAACATCTGCCAGTGTAATTTACATGCTGCAGCTGAAAAATGGAGAGAGGAAAGGCGATTCACTGACACAGCAGAGAAGTGCTGTTCCCTTTCTCATTGGTGAGCCTGTGGGGAAGAATGTGAGAGAAGAAAGCAGGAAAGAGGAAAAGGTGAAGGAAAAAGTCAGAGTGGGACAGATCGATCAGGGCCAAGACAACAGGTCTGCTCTCAGAGACAGAACGACTGTTCTCCATCCTCAAAGGGGACAGAAATATGCAGAGAGAAGAAACAAAGAGCCAAAGACAACTAGTTAGCAGAGCTAGTGAAGCTGCCTTTTCTTCAGCAAACAACTATTTTATGTAATAGAACAATAAATGGCATTGCCTAAAAGTAATCTTTACACTAGGCACAGTCTTTCCCAGGACAGATATTACATAAGTGAACACATAAAGAGAAAAGCAGTGACACGGTTCGCTTTCCTTTCCCATGATGATAGCATCGGTCCCTTTTTGCCACAGGCAAGAAAACAGAGGATCAGCAGACTGAGAATAATCCTCTCTAAGAACAACAGCCTCTTCTTTTAGCTGCACCAACTGTGTTTAATATTAGCCATATGAATAAATCTAACCTTTTTGAGCATGCACCTTCTCGCCGGCATGTATAATTTAAAGGAGCCACAGTGCCTTTCAGCTCTCATTGACCTTTCACCTTTACACAAGCCTGCTAAAGGGAAGCAGCCCAGTTAACATCAGGACCTGAGAAGGATTGCAGAGGTAGAAGGCTTTTAAATTAACTTTGGGTTCATCCTATAGGGTGTATATAAACGATGGATGTGAACTCCATAGGTTTGTAATCCCTAGTATTACTGTTTCCTGTCATGTTGGTTTTTGGAGCCAGAGACGAGTACATGTGGATACAGGGCAGAGTGCTACGATGTCGGCTAGTGCCAGCATGCTAGGTCACCTTTAGCGATGACCAATCTGGTGCAATGGAAAGATGCTAGTTTTTCAAGTTTCAGGTAAAACACTGATTAAATGCTACAATTTTACTCAATAAGAGTGAAGCAAAAACTTCGTAGATGCTGTGTACCACAAATTAAGGCAGATATTTGTCATATAATTATATTAAAATACCCTAAACAGAAAAAAACACCAATGAACCTGAGTTATTGGAGCAACAAGCTGTGCCCTAGTAGTATTTAAATGAAACCCTCTGTACAGTTGGTATGAGATGGGAAACTCTCCATAGATACAAAAATAATTGTTCGTGTTAGACTATGAGTGTAATTGTATGGCTATAAATTCGGGCATCTAAACATGGGAGCCAACGGACTCATTTTTTGGAGCCGGCCTCCAGTGGTCACTCCAGGAATTGCAGTTTTTGGCACTTGCCTCAAGCTTACAAATAGCTTAAACAGTCCAAGTACAAACAAACAGTTTGCCGTTCTTAAACCCACTTCTTTATATTAGATGTATTTTATGTCTTTTCTCTTTTTGAGCCTTTTTAATTGACTTCGCAATAACAGATTGTAGTTCACAGTTTTTCAGCCTCCAGCAGTTTCAGAGAAGTTTTGCCTCTGAAGCTAGAATAAACTCAGAATTGAATCAGCTGGTGAGCAGCAATTTTCTGTGGTGCTGTATTCTTTAATATTCCATGTAGGTTTACACTGCAGGTCCGGTCTTTCCCTCAGGCAGGTCTTGGTTGGTAAAATACAGGAAACACCTATTGCTGAGAAGGAAAACTGATGGTTTTGTTGTTCGCTCTTATTAATAAAGCTTGTTTGAATGCATGTGTGTCAGTAAGCATAGCAAGGAGATACACATATAAAACATTAGAGAAATCTGTTTGTGTCGTGTGTCTGAAACACAGTAAGCGATATATTGGATTTTCAAATCAACAAATATTGGTGGTGCCAAAGATCCTGACAAAGTTTCCAAATGTGATCTTTTGAAAGTGAGACTGCTCTCTCAAAAGATCACTATATTCAAATCTCTAAGATGCCAGCGGCTTTGTTAGAATAGCAGTATTCAGCACTCCAAGTATGACAGAGAGTTGGTCCATCTTATATAACGGTAGCTCAGTGAATGTGGAGTCCTGAGCTGTTTTCGGCTGGGTGACTTCACATTATACACACACACATGCAGACTAGGCATGGACAGTAGTAGTCGTGACAGTTTTTTACATGTGGTTTCACATTTGGAAAATCTGTATATGTTTTTCTCTAAAGAGCTTTAGCCTTGCTGCAAGCACATCTGCAAGCCACTTTGCAACCCACCTCCAGGTGGAGGTGGGTTGACAACTTTCATGCAGTTTTTGTCTTAGTCATATCGTTTGTCCTTGATACCTGCTCTGTTTTGTGCTCGGATGTTGCTCCTCCTTTCCCAGAACTGTTTTGACTACAGTAGTCCTGACTGTAGTAGCCCTTTATGTAGTCTGACAGTAAAAATGCTGAATTATTAATGCCTCATCATGTGTCGCTATGAGTGTAGACTCTGCTGAACCGACTTATTTTTCATTGTCACTTTCCTGAATGCTGTTGGAGATCCTTAATGTTGTTTTCAGATAGCTTTTCCCCCCCAATATTCATTATGACAAATTTTCAGCCCAAATTCTGGACACAAAAGGCCTCAGTTCACTCACAATTTTGCTGCTGATGCTCAACATACTAACAAGGAGGCAGGCCAACCAATTTGTTTAGATGTAAATGGAAAAACACATTTATTCTTTTTTCTTTTTTTGCATGCATGTTGAAGAAAAACTGCTCTTTTGATTTCTTCTATTTTTGGTTAATAGTCCTGTAAATCGTGATCCATGAGTTAAAGCAGTAGACATGTGGCAGTACAAGCGTTAAGTGTTTGGTGGTTCCTTTTTTTGTTACCTTTCCAAAACCCCTAGCATGCTAGCATGTTCATCTAGCTATGACATTCTCGTATGACATGCCTGGTAACAAATCCAAGAGTTGCTTTTTGTGTGTTTCCTTTTCATAGTCTTCCTCTTTATCCAGTGAAAAATGTGGCAAATTTGGTTACCTATTGTACCTTAAAATCCTGTAGTTACTTGTTTTTGTTAAACACGGATAGAATCACGAATATACTATAAACTGACAGCAGATGTGTTCTGATCATTTCCAGTCCTGTATTCGGGGTTTCATTGTTTGATGGGACCTCATAGGTGAACCTTTACCCTTTAAAAGCATTGCATGGTCTTTTCTAGGGATGGGTACCGGTGTCCGGTGCCATGATGGCACCGGTTCTGACATAAACGGTAGTAACCAGACCGAAAAGCAGCGCACATTTCGGTGCTTTATTTCGGTGCTTTTTTTTCCTGAGCTGTGATACACTTCTAGCCAATCATTTTACGTTTCCGAGGATAGTAGGCGGGTCCAGGTACGTGCGTTCTTTTAGAGCAGAGCTACAGATTAAAAATGTCCAAGGCGAAGCGGTCAAAAGTCTGGCTGTACTTCACAGCAAAATATGCAAACTCAGCAGCAACAAGTGCTTTAAGGTGATACTGTGATACTGTCAAAGGAGGTAACACCTCGAATCCGATGAAACACCTGGCGACACATAGCGTTTTTTTTAAAAGCCCAGAAATGCGCCGTATTTGATAGCTTGCTGCCAGACCTCACACCGAGCACATCTACTGCGGGTGGGTTGCCAGTTATCAGACCCGGAGTTAGCAACATCCCCCAAAAACACGAAGAGGAGAGTCCTGGTCCCTAGCCCTGCCAGTGTAGCAGAAATGATGAGGATGATGATGGCAGCAGCAGCCGTTCTTCTCTGCGTGAGTCGCTTAATGTTGTTCGTGTGTAATTTACGTTGAGTAGGCTAACCACGTTATTACATTAATGCATGTAAGGTGAACTAGCAAACATCATCATAGCTACATGCGGCTGTCTTCTTGTTTGATGGCAGATACTCCCTTCACCCTGGCCAAAAGGGCTAAAATGACCAAAGAAAAAGTGGAAAACAGCTAAACATGAGAGGTTTTGGACAAAGTTTATGTTTTTTCCATTGATTAAGCACTGCTTCCAGCCAAGAGTGATACCATATATGCCCCATAGCTGCAGGAAAGGCTAACATTGTTATCTTTTTACAAAAAAACAGCTGAACATGGGAGGTTTTTGGACCAATTTTGTGTTCTCCATTCTTTAAGCACCAGTTTGAGCACCGGCACCGTTTCAAAAGTACCGATTTGGCACCGGTATCGGATAAAACCTAAACGATACCCATCCCTAGTCTTTTCTTTTGGAGCACTTGGGCTTGTTCACCATTTAAATTAATTTTTTTTAAGTCTACTTGTGTAGATAGTAACCTCAACATTCCTGAGTCTAGTTGATGTAAATGTCAACAACTGAAGATGCTCACAACTGGCTTTTTCAGCACATTGTTGTTCGGTCATCAAGTAAGAAATCCGATTTTGTGTTTTTAAACAGCTTATGGAGCTAACGTTAGCTTAATCGACAAGCTAGCTGTAATAAAGAAACTAGAGCTTGAGGCAACGGGTCTCCAGCTAATAAGAAAGAGCAGTATATAGCAGGCCCCCAAAAAGTTGATTCTGTTCATCTGGACTAAAGTTTTAAAAAAATGTAAAACGGATGAACAGAATAACTTTCCTGACCTGGATGACTGAGCGCGCGTCAAGATATATCCAGATGGCGTTTTCCTATAACTTTGGTCTGTCTCAAAGACTTTGTTCTTTTATGGGGAGAAGCCGGTGATTGTTCAGTGTTTATCAGGAAAATTTTAAAAAGTGAGCTTTATGCGTTTTCTCTGGCCTCTTTGAACTTTTTGAACTTCACCATACTTTAGTATTTATGTAAGTTAGCGGAAATATATCAGGTTTTATTGTCCACACACACACACACACACACACACACACACACACACACACACACACACACACACACACAGGATGTACATTGTGCCTTTGAAAGCTCCTGTATTTAAAAAAAAAAAGTGAATTCCTGCATTTAAGTGGCCAGAAATAGCCTGTTAGGAAATCAATGTTCCTCTCCCAGTGGTGCTGGGAGCTGTCTCCCCTACAATAGAGGGACTGTCCTGTTTCCTGCACCCTAGAGGGGGTGTGTGTGTGTGTTTGTGGAAAGAGCAAAAATGTGAGAGAGAAAGAAGGGAGCGTGCAAGCTCATCCTTGCTGTGCCTCAGTTCTGCACCATCAGCTAATAAGAGACATAAAAACAAAGGGCAGAAAATGAAAAATAATGAGGTTGAAAGTAGCAGTTGTGCTTGTAGATTTAGTGCAGCATTAAACTTGTATGCATGCGTGTGGATGTGCATGTGTGTGCCTGCATGTGCTGCACCCCTGCAGCTGAGCTACACCCCGCCACAGCATGCATGGATCTGCATCTGTTATTTCAAGCCAGTAATTGTGTATCTGTGTGTGTTTACAATGAACTTGACCTAAATCTGGACGTTCCACAGTGCCATCGCCACAATAGTTGGTTTGAATTCTCCTGTTGGGAAGACTCATGTTGTGTGTTTTGAAACCAGATGTGATGAGTGTGCGATGGACTAACCGGCTGAGAGGAACTGTGTTCCTCGGCTAGCAACTTGTGACTGTCAGGTTTTAAGCCTCTAAGCATTTCCTGATTTATCCCCTGTGATTGACTGTGATTGTGACAAAAATACACAAAATGAACTCAGTGGTTTGTTCAGTGTGGCTTGAAACCAGTGAATGGGCCCACAAAGTTCACACCATATCAAGACTTTTTGCCAGCCAAGGAGTCGCCCCCTGCTGGCCCTTAAAAAGAATGCAAGTTTAAGGTACTCCCTCATTGTCTCTGCAACATGAGGATCGTTCCGCTCATTAGGGAGGCAAAACTATTAAAACGTGATTTTATTATTTTATTTCAGCTTTCTCTTTGTCAGTCTGGGGCAGCAAAGACAAACAGTGTAGATTTGAAACCGCTCGATTTTCAATAGAAAGATTTCTAGCATAGCATCATAGCTTCAGTTTGTACTTTTATAGTAAAACCCTGCACATAATTATAATAACTCATAACCGAGCCTGGTTTCATGCTGTATAGTTCATATCCTCAGTATTATCTGTACTTTATATGCCATGAGCAGGAGAGATCTGACATTCCAGTCTATGCTGCACACTTTTCCTAGTCGGGCTTGGTTATCTCCTGCACAGATTTAATGCACAGTCCTTATTGCAGCTACACCGTGTGGATTCAAATGTGCTGTGTTGAAATGTAAAAAAAGTCAGAAGCCAAGAACCTGCATCTCATGTTGAACATAACATCCAGTTCTGCTGATTTCCAACTTCTCATTTTTATTTTTGGACTCTATTAGAGTAGCTTTGCATGAGTCACCATTTAAAATAATCCTTATTTGTTTTATAGTGGGACCTGGGAGCCTTTATAGTTCATCCTCTGTCTGAAACAAGCAGTTTTGGCTTTTTAAGGCCGTCCTCTCTTAAAGGCATCTTTCTTCTCATTGGCTACCCGTTGTGACTTCGGAGTGACGTCTTTTATATGTCATTTTTGGGCGTCCAATCTTGGTCCACTGGAGGGGTTGTCGTGGACGTCTTATACATTTAAGACGTTGTTTTTATGCTGCTTCTCTAGATTCTGTAGTCCCGTGGTTCCAACATGTCCTCCACCCTCTGGAAACATGATAAACAGTTACATGTGAAGGATGTCTGCAGACCCATATGGAAAAGATATATATAAATCTTATAAAGTTTGTATCTGTCTTGTGTGAAACTTGTATGAAAAGCATACAAGAGTAAAAACAGATATAAGATCCCTTGAAAAATTATGTAAATGAAACTTGTATGTTTTGGATACTTACTAAAACAATATATGAAAGTAATGAGAAAGTGGCCACTTTCATGAGTAAATCATAGAAGTTTTTACTGTTTGTCACATTACCTAAATTCACACACATGAGCGAGCATGCTCTGAATGGTGTAAATATTTAGAATGACAGACACGTAGGGTGCTGTCACCATGGGGGGCTGGACTCGAAGTAATGGCACTCTTTCATGCAAACAGCAGGTGAGGAAATGTGATGGCAGTTTGCCTCATAATGAGATCTTTGCTTCCGTTTGGTGGAAATGAGTGAGGGGAAAAGTGGAAAATGCTGTTTCTGGCTTCAGGAATGAATGAACCGTTCCTCTAGAGCACAATATTGTTGCAATCATAAACGTTAAATATTGCTCATAACAAGGTACTGATGGGCTTTTGCTATCATATTTGAGGGCTGCAAAAATCCACTCATGCTCCCTCTTTTTGTCTTTCAGAGCTCCTCGGGTCTGCAAAGAAAGTGAATGTCAACTTCCAGGATACAGATGGGTGAGTTACCCTCCTTTTCTTCTTCCATATATCATGTCTCCATCCCATCTGTACCCATCCCAGGCCAGCTTCCCCCCTCCTTTCTCCTGCTTAACAGCATCCCGAAGCAGCATTATCATAGTGCTTTTACTTCTCTCTTTACAGTATTAAAAGCTGGGGGATTAGCCCATATACCACTCAGCTCAGAATGTCGTGTTTATTTATGCGTGTGAGAGTATTAAAGGCATGATATTAGGTATTACATCTAAGCACTTTCACCTCTTTGCTCCCATTTTGTCATTGAAAGCATCGCGTGCGCCCAGTACGCGGCTACGGGCCCGTCGGCTCTCATTGGGGAGCCGCCACTTGAAATCCACCAGACGATGGTAAAACAAAACTGCAAACAGAACTGTGGCCCACTTCCATGCAATCTGGTGTGTTATGTAACGGAACAATTTGGAGAGACAGACTTTTGTTTCTTTGACAAAAGGCTGGGGAGACATAAAAAAGGGATTCTCAGTGTGAAAAATCAGGTGATTTGTTGTCTGCAGGCTACAACTGGCGAGAAATCAAAGTGAGTGGCAGCTCACACAGACAGGTGGAGGAAAGGAGGGCCAAAAAAAAAGTCAGGGGTTGATATGGCCGTCATTAAACAGGCTGTGGAGACGACTTACATCACTTTAACGCAATCTAGTGGAAATGCAGTGCAATGATGTTGTTTTTCCCCGTGTTTCACATATGGATCATATTGCAGTCTGAAGGTTAACGCTAAACTCATCGTGCAGTTTATTTTCAGTCGTCCTTGGTTGGTTTGTGGCTGTTTCTTCTGCGAGTATTTCAAAGAGAAATGAAGCCGTGGCTGATCTGGGATTCTGGCTCAGCATAATGTGACAGAAGTGAAGTCTGTTTCAAAAATGCTTCTCATCGTTTTCATAAACTTAATGGTATTTCTTTCATTTGATTTTATAGACCTGATATTACATGTTTGATCTTTAAGTATGTTTTAGCGTCAGTGTGTAAAAGGTGCTTTAGAGTAATGACAACTTAATGTGTTAAAAATTGAAAGTTAAATAGATAAAACTGATAAAATTTCACTTCAATCAAAAGTCAGGGTTGTCCTGGGAACACATAAAACTTTAAAAGTGATTTTATGCTCTATGTCTCACCACAGTTTAATACCAGAGGTCTACAGAGAGGTCTGGTACCTGTTTGCATCCTGATATGATTTGTAAAACTCTACAAACATGGTTTTAGTTTGTCATTATGGGTTATTGTTCTGAAGTTGAAGGGAAAAGAATCCAGAGTTGCTACATTTTAACCTCCAGCTCTATACATCTTCATCTTTGTCTGTAATAGAGTAGCTTTGCATGATTAGTTGTCCGAAATAATCCCCTTATATCTTCCAATAGGTCTTGGTGTCCCTCAGAGACCATGCAGTTTTAGTTCCATTCCCTGTAAGCTATCTCTCTTCTGATTGGCTGTCCCTTGCAACCAAAACATTTATTTTAATTTGAATAGTGGGTGGAGCTTCTGTGCTCGCAGCCAGAGTTGTATGCCTGAGGTGACCGTATTGGGGATGTGGGCTGAGCTTTTGGCTCATTTGTACCTGCAATGATCCCTTGATTTAATGGTCATGTTTAATATGAAATCCACCACGGTTTATATACCTTGATGTCATATACAGCAGCGGTCCCCAGGCCCCGGACTGGTACCGGGCCGTGAGTCATTTGGTACCGGGCCGCAAGAGTTGAGGCTCGGGTGTGAAATTTATGGTTTTCAGGGTTTTCATCCCGTGTTGTAGTTGTGTGTCTTATTTTGAAATAAATATTTACGTGTTACCATAGCGACCAGAGAGTATTAAGGGGCAGAGAGGAGGACGTTACTCTCAATGTTGTTGGCGCATTTCTGGAGGACGCTGCTAATAAAGTTACACAATTACACCATGGATTCGTGTTTATTATTACATGTACAATATACCACAGTTTTTGTCTTGGTCGTATCATTTTTTTTGTGTTTTATTTATCTGCGACATCTTAAAGGCCGGTCCGTGAAATATTGTCTGACATTAAACCGGTCTGTGGCACAAAAAAGGTTGGGGACCGCTGATATACGGGATCACATTTATGGTGCAGTAACCTGTAAACAGCAGAGGGCTTAGATTCTGCATCAAATGCTACCAATTTCAGTGCTCTTGCAGGCTTCTTAAACCCTTCAGCAGACTGTTTCAGACTGTTCTTGCTCCATCCGGTTGTTCAGTGATGACGCGACGAATCCTACTTCCGGGTCTAAAGTAGTCTGCGTTTAATATGGCTTTTGTGTTGTTAACATGTTTAATGTTTTGTATTTTCTTCTATTTGATCTCAAAAAGCTCCTGAAACAGTCAGTGATCACTGTTGACCTCCCTCGGCTTTTATTACCGCTAATCATTTATTTAAGCTCAGTTTTTAAAACCTTAGGATGTAACTACAGCCCAGCCCATGCAGCAGTATATGAATGACTAACCTCGTATTGTGGATGGATTATCTCAGTTGTTCTCCTGGCTGAAGTTTGGTCCTTTTACAGCATCCTGCCATGCGATTACATTTGTTCCTGACCACCGAGAACACTCACGTTAACTTTTATCAGTGGAAAAAAGTTAGCTTGTTTATATTATGCTAACATAGCTGTGTCGCTAGCGGTCACGTAGCACATCATTATATACCAGCTAGCCCAACTTCAGTAACCCTACAAACGTCACTGCTGTTTAGTTTTCTGTCTTCATTTATGCTGGAAGTGATAACAGAGCTGTACGTTTTAATTTGTTTCCAAAACCCCGCAGTCAGGACATGCTATATTGTATTTAGATAGAAGCTAGCGAGCTAACTCCCTGCTAACTTCTAACTCCGTTAAATGTCATAAATTCCGTTTTCATGGATGCCTGGATGTTAAACTCAATTGTTACACCTGGTAGAGCAGAACGCTGATCATTTTATTAAAGATGAAAGACTTTAGACAGTTTTTCAACTCTCAGTAATGCCATAGTGATCGTTTGATAAATGGACCTGCAGCGGAGTTTAGACCCAGACACGGCTAGTGACGTCAGACTTAACGACCGGATAGTGTCAAGAATGCTATGGAGCAAGACAAACTGCATTTAGGCACTCATCTAGAAGAAATTCTCCAGACCTTCTTAGGCAGAACAGATTATGAGAGAACTATTTTTCTTCATCCGGATCAGTCATAGGACAGAGGGTGTTTCGTACTGTTCAGGCTGTGCAGCCCCTTGAGGCAAGCCTGTGATCTGACATATTGAGCTATACAAATAAAGCTGACTTGACCCGTCACCCTTTATAAACATGCCAAAGGACCTATCCAACAATGACATGTACATTGCAGTGAAATAACTAAAACCATGCAAAAATAAAAAGGAAGCAACATTTTTATCAGATATATCTGTGCAGTTGTCTTATAAAAATCACTTATACTCAAGTTTTCCATTCAAGCCTGGTTATGTGAAACAAAATACTGACTTTAACTAGTTTGATTACAATAAATTTTCTCCTGTACGTTTGTTACATGAGTACAATGTAAAATGCTGAATTTAATGGAATATGGTTAAATGAAAATTACTTGATTAATATACATTCAGTTTATAACAAGCACATTTTCCTTAAAGATTAGCTGCATGAATAAATAAACCATTGCTTTAAGGCAGACATTCGTCAAATGAGTGTCCCAAACGGCATACTGTAAATCCCCTGCTAGCACCTTTTTGCACTTCACAACAATCAATGATGGTAAAAAAAACCACAGCGTCATCTGAAACACACTTCCAAGAAAACAACAAAGGAGAGACGTTATGATATTCTTTCTATGTCTTCTCTTTGTTGTGTTACAGTTATGTTTGAGTTGGGTTTAATGAGGGTTGTAAAGGATTGTGCCGAGGTGGAAATGCAGGCTGCAGGTGCATGTTATTGGGCCGTCAGAATGCGACGGCCATGAAACGATCAGTAAATCAACTTTAAATTCTCCCGGTGACTCACTTCACCCTCATTCACATGCTAGCTCTCTATTCCTCCTTTCTAATATGCACCCTCGCCTGTGAATCATATCCAACAATTCTTGTGTTACTAACAGAACCACAAAAAAACGTAGCCGACCCCTGATGGGAATCAAGAAATTGATAGAAAATTAGCCAAGCTAGCGAGGCTGCTGCAGGAGTGTCTTCGATGTGCATTCTTTCAGATGCATGAACTGCTAACTAAAGTTAGGTTATATCTCTCAGTGCATCCCAACGTGTTACTCTTGGTGGAAATGACAGTAGGTGGAACACTTGCATGGATCTAGATAATTCTGGACTGTATTTGAGAGCCACTTAGTCATTTTTAAATAAAACAATGCTTCCTAAACCAAAACAGGAAACTACATTTTTACATTGAGCCCTACTCCCTGTGATTAACACTCTTCTCATAGAGCTGAGAGGATTGTACTACCAGAAAGCAACATTGCAGAGATTGAGGATAGCTAAGTATCCTGGAATCCCACAGGCAAATGGTAATCAGGAAGAGGCCGCTGGGAAAGCTGCAACCACCAAATGCCAACAGGGTGTAAGGGAATGCCTGAAGAGTCTGTTGAATGGGAAGAACAAGATCAGGACAATTAGCACCTATGCCCTGCTGGTGGTTAGATACCCTCTGGGATGAAAGGGTGGCCAAAGGAGGAGATGGACCAATGACATCAAGACAAGGAAGCACCTGACCATGCATGAAGGGTTTTATTCCAAGTCCAGCATCCTGAGACTGTAGCGGAAGGAAGGAGGCCAAAGACTGGTGAGTGTCACAACCACTATCCAACATAAAACAATAAAGGTCCATGTGTACATCAGGAAGATGGCCATAAGTGATTGTGTGCTTCGTGAATACTTCAGGCAGCAGAAACCAGAGGAAAGACAGGAGTAAGAAGGGGAGCCATCATGGAAGAAATGCATGGAATAGCAGCTGATATCGATAAATAATATCAGCGGCTGGACTGAAAGACAGCACAGAAGCACTAATCACAGCAGCACAGGAACAAGCTCCTAGCACAAGATCCATAGAGGCTGGGTTTTGTCTGTGCAAGCGCAGGCTGTGTAAAGATGCCCCTGAGACAACCCAGCACATAACAGCAGGGTGCAAGATGCCAGCAGGCAGGGCATACATGGAACGCCATAACCAAGTGGCCGGCATAGTGTACAGGAACATCTGTGCCGAGTATGGCCTGGAAGTCCCGAGGTCAAACTGGGAGACGCTCCCCAGGGTGGTCAAGAATGACTGATCTAAGATCCTGTGAAATTTCCAGATATATATGGACAAACTAGTGATTGCTAACTAGCTAGAGAACATCTGAGCACTCAGGGCAGTGACCCCCAACCTTGGCAAGTGGCTCCAACTGATTCCAGGAACGACATCTGAGATCTCTGTCCAGAAGATTGTTGTCCTTGGAAGGGTGCAGGACCCTCTTGCTCCCAGCCCTTTGGTCGACGACCTGAGCTCGAACGATAAAGACTGGTCCGCATGGTGAGTGGGGAATTAACCTTCATGTATCCAGAGTACGTGGACCGATCGACCTTCTTATTTAAGTGATCTCTTGGGTATTTGTATTCTTGTACCATTTCCACCATGCCCTAACCTTGTGGAAAGAGGAGCAGTAGGAGTCCTGAATCTGTGGACTCCAACAGCAACCTAATTTTGCTTGTGGTTACATTTTTCCCCAAATGGCTCCAACGCCTGACCAACCAGTAAGTAAGACCACCCACAAGAGAGGCAGGGACTAACTTCTGAATACCAAAACTATGCGGTTTAAACAGTGGATCTCCAAGCATTTTTTCCTTTGTGTGCCACTCCTCTAGATTAGTTCTGGGCTGGAATCGTTTGCACATTGCAACTATAACCCAGCTCATTTTTGACTGATGCTGTAACAGAATCGCTTTGACTTCGCTGTACTTGTTTTAATTGATGTACACGACAATTCATCAGCATGTACTACTGTAAAAGAAAAAGAAATTAAACAGTTTAGCTCAAAAGACAAAGTGGACAAAAATGTAAATGCATGAGTGAACTTTAATTAAGTTAGAATGCAAGTATAAATATCAGCATTTGTACCAGGAGTTCCCACGAATCCTGAGCGCGCTTGTTTTTTGCTTCTCCTTCCACGGTGGTCCGTCTTTTTTCCGTCAGTCTGGCTCACTCACTGTCACTTCATCCATGATTGTCTACTTAATGCAGCAGGAAACAAGAGAAGATAGAAATGCAAATTCCTTGGAGCTCGACTCATGCCAGCTTCAGCTGGTGAGGATGATTTAAACTGAGCTAAAAAAGACTGCGAAGCGTGCGAAACACAGTGGCCTCTGCAAAGATAAAGATGAAGAGCAATCCTTGCAGAGCAGCGTTCCCACTCTGAGTGAAACTAAACAGTTTAATCTAATTAGTGTGTTTACTGTTATTGCCTGTTTGCCCCCTAATTCCTCTCACAGTAATGAGTACGGGTGATGCTAACACGGCTGGTATGAGGCGCAAATAACTCATGAATATTGTTTCTGAGAGAAATGTATGGGTCAGGATAAATATTGCACGTAATGAGTCTGCATAAACTGATTCACTTTAGATTCATTTGCTCCTCTTGGCAGCGGCTCGAAGACTCCTAATGAACTGCAAAAGAAGAAAGAAGAAGCTCGTGTCATAGCTGGCAACTTTCATCGTCAGTGCATGTGTACAAAACAACGTTTCCAGAGTGAAAATGGAGGCTGGTGTTGCACTGTGATGCTCGTCACTAGTTTGGTTATTTTTAGATATTTTGAAAACGGAGGAAATGAGAAATTAGAGCAAAGGCTTTTCACATGTGTACGATTGACACAAGCGACCTGACAACAACAAACCACTTACCGAGGATGAAGATTCCTCTTTATAAAGCCTGACAAGGAGATGTCCACTGAGACATGAGAGGACATTACAGAAGAGCTGCCATTATGTATTCACTGTAGTGGGTGTGTTTGTGCACGCGTAGAGGTTTGCTGTTGGAAAGTATCACAGAGGACGGAGGCTTTTCTGGAAATAAACACACTGAACATGCTACTTAAAGATATAAGGCCTAAAAACGCTACGATGAATTGGCTTTATTTACTTGGAGCTGGAACTAGAACAAGTCAAGTCAAATCAATACAAATGATTTAACCAAAAAGAGGTTAAATAATTTTATATGGAAGGACGAGCGCAGTATGCACCACCGGCAGGCAGAGGTGGCACCTTTGGTGCAAAAATACTATTTTATACTTGTCAAACTCTTATCTTTGGCATATTTAAAGCTTCATACAACGCGGTTAACAAATGACAACGTTTCACAGGTTAGAATTAAATGTCAATCATATTGATTTAACTTGTGTAATACTCTTGATATTTATAACTGAGTGATCTGTATATATTAGTGCTGTTTCTTAAATTTGTAAACTGGTATATATGTATTATTTAATTAGTTTAATCTGTTACTGTTACTGTCTTGGAGCAACTGTAACCAACATGTTAGGCAAGCTCCTCCTTTATTTCATTTTCACCTTTGTTAAACATCTGAGACGTGGTTAACAGGTAATCACATGCACTCAGTGTCACAGGGAGTGGTTTCACTGGTAAAAGAGGAGAATTGGGTTGGGTGGGTTTGCAGGATATCTAGAGCGAGCGGCCAGGTGAGTGTCCGGTGGAGAAGCTGGGCCGTGGATCACAGAAGACACAGGTAGACGGTCAGGTGAAGAATGGTGGCTCGAGCTGGTCCTTAAATACTGGCTCCGATGGTGATGATGATGATGATGATGACCTGCAGGTAAGATGAGCAAGAGCAGGAAAAAGGAACTCCGCCTAAGGAGGGAAACACCTGGATTTAGAGGCAGGAATGGAAAAACATTCCCCACGAAGTAGCAGCCAGCCTGGACCATGACCGACAAGAGCTAATAATTTCTCTGTACATAAAAAGGTAGGCTCGAAGGCAATTAAATGAATAGAGTGTGTGTGTGTGTGTGTGTGTGTGTGTGTGTGTGTGTGTGTGTGTGTGTGTGTTTCAGGAGGTAACCTACAGTGAGAGTTAGTAAAACTAAAGGTTTAACATGTCGAGCTTGTTTGGACATGTACACATAAACTAAGCACACGAGCAAACAGAGTTTATTTGTACAGGACTGGTTATTTAGAGAATAGCAGCTCTTTTCAGGTCAGGTCCATGGTGAACTGTACCACATTGGGAAGCAGCCACACGTTTTTCTCCCCTACTTTTAACTGGGTTGTGACCTAACCAGTGTGTGTGTGTGACTGTCATCTGTCAGCTAAGCCTGCTGCAATATTAATAGCCCACAGTGGGCCCACAACAGCACAGGTCCACTGGAAATTCTTCTCAGTCCTTGTAATTATGACAACGACAACGATTTCATTGCCCACAGCAGGCAGAGGAGCTGTTATAGAAGCAGCTCGTTGCCCAGTGGCTCGTTATTGTAGCTGCTGGTGGTTTTAGATTATTTGTGAATCTTCAGGAGCTGAAAATGAAGTAATCAGAGTATTAAAACAGCACATTCTTCTATTGAGAGGGATCACTATCTGTGTATGTGCTGAGCAATGACATTCTTACTTTGAGGACAACACACAAACAATAAATGCAATAAATAACTAAACTAAAAGAATAAAAAGCATAAATAAACAAAGCCGGTATTATGTACAGAAGGGTGTGCGCGGTGCGTTTAATGGCCTGAAAAAAGTAGGAGAAACTAAAGGACCCACACTTTCTGTACAGGCAACGTGACAGACATTGATTAGTAGACAACAGAGACACAGGACGGCGTGATATGTGAGCCAGGAGCTGGCAACAACACACGCACACACATTAACAGGTTTACATGCGGTTTGTCATAGACGCAGCTCGTCTGAACTGCGCGCCAGCAGACGGGAGAGACGAGTGACGAGACAGACTGGCGTCCTTCCTTTCTTCTCTCTCCTCAGTCCAGTGTGTGATTGTTGGAGCGGCGTGCTTCTCGGGAAAGCTTGACAGGCATAAGAAATGTCTCATTACTGAAAATGGGTCAACCCATGTGGCTTTACAGTGTGTGTGTGTGTGTGTGTGTGTGTGTGTGTGTGTGTGTGTGTGTGTGTGTGTGTGTGTGTGTGTGCGCGCGCGACAGGTGAAAAGGGCCGGTACGAGGCTCGCAGCAAAACTGCATGAACAGACTGTGTGTGCTTACAGGGCAGAGGAGTTATAAAGCTGATTTGGAGTAAAGGCATAAAAATGAAGAGAAGGAGGGAAAGAGACGCGTTCGTGAGGCTCATAGGAGGAAAATAAACAAACAGGCAGCAGGTGAAAACCCGAGATATTAAAGTGGCCTCCCTGGTGTCTGACATGGATGTAGGATATGGATTCAAGAACAGCGTGCAGTGTTGTCTTTGAGAGCGGGTTGTGGCTTGTGTTGTATTTGTCTTTAGCTGCTAGTGTTTTAAAGGGACACTCCAGCAGGATTTAGCCGTGTGGTAAATACAGAGCTGCAAACACATTACAAAATGTCAGTGTTGTATTTGGAAAGCATGTTTGGAGCCAGACCACACACAGAACTTTATTCAGCGTTGCAGTGACGTTACATCGATTTTTTGGACAACCTTTGTCTTTACACATTTACAGACGGAGCATCAGGATCTCAAAACCGCAAAAACCTTTCAAAAGAGAGAGAAGTACGACTTTGTGCTAATCTAAGATAACATATCAGAGAATGCAGAATAAATTGAAATGTTTGGAACGTGTTTGGTATTTCCAAATATCTCCCTTTGTTTCCATGTCTATAAGCACACCATCACTACTCAAAGACAGACAGGTGCCTCCATAGTATGAAGAGTGTAGCATAACTGGGTGCACAGTCGTTGCTGGAGGACTTTGGGGCTCAGGAACTGGAAGCAAAAGATGGAAACAGTGGAGAAAAAGAGTTCAAAGAGATGAGGCAGCGAGGAACACCCTGGAGAGGAAGGATGAGGCTGCAGAGAGACGTCGTATCAGCTGCTGAGAGTGAGACAGACGAGGGTTTGGTTTAAATGAGGAAGAATAACAGGAGAAGTGTATGAATATTTCATGGAAGGTTTTACTAGAGTACTTGCCAAAACCAAGGGCTTCCCTCCCCCTAAACATACACCCCACTGACACAGTCTTGAGACCCACACACACACAGACACACACATTTCCTTCCGGCTCAGCCTATTGCAGCATTATGTAAGACTATCCTTTTTTAACCCTGCAGTTAAACACGAATGGAAGAAGACGAGTCGCTGCGGAGATGCAGAGGATGATGACACAGCTTGTTGTCGATGCACACGCCTCACACGGCCACATCCAGAAAGCTTGTCTTTAAAAAGATGTGAATTTCCAGTTTTGTTTCCTTTTTTTGTTGTTGTTTTTTTGTTGTTTTTTTTGCCTGTCCCGTTTGGCTCTTTTGCATCAGAATTGTTGTCTAAAGGCAAAGAAAGATGCCCAACGGATTTACTTTACCAAACTGACCATCCCAGCCTTGCCGTAATGGTCCATTTGATTCACCTTTTATTGTTTATTTTATTTTCACTTACTGAATACGGGACAGACTTGACTGGGGGAAAGAAGGGGAGAAAGAAAGAGGGAAAGAGAAACAGCTGAGAAGAGGGACTGGGGAGAAGGGCAAAAGACAAAAACCAACAGAACGGGCAGAAAAAAAATGCATATATCAATCACCTGGATCACCTGCTGAGAAAGAAAAAAGAAAACAAGCCGAAGAGAACAAGAGTAATAGAGTAAACAACATCACAATGATATATGGGAATATGACAGTAAATACTAAATGTTAAACATTATTGTGCAGCACATAAGATCAACAGAACACAGTGTGCTTTGAGGTAGGAGCCAAAAAGGGTGTAGTTTGTGGGTGTGATCACCCGTGTGTACACCTGTGAGCATGGACGCGCTTGTTTTTAAAAGGTTCCTTCATGTAATGATCTGCTAGAGGTCAGTTTTGTTTCCTGTTTCCTGTCCTTTGTTCTGTCTACAGACGACTGTCGTCACTTTGGTTTTTGTGTTATTTCAGTGGTGCTGCTTTCCTTTAGTCCCCAGCTTCAACCTCATAATTTGCATTTACATTTATGATTTCTTTCTGCGACATCATTAAATGCGATACACCCACAAACAAATCTCCAACTACGAGACGAGTTCTTGTGGAGGAAGATGTAAGAGTGACAGACGTGTGCACAAACCTGTAGACAGAAAATGTTCCTTTGTTTTCTTTTTGTTTTGTTAATGATTTCACAGGTGCACCTTGTGTGTATTGTTATTTGGCCTTTTTAATGGTGATATATTGCATCATTTATCCAGACTGAGGTCAAGGACACCCCATAGAGCCGGGAGAGCTGAAAACATGAGGACCCATTGATTTGTGTTATCAGGCAGAGAACGCTGCTTTTACTTTTCTCCTGAACAGAAAAAAACAGACACATTTTAAAAGAAAAAGAGCATCTTTAAAACAAATGAGAGGATGTAGTCTGTTACATAATTACCAGTCAGTGAAGCGCCAACTGGAGGTAAAACTCTGGAATCTGGAAATGCTTTATATTGTTATTGGAGTCTCTCTCAGCCCTTTTTATTCACATGTAAGTGCGCATACGTTGCAACTGAAGGGAGATGTGGACGTGCACAAGTTGCTACACGTCAGCTGAATAAAGTGCTATGCAAGTGCTAAAAGCTAACATTGAAGCTACACGAGTGGCTTTGCTGTGCAGATGGATTATTGGCAAATATTAAACCATTCAAATTAATTTGGTTAATGTGAATGGTCACACAGACCAACTGTTTATAAATTACCTCTCGAATTCAATTAAAAAATGGGAAAAAAAGTTGCTGTAAACGTTGCGTCATTCTGCAATCAGTCTACGATTAAATGGGTCAAACGGGCAAATAACTGTGATAAATGGTTCATATTTAACAGAGATTCACATTTAATTATTACATTTGCACTCAGCAACCCTCCTGTTCTATAGGAATACAACCAAAATACAACCAGCTGGAGGCCAGAGTGTGTGTGGTGGGTCCCGCAGTAGAAATGCTCCTCAGCATGAACCAATCAAACTCGAATCACAACCTCTTCACAGGTGCTTCTCGTAAATTCCTGCTTAAAATACTTTGAATCTTTCACGAGTTAGCTGAAGCTGTCGGATGAATGTGAAGAAACAATCCCTCCGTGTCCAAAACATGTATGATTTCAGCTGCCAGGTATAGTTCAATCAGTTCAGTCTTTTGAGGAAATAGCAAGTGGTTCATCGCACATCAGAAAACCTGTGAACTCAGCCACTGGTAAAACACCGCCCACTGATGATTTAACAAATCAAGGTTACTAAATGTACTAAACATTTGAAGTAAGCACAAAATAAGGAGGCATTCAAAATATCTCCTTGTGTCTTGTGCACAACGCTGTATGTATGAGTCAATCAGATAATGTGCAGATTTCTCAGCGTTCAGGTCACTTTTCTTTGGATCTTTTTTTTCTCATGACCTTTTTAGTCCAGTCCAATAAAAGTTGGACTGTTTCTATCCAATAAAAGTTAAATATTATTTATTATATTTGTGTGTGTGTTTGAAATTTCATGTGGCTGCATTTTAACAGGAGACACGCTCGCTACCTCGGCTTCACGATTTGTCACGGTAACTGCAGACGCTCCTCGAGCTCGACTGTGACAGTGTTTGACAGCCAGGAGCAAATCAGGCAGAGGAGCGAGGACACACATGTCACAGCAGATCTGAGTCAGATAGAAGGTGTGCATGTTAGGAAGGCTCAGAAACAGGCTGTTTTATCCCTGCTTTCATTTACGTTTGCCTGTCGTCTCCTCCTCAGACGCTCTCTTGGGCTGATACATCAAGGCTGACGTATCGATCTCATCTGCTTGCTTTTTATCCTTGTGCACAGTCACCGCGTCCTTTCCTTGATGAAATACTTCTCCTCCTGTGACTGTATCCCACCATCTTATCTCTGCTGCTGCGCTGGAGTTTGTAGCTCTGCAGCAGATACAGCTGTAGCCTAATCAGCTGCTATTAAATCTATTTGTCACGCCAAGCCTCGCCGTTTATCAGTGACCTGTGTGTGTGTGTGTGCTACAGGTTTTCTCCGCTGCATCATGCTGCCCTTAATGGGAACCTGGAGCTCATCTCTCTGCTGCTGGAGTCACAGGCTGCTGTCGACATCAGAGACCAGAAAGGTAAAGAAACACATGATGATGTACTGCAGCTGAGCGTGCGATGGACACGTCCTGTGTTTACGCGCTGTGGGTCTGCAGGTATGCGGCCGCTGCACTACGCAGCCTGGCAGGGGAAGGCAGAGCCCATGAAGATGCTGCTGAAGTCGGGTTCGTCTGTCAACGGCCAATCAGACGAAGGACAAATTCCTCTCCACTTGTCAGCACAGCACGGCCACTACGATGTGGTGAGTATCATGTAGTTTTGCCAAAGAAGCAAACGCTGCACGAGAGCAGCACAGGAGGAAGATGCTAATCTCAATATTATTTGCGTAACATATTGTGGCCATTAGTTATTCTGCACTAGTCAGCTGAGCATGGCCAGCAGGATGTGGTGAGGGAGTTTTTTAAAAAGCACCAAAGACATCTGTCTGCACAAACTAACTGAGTGAAGAACAGAGGAGAGAAAAGTCACAGAGGTGAAATAAACGGCAGTTGTTTCGAGGAGCATGTCTACTGCTTTAAATGGGCTGGAGTCACACATGCTTTTATATATCGGCACAATTAGCAGTAAATGTAAACAAACTACTAAATCTGTACTTAAGCAGCCTTAGCAGAGAAACAACAGTCAAATATAGCAGATCAACTGCAGCAGGTAACATGCAGTAGAAAAAAGAAGAGATGTGCGTTTCCTGGCTGCACAGCTGGAGACGCGCTGCTGCTACTTGATTAAATATCTGTGATTATAGAGGGTAACAAACTGGACTGAAGCTTTACTCTGCAGCCGCTCTCCATGTGGAAGTTCAAATACAAAAAGTTACAGAAACTGACTACAGATGAAAAAGGAATCATTTATAATCCAACAAAGCAAACTGAAAGCATTCAGGAGACATTTAAAAACACAGACACTAGAGGCTTCAGCCCACAGTATCGTTCTCATTTGTTCATTTTAAGCTGCAAAGAAAGGAAAACATAATGAACTCCTTGCTGTGGTGCAGCCTCGCTCTCAGCATTTACTGAATTCTTCTTTTTTCTTAACAAACATCGTCAGCTGTAAACATTTATAGCCTACGAAGTCAAACTGACCTGTGTCTGAATGTCAGAAGGCCGTCCCTTTAACAGACCCATGCAGCCTTCAGTGTGTTGAAACCTTTGCACATCTTATTGTTCTGCACACTTTATCCAGTGTAACGAGAGAGCAGAACATTTTTATAGTATTTTTATGGAGCATAATGTAGAATGGAGTCTCTAACATGTGAGGCGTCACATTCTGGGATTGTGCTGTGCCTTCCATCGATGCTGTTTTATGTTTTTGTTCCATTATGAAATCCCGAGGGCGTTACGTAATGGATGAGTTATTTACTGTATTACAAATTAAATGGAAAAGCTGACAGTAGTGCTGTTGTGCTGCAGGGGACGTGGGCTGGCACGGTTTGTGGACGGGTCATTTCACATCAGAGATCAAATGTGATGAAACATTTCCAAAAATGAAAGTCAAAATTAAAAGTGCCTCGAAGTGAACATCTTAAATCTGAGCATCTTACATTGGGCATCTGATCTCTGATTGGTTTAGACCACGATATGGGCCTGATGTGTGTCTGTTGTTGACCACACAGACTTTCAGAGTTGCAGACCTTTTTTTACTTGAACAGCTGGTCGCACCGGTGCGACCTGGGATTTCTTTTAGTCGCACCATTGAGAAATGTGGTCGCACTCTCGAGCCCTGTGCTGGAAACAAGTTTGTGTTGTCATAGAGTTTGTCCTGCAGAGCAGGTCTCAACCCGACTGAGTGCGCCACAAACTTTATTCACAATCGCTGGTAAGACTTCGCCATCATCACAACACCAAACTGGGAAGTATGGTATTCATCCCTGCAGATCATTTACAAAATCTTGGACAATATGTGCTGAAGCAGGTTGAAGCTGTTCGGGCGGCTCCTTGCTGAGACACTGATCCTTCCTTTAATTTGCTTTGCAAACGATCTAGTTTCCAAGCTGGCGAACGCACCTTTACACTCCTTACTCTTTTGTTCCTGTGGCGTGGATCGAGTAAACGTTCGATGCTACCTTCAGAGCTTTTCAAATTAAGAGTTTTGCTTTGTAGAGGATCATGGGAAATGGTGTTTGTCAGAAGCCTGTTAAAATGTAACTTCTGAAAAAACCCTCAGTATTAAAGTCAAAGGAGCTTGCAAAGAAAAGCGTCTGGACTTCTGTAAGTTGCTTGAAGACGTTTCACCTCTCATCCGAGAAGCTTCTTCAGTTCTAAGGTCAAATGGTGGAGAGTCCCAGATATAAACCTAGTGGGAGTGACCCCCTCAGTATTAAAATTGTTTATTTAAAAAAAGAAAAGCCTACAAAAATCTGTGTCATAAGAGAAACAGCTCAGTATTGAAAAGCGCTCTGATTCTACGTCTTCATCTCTGTTTTGTGAGAGGCTGTCTTCTCACATTGTGATCCTTGTGATACTCGTGCCCTTTTCTTTGCCCTTTGAGCGTATGGATTTTTGTCTCATGTGTCTGTGTGCCCCGTCTCCAGTCTGAGATGCTGCTGCAGCACCAGTCCAACCCGTGCATCGTGGATAACGCAGGGAAAACCCCTCTGGACCTGGCCTGTGAGTTCGGCAGAGTTGGGGTAAGAACCTACGGTTTCAATCAGTATTCGTCAACAAGAGTGCAACAATGTGTTGCTTATCTTCTCTTTGTTTATGTGTGTGTAAGGTGGTCCAGTTGTTGCTGTCTAGTAACATGTGCGCTGCTTTGCTGGAGCCCAAAAAAGGAGACACGACCGACCCTAATGGGACGTCTCCGCTGCATCTAGCTGCTAAGAATGGACACATAGACATCATCAGGTACACACACACACACACACACACACACACATCTAATGATAAACTGGCTTTAAATGTCCTCCTCAGACTGCTGATCAAACAGATGTGTAACACAGCAGGGGAACTGTATAATCCAACACAGGCAAAGAATAATGGAGCAAATGGCAGAGAGTCACTGCTGATGCATCAGTCCTAAATACACTGTAGAGATCTGGAGACAGCTGATGGCACTCCAAATCCACACTGCACTTTATCACGCTAAATATTCAGTCATTATAAGCTCATCTCAGCATGGATCTGTGTTTTATTCATTTATTTTTTTGCAAGCGTGCATCGCGGCAAAAAGACTCCCGTTGCCTTGGTGATGGCAGCGTTTAGCACAGAGCCTGAAAAGATCGCCGCTGAATGATGCGCCACGGCGGGTAAACGCACATACGGCAGAGTCCATTAGTTTCTCCGTTCGCTCTCAAATACTTTTGAAGTAACTCAGAGCTGCTGTGTATGTGTCGGTGCAGACACCGGCTTGCCTGGCGGGGACACACAAAGGCAGGTGGTGAAAGATGAGAAATGAGAGACAGACCTGCAACTGAGGGAAGATAGGAGAGAGCAGGAGGACAGGAGAGAGAGAGGAAGTAAAAGACGAGATGGAGAGAAAAGGAGCTCAAAACAGAGCCAGAGAATAAAGATTGTCATAGTTGATGGAGCACGGTGCGGCTGAAGTGACACTGATAAATGATGCTCATTAGTCATGGCCAGCCATGTGGAAGACAACACGCACACTTACTCACAGTAAGAGGAAAATTAAACGTGCTTTTGGCAGCTTTTTCATTTTCTTTCTGTCGTTTATTTATTTATTTTTTAATGAACTTTTCTCTGATCCTGTCATTTTATGGGTCAAACTGCTGGTTTTCTGTACTCATTGTCAACAAATCCAATTAAAAAGACCAACATTATCAGTGACTGATGCTACAAACAAGTACAGCCTGTGTGGCCTGGTGGACACACAGATTTTTCAATTACCTGCGGCTAAGCTAGAAGCTAACATCAGTGTCCTGATATCATCACACTTACCATGCTGATGTTTAGTAGCTATGTGTGCTATGTGGCCAAACAGATCTGAGTGATCCTCAGTCTTTGCTACTTAAGTTCAGTTTCCCTGTGAGGAAGCACTTGGCGATGGTGGGGATGAAAAACTCCCACCACAGGAAGAATCCCACAGTAGAACCAGGCTCAGGGAGGGGCAGCCGTCTGCTGCTGCAGTCACCATTATAATTAATAAAGACATCAGAGGGTGGACGCTTGTCTCCACCACTGTAAAAAAGATGCCATCCATAAAACAAAATTAGTCTTTAGAGTTACTGTTGCAAATCAGGAAGCTCGATGAATGACATCATGAAATAGGAAGCCAGACCTGAGCTGAGCAAGGTCAGCTCAGGTCTGGCTCCCATAGACCGAGATAGCACACCGTGCAGCGCACAGCGGATTCCTCAAGACTATCAGAGCTCTCTGATATTCAACATCTTCATATTTTATATGTTGTATGTAAAAAGTAACCAGTGTATCAAACAGAACGACCTGAATATGTCCTGCTTAAAGTGTGATTCAGCAAAATAACTAAATAGAATTCTAAATCTTTCTCACGTCACCTTTCCTCGTTGTCTTTTATTATACTTTTGAACTTGCCTGTTTTATCCTCTCTCGCTCTCTGTTCCGCCTGGTGCCTCTCCCGGCAGGCTGCTGATCCAGGCTGGCATCGACATAAACAGGCAGACCAAAGCAGGCACTGCCCTGCATGAAGCTGCCCTCTGTGGAAAGACTGAAGCAGTGAGACTCCTGCTGGAGGTGAGTGGAACTACAGCTGCAAAGAGTTGGGTTTGTGTCTCAGTGCACATGCAGGGGTGCAGTAGGTAGCAGCAGGATTGCGCTACTGCACATAACTAATCTGGAATCCAGCTCACCTAAAGATTTGCAATCATGTCACCTTTGACCTCTGACCTTTCCTCCATGGTCAGTAGATTAAGCTGAAGGTCAGTGTGATAATAATGCTACATAAAGCTATTCAAACTGATGTTTCTGATTTGTTTTGGAAAACACATGATATTTATTAGTAAACATTTAACATCATTTTACTAAATACTGACATGAATGCTGAGTGTGTCCTATATCCACCTAAATAAAAATCAGAAATAATTATGCTCAAAATTATGCCAGCAGGGCAAATAACGAAACGACCGCCTGTATGGTTGATTTGAACACGCCACGAGGTTTCATGCTTAAGTGACTGTGTGTGTTTCGGCACAATAAACTAACTGTGTCATTTAGCTCCCGAGCTGCGAAAAGGTTACCAGCCTTCACCCTGAAGCGTCTTTGGACTGAATTCATCTTTGTTCCCTCGGCCTACATTTGTGTCAACAGATTTAAACGTGATATTGCTCTCTGGCTCTCAGCTGCCTCGGCAGAAAAGTAAGATGCGGGTGTAATTAGCAGAAGAGGCCCAGGGAGTTAGGGTTATGTTATCCTGACGTCAATTATGGTAAATCATCGCATCCCTACGGCGTTTAATCAGCATCTAGATGTTCTCATTTCTGAGTCTAAGTAGCTGGATAGAGTGTGTTTCGTGGGATCTTTTTGCTGTATGCAGACGGCTGTTACAGGGCTGTTAATGTAATAACCAGAATTGTAAATTGTCCCCTCTTCTGCAGAGTGGTATCAATGCCACTGTGAGAAACACGTACAGCCAGACTGCGCTGGACATCGTCTACCAGTTCACTGCAACACAAGCCAGCAAAGAGATCAAACAACTGCTGAGGGGTAGGATGGATGTTTGTATCTGTAACAAAAGAGAGGAATAGATGGTCGAATGAAAAGCACAATGGACAGACATAGTTTAATCAACAAAATGATTGTGCTAAGCCAGGGGTGGGCAACTCCAGGCCCCGCGGGCCGGTGTCCTGCAGGTTTTGGATCTCACCCTGGGTCAACACCTGAATCACATGATTAGTTCGTTACCAGGCCTCTGGAGAACTTCAGGACATGTTGAGGAGCTAATTTAGCCATTTAAATCAGCTGTGTTGGTTCAAGGACACATATAAAACCTGCAGGGACACCGGCCCTCGAGGCCTGGAGTTGCCCACCCCTGTGCTAAGCTAACCAGCTGCTAGCAGTACAGACTGCATCCATCTCAAACAAGCAGCCAGTTTACCCGTTATTATAATTATAGAATTACAAATGTATACTTTTAAAAACTGTATTCATATATTCAATTATCATATATGTATTTACAGTTTACTTTTCTATCAAGTTTCTTTTGGTCGTGCTTTTTAAAGGTAAAACTATACTGTGATAAATTAATAATGATGTCATGTTGAGAATGTAAAGTTCTTTATTGACACATTTTTACATCAATAGGATTGTTCTGCACAGTTCATCATTATTGTGTAGCAACTTCACAATGATAATTTACTTTCTTTGCCGCTCAGATGCGTCTGCAGCCCTTCAGGTTCGAGCTCTGAAGGATTACTGCAACAACTATGACCTGACCAGCCTCAACATCAAAGCAGGAGATGTCATCACGGTAAAGCAGCTGTTCCTGTCAGAAGCAAGAGGATTTAGTGTGATGGTGTATTGTGTTCATTGGAGGCTCATGAATTTTTAAAAAAGCTGTAAATTTGTGAGGCAAAACTTTGTCTTCCATAATAATATGATTGAAACGAGCTGCTGATCATTCATAACTGTTTTGTATAAGCTATTAATTCTGGAAGTTCAAATAGGTGGATACATTTCCACTGAAGCTTGAAAAGTGCACGAATATTGTTCTTTAAAAAATATAAATTCTTCACCGGCCTCTTAGAGTAGCTTCAGGGGCAGTTACAATATTGTTAATTTTAGCTAACCCTTGAAAGCCAAGCGTATGGTATTGGTTACATGTGTTTTTGTGAGTTTTTGAGACGTCTACATCATCAGCATGACTTTTTTTACCCTCAAAAAATGATATAAATTGCATGACAAATTTTTCAAGACTAAATTGCAAAAATATGGCTCATGTATCAAATGTGATAGAAATGACAACTCATATATGCAGATTAAAATTTGATAATAAATGATATAAAGGGTCAACAAACACACAAAAAATGTCATATTTCTGGCAGTGATTTCATCATTCAGGTTTTAAACGAAGAAAAAAAACCTTGAAAATATTAAAAGAAGTGTGTCATATGTGAATATTTGTTTTTTCACTGCCAGAAAAAAACAAAAAGTGCCATTTTGTATGAAATGATTTACCAAACATTTGAAAAAAATGGTGACACTGCGTAATCCCTGCAGACTCAGAGTCCTACCTCCAATCCACTGATTAGCCTAACAGATAGGACACTTTTCCATCGTTGCAGTTTACTGGAATCAGAAATGCAAGGACGATGGTTTCAGCATCCTTTATTTGCCGTGAGCGTGTTTTACAGAAGCATGTTTTCACTCCCTTCATCGCAGTGATGGATATTTATGAGCATGTTTGAAGCCTTTGGGGACTTATTACAGTAGTGAGGAAGCCAAGTAGTGCCAACGCTTTTTTCCTCAGGGTCTGAATGAACAAGTTGACTTTGGGGATTCAGCACCAAATGTGCAGCTTTGTGTTTTTTAAAAGAATAAAATTATAAAGTAATCACGTTGGAAAGCTTTAAATTAAATTCTGTGGTATTAATCATTTATTAATTTATGTATTGTCCACATTTAATGTAGTGGATGTGCTCGCCTCGCAGGTTTTGGAGCAGCACCCCGACGGACGCTGGAAAGGCTGTATCCATGACAACCGGACAGGAAATGACCGCGTGGGCTACTTTCCATCCACCATGGTGGAGGTCATCAGCAAACGCACAGGTGAGTTTGCGTGTATATGTGCGCGCATGTAAGGTCGTGTTGGAGCTGCTTTTGAAATTTTGATGAAGCTGGCTGCTAAAAGGCTTCTGCACATGAGTCAGGCACATGTGCACACTCGGAGCGAACGCAGGAGATACTCGGAGGCAAACATCTGTAAAACCCGTACATTAAAGGTAAATTCGATAAAAACCCTCAGCCAGCTTTTTTTGAATAGAGCGAGTTAAAATAGAAGTCACATCAGAGACTTTCATCGCTTTCATCTCATACAGTGGGAGAGGAGCTGTCTGTGAGTCAGCCAGCATCAAAGTGGTACCATACAGCCACCTGTCATCTCCGCATTGCTCAAGTTAAGGTCCAAGCCTGGTGGAATTTTTGATAGTACAGCATCAACCTGGGGAAAAAATCATAACAAAAAACCCCCAAACCCAAAACATTCAGGTGGTCGACACAAGGTTATATATCCCACAATTATCAACATCTTTCTTATGCCACCACAGACAGTGTAAAAGACGGATGAAGTCACCATGATGTCACACACTGGCAGTGAAACCGGTTGCTCATTGGTTAACGAATTGTCGATCACATGATGTTTGCCAATGAGCTTAACGCAGATAATCCTCTATTTTTAAACACAGTATGACTAACATTTAGAAAATAGACTTTTTTTATTCAGTGTGGCCTGAAATGAGTGAAAAGCGTTTGCACCGAATCTTTCCAGCCCAAAAGCTACGTCCATGTTTTACATGTCTGTGGTTGCAGCTTACCCTCACCTCTTAATGTTGACAGGAAAATATAAATAAAACCAAAGCTAAACATTTATGTACTTTTAGTTGCGTACATGAAAGGACTAATTTGACATAAAAATGTCTGCCTTTATATGGGAAACGATAATATTAAGGTGCTGCTCCTAGCATGCAGATAGCTTAGCTTAGCTTAGCACAAGTGGCTTAATGGAGCTCAGAAATGTGTGCTTATGTATTTTATATAAGTAGTTACCCTGTTGTTTCTCACCAAATGCTATAAAAGTAGCATTAGGTGAGAAAACTGACAACATGTCGTATTTGTATGCCGATTAGCTTAACTTTAGCAAGACTGAAAACAGCTAGCCTGGCTTTGATCAGAGGTAAGAAAATCTCCCTAATAGCACCTTTAAAGCTTAACATTTAGCACGCTAGATCTGATTTTATAAAAAAGTATAAACATGTTTTAGTTTAAACCTTTTTTCAGGGTTTAAGATGAAACTACTGGCTGTTGTCTTCTAACCCTCTGCATGAATAGACATTCCCCCAAAGTATCAAACATTTATTTGTTTAGCATGTAAACTTTCATTGCTTGGTGCGCCCCTCCATCTTAATCAGCTTTTATTCACCTGGATGAAACGTACACAACATATTCAGACCCATCCTGTCATCTCGGTGTGACTGAGCAGCCACAGAGAGGCTCAGATGTTTTTAATTGTTTGTCGTGTTGGTCCCTATAGGTCTGGTAGTTCTGTTTACCAGTATATGTCTTCTTGTCTTAGTCTGTATGAGTGTCTCTCTAATTGTTGCTCACCACTGACAGCCGTTACCTGTTGTCTGTTCATGCTCATCACGTCCTCCTCTGATTACCTTTGCACACTGCATTACCACCTCGGCACTATTGTGGCATCACCCATCCTTTCATACACTAAATCATGCAGCAGCTGTACGCCGCCTTATACTGTATACGGCAGCTGTATGCAGTGCAGAAACAGCTGGAATGCTCCCACTTGGCTTGCAGAGCCAGACTGACTAATCACTGCTACCGCTCATCCGCGCATACACAGATACACACTGTGCAGCATCAGCAGCAGCTGTTCTAACAGGAAGTTTCATTTACTCAGCTGTTTTTCATCAATTTTTAATTATTCTTTTCTCTCAGTCAGTTCCCTCTCCATGTTATATTGCTCTCATCTGCTCTTTTATTCCCGCTAACAGGGAAGCAGCAGCAAAACCTTTCAGAGACAACCGTTCATAATTTGTCCTAAATGTTGTAATAACGCTCGTGCATTTAAGCGTTTAGTTTCAGTGTAGAGTGACCAATCACAAAAACAGAACAAACTTTAGCAGCTAGCTTGTGAAAGAATGTCTAGGCAATTATCTAGTTATAAATATTATAGATATATTAGCTATAAATGTTTTGCAGGTTTATTAAGTCAGCGTTGTTGTGCTAGTGTTGTGCTGCTGCTACTACTAGCAATACATTATATAGAATTATAGACTTCAGTAAAATGTGGAAGGCATCAAAACTACCAATGAACACATTTGGAATTAAACACAAAAGTGTAAAATAACTCAAAACGTGCTTTAAATTTTAGATTCTTCAAAGTAGCCACTCTTTGCTTTGATTACTGCTTTGCACACTCTTGGCCTTCTCTCAATGAGCTTCACGAAGTCGTGACCTGAAATGGTTTTGCAACATTCTTGAAGGAGTTCCCAGAGATGCTGAGCACTCGATGGCTCTTTTGCCTTCACTCTGAGGTCCATCTCATTCCAAACCATCTCCACTGGTTTTAGGTCAGGTGACTGTGGAGGCCAGGGCATCTGGCTAGCACTCCATTACTCTCCTTTTTGGTCAAACAGCACTGGAGGTGTGTTTGGGGTCATTGTACTGTTGAAAGATAAACGATGGTCCAACTAAACGCAACCCGGATGGAATGGTACACCACACCTCCATCCTCCGTTCAGCTTTTCTGCTGAACGGCAGGTGGAACCAAAGATCTCTAATTTGGACTCATCAGACCAAAGCACAGATGGTCTAATGTCCACTCCTTGTGTTTCTCTGTCCAAAACAAATCTCTTCTTCTTGTTGCTTTTCCTTAGCCGTGGTTTCTTAGCAGCTATTTGACCATAAAGGCCTGATTCATGCTCCTCTAAACATGTAGAGATGAGTCTGCTACTGGAGCTCTGTGTGGCATTCATCTGGGCTCTAATCTGAGGCGCTGTTAACTTGCGATTTCTGCGGCTGGTGGCTTGGATGAGTTTATCCACAGCAGCAGAGGCGATTCTTGGTCTTCCTTTCGTGTCCTCATGTGAACCAGTTTCATTGTAGCACTTGATGGTTTTTGCTGCTGCACTTGGGGACACGTTCAAAGTTTGAGCAATGTTATGGACTGACTGACCTTCAGTTCTTAAAGTAATGATGGACTGTCGTTTCTCTTTACTTAGCTGATTGGTTCTTGCCATAATATGAATTCTAACAGTTGTCAAATAGGGCTGTCAGCTGCGTACCAACCTGACCTCTGTGCAACACAACTGATGGTCCCAGCCTCATTAAGAAGGCAAGAAACTCCACAAATAAACTCTGACAAGGCACACCTGTGAAGTGAAAACCATTTCAGGTGACTACACCATGAAGGTCAGTGACAGAAGGCCAAGGGTTTGCAGCGCTGTCAACAAAGCAAAGGGTGGCTACTTATCCAGCCGGTACTAAAGCTAGGAGTCATCAATGCTACATTTTATTGTTTGGTTACAACTGGCTAATGACTTGCAACAAAGTAGCAAATTTAAAGTGAAAATAATACACAAAATACTAATACAACAAAAGTGAAATACATTTTAAGTATGCACCTGTAAGGAATAAAATATATTGAATGGCCAATTATGTTGTTAGCTCGCACACTAGAGAGAGGACAGTCCTAACATCGCATCAGGTTAGCATCAGGTTAGCATGTGTTCAGCTAGCTTCATTACTAAAGTGCTATCTCTGGTTCAGAACGTCTTCTTTCCATATTCTAAAAGTTGTTATTATGTTAACATGAAAAATAAAATGCTATTCCAACAAAAGTATGCAGCTGCTGTCGTAAGATGCTACACAGCCTCTCCACAATGGTTGATAAAACAAGATATTTATATTCATTTGCTCCTCTGTGCTGAGGCAGGTCTCTACCACCAACATTTACTAAAACTGGCACATGTGAGTGAAAGACCTACATGTTACGTAGAAGTAACACTTGTAGCTAATAACATGCAACAGAACATATTTGCTGTTTTGCACAGTACCACTGCTTGATTCAAGTGCAAGTTTATTATCAGCCCCTCAGCCCATTTCCACTTTCACGGCAGCGCTCCGTTCATTTCATTCCACTGATGCTCACAGCTGTTTGTCATTCACTGCATCTACTACATCAGCTTTGTCCTTCATTCCCCTCTTCCTCTTGGTTTGAGTTCTAACTTCAGTCCTTGTTTTTAATTTTCCTTTTTTTTCTTCCCTTTTTTCTTACATGTAATTCTCTGTCTTGTCGTTTGTTTGTCACGTGGTGGTGGCTCACTGTTGGCTGGTTGTGTGTGTGTTTTCCGTGTGTCGTCACGGTGGGTGTTATCTAGGTTTGGCCAGCACAGTCATTTGCACTCAACAGTTTCAAAAGATACCGCTGGTTGCCCCGGCGACGGTTGCCCCTGCCAACGCAGTAGTCAACGGCAACGACACCACGTTCCATCAGATCCATATCCTGCCTCCACCGCCTCCTCCTCCACCACATTCCCATCAGCCACTGCTTCCACTTTTCACTTCCTTTGGCTATAACAGGTCACCCGTGACAAGCCCACAGGGAGACACACCTGCTGCCCCAGGTACACGGCCCCTTTCTCATTATTATTATTGTTATTATTATTATCATTATTATTATGTTTATTATTATGTTTATTATTATGAAAGCTTTAAGGGATGCTTTCCTTATGTTTTATGAACTAATTGCAAGTTTAAAAAAATCTGATCGGCTATGTAAGATTCAAATTGGCATTTTTCCTGTTACGAAGGCATCCATTAAAGTTTTCTGTTATTAAATCATTATCCATGTAGTTTTATGTGTTGCTCATACTGTCTAACTTTTGTTTTTCAATTGTTGCTGTTGTCATTTCCATTACTGAGATCCAGAATCCGCTTTGGGGAAGAAGAGTTTAGACCACCTGATATTTCTGGTGTTATTATTTCAGTTGGCTCTGTGGACAGAGATCAAACCGTGCAGGGAAATAGTTGCAGACCATTGCACAAAAATATGCAATACATACAGTTACAGGAATGACATTATATGTAAAAAAAAAAAAAAGATTATTAAATAAGAACCATAAAAGTTTAGATAGAGTTTGTCTTTTTTAATCTCCAGCATACATAACAGTCGTTTCAAGTGGGTTAGGTGATAAAACTCAGATGTATATTGTTTTTTCTGTGTTATTTTCCATTATTATCCATGAAATCTATTCCCTCATTACATTCAAATTGCTTTAATATACATTAACCTCTTAACCCTCTGTGGTCAGTTCTAACCCTAGTCCCAACACTAATCCTAACCAGTATGAGAAGTTAACTTTTATTTTTATTATCAGTCAGCAAAAAAAGAAAATAGTCAAACTGACACATGAGAAAACCTATGCACATTTATTTTCCCTATAAGAGACCATTTCACCTTTCTCCTAAATACAGGACAGGGTTAGGGTTAACCTCTGGCAGCTCATCTGGGGTAGTGGGTGGGATTCAGGTTAGGAAATCGAACAGTGTTTAGGAGAAAAATCATAATGCATAATATAACATAATAATAAGAAAGTGAATATGCAAGACTTCATTTGAAAGGTACCAGCTTCTAGTTTCTGAAAGGTTGCCAATATAACGTTTGGCTAAACAAAAAATAGCCTAACCAAGACAACTTGCTGGTAACCAGAGCGCCTCCTGGGTCTGCCTCCTCCCGGTGGGACAGGCCTGGAACACCTCACCCAGGAGGCGCCCAGGGGGCATCCTTGTCAGATGCCCGAATCACCTCAGCTGGCTCCTTTCGATGTGGAGCAGTAGCGGCTCTACTCTGAGCCCCTCCCGGATGGCCAAACCTCTCACCCTATCTCTAAGGGAGAGGCCAGCCACCCTTCGGAGGAAGCTCATTTCCGCCGCTTGTATCCGCGATCTCGTTCTTTCGGTCACTACCCACAGCTCGTGGCCATAGGTGAGGGCAGGGACGTAGATCAGCCGGTAAATTGCTTTGCTTTTACACTCAGCTCTCTCTTCACCACCACAGACAGCTACAGCATCCACATCCATCTGTCGATCTCCCGCTCCTTTCTCCCGTCACATGTGAACAAAACCCAGAGATACTTAAACTCTTCCACTTGGGGCAAGAACTCTGAGGTTGACCCTATATTTAAGCAAAACAGTCATTGATGGGACTGATGTAAATATGTGTCAGTTAGAAGGACTGTTATCTTCATCCCTTGAAATGCCAGTACTCTCAGTGCGTAGGGTTAGAGTTAGGCTTAAATTACTGATTCATTTTGCAGAAAACTATTTTACGTTATTTGGTTGTATTCAGACCTTTTCAGTAAAAACAGCCCAACAGATGAGCAGAAGACAGACAAGCAGTCGATGCTGTTAAAGTGGTGCAACTGAACAGCAGCGCCACATTTTTAAAAAATGCTTTCAGCGTCTTTGCTAATAAGAGAAGTTAGGCTGGGTAGGCTCCTCATTTTGTGACAAACCTCTGTTCTCCTGAGTTGGTTTGTGCTTTAGTTGTCTTGATTTGTAGTTTTTGGTTTTTACAGTTCTTTCCCCCCGTTTCCGTTTCCTTTTGTTCTTCCCTCCTTCCCTGAATTTCACCATCGTCCCAGCCACCAGGGCAGCCCTGCTCCTTATCCCGACACGCTCCACTCGAAGCCCTCTCCTGAACAAGCCAGAGTGTTTTCTGTTCTGTCCTCGTCCTGCGTGCCGTTTCACGTCTGTTCATTTTAGCATCACTTTTACCCACCTTGTTCACTTACCGTCACTGGATGTGAGTGTGTGTTTGTGTGTGAGTGAGTTGGTGAATTATTTCAATAAACTCTTAGGTCTGTACATGTGTTGAAGGGTTTGGAGAGTTAGAAATTGTTATGATTGAAAGAAACATACAGTAAAGGTGTTTTTCTTTTCATATTGGGAGCAGTTTTAGTTTGACAGCTTTGTGTTTGTAATACTTTTGGCGTTTCTCTTTACCAAACGGGGACATTTTCTAGCTATTCAGTGAGAAACTGCTTCCTGAATAATACAAATTTTATCTTCTTTGATTGTTGAACATGAGATATTAGGGGGGGAGAAAAAAAGACTATGTAAAAGTTGGCAACTTACAAGGTATAAAATGTCAAGTGTTGCATAAAAGACCCAAATACATTGCTAGAAAATGTCCCCGTCAGTGCTGTGCAGGTAAGTTTTTCACTGATTGTAAACGGCTCTGTGAATGGGAGACCATTCTGTTACCTCGAGGAAAACGAGTCCTTCCTTTCTTCATCACAACTATGTCAGCTCAGCATGTTTTCTCTGAGCCTCGATGGTTCAAAGACGGCACATTTCACAAGCAGCTGGAATATCGGGCTCTATGAAAGGATGTGGAAACAGACTGGTCAATAACGTTCCCAAGGTCACTCTGAGGGATGCAAAATGTCCACAAGGAGCGTCGCAGCTCAGTTTCTCTGCAGCACTGTTGGTCACACATGTAAACCATTATCCAGCCCTTATTAAGATGGTTATAATGGTTTATTTATAATACTCTCCAAATGCACTACAGCAGCCCCATTCTGAAAAGCCCAACATATATAATCACATATTTTTGGATGCATTATATATGTATGTGTATGTACATTATGGCATATATGTGTATATACACAGATTTTCATGTTATGGATTTATTTATGTACTATTGGTATATAAATGTTTTCATATATCTATATATATATGCTGTGTTTTTTTCTGTGTGTGAGAGAGAGAATGTGTGTAAGTTTGAAACCTTTCCTTTATTGCTCCTCTCTCCTACTGGACTTACTTCCTGTCTTTTTCAAGAATTACTTTAGAGTTAACTTAATTAACTCCACTTTATCCTTGCTGTTCTGAGAATAGGACGGATATGAATATGAACATACTCCAGACGACAGTGTAAATTTATCCATTGCAACTTTTTTTATGGATCAAGGCAGGTTGTGATTCAAGATGCTGTCGTCTGAAGCGATTTAGGACTAACATGAGAAAATGTGAGGCCACTGAGAGGCGTTAAGCCTAATCTGGGAACCTCAGTAATCTGCAAACGTCAGCCGTTACCACGGCCTGCACTTGGTTTAAAGTATATTTAAGGAGCAGATATAATCTCATGTATTTTATACAAACTTATACATATAATATATATAAATATATATCATATGAACTTGTTACATAGTACAGTACACATACGTAGCATTGATAGCTGCAGTATTAAGTGCAGACCTGTGTGCTAACCTCATATTAAATCCACTCTGAGGTCAAATTTGAATGCTAAATATCACAAACATATAAAAAGAAAGAGCAGACGTAAGCCCTGCAGTATTATTGTGAACATGTGGACAGTTACTGTTAGTCCCACTTGTTCTGTGGACCTTGTAATTGAATACAAAGCTACCATACGTTGACTCATGACACATGGTGTTAGCAGCTACCTATGAAATGGGAACATTTAGCAGCAAAATAGACAATTATTAGTGTTTTTATAAAATAAAAGTGTAATGCATGGCTGCATAAATAAGCACAGTGCTGATTGCTATAGTTCTGTTCCACAGAAAAATGAAGTATTACTGCGTTAAGTGGCAGAACAACACCAGTTTCCTCGGTCACTTTAGAGTCAGTTAGCGGCTAACAGTGGTATTCTGTGTTGAAGGTTGTCGCGGCTCAGAGGCAAGTCCTCAAAGTTCTCCTACCCCGTCCAGCGGGCCCCATGGAGGCTCCAATGAAGAGATCTGGGTACTGCGCAAGCCTGTGGCAGGTAACTAAGCCGCGCTGCGCTGAGCCCTCAATCCCTGAAACCTGAAGGTCTGACCAGGGGTCAAACAGTATCTGACGCCATTCAGAAAAACTTTTCATACCCAGCGCTGCCATTTCTAAGTGCCTACAGTAGTACAAATGTCTGGAAGACAGAAACCACTCATCTGTTTGTTTGAACCACAAGATGATGTGGTTTGAAGGCTTTCAGGTACTCTTTGACCTGCTCCTGACAGTCTCCCATCTCCTGCTTATCCTTCCATCCGAAGCTTAGCTGAAGTCAGCGGCCTTATGTGTAGGACTGCAGCCATCTGCATCGGTCTACAGTCTTTGTGCGTGCGTGTCTTTCCAACTGCTTGTGTGGGGACATCAAGAAAGCTAAAAAATCTGAGAGAAAACCCAAGAGAAAAGATGGTGTGTGCGTGCACGTGTGTGTGCAACATGTATGAAAGTGTCTTTATTCCACTTTTCTGTTCGTCACTCAATCGTCCGTCACCCTGTCTGTCCGTCCTGTGCATCCAACCACATGCTGCCCAGTGCATTTCAATGGAGAGTCACACCTCTTACCACACTGCTTTGGATATCAGCTAAACCACTCAATGCGTGTGTTTGTGTGTGTGTGTCTGTGTGTGTGTGACTGTATGCATCCATCTTGTTGCATGTTTGCATTCGTATGAACAAAATCTATACGTGTTGTTTGGGCGGTTGCATGCGTGTGTGAATGTATGTGTATGTCGTGTGTGTGTGTGTGTGTGTGTGTGTGTGTGTGTGTGTTCCAGGTGGAGATCGCAGCAGCGTCGGTAGTTCCGGCAGTGTAACCAGTGTGAGGTCATCAGGCAGTGGGCAGAGTGCTGGCAGCGCTGCACACATCCTCCACGCACAGGCTGAGGGGGTTAAGGTACCCTACACACACACACACACACACACACACACACACACACACACGCAAACACTTGACTAAACCTAACGGATGATCTTAAACAAGTAGTGAAATTTTCTGAGGTATTATGAAATGGTCCTTTAGGCTGCGTTCACACTGCAGGCGAAAGCGCATCAAATCCGACTTTTCTGACCCTGTGCGACCATCTATCCCATCATGGTGACAGTGTGAACGGCTCAAATCCGATATTTTCAAATCCGACCTGGGTCACTTTCGTATGTGGTGCTGAATCCGATACATATCCGATGTTTTAGAAAGCGACTGCTGTTTGATGGTCATGTCGCATTAAATCCGTCTTTTACGTCACTGACACGAGACAGACGCCAATTATCAGCACCGGAGAAGACATCGCGAACGCTTCCTGGCCATCCAGTGTAGATGTTGGGAAGAGAGCGTTGGAGAAACGTGAACATTTTATTTGTACTGTATAATCTGCAGATTCTGACAGAAACCTGCAGCTATCCTTTGAAGCAGCGCTCCTCTAAAACAGCAATAATGATAGTTATAAAGTTAGTTTGTAAATAACAAAATAACTTTATAACTTAAAGCAAAATTAGGAAACGTAAAGTCCGAAGTCTTTATATTAAGGCCATCAGTCAAACAATACTGTTGCTCTGGGTGTAAACAGAGCGTGTTGTGTGTGACGTCTTCTTTTGTGCATGCGGTCGCTTTGAGCGTTCACACTAGAGCGCGTTTGCTGTCGCATTTTATCTGTAGTGTGAACGAGCAGACAAAAAAAAATCAGATTTGATAAAAAAATCGGAGTTGAGCATCAAGACCTGCAGAGTGAACGTAGCCGTAGTTTGTAAAACGTAACAAGCTGGGAGTTAAAAGCTGAAATTGAAATATTTGTGGCTGTGCAATAAATTGTAACATCTCATGACTGGTTACTTGGCTACTGGAGGTCAAAAATGACAACTGAACAGGCTTTGGGGGCTTGTGTTTATTTAATTTAAAAAAACTATTTTATAAAAGTATAATGTAGCCAGTGTGACAATATCCATTGGTTTTGACTATAGTTTAGGTTTTAAGTTCAAAGTTAGTAGAGTGCTAAGTTATTAGGTAATGCTAGCAAGTTTCGAGACTTTCATTCATGTGGGTTTCCTTAGTGCTAAGGCAACGGGCTAATAATGGTTCAGTCACACTAAAGTTAAAACTGCGGCCTCTGCAACTGGGAAAAATCTGCGCTTGCTTCGTGATTGCATTGTAGTTACAGCAATTAGTTGGTGGCTGCAAATCTCTCAAGTCCCGCCCAGTACTTTCATTGTTCAGGTCGCCTGGGAAATGTGTCTCCAAATAACTGCAGTCCAACTGATTGCACTTACACGTATATTACGCCACCCAACACGTTCCTATATTACGAGTTTGGAAAAATGAGGAAACATGAGAACTGTTTGGAATCAATCTACACATGCACGTTTATTTTACTTAAATCGCTTTGGAAAACACTAAGGTTAAGGTAAGGTTATGGTTAGGATTAGGGATTAGGGTCAGGGCTGGAATACACGGCTGGAACGTGTGTTACCGCAGGAGCGTCATCCTATTCGATTTCATGCTCAATCCGGCGCGTAGCATAGGAGCGTGGGTGGTCACCTTTCCAATGGAACGCCTCGGGATGTGAGAAATCGTCGGTATATTACGCGTCGGGAGTAAGAACGGGCTTCACTTCCAGGTACTCCAAAGGTTTGCAAGCCTTTGTAAAGGAATAACATTTTGCCAACACCTTTCATCAATCTGAGTCTAAACCTGGTTTGCAGCTGGTTGTTTTCTGGTTATATTGCTATATAAAAGCATCTCATTTTGTAGATACCACCACCCTGCACCATCCAAACTTGACACCAGTTTTACACTGAAAGCAGACTGACTCCACCTAATTGCTGTTTTATCGCCATCTTGATGAACCAGAGTCACTTCACAGTAACTGACTGTGTGGTTGCAGACCTGCTCCACATCTTCAGAGGGATGTTGTTTCAAATACAACAACATCTCAAGTTCACTGGTTCCAGTGATTTTTCTGTGCCATGGTCTCAAACCACAGTTTATCCTAGTGTGACTGTAGTATAAAATACTAGTAAACACTAGGAAACCTGCAGCAAACGCTTCAGGGATTGGCTCTACCACCATGTACATCATCACTGATGAAGGCTTACATGATGATACTAATCCTGCTTTTAGAAGATCTATTATATTGTATCTACTGTACATTATAAAACGCTGTGAGGCGACGTTTGTTGTGATTTGGCGCTACATAAATAGAATAGAATTGAATTGAATAGAAGATATAACCTTTGTTCCTTATGAATGTTTATTTATTCCAAGTCTTACCAATGAGTGGACAACATCAAAGTCATTTTTATTTCTTCTTGTCTTTAAAATGAAGGTACAGGGCTGTTGTTTGAAGCTACAGTTCAGGACGTCACATGTAAATAGTTTGTAGGCAAACAGATGAGTGGATAACTGTGCTTTGACTTTTTTATGCTATGCCTTTATGCATTATTCTTTTTAATATTTTCCTATTTGTTATAGATAAGATGTAACATTAAAAAAACATCTGTAAAAGTAAAGTATACCACGACGTTAAAGATTGAAGTAGTGGCACAGAGATATGCCACATGGACATTATATCCCACATTTTTCTCTCATAAAAAGATTATGCAGATGGATGTCAGTTATTTGAACGCACTACAGTAATAGAACCACACAGCAGATTTGTGTAGCTCAGACTCGGTGAAAGCCTCTGTTCTCTCTGCATCTCGTTTCTCTTTCGTTGGAAGTCCAATTTTTATTGCAGTGCTGCAGGTTTCAGGAGGATGTTTTACTGTGATTAATGCGGTGGCAGTCGGCATACATCATGTCAGGGTTTTTTTCCCAAAAGACAGCCTTTTCTCCAGAGATCAATTCTAACTGAGATGATGTAGGTACTGAATCTATAAAAGGCAGAAACAGCACCCAAGCAACTGACTTTTTTCTCACTGAGGATATGATATTCAGCAAAGGTGTGACTGTCCCCTGAAGGCAACAGTAGATAATTTAGAATGAGTATATGAGCATGAAATGGACACTTATCATCAGATATCATGATTTCAGGAAACCAAACCCTTTAAACGCATGTTTTATCCAGGATGGATGGCCTGTGGAGTAACATTTATTAGAAGCGATACCACATTTTTCTTTAACAAATGAAAAGTAGAATTCATTATTCCTGAAATATACTCACATGTACTTTAGTTTTGCTGCTACAGCCTCATTTGTTCTGGTGTAATGTGTAGCCTGTGGTGACTATTGTAACAGTAGTGAGTTTATTCCCTGCCTTTATATATAACCTTTCCATACTACTGCCATTGTTATGTTTTAATATGCCTCAGATAAATTCAATTTGGCCTCCGTGTTGGCACAGGGAAGCCAACACATGGTTTTATATCTATAATAAAAAAGAAAAGAAGCTCTGACTGAATTTTCCACCATGTTTCCAGCTGTGTGGTTCATGACAAAAATTTTTTCACCTAATAGTTATCTTAAGAGCTTAAAAATGAAGGATTTCTTACTGCGATGCATCAACTTTAGTATGTTTAGAACAAAGAATATATGATAATGTGAAATGTTATTACCTTTCGCTTGATCTGAACATGTCTTTCATTAGAACATTAAAAAACTGGTTTGACCAACTATGTATCCATGCAAGCTGTGGCAAGATATGCACAGTTTTCTAATTTATAGTCTTTACTTTCTATATGATGCTAATTCTGACAGTAAAGTCTTGCTAATGAAGAGTGCCATGTTTGAGATCGTACACTGTGGTTTGCTAAGTGTACAGAGGAGCAAGGTGTTCGACAGAAGGGGGTTAAGTTATCAGAAAGTTAGCAGTAGTTAATCGAAGGGACTACTACGCAACTCCTAGCTCAACGTAGTGATACGGTAATGTTAGCTAAATGATATTTAGCTTAAGTAGCTAATATCAGCGGGCCAAGGCTAACTGGGTCATGGCTGGTAGACAAAATTAAAACTTGGCTGCAGCTTCTATGTTGGAAAACTGAAGCCAATTAAGTGTCTTAAACTTTCTACCGAAAGGCCACCAGATGGCGATAGCTATGGTCACAAAAAGACATCCAGTCCAACAGACGTCTGTGGGAAAACAGCCAAACAGGCAGATGAAGTGTGGCAATGAAGCTATTCTTGCCCTATTGTACTTCTGTTCATGTGGACGTAGCGTTTTCAGAGGGAGAAATGTTTTGTCATTCATCCAAGTCTTCAGTCTCAGCTGACTCCAGGTTTCCCCAATCACCTAAAGAAAGCTCCAGCTGATCCAGGAGGGAAGGACAACCGCTGCCCAAGCGAAAACCCGTAGTGATCCCGTACGTGTCAGGAGTATCGGAGCAGTTGAGACGCATTTTTTCTAAACACCAGGTCTCTGTGGCTTTTGAACCCCAAAACACGCTGCGCCAAAAAACTGGTCCAACCCAAGGATCGGGTCCCCCGACACAAACAGAGTAACATAGTGTACGCTGTTCAGTGCAGGAGGATTGTCAGGATTTATACATCGGGGAAACCAAACAACCTCTGGCGAAGCGGATGGCACAACACAGAAGAGCTACCTCGTCGACGCTGCAGTCTATTTACACGTTTTCATCTGAAAACGCTCCGCGTCCACGCTAACGTTTTCAGACGTTTTCACAGAGTTGTGCGTCCACATTGAAACGACTGAAAACACTTACGTTCCAGTCCTGAGCATGCGTGAAACGCAAGAAGATTCAACCTGCCTCATTTCTGTCTGCTGCTTATTTACTTTCCGGCTTTTTGAAACGTCGCGGCAAACTGTCGAGGAAAAGCTTTTTTTAAATGGACTAACAATGAGGTGGAGTTGCGAGTCTGTGAGTAACACAAATTACAAAGTTGCAAAAGCGAGTGAGAATGAAAGAATTTAAAGAAAAGCTCTCTGAATCATGTACAAACTGATATTAATCTTTAATAGGGCTGTCAAACTTCAGAGCTGCAAAATGCCCTCCGCTATCTTAGTTTAATTGGTCACATGACTGCATCACGTGACTAAAATGCGTCATCGTTTTCGAAAAGGCTCCGGGTTCGCTGTCCACACTGCGACGCGAAAACGGCGTTTTCAAACGTATGCGCTTTGGAGAGCGTTTTCAAAATGCTGCGTTATCCTTGAACGAAAACGCCGTCTCAGTGTGGACGGGAGGCCAAAACTGAGAGAAAAAGATGCGTTTTCAAAGGAAAACGTATTAGTGTGGACGTAGCCTAAGACTGGGCAAACCTGCAGTCAGCTGAGACTGAAGACTTGGATGAGTGACGAAACATTTCTCCCTCTGAAAACGTCCAGATGAACAGAATCAACCTTTGGGATGATTGAGCATGCATCGAGATGAAAATATGCTGTATTTTCAGCATGTTGGAAAAAAATGAATGCCACGTCAGGGCAATAAAAAGAAAGTCGTTAGAAGTTGGTGCTCCTGTGTATGAAAGTGTGGTCTCATAAATGTGCTGTGTTTGTGTGGACTTGTTTTTTCCAGCTTTTAGCCACCGTCTTGTCTCAGTCTGCCAAAGCGAAGGAGCATCTGATGGAGCAATCCAAGTCTGTGGATCAGCCTCCAGGTAGGCCAGGCAGGTGACCAGAAAAGAAAGAAGGCTTTCTCCGTTTCCTCTTGTTGCTTATTACTAATCTCACCGCCAAGTATTTTAGGCATACTGTAATATTTGATAACACAAACCGAAGCACAAGCAGCAGGAAGCTGGTGAGAGAAAGAAGAGCCAATGCTTTCTAATAAAGAGGAGAAGAGCAGAACCAGGGAGCAAGAGAGTGGGATGAGTCTTAATCCACAGGTCTTTTAGAAAATGTCATCATTTGCTTTCACACACAAAAAGATCTTGGCTTGTTTGGTAGACAGATGGCCAAGGCAGGGGATGTAGGAGGGAGTGTAGAAGGGTGTGATTGGTTAAAAAAAGGTTTGCTGTATGTTGGGAACCAGGAATTCTGTTGGTTGAGCATCAAAACAATGAAGACGACCGATCGCAAGGCAGTTAAAGGAGGAGATTCGAGGTCAGATAGCAAGCGATAAACTCACCTGTTGATCGATCCAAGTATGCAAGCATAGGACGACAATTTGTGACTGGCCAACAATATTTCTCCTCACAGGCTCTGCCAGCTCCTCTCGGACGTCGAGCCAATCAGGCTGTCCACTCCACGAAGCGCCGCCTTATGATGCCACGGCAACCAGGAAGGGGGAGGGTCCATGCGAGGGGAAGGTAGGACAGTCCCAAATCCCTACAGATTCCGCCTTTCATGCAAACACATACAGGCAGTCGCCACCATCAGCATCTAACTGCAGGATGATAAGAACGTAGCTTCTCAGTCACCACAACCACAACACTCGCTCTCACACTTGTACACACACACACACACACACACACCAGGATGTCCCATCGGTTTCTCTCGCAGCTGGCTTCGTCCGTGCTGCGAGTTTTCGGATGCAGCCACGACACGGTGAGTGTGAGAGTGGATCCTGTATGAACGTGAACGAGGAATCGTGTGTGCGTGTGAGAAAATCCTGCATTTCTGTTATCTTTTACCTGCTGGCCATTGTTATTCGCCCCTTTTAGTTGCAGCTTCTCTTCTTCCATTGCTGTATTTTTCTTACTTTGCTGGAAAAACATCTGATAGTGCACCTGAGGGAAGGACATCCTAGTTAGATATTGGCGGGTGTGTGTTGTGTGTGTGTGCTGGCAGGGGCCCAGCAGTGTGCATAACGTGGGTGGACTTAGCACTAAAAGTGTGAAATCTGAGCTTGCACCATGTGCAATAAATTGTCATTTACTGTACAGTGTATGTGTGCATGTTTGCCCATGTGTTTGACTTCACGTGTCATTGTACAATCGTTTCATGTTCAAAACAAAACCAAAAACAAAACAGTGAGCATATTTAAATAGCAGGTGGTCATGGTGGTAGTGTGCATCGCTTGCCTGCAGTATATGTGTGCACACACTAGCATGTAAGCCATGTTCTACTGACCATCTGTTAGATAGAGTCCCGATTCCTCTGCACCCAGCTTCACAATACTTCCCTAGACGGGTAACGTGGAAGAACGATGGGAAGAACGATGGGAAGAACGATGGGAAGAACGATGGGAAGAACGATGGGAAGAACGCCGGTGGTTCTTGAGGGACTTTGAGGAAGCAGGAGGGACACGGGGAAAGAGAGAAAGAGCCTGAAAGAATGGAGAAAAACAAGGGTGACAGGAGGGATGTGGGAGTTTAAAGAAAAGCAGCGTGTGAGTGGGAAGAAGTCAAGCAGTGGTTTTCCAGTTAGGCCGATTGCTTTTCCATCTGCTGTCACACAGCAGGACACTACTTTAACCATACTCCATCATAATAAAGGTCTGGGTCATAATGAAGGTCACCAAGCAACAAATTTACCTGGGACTGCACAGCATTTTTATTCCTTCGACGCTCACCCCATATATTGATACGGTGTTCAGTCTTGATTGGGTCTAGTTTATAAAAGCCAACACATGAGCCTCGTGAGAAATAGGACAGATAGAGGGCACACATATCATAACACCATATAAACAAACTTTTCATTTCTGAATGTTGGACTTATCGAGGCAGAAAACTGTATCCTGTAGTTGTCCTACATGATCAATATCAAATCACCTGGAATATTCACACCACACAACAGCATTGATAACCTGTCCCACATTGTCCAACTTTTATTGCTACACATTTAATCAAACTTACTGGCTTTAAAGAACTTCATTAACTAATTGGTTTCTTAAAATCTGTATAAAGTATCAAAATCACTTAGAATTTTTTTTAGTTATTTCAAAAACAATAACACTTGCTTACTCCAGTAGCAATCGTAAGAAGTCAAAGATTAGCTTAAAGTTACGTTTAACAGTAAGAGGCCTGTCTTTGACCCTGTGGTATTGTTGGACTGTAAAACAGGAGGGAAATATTTGCTAGTCTGACTGTTGTTTAGCATGCTAAGCTACATCCCAGACCCAGGATTTCCAGGCCTCAGTGGCTTCCCACTTTTCATGTCGCATCCTGGTTAGCTAACATCTGCCGGTCTAACAGACGCCAATCACAGATAAAACATGGACAGAAAGCTGAACTTATAATGTGAATTTTTAAGGTTTTGAGTTAACATGCAATCAGTCAGAAAATCGGGGTTAGAAGTGTGAAAGTATCTGAAAAGGGGAAGTGTGCAAAAGCGAATGTGTATGCTTCTAATTAAGAGCAGCGTTTTCTGGCGTTGCCTTTTTTGCAGCACTGTGCAAAACAAACAGTAGACACTATGTGTTTTCTCTGCTTTCCAGCTGTAAAGTGTAAGATACAGATTAGCCTGTTGTTGCTAATCTGACCTTCTGTAGTAGCTGAGATTCTGTCGACTGGACGTTTTCCCTTCCTAACCTTAGCCTGGTTTTCACTGCAGGACCAAGGGAGGCTGTCCAGGGCTATTTCAGTAGCCAGCCAGCTTATAATACCGCTGAATCATCCATTAATGTGTAAGAATTAGCTTAGGACCACCCTAAAGATGACAAGACATGGTCATTAAAATGTAGCCCCTCTTTTGCCCTACTTGGCCCTGCTGAGAAAAAAAAATGGCTGTCGAAGAAACACATGGAGCCAGTGACCGCATGCCCCCTGTCTTCTCTCCCGTAGAGCTCAGAGGCCGTTGTCCAATGGCTGAGCGACTTTCAGCTGCAGGTCTACGCTCCAAACTTCCTGGGCGCTGGGTATGACTTGCCCACCATTAGCCGAATGACCCCGGAGGTAAGGCAACTAAACCCTGACCCTGACTCCCAGAGAGGTCGCAGGCACCTCCAAGGACCACAATGAGAACAAGTCTGCACGACTTTGATTTGTGTTGTCCTTGATGTTTTCAATATGCATGTAAATAATTTATTTTACAAAACAAAATCGCAAGTGAGCACAATTAAACCACTCAACCAACCACCTGCCTTTTCCTGCCTCGTGCCTCACCTGCCTACGTTCACTTTCCTCCCCCCTCGATCATGTATTGCCTTCCCCCTCTGACTCCAGAAAAGGTTTAAATGTGTGAACCCCTTCGCGTACTGTTGAGTCTCTGGGCTCTCACCAGCCCCACAGTATTAAAACCTTTGCCATCGGCTCAAGTCTGAAGAAAGGTCATAAAATGGCCATGAAGATAATGAGACACGAGTCATCTTGCTGTTCGTATCCCTATTTTTGCAAAATGTTAAACAGAAAATAACCAGTACAAGACGACTGTATGTTACTGCGTACTGTGGCTCTTGGTACACCCTAGTGGTCACTTAATGCAAGTTGTGTGTCGTACTTAATGTGTGGACCTTTAAAAGTAGTTCCTTTTTACTCAGAAGAGAATGTCAAATAAAGAGTTGCAGTATGGGGAAATTATTATGTAATGTTTTTGTGTTTAAATATTGTCTTCAGAATTCTGCCTAAATATGAATTAAAAATAAGCTCTGGTTTAAATGTTAGCATCAAGATCTTGAAACAAAGTCCATAAAAGACAAAAATCCTCCTGTGATGATACCTATAGTATTTTTACGTGTTTGTTGTTTCCATTTTAAGCTGCCGGTTGAACGCAGAGAAATTTAACACATTCAAAAACCAACTCAGTGAACTTGTGTTCGACTTTGTGACCCTTCACCTCACCTCCAACGCTGCTCCTGCTGCTGCTAGCTTTGAGGAACAATCCTGGCCCTGCCACACTTAAAAACAAATAATTTATAGCATTCATAAATTACTTGTGTATATATGCACACTTTGTGCACGCTGAAGGGACTCAGATTAGCGATGGCTTAAAGGGCTTTTCTCATCAGAGATGTGTCACTGAGCGGAGGCCTCGTCTCCTGGTTCGTCCCACAAAATGATTTATGCAGCCAAGTGTACGTGGCGGCTGTTGTATAAAAGTGTGTTCTCGGGTGTCCTAACAACTTCCAGTGAGTTGCACTGAAGTCAAATGTAGCACTTGTGCCGTGCAGCGCTCTGTGATATTTCTGTCTTCTTTATATCAAAGTGCGGTCATGTCTGCGTACCAGATTCAGCCTGTTTTTTTAATTTTGGCCGCCTCCTTTCACTGCAGACATTTGCTTTTGTTTGCCATGCTTTTCTTATGGGTTTGACACATCCGCGCTCTTCTCCCTTTAGCCGACAGAAGCCTTCATCAGATATCACGCCATCTCTTGTGTTGCAAATTTTCTTCTGAGTGTGTGTGTGTGGAAGACAGAGAGAGAACGACAGAGAGTGATGGGCACTTGGGGAGATTTTCTTGTACTTTGTGGAATAAAAATGCCTGAACATATACTTACAGCTTCTTACTTACATGTTTGTGTGTGTGTAGGATCTGACCGCTATTGGAATAACTAAACCAGGTCACAGAAAGAAGATAACATCAGAGATTAACAAGCTAAGTGTTACAGAGTGGCTGCCTGAGCATAAACCTGTGAGTACACGCACACACAGACTTTTTAAACCAGTCAAATAGATGCTTGTATGTCATTGCTATGCCAAAACTTTGATTGGTTGATCATGACACGAAGTGTCCTGTGGGCTAATATTCTGAGCTACCATGGGAAGCTACAAGCTACTGCCTGCTCAGCGCTCTTATTTCTGGCATTCTTACAGGCTAGCCTAGGAGAATGGCTATCTTCTGTTGGTCTAAGCCAGTACCACCAGATGTTAGTGCAGAACGGTTACGAGAACATCGACTTCATCACGGACATCACTTGGGAAGACCTGCAGGAAATAGGCATCACCAAACTGGGTACGACAAACAAACAATGCAGTGCTTGTTTTGTTTTTCCACTGTGAAACTGTCATGCGCCGTGGTGCGCGGGCACGAAAGGATCCAGGCGCAGACTCCGAGCTAACAAAAAGACACTTTATTAAAACAACGAAAGGCGACCCGGGGAAAGTAGAGAGCAAAACAGAAACTAAAAATCCGGGGAAACAATGACACGAGGAAGCCGGGATCGGGACGGCGGGGGGGATAGAACGGAACCGTGGGAGCTCGGGAGGGAAGTGTGGCAGTCCGTGGGGGCAGGAAGTCCGTGGAATGGCGAGTGGGCCAGGTGAGCGCCGCGAGATCCAGTTGAGCCGGAGGACAGGCAGGTAGCAGACGGCGAGTAGAAATCACTGTGGGGATGACTACGGACTGGCGTGGAGCATCCGTCAGCGCCGGATTAAGTGGATCTCCGTGTAATCACCGGGATGGAGAGCAGGTGTGCTAGTGATGGCCCAGCCCGGGGGTGTGGCTACCCGAGCATCACGCATTCCACAGACCATGACAGAAACATGAAAGTTAAGCTACAGTATCCCCTACTAATCACAAGACTCTGCATGTGGTGTATAATGTGGCCAACATTCACATTTGAGCATAGCTTTATGTATGTTAGGTGCACTTAATAGAGATGAAAGTAACCAGTAATCTCAAAAATAAACGAGTGAAGTGATTAAAATGCAGACTTAAAACCAGAATACGTATATAAGCATATGCAGAGAGTTTGGAAAGTATTCTCAGGGCTTCACTTGTTCCACATAATGACGTGTTACAGACTCCAAAATGAATTAAGTTAATTTTTCATCTCAAAATTCTACATATACACCATAATGAGTGAAAAAAGTTGACACTCAAAATTGAGATCAGGTGTGTCCTTCTTCCACTGATCATCTGTCAGACGATGAACTTGATTGGACTCCATCTGTAATAAATTCAGTTGATTGGACATGATTTGTCTCACACCTGTCTATATAAGGTCGTACAGTTGACAGTGCATGTCAGAGCACAAACCCAAGCCATGAAGTATATGTTAATGATGAATTATGAAGACGTCTTTTAGATTTTCTTACAGGGAAGCTAACTATTCCCCCAAAATACTAGCACTCTGCCTCTGGGTGCTGAATGGTGCATGAAGGGTTTACGACAGGATATCTGTAAAAAAGAAGCCGGTTGAAGATTTCTGCTGCTAGAAATTTTCTGTTGCTAATCATTTCATGACTGAAATAAAAGCTAAAGTAGCTCTACAGTTCTGTGGCATCCCTAAAATTCAAAGAAAGGTCATTTACTACACTCAAAACCTGAGCTTTATTCAATATCTTGACCCCTATGAACCCCCCTAACCCAAAAAACTATAACGAGACCTTATTGGACTACATAAAATATAGTAAACTTATAATATATCACACCCAGCATCTAAAGAGTGGGAGTTCTGAGTTACAAGTTCTCTGTCCACGCCTCCCCATCTATAAAACATTTACTAGCTAAACTGGTTAGTGTTACCATGTTAGCTGTAGCGTTTTTAGATAAGCTAGCTTCTGTAGCCTTACAGTTTTCTCAGTTAGTCAGGTTTAGTTTTCTGTTCAGGAGTTAAGGGAAAGTGCACTGACGACAAAACAAATTTTCAGTGAATTTGACTTGTATTACCTGTGTTATGCCAAACTGTAATTCCACTTTGTTAATGCTGTAGGCCACCAGAAAAAGCTAATGCTGGCGGTGAAGCGGCTGGCTGAAATGCAGCGCAGTTCAGATGGGCGGGGTTCCCTCCGAAAGAAGCCCCCACCAATCACGCAGCAGCAGGAAGTCATGTCGATGGATAGTCCTCCCCCAGATGGTGAGATCATTCAGGAAAATCTCAGCCTGTACAGTTTTAACTCCATCTTTAATTGGAATTATCTGTATGTTTCATTTGATTGTGAAACCAGTAAAAAAATAAATCATGTTAGAGTTGCTTTGGTCGTCTGCTGGTCAGATAGACTGGTGGTCCACTCTTCTTTGTTCTCAGTGGATAGTCCTTGAGCCCATCTCAAGTCCCCCATCAGACCACAGCTTTCAGACTGGTTGGTTTGGCTATCTTGCACATCTGTTGACATCTGTGACACCTAACTTACTTTACAGATGGCTGTGGAAATATCAGAAGCTTCCCTTCACTTGTCTAGGTGGATTCATACAACTGTCTAAAGACTGTATTTAGTGCATCTTCCTGAATGAAAGTCTAGTAAGCATCTTTATTTTTGACACTTGACCAAATCTGAGTAGAGCTCATGCTGTTTGCAGTTTGGGGGTTAGGTTGACTGAGCCCATAATGAAGCTACTAGATTGAAAGCAACTGCTGTGTAACAGTGGTAAAGCATTTCATCTGAGTTTCATTTACTTAATAAACCTTTTGTGAGATAAAAAGATAAGATTTCATTTATCTTCATCTGAGTTTCTCTTTGTCTCTCTTCAGAGGTCATGTCTCCCAAAATGAGCACCTTCCAGGACAGCGAGCTGAGCACTGAGCTACAGAATGCAATGACCCAGCCAGTTCAGGAGGTCAAAGCTCAGCGAACACGCAGCCTCAGCAAAGACCACGATGAGGTGCTTACAGGCGGAGGAGGAGGTGGAGGTGGGCCACCTAAGAAGGAGGCCCGGACTATGAGGCAGCAGAGCAGCCAGGGAAGCGCGTCCTCTCACCGAGGCAGTGTATCCTCACAAGGCAAACATCGTCACTCTCATTCTCACTCGCAGCCTGCACCTCCCTACACACCCCCACACACTCCTACCAAGACCAGGACCTCTTCCTCCTCGTCCACATCATCTGTGCAGAGCACGTCTTCCCCACAGGCCAAGCCCAAGCCGTCCCCACAGTTCATCCAGGGGGAAAGACCTCAGTCACCGCGCTCACATCCTCCTCAGTCTCCAACCCATCGCGGAGCCCCGTGCCAGCTTCAGCCCCAGCAGCAGCAACCTCAAATGCCGCCGCAGCACCAGGCTCACCCTCACCCTCAGCACCACCCACAGATGCAGGCGATGGAGGTCAGGGAGAGTCAGCAAGTCCCAGTCCTCTGTCTCCCACCAGAGGCAGAGTTAGCAGAGGAAGAAGGACCAAAGAACTCGTCTGTCCAGAATAAACGCGCTCACACGCTCAACCGATACGCTGTCTCAGATAGCGAGTGCGATGAGAGAGCAGGAGGAAGAGGAGGGGGTGGAGGAGAAGCAGAAGCTGACGTTGTAAGCCAGAGCTCAGCCACTGTGAGAGGGGAAGGAGGGAAATACGCCACAGTAACTCACCGAGTCAGCCGTAGTCACTCCGTACGCAATCAGGAAAAGGGCGCCAACCGAAACCAGAGCCAGTCGTTTGCTCTCCGTCAGAAGAAAAAAGGCCCACCCCCACCACCGCCCAAACGCTCCAGCTCAGCCATCTCCACCTCCAACTCCAACCTGGCAGATGCCAACACGCAGCCGAATACGCTCACCACTACTGGGGGGATGCTGGATGTGCCTTACTACCAACAACGGCGGGCCAGCGACCTGGGGGTGTCCGTGGAGACAGCTGCCGTGGAGACGAGCAGCGTTGGCAGTGTGAGGAGCATTGCCGCCATGTTAGAGATGTCTTCTATAGGGGGAGGAGCCAAAGGCATGGCATTGCAGAAGAACTTTTTGCAGGTAATGTATACAGAACTTCATTTCTCTAACATAACATATATGTTTATTTATTCATATGTATGCTGTAACTAAGTGAAATATGGTTGTTGTGCGTTCAACAGGTGGGGAAAACACGCGATGCCATTGGTCTGGATGGTGAGGTGGTAAACCGACGACGAACCATCAGCGGCCCCGTCAGTGAGCTTGTGGCTGCTGCAAGGCGCGACCAGCCAACTCCTTTGACTTTCCCCTCTCCCTCCACCCAGCCTGAATCCTCCCCTCCTCCTGTTAATTCCTCCTCACCCCAACCTCCATCCTCACCCCACCCCAGCTCAGGAGGTAGTGGCAGCTCTTCAGAGAATCTGCCTTTTGCAGAGGAGGGAAGTCTGACCATCCGCCGCCAAGGTCGAGGAGAAGGAGAAGGACAGGTAGCTATCAATATATATGTTTGTCTATCTATCTATCTATCTATCTATCTATCTATCTATCTATCTATCTATCTATCTATCTATCTATCTATCTATCTATCTATCTATCTATCTATCTATCTATCTATCTATCTATCTATCTATCTATGTAATGTGCTAAAGCTAATGTGCTCTAATGTATTGCAAATCCATAGTCAAGCTTCTGTGTTCTGTAAGCTTTATTTGTCTTATCCATTTATCTTTGTCAGTGTTTTTTGACTGTGCAAAAATGACCCCTTATCATGAATGTATGAATTTTCCGTTAGTGTGTATTTTGTGTATGTCTGCAGGGTGACGGCGAGGGTCACCAGGGAGACAGCAGCTACGCCCAGGAGGACATCTCCAATGCTGAAGCCACGGCGACCTTAAAACGACGACCCCGCAGCTCCAAGCCCCACACCAACGGCTCTGACTTCACCCTTCAAGAGTCATCCACCGTCAAGCGACGACCCAAGAGCCGTGACAAAGAGCCCGAGGGCTACGCAGAGCTGGCCACAGCCAACGGGGAGCCTGCGAACACCGGGCAGCCAAACACCACGCAGCCAGTTCCCTACCAGAACGGCACAGCCACAGTGAAACGCCGCCCAGTGTCTGATGCTGGAGTGATCGAGCAACCGCAACCTCAACCTCAACCTCAAACTCAACCACAAGTGACTGCTGCTCCTCGCAGGGACAGCTTGGACCAAGGAGCTCCAGTGGCAAATGAAGGTGGTCCTGTGAGGAAACCAAAGCCTCCAGTCTCCCCAAAGCCTGTAGTGGCACAGATAAAGAGACAGGGAGGACCTCAGACCCCACCGCAGCCTGTATCCAACAAACGAGTACCCCTACCAGGTCCGGGGACACCTGGAAGTCCAGGTAAACACAGTGGATTTGGGTGTTTTGTGTACATATTAATTCCAAATGCCCTTCAGGAAGTTGAAGCAAAAAAACAGTGATGAAAAGGCAAGCTGAAAAATAATTTTACAAAGTGTATTTTCATGAGTAAAGAGTATTTCATGCTACCCGGTCAGTCAAAGCTTATCGGTACTGGAGGGGTTTCAAACAGCGTTATAGGCCCGTATCAGCCAGTCTTAGATAGTGTTTATAAAGGAAAACAGCGTATTTCAGCTGCTCAGTGATCCAGTCTTTCTCTTTGCTCTCTGTGTAGTGGAAGGAAAGAAGATCCCTCCACCAGTTTCACCCAAACCAGCGCCACCACCCACAGCGCCCAAACCAGCCAAGCTCATCCACTCTGTAACTGGCCCCGCACTGTCCACCCCAGCCTCTGCCCCGCCCAAGCAGCACTCTGCAGTGGCCCGACAGACCAGTTCACCGCCCTCCTTCCCCCCATCTAACACTCCCAGCCCGCCGAACGCCAAACCGACGAGCCCTTCCTCCCAGAGTCCCCACACGCCACAGACACCCACCACACCACAGACACCTCAGACTCCTGCCACTCCCAGCCCAACCCCTCCGCCTGTCAAACCCCCACGATCCTCCATCGGGGGGGTGTCAGTGGACAGCGGGATGTCAGGGGGCGGGGTCACGGCGCCAGCCGCCACGACAACAGAGTTCGGAGTGGATTCATTGGTGCACCAGAAGTTGGAGGAAACAAGCGCTTCGCTGGCTGCTGCTCTGCAAGCCGTGGAGGATAAAATACTACGACAGGAAGAGTAAGGACCACACTCACTCACACACACACACACACACACACACACACACTGACAGTCATGCTGTTAACAACAGTTAGCCACACAGAAGCATCTGGAACGTTGTCCTTCAGTAGGTGATGATATGAACCCTCTACAAGTGTCTACTACGGATTAATCTCATCAAGTGAGATCAGCAGACCACAGTCTAAGGGACTGAAAACTAGCACCCACTCAACATAGGTTGTGAGGATTTGTGCGGAGAATTCAAACACTTAAGGCCTTTGCAGACAATCACATTCAAAACATACTTGATTTGTTGCATAACAGCTGAAGTACAACTATAGATGAAATCTTCTTGCACATTAATAATAATATAATCCAGTACCATTCAGTGGAAATGTACAGTGGGGCAAAAAAGTATTTAGTCAGCCACCGATTGTGCAAGTTCCCCCACCTAAAATGATGACAGAGGTCAGTAATTTGCACCAGAGGTACACTTCAACTGTGAGAGACAGAATGTGAAAAATAAAATCCATGAATTCACATGGTAGGATTTGTAAAGAATTTATTGGTAAATCAGGGTGGAAAATAAGTATTTGGTCACCTCAAACAAGGAAAATCTCTGGCTCTCACAGACCTGTAACGTCTTCTGTAAGAAGCTTTTCTGTCCCCCACTCGTTACCTGTATGAATGGCACCTGTTTGAACTCATCATCTGTATAAAAGACACCTGTCCACAGCCTCAAACAGTCAGACTCCAAACTCCGCCATGGCCAAGACCAAAGAGCTTTCGAAGGACACCAGGAAAAGTATTGTAGACCTGCACCAGACTGGGAAGAGTGAATCTACAATAGGCAAGCAGCTTGGTGTGAAAAAATCAACTGTGGGAGCAATCATCAGAAAATGGAAGACATACAAGACCACTGATAATCTCCCTCGATCTGGGGCTCCACGCAAGATCTCATCCCGTGGGGTCAGAATGATCATGAGAACGGTGAGCAAAGATCCCAGAACCACACGGGGGGACCTGGTGAATGACCTGCAGAGAGCTGGGACCAAAGTAACAAAGGTCACCATCAGTAACACACTACAACGGCAGGGAATCAAATCCCGCAGTGCCAGACGTGTTCCGCTGCTGAAGCCAGTGCATGTCCAGGCCCGTCTGAAGTTTGCCAGAGAGCACATGGATGATACAGCAGAGGATTGGGAGAATGTCATGTGGTCAGATGAAACCAAAGTAGAACTTTTTGGTATAAACTCAACTCGTCGTGTTTGGAGGAAGAAGAATACTGAGTTGCATCCCAAGAACACCATACCTACTGTGAAGCATGGGGGTGGAAACATCATGCTATGGGGCTGTTTTTCTGCCAAGGGGACAGGACGACTGATCCGTGTTAAGGACAGAATGAATGGGGCCATGTATCGTGAGATTTTGAGCCAAAACCTCCTTCCATCAGTGAGAACTTTGAAGATGAAACGAGGCTGGGTCTTCCAACGTGACAATGATCCAAAACACACCGCCCGGGCAACAAAGGAGTGGCTCCGTAAGAAGCATTTGAAAGTCCTGGAGTGGCCTAGCCAGTCTCCAGACCTCAACCCCATAGAAAATCTGTGGCGGGAGTTGAAAGTCCGTGTTGCTCGGCGACAGCCCCAAAACATCACTGCTCTCGAGAAGATCTGCATGGAGGAATGGGCCAAAATACCAGCTACTGTGTGTGCAAACCTGGTAAAGACCTATAGTAAACGTTTGACCTCTGTTATTGCCAACAAAGGTTATGTTACAAAGTATTGAGTTGTATTTTTGTTATTGACCAAATACTTATTTGCCACCCTGATTTACCAATAAATTCTTTATAAATTCTTTACAAATCCTACCATGTGGATTCATGGATTTTTTTTTTCACATTCTGTCTCTCACAGTTGAAGTGTACCTCTGGTGCAAATTACTGACCTCTGTCATCATTTTAGGTGGGGGAACTTGCACAATCTGTGGCTGACTAAATACTTTTTTGCCCCACTGTACCTACGCCTGTGATCACAGGATCACTAGCAGTATACTGAAATACAATGCTCTCTCTTTTTCCATTTCCATTTGTTTTTAATGTATCACAGTTGGAGAAAAGACTTCATGCTCTGTTAACCCTCTGAGGTCTGGTCATCATCGATAGTGACCCTAGCCCTAACTGTAACTCCAGGCAAGTCTTGGCAGTCAGGGAACAAAACGGTGTGGGATAATTAGGAAACTTCTGAGGGAAACCTGGTCTTGTTAGTAGAGCTGGCATCCATCCGCCCTGAATGGATGAATCAGCTCTCATTTGATTTGTAGAAATCTGGCCAAATTTATTAAACCCCCCAAAACGTGACTATCCAGAGATGGGACCAGGAAGCATATTTATATTTATTTACTATTAAATCATCTCATATCTTCACACACTGAGGTTAATTATGGAGTTCCACAGGGTTCAGTGCTTGGACCAGTTCTGCTTACATTATACATGCTTCCCTTCCTGCTTCCCGTCTTCCTCATCAGAAGACATAGCATACATTTTCACTGCTATGCAGATGACACCCAGCTCTGTGTGTCCATGAAGCCAGATAACACACACCAATGAGTTAAACTGCAGGAATGTCTTAAAGACATAAAGACCTGGATGTCCTCCAATTTTATGCTTCTAAATCCAGATAAAACTGACATTATTGTACTGGGTGGCATTACCTTGGCCTCCAGTAACACTGTGAGGAATCTTGGAGTCATTTTTGACCAGGATATGTCCTTAATCCAAAATGCTGCAGCAAGAGTCCTGACAGGGAAGAGAGATCATATTTCTCCTATATTGGCTTCACCTCATTGGCTCTCTGTTAAATTCAGTTTAATTGAATTGAAAATCCTGCTGCTCACTTACTTGTTGTTCCTAGAGTATTTAAAAGTAGAATGGGAGGCAGAGCCTTCAGTTTTCAGGCCCCTCTTCTGTGGAACCAGCTTCCAGTTTGGATTCAGGAGACAGACACTATCTCTACTTTCAAGATTAGGCTTCAAACTTTCCTTTTTGCTAAAGCATATAGTTAGGGCTGGACCAGGTGACCCTGAATCCTCCCTTAGTTATGCTGCAATAGACGTAGGCTGCCGGGGGATTCCCATGATGCATTGAGTTTTTCCTTTCCAGTCACCTTTCTCACTCACTATGTATTAACAGACCTCTCTGCATTGAATCATATCTGTTATTAACCTCTGTCTCTCTTCCACAGCATGTCTTTATCCTGTCTTCCTTCTCTCACCCCAACCGGTCGCAGCAGATGGCCCCGCCCCTCCCTGAGCCTGGTTCTGCTGGAGGTTTCTTCCTGTTAAAAGGGAGTTTTTCCTTCCCACTGTCGCCAAAGTGCTTGCTCACAGGGCTGTTGGGTTTTCTCTGTTGTATTAATGTAGGGTCTACCTTACAATGTAAGGTGCCTTGAGGTTGAGGTTGTTGTAATTTGGTGCTATATAAATAAAATTGAATTGAACTAAAATTGAATATTTACAGTTTTCTTCTCAACACTTTAATTTTTTTTTCACCGTATGTCGTCCAAGTTGACATTTCTGATGCCCAACAAAAACAAAAAGTTTGGTTTTTATTTTTTGTTTTTGATGTGTTAGAATGTTTCTTTTTTTTGTTTCTTGACCACCAAGACAAAAAGGGCACATTCTGCTGGCACAGGTTAGGGTCATTATAAATCATGATATAAGTGATGCTGAGAAGTCTGTTTTTGTCTGAACTCAAGACCTGCTCACTTCAAAAATAATTTTAAAGGTTAATTTGAAGCTCTTATTACTCAAAGCTGCATATATGCAGTATTGTTATCCTCGATTTGCATTAAAATACACAACGCTGAAAAACGACTGCCCCACATCTTTCAATTCAGTTCAGTTTGATTTATACAGTACCGAATCACAACAACAGGCGCCTATTGTAATTTAAAGACCCTAAAGTAATACAGAGAAAACCCAACAATCAGACAACACCCTATGAGTCAACACTTGGCGACAATGGGAAGGAAAAACACACGTTTAACAGGAAGACTGAGGCTCAGGGAGGGGCAGCTAACTTTACATTATTGTTTTTAGTCTTTGCTTTTTATTGTTAATAAACTTGTGGTTCTGTGTGTGTGTGTGTGTGTGTGTGTGTGTGTGTGTGTGTGCGTGTGTGTCTGTGTGTGTGTGTCTGTGTGTGTGTGTGTGTGTGCGTGTGTGTCTGTGTGTGTGCGTGTGTGTCTGTGTGTGTGTGTGTGTGTGTGTGTGTGTGCGCGCGCGCCTCTAGCTCTGTGGCCGAGCAGAAGACCACAGTTAGCATCCTTGACGACATCGGCAGCATGTTTGATGACCTCGCCGACCAGCTTGACGCCATGTTGGAGTAACTACAGAAACCAGCCGGTGCGTCTCCTTAGCAACGCTGCATCAGAAGTGACTCAGTTGGCACAACGGGCAACACGCCTCTCTATCTCGCACCTTCTCCTCATCCTTCTCTCTCTCATCATTCCCCTCCACCCCTCCCTGTCATCCGTCCGTCGGTCTGTTGCTGCGCCATCCCCTCCTCTTCCTCTCGTCTCCTGATGATAACGGAGCAGCACCGCAGGCCCGGACAGACTTGGCAAGAGAAGGAGAGAGCAAGAAAGAGGAATAGATAGAGAGACTAAAAGAGAAATGTTGGTTGGGGAAAGGACCAAAGACAAGTGATGGAGGAGAGAAAATAGAAAAAACACACAAATGACGAGAGATGAAGAAATGCAACAAAAAGGAGGAGACTGCAATCAAAATGTGAGTCTTTAAAGAACTCTTCTGCTCAAAGCGAGCAAAGAAACAAAACCAATACAGAATGAAAAACCAACTGTGTAATGAATCATAGTATGGTATGTGTACATTATAAGCATGGAGAGTTTATATCTACTGAAAAAGTCCTGCATTAGCACAGTAATATATAATATACTGATAAATATCAATCTTTAGCTCTTTGGTTTGATGTCTTGGTTCTGTGTGGAATGGTGACCTCTGGTGTTGTGATGATGTAAATGACTTGATGGATTTTTTTTTGTTTCTGTTCTTTATCCGTGACCAAAACGAGACTATTCAGCTCCTGAGGTGTGTGTGTGTGTGTGTCTGTGTTGTGTGCACGCGAGAGAGAGAAGGAGAGCAATAGGAACAGGGTGGTAGATGTATGCATGTGAGTGTTTCAGGATCAGATTGTGTTTCCTGTCCTGGCTGCATCTCTGCCACATCTTCGTCATCACCCTGTACACACACACACACACACACACACACACACACACACACACACACACACACACGAGAAGCACAATGCAGTCAGATTGATTACAGACACACACACACACACACACACGTACACAAGGGAGCGTGCACAATTAATAAATAAAATAAAGAGAGAAGGGGAGGGAGAAAACAAAAGTGTACAGCAGGTTGTGTTTGGGACAAAGTCGGTCAAATTCATTTTGGAAAGGATTTAGCCATAGGAGGTCGAAGCCACCATTGGTGAACATGGAATACATGATTAGAGGCGGGTTAGGGCTTCCACCTCTGATGGCTTATACCTCAGAGAGTTAAAGGGGTTACATGCATTTCGTGAGGTAAGGTAAAGGCAGTAGAGTCAGGCAAGTGAGCAAAGCTTAAACTGGTCTTAGCTGCTTCTAAGTACTTTGCACAGTGCAGCACAAGCACCACAGTGAAGCTGAACGTCTAGAGAGACAAAGCTTTGCCACAAACTCAACTCAGCTCAATGAAAAACTTGTTCTGACTAAAGAGATGTTGCAAAAAACTTCAGGTTTCCCAGTGTGTTTCATTTTCAGCTTTGTGCAGTGGTTGCTACAGAGCACCTGATACCATTTTGGGGCCTATTTGGAGTCGCTGTGCATTCAATCTGTCCAATGCAGAGTCAGAGTAGAGTCTATAGAGGTTTTTTCCAACACTTATTAACTAAAAACAAGTATTTGAAAACAGATCTCAATATGTCATTTATAAATGCCCCCACAGCACGATGCTGCCACCGCCGTGCTTCGTGCTGTGAATTGTGATTATTGATTATGACGAGTGTTTTACTCCCCGGGCCAAGCTTCTTCCAGCTGTTTCTCTCCTCTCTGATCTTAATGTGTGAATTCTACTTCACGCCTTCTCACTCAGTCTGAAGCCATCAGATTTACAGCTGTACTGAACTTCGTTGTGACTCGACAACATCCTCGTGTCCGCAGCCCTTTTACATAGCAGACACGCCACGGCGGGAAAAGCAAAAGTGTAAATGGAACTACATTTAAATGTACCTGTAAAGTCAATTACACAAAGGTGTTTTCATTCGATCTAGATATTTGATTCAACTATCTGCTATTAAAGCCTCTTTTTCTTTTGATAAAACCTATATAAAAACTACTTTGATTCACTGTGTTGGCCAATAAAAAAGATACAGTCTAGCTGAGTCTGCAGACTGCTTTTAGTCAATGATTTTCCACTGAATTCCTAATATTCATGACAAAATACCTGCATTTAACCTGTTAAGAAGGTCTTATGGTACTACTCCTTTACTAAGATAACACGCTCCCTTCCACTGACAACCTTTCTATTGCTCTTGTCCCACACACTCCCAAACACCCACCCTATGTTGCCATGACAATCTACATCACCACCATTGTAATCGGCATTACCATGGTTACTACACGGTGCGATCACACCGTGTACATGGGATGAAAATATAAAAAGTATTCGATTGGAGGAAGTGGCGGCAGAGATGTGTGAAGCCTGGTGGTTTGTTTCGAGTGCAGCTCCTCAAACCAGAAGTTGGCGCAATACTGAGATTCTAACTGCACCTCTGCCCATTAAGAAAACCAAGGTTTCACAGCACGCTGGCAGCCACACTGTTTATATAAATGAATAAGAACTCAGAGAATAGTCGTGGTATTTAAATTACGATCACATAGAGATTATATATATATGGATATTTGAAAAAAATATATAAGAAGAAGTGTATTTATGAGTGTGTTTCATTCTGAAGACTATTTTTAAAGTAAACAGATCTAATCTGAGTGTTGAATCAGTTTGCTTCTTCATGCTTAAGTGGTCTGAGCTGATGAACCATTGTAGGATAACATGTTGGGATGTTTCCAGGAAGTGTTCTTTTATTATTATTATTAATATTATTACTATTATTTTGTATTGTTTTTTTCTGCGCCTACATGTGTACATGTGTCCTGGTGTGGCGATGTGTATAGTATAAGCAATTCTTGTTCCGTTTTGTTATCTTTTGTATAGTTTTAAATGTCTTTGTTTTTCTTTGAAACATGTGCCTTGCTTTGTGATTTTGGTCTGACTTCAATACAGTAGATGGATATGTATAATATAAGGGCATCACTCTCTTTTTCCAGTTTGCCATCTTACTTGATATCTTGGTATGAAAATCGTGCTGCCCTCCCCAGCACCACAGAGTTGTGATTTTTAATCCATAAACTCAGCCGACTGAATGAAACGTTCAGTTACTAGCATAACCCCGGTTCTCTGAAAACCAGGAGAGGCATTTCACTCTAGGAAGCACCCTCATGGAAGCTCCGCTACCACTGCATCATTCTAAAGACAGACCAATCACTTCAAGGATATGGGTCCCCCCCAACCCCTTTTGTAAAAGCCCCTGGCACCACACCAGGCACAGAAATCAGTGTGCAGTTGGCTTGGATGACAGAAAATCAGTTTTAAAAAAATACCTACATTTTAGCTTCTTCTCCTGCTTTTGTGAAGAAATATGTTGTGGATCTGTTGTGTTAGCATGTTAAGTTTTACATTATCACAATGTTTAAGAAAGTTTTAGAAAATAAACGTGGTTCTACCCAGTTAGCTGAGAGGATCAATGCCACTTTCAGAGTGAAGCCACAGATACCAGCTGGTTAGTTAAGGTTTGCTTAAAATTAAAGGACTGAAAACTCTCTGGAAAAGCTAGCTAGCTTCCTAGGGAATATTTGATTTGTTTCATTTGTACAAAAATCGATGTGTGATATCTACAATTATCTTCTGACATAGCAGGAGTAGTTCTTTTTTTACAGTTTACATTCATAGTGCTAAGCTAAGCTAAACAGAAAACCACAGTCTCACATGTTGTCCGCTCAATTTGAACTCATTAAGATAATCATATAAACTGAACAATGAGATATAAGTTCAAGTTCAACTTTGCCCGAGACTCTTTGGTTTTCATTCCAGCTAAAACTTTAGTGTAAGAAATTTGCTAACCGCGGCTAACAACCAGCCGGAGGTAGTTTCATGCTGAGTGTAACTATCTCCAGGTCGATGATCGTTAACGTTTTTGTTGTCTACGTTTTTTCTAATTACATAATTGAAATTTTAAACTTGTGCAAGACTGTTAGATTTCATTCCTGTTAAGAGTTTGTGATATTTTGCATCAAATGTACGCTGTGTAAAAGATGTTTGCTTAATTATGCTAACCGTTAGCTGAAGGTAGTTCTGCTAAGCTACGCCATGAGAGTGGTATCAATCTTCTGATCTAGCTTTGAGTGAAAAGCTACCCCAACCCACTATATCCCTCAAAACATGGACAACAACAAATAGTCCTGTCATAAACAGTAATGGCTCAATTTCTTTTACATCTTCCTTAGCTTAGTTAAGTAAATTGTTACTGAAAGTGATTGAGCCAGCTGTCACCAGATGTGTAGGTGCATATTTCTATGAAATTTAATTTTTTTCCCCTTGAGTTATTTTTACCTTGTACCAAACTGTCCTCTGTTATTACAAACTAGATGTCATTGTGGTGACATCCGACAGATGCCTGGTGGTCTGACCTTTGAGGGTTGGCTGTACTGTGTGCAGCTTACAGCTGAGACACTTTCGCTTTTTCATCCGCCATCATATCAGAGATAAAGGTTTGCCTTTTTCAATCCTTCCTTAGGTCTCATTTTGGTCATCCTTCATATCGTAGGAATTATTCTGAAGTGTGTTTTGGTACTTGGGCGTTGGGGTGAGGCTACTAAGGTGAAAAAACCCACACACAGATGGTCAAATAAGCTGTGGAGAAAACGTACTTTTCATCCCTTGTTCTTCTTAACAAAAGATGAAGCCAAACTGTTTTTATTTGATTTTCCGCCTGTGCTTATCTGAACAGACACCCGAGTGGTGTCTCCTCTGCTCTGCAGCGACTGTATGCGAATGCTTGAGAGAGTGTGTCATGTGTTGCTCTGCTATTGACTGTGTGAAATCTGTGTGTGTGGGAGTGCGTGTGTGTTGTAGTGACTGGACAGTGGTGTGCTTGCAGTGACTGCATCTTATGGCCATCTGCTCTGAATAAATAAATGTTCTGTACAAACTTCACAGCCTCCTTTTGTTTGCATTTTTATTTCTTGGTGACAGGAGTCTCTGTAGAGCACAATGTAGCTGTTTATGATTCGCATGAGACCTTATAAAATTAGCAAATGTTTCAAAAATATTAAAAAAGATTGATTGTAATGAGCCATTCAGCCTCTAACCGTAATCCAACCTCGTGTAAAGGCTGGTGAACATCCACGCTCGTTCTGAAAGATAACAGTACCGTAATACTGGACAGTGAAATTTGAAATGTTAATACCTTTGAAATGGTTGCTTCAAAGACCAGGAGACTCAAGACAGCAACAAGTTGGAGTCAGTCTGTGATTCATTGATAAAAATCTAAATCTGTTGCTGTCTGCATATGCAAAAATTCACATTTACTATTTGCATTGAGAGTCTGTTTTGAGCCTCATAGATCTAAAATAGAAATCCAGAAATTCCTCCACAAATTGTGATGTAGTTGTTGCATGACAGCAATTTAACTACAAAAACGAATAGATGCTCAGCAACCCTGTAGAGGAGTATAACCAGAATACAACCTGTTGGCAACCAGCTGACTCAGGCCTCCTCCTGCAAAGTGACGACACGAGTTGTGCACACCAGCACAGACTGATTGCAACATGTGTGAAGTCCGTCTACGTTTATAAATTACACAGCGATTATAACCTTAGTCTGCCTGAGAGCGATTGCAGGTTGGACTGTAATTTTTATAAGTCTTTTATAGACACAGGTATGAGTGCCATCCCAGCTCACCCTTTATCCCCTAACCCAGGCCTCGAGGCCGGTGTCCTGCAGGTTTTAGACAAACCCTGGGTCAACACACCTGAATCAAATGATTAGTTCATTACCAGGCCTCTGGAGACCTGTTGAGGAGGTAATTTAGCCATTTAAATCAGCTGTGATGGATCAAGGATCAGCAGCACACCTGCACATGCCCTAACCCGACAGGTTTTCTCAACATTTCTTGAAACTATAGTAACTCTTGAACAGTTTGTGCAATCTAAAAAAAAAATCCTGATAGTTCCTGTAAGCAGCGACTCCATAGCGAGTGCTATGGAGCTATACAGAAAAATGACATTTTTTCTTGTTTGGTCTTTTGCTTGTGTATTTGAAAATTATTTTTTATTTTTGTTGTGTTTTTAGCGTTTTATTGCATGTTTTTTTATATTCCATATATAATTTGTCATCCATCTGCAAGCATACACTGTCCGGTCCTCTTCCAACACATGAAAAACCAGGAATTTAAGGCTTGTACTGGCAGAGCACGGTGAGTTTTACAGTTCATAGTTCAAATTGGCTATTCTAGATCTTTTATTCATGTACATTCTCGACCTTTTTCAGTAAAAACTGTAAAAGTTTTAATTTCATTTGTGTTTTGCTGTTGTTAGTCCCTGATGACAGTAAAGCAAAAGCAACTACCACATGTTGGAAGAAGTAGTCCTGAAAAACGGCTGATTTTATGACACTTTTACAGCGAAAACAGCTAAACAGGCAGCCTGCTCAACATCACACCTCTGCTGGTGAACACTCTCATGGTCTTAGACCAACGAGAAATGACCCCAATCTGATACGTGGTCACAGTCTCCCTTCCTGCTCTAGTTACGACTCTAACAAAAAGTGTTGCCGCAAAACACAGAACAGCAGTTTACATTAAACCCAAGTTTTTCATTTAATTTAGCAACAGAATGAAATATGATGATACGCTACGTTCCAAAAGGATTCCGATCATTTCCTCCTCAAGTCCTTTGGTGCTTTATTTCATCAAATAAATCAGACGAACGCTTCTCCAAGTGTACAACACTTTTATTGATCAACGATCAACTTAGGCTTACATGATTACAAGTATACAAGAAATCACTTAAAGTGTGACCAGTGAAGATGCTTCCTCTCTTCCCTTCCTCTGCCTCCCTCACGAGGCTGCAGCCAAACTATTAAACACCCGTGAAACTCTGATTTAGTCTCTGAATCTCACCGACTATCACAAGAATATTTCAACCCTTCTGCTGTACTGTCAACCCAATATGGGTCCTTACACATCATTTAGGAAAGCACAGGCGCCTTTTCGTCGGGGAGTTAATGTTAACTGCAGTCAACTGTTTGTGTTACTCTGTGGTCAGAGAGGAGGGAGGGACATACAGAGGAGAGGAAAAGGCATCATTACAGCTGTTCCTTATTTTTCATCCACACATATGGCACTCATTGAAACACTCATGTATAGACAATAACAGGCACGTGCATGCACGCAGGTCGTCCTTCTCGCTCCGCCCTGCAGGCCGGGGTGAGTCGTCCTCTCTGTTATCTTACACGACTTTACAACCGTCGAGTTGCTCTCAATACATCTCCATCATGGCACAAATGTAAAACTCTAAATCTATAGATCTTTCTCTTAAAAGTCTTTGCTGCGTTAAAAAGTGTTTTTCGAAAGGCTGGTTTCACAACACTGGACTGGGCGACCACCAACGTGACGCTTCAGCTGAAAGGGAGACGCTTTTATCTTGGACTGCTTAGAAATTGATTTATGAAGCTACTCAGGCGGACTCTGAGATCAGTTATCTGATGGAGTGTGAACGGAGTGTAAGCAGCAGAATGGTGTGCACTACCCGGCTGAGTTTTTACCTCGAGGTGCATCGTTGAGAAATCAGTGAAGCTAGTTTGAGGAGAAAAGTCGACATTTAAAAAAGGAAAAATGTGCAGGCTGGACTAACAAAAGTGCTGCTGTGGCCCTGAAACACCAACATGTGGCTCAGGTGTCAGCCCAACATCTGGTTGATGTGATTTATCAGCTCTGATTCTGTACATAATACTATATCATTCATAAATATATTTTTATTGCACACACTGCTATAAACATTTCACTGTTTAACAGAAATAAACTGATATTTAATTAAGTATCAATTTACCTTTTTTCTTTTTTAAACAGGATTAAAACTCTTGAGAATGTTAGCTGGCACTTTGGACAAACAGCTGCTGGACGTGGACACGTGGAGTGCTCCCGGTTTGCTAACCAGGCAGAGGGTTTGTCAAAATGATTAAAATGAAACATTCGGAGTCGTGACGCCGTGGATGAAGGCCTTTGCCCAGAAGAACGCCTTTTGCTCACTTATACAAGCTTAAATCATCGATGACGTAATAAACATACGGTATCTGCATGGGGTCCACCCAGGGTAGTGAAGCCAGCCTTTAAACAGTATGTGTTGGGTATCATGGGTGAAGTTCGTCTGCAGGAAGCCGGCAGCACCGTCGACTGTGTGAAAAAAAGCACAGCCGCAGTCCTCTCCACACCTCGGGTTAATGTGCAGCGTCCAGTCAGTCCAGTGTGGTGCAACCGTAAGGCAGCTTTGTCTCGCTGTGCCCTGTAATGCACAGGTGGATGAGGCCACTAAGGAGTGTGTAAATCACAATCAAAGAAATGCGTGCTGAGGCGGGAACTGCGCGGAAACGTTAACGGGAGGTGAAGTGAGCTGGACGCCTGTGGAGCCAACGGACCGTTTAGCAAGTCCACACCTGAGGGAGACGGGAAAAGACACAGTAAGACAGGAGACGCGCACAGGGATACATCGGCTTTCAGAATGAAAAAAGAAATATTTCTAATAATCTAGTTTTGAAAACGCACAAGATGCTGGTATAAGCAGAAAAAGGTGACAAGGTGAACCGCTGATGCAGCGGGTGGGTTGAGCTCAGATTTAAGGGTGGGGGCGATCTGTCGTACCTTGACGGTGCTGTCGACAGCTCCGGAGAAGAGGCGCCCTCTGGAAACGGCGAGCGCTGTTACACTGCCCTGGTGTCTCAGCAGAGTCTGGGTGCAGATCATGTTGTCCATGCTCCACACCTACAACACACAAACGCAGCGCTGCTGTCATGTCTGGCCCTGCACAGCGTGACTCGTAGGATGAGATGATGGGATGGTGTCGTCAGGAATTCCCGGGACAGCGCTGAGTGAGGTGCAACCTGACAGCGTCAGACGGACCAAAGCAGAACGTCCCACAGATGCTCTGTTGGATTTAGGTCAGGTGAGTGTGGGGGCCAGTGGTGTCAAGAACACCCGCCCACTACTAAACCGACCACAGACGATTAAAAATAAATAAAAAGTCTACAACCATCTGTGATCTCATCTGATCCTGTTAATCAATGATCTGCACACATCCTACAAAGATAAGTGTGCTCGTTATATGAAACAAAACTTTCAGCTGCTCAGAGCACTGAAACTAGTTCCACTACGATAAACCACAGTGCTCGTGTCACGTCCCTTTAACCACCTAATAAAAATCAAGTTAGAAACTACTGACAACAGTGTGAACTATCCCACCACCACCATGTCCGTCACAGCCCGTCACCCTTTACAACATCCTGTTTCCACACCAGGCAATCTCGTTTCCTTTCATGTGAACTCACTCAGGCTCCGCCCATCCCGATCACAGCCTTGTATATATTTATTACATCGTTATTAACATCTTTGGGACGAAAATGTGTTTTTCTGAGCGGCAGCTGTTGTATCATGTAGGGGCCGTCGCTGACAGGGACGCTCATCAGCTGAGCACAGGGTTAAGATGGTTGTGTCCACTTTCATTTTTTGACTTAAGCTAAACAAACGGATACGAGAGTGGGAGGAAAATATGTGACAAGATGTCAAACTACTGTAATTCTGTAATGACACCATGCACTAAAATGTATTTGAGTGGAATGCATCCAGCTTGACACACACACACACACACACACACACACACACACACACACACACACACACACACACAGGACTCACCCTGAGGGAGCGGTCATAGGAAGCGCTGAACACTTTGGTCTGGTCGGGGGTGGAGATGACGGCCAGAGCGTAAACTGTCCCCACGTGACCCGTCAAGGTCCGCACCTGCTCTTTAGACTCAATATCCCACACCTGGAGAGGACACACAAACATCACCATTACCACCATCCTTCCTCCTGCATCATCATCACAAACACACACAGAAAACAGCTTTGTAGCAATTTCCCCAGCTGGACTGCTTCAGGTCATGTCAGACAGACTTGCTAAGGCTTTGTGGTTGTAATCTGAACATCCACAGAAAAACCTTTGCAACTATGAGATCAGTGCGTCCAACGGGATCAGTGACACGGGCTTAGCCACTGCCAAGAACGACAGAGGAAATGAAACTGTGCCTTACGTGGATGAGGTTTTCATAGGTGCCGCAGACGATGTGGTGGTTGGTGACAGCAATGGAGTAGACGCTGCCCCCACTGGTCTGCAGGACATGAACACACTCCAGAGAGCGGATGTCCCAAATCTGACACGCACAGACAGAAAGCAGTTTAGTGGAGAAAAAAGGAGCGCGAGGGAACGTCCTTGACCCGAGGGGAACGAACACAGCGCGCAGACACGCACGCTCGGTTATCAGCAGTGGAAAAAGTGAGTTACTCAGCAGCTGGAAGCCATCAATTCTCATCCCCACTGAATCACACGGTTTAACTGGCCAATTACAACACAGCACTGAAAACATTTAGGAAGCTGTAACCACAGCATTTCATAGATGAATCTGATCATTCATAAGTTATGAAAAACATGAAATTTGTTGTGTAGTCAATGAGTCACAGTGTACAGCACAACAGGGCTGACAGGAGAGCAGAGGAACATGCAGGAGGTCTTCTCAATCCTCTATTTAAACTTAGAGCACAGTTAACTAAGCATTAACAGAACACTGCTGTATAATCTCTTTACAAACATCTGGCTAACAGGAAACAGGATCACCGATTCAAACGTGTCTGGCTACCTGCTGAATATTGCACTCATTCTCCCGTCATCTCTGATTTGATCTCCACTCCTCCCCCTTGTGGAAACATGCTGCCTTTATGCCATTAGAGGCCAATTGCCCACCCTGCCTGTTATAGATTTAGATGTTTTCAAAAGCTCTCAAATAAAATGAAGAGAAATACAGTGAAAACATGAGGACAGGTGACGAGAACTGTAGAAAACAAGTCTGAAATGTCACTTCAAGCCCAGCCTTTCCCACCACGTCGACTCACTTTAACTAATTATTGTGAAACGTAAAACATGAATCTGCCTCAATGCTCCAGAGTCACAGTAAACATTTACCCATTACAGACTCATAAATATCTTCAATGTTGTGCTTCTAGGACTTATTAAATACAACGTGAGCATAAAGAGCTGAGCCAGGACTGAGTTTGTCGAACCGATTCCCCTGCAGTGTGTTTACATTGTGATGCCACACAAAGGGTCTTTTTTTCATACTGTCCCACAAAAATAATACCATCGAATGATTCCAATTAAACAAACTATATCCAGGGATCAAACAGACCTTTGGGGACTTTGCATCCAGTCTGTGTCAAATGTATGAAGCTGCTAAAATATTTAAAAGCTTAACCGTCACCGAATGCTGCCAACATGTGTCAGAACAGTTTCTGCGGGAAACCGTCTCTAAATGGCTCCTCCAGTTAAAGCGATGGCTAGAGACCAGCTGCTCGCTCACAGGCGTCACATAACAGAGCGCCGTCATTCTTCCACAGACTGTCCTTCGTTCCTACAACCAGTCCCTCTCGCTTTGCTCTCTGTTCTCCCTTCGATGTCCCTGAGGTAGTCATTAGTGGCCAACTGCAGCAAGACAGTGAGCATACACAAACACACAGCATGAAACGAGCCCAGACACACACACACACACAGGCATTCCAAGTACTTTGAACAGTGAGGAAGTGAATGAAGCCGACGCACAAACCTTTGTCAGTGCTGAGAACATAACTGAGGGGATACACTCATGGATGCAGCTGTAACTGCACACGGGGGCTCAGTACTCCCACCAACACCCAGAGATGACAGAACACAAAGCTGGAGACCCTGACCTAGCCCAACACACTAGCAGCAGTGCCTGCATTAAAACCGAAATGTATGTTTGGCTGTTCGTCCAGCTCTGCGTGTCCATCTTCCTCCGGATGTTTTTTTATTTTTACACATTGGCTCCAAAATGATCGACCACCAGCTTCCAAACCCTACTCAAATATTTTTTGTTGTTGTTTGTTCTTTTTCTTTGCAGCCAGTAAAAGAAAGAAAATGTTTAATACAGCCAGTGGCCGAGGTCGTCTTTAGTTCCTGGGCACCTGTGTGTTTTGCCCTTTGTTGTCGTTTCCCAGCTGATTTTGTTCCTTTTGGGTTTATTTTTCTTTTCTTCCCGTCTTGCTTTGTGCATTTCAGTTTGTTTTGTTTTTTGCAAATAAGCAAAGGACAGAGAGCTGACAATATTATCATTCCTGTAGTTTATGTTCGTAAGGTTCTGTCCATCTAAAACGTGAATAAAAGAAACAAAAACAAACACTGGACTTCTCCGAGCAGTCAGAAATGAATCAGGCACAACGTTCAACATCAAAAACTATTTTCTCTGTTCAGGAGTTCAAGTAAATAACTGGAATTTGGCGTCTTAGTCAAAACAAAGTAAAGCATGTTAAGACTGTGTAATTGTTTGTGAATTAATGGGTAACAACAATAATTATATTTTAGCATTAAAAACATCATTTTGATTAAAGAATAATTTTGCTGGTGGAACAGACGTCACAGACAAATAAAAAATGATTTTGTTTATTACCATTGCTGTTTTGGGCAGCTGTGAAATAAACCTCACATTGTGTGGAGGTTGAATAAACGTGTTCGTACGCATCAAATTTAAACAAAACTTAGAGATGTTTAACATAACAGCACAAAGGAATCCAGATCCAGGAATCCTTCTGGCTCCAAGGACTCAGTTTGTGCGTAAAGTGGAAATATGCAGTCTCATGATGCTTTTTTATTTTGTTTGAATCATTTATAGCTGCTGAGTTATGATTGGACATAAGTAGGTAAACATTGCTCTTTCTTACCTTGATGGTCTGATACGAGCCGCTGTACAGGTGGTTCTGGGAGGCCACCAGCGCTCGAACCCAGTGATTGAGTCCTGTCAGCTCCTTCTTCAGCTTCAGCTCAGTGCCCACGATGTCCCAAACCTACACACACGACAAGAAAATCCACTGAACTAACAGAGGAGGAAAAAAGTACTGGATCCAAAGAGAACAGTCAATAAAATTACAAAAATACCAGATGGTGAAAAAAATATTAAACGTTTGGTAAAACATTTGTTTACTAGAGTAAAACATGGACATTTTAAATACTGGACTCGTTTTCAGCTTCACCTTCATCAACATACCACAAAAAGCTAGTTTGTCACACTCACACACACAAACAGCTGAGCTGAGGCAGATAAAAGGACTTGAAACACAGCAGCAAGTCCATCTCTGAATGGCTCAAAACAAATATCAAACCCCCCAAAATGAAGGTTTTAGAGTTAAAATCACATCAGACTGAACTGCTTCATGACCTTAAACAGGCGTTCATGCTGGAAATCCCCCCAATGTGGCTGAACTGACACACTCTGCACAGAAGAGAGGCTCAAAATTCCTCCGCAGTCATATGAAGACAAATATCAGAAACGCATGATTGTCACAACCAGTTCTGACATTTAGAAGAGAAAAGACTTTTTCACATTGTCCCAGGAAGTTTATATAACTGTGTTTAATTTAATAAATGAAATCTTCTTTTAAAAGCAGCATTTTTTATTTACGCTGGTCAACTTTTTCTAACGCTAAAAGTCATCTGATGACCTGAAACATGTTTAAAAACAAAAAAACAAGAAATCAGAAATTTAAACAGCAGAGGTGGAAACATTCAAGTGTGATCTGTCACTGAACTGATGTTGAGAAAGGCTGAGTGAAGGGGGTTGGAGCGGGGGGAGGGAAAGCCTCAAGTAGGGAAAGTCCCTTTTGTGGGAGCACTGACATCACCGACATACAGCACCAATGCATCCTCTTCTTCTCTGTCACTAAAGGCTACAGTCCAAGTTTATTCATTTTTCACATTTTCATATTCTTTGCAGATGTCAGCTGTGCAGGATTTGGGCAAATCCGTCTACTTCTACAGATTTGAAAAACATAAAATACCCCAACATACACTGTGTGAAATATGCTGCACATAACAGTACCTTGATGGCCTTGAGGGAGCCGCTGAACAACATGTTGTGGGAGGAGACCAGTGTGCATACGGGGTTGTCATGGGCACGGATAGTATTGACTTTCTGGAGCGTCTGAATGTCCCACACCTACGCAAGATGCACAGTTGGAGGGGAAATGCATGATGCAAATAAATGAGCTTCTCGACGTATGAAAACATTCCATCGTGAAATTTTATAAGCTTGGTCCTAAAAGAGGGAGGACGCAGAGACTTACAATGATGGTGCAATCTGCAGAGCCACTGTATAGCCTGTTACTATGGGGAGGAAAAAAAATACAACTGAGTCATCCTGAGATTCCTGCAGCTGATAGAGATCCAGTGATTACAACATGTGTGCATGTGTGAATTATGTTACCCTTGGATACACAGAGCCAGCACGATGCCATCATGACCCTCCAGGGTTTTCTGACATTTGTAGGTGGTGCAGGTGTCCCACACCTTAGAGGAAGAGAAGCCGTCACTTAGTATTTCTGTGCATAACAACAACTCTACAATTCCTACTTTCTACAAAACAGGGTTATATGTGGAAGTTGTCTGAATCTAAACAGGAGTGAGCAGGCAAAAATAGCACGTATACAAAAACGGGGAAATGAGTGTAGCCATTACCTTAATCGTCTTATCAGAAGAGCCAGAGAAGAGCAGGTCTCCAGTGGAGTAGACACAGAGACACCAGACGGGACCCTGGTGGCCCACAAATGTCCCCTTACACTTGAAGATCTGCTGGGGGTCGTATGCTACACACGGGCAGAAAGACGGCATAGAGTGGATTTGCATTTTTCACTGGAGAAACACAGTGCGAGGAAAATAACTGAAACAAGAGGTTAAGAACTGAAAGGTGGATAAAGAAAAGGGAAATGGAAAAGCGTGAGCGGGGGGAGGAGGGCAATCCTGAGAGCTGGCAGAGCTACAATTTGAATTTCAGGTTAAACCTTTCACAGATTTTCACCCAATGCTGAGAGAGGAGAAGAGTAAAGGCTAACAGACACTTACAGCCCAGGATTCCCATGTTGAGCCTGGCGTTGATGTGGGACAACTCATCCTGGAGGGACAAAGTAAGTATTTGTGTAATATTTCAGCACCTCGGCTTCTTAGTCACATAAACTCCAGTTCACTCACACACACACACACACACACACACACACTTACGTTAAGCATGGAGGCATCTCTACGAAACTCCATCAGGTCTTCGCTGAGCTTGCTCTGGTTCTCATCCAGCACATCTGAAACACACGCAGACACACAAGGTCTTTAAGACGATGAGAAAAACTTTAAAAAGCACAACTAAATGTTTACTATGATTATTCATTACAGATTGGTGCTGCGGCTGCAGTGATGCGGACGCTGCACCGGTCTGTGGTGGTGAAGAGAGAGCTGAGTGTAAAAGCGAAGCTCTCAGTTTACCGGTCGATCTACGTCCCTGCCCTCACCTATGGCCACGAGCTGTGGGTAGTGACCGAAAGAATGAGATCGCGGATACAAACAGCAGAAATGAGCTTCCTTCGAAGGGTGGCTGGCCTCTCCCTTAGAGATAGGGCGAGAAGTTCGGCCATCCGGGAGGGGCTCAGAGTAGAGCCGCTGCTCCTCCACATTGAAAGGAGCCAGTTGAGGTGGTTCGGGCATCTGACAAGGATGCCCCCTGCGTGAGGTGTTCCACCGGGAGGAGGCCCCGGGGCAGACCCAAGACAAGCTGGAGAGATATCTCTCGGCTGGCCTGGGAACGCCTTGGTGTTCCCCAGATAAGCTGGAGGAGGTGGCTGGGGAGAGGGAGGTCTGGGGTTCTCTGTTTAGGCTGCTGCCCCCGCGACCCGGCCCCGGATAAAGCGGAAGAAGACGGATGGATGGATATTAATTACCCAGGTTATGTGTCTCTTTTTATTTTAAGTCTGTGCTGCATTTTGCAAATCATGAAGTGCTACTTTCTTACATAGTTTCTCCATTACAGAGCATAGCATAAGGCAGCATTTGAGAGGGTTTCCTACTAGCTCCTGAAGGAGCAGTTACCTGTAGCAGCACGCCGACTGATTTAGTAGTTTTTAAATCTGTAGCCTTCAACCCTACCCACACAGAGTTAAGAGACAACACGCATAAGGAGATGCACGTGATGCAGATTCTTAAAAGGCTCCAATTTTAACTCACACATGGATAACACTCCATCATATCCAAGATCATCTCCATTCCCCATACCCCCCTTTCCTTTCCGGCCCAAAAACAAACCCGATAAACCTGCACTTCTTCTGTCAGCAAGTAACTACAGCCGTTAATGGTTTGCTGTTATACATTGCAAGTGGTGGATGTTTATATTTATACAAACATGTTGGGGACACAGACCCATGATGGTGCAATGAGTCGCCACTGGCAGCCATTCAAAAGAAAGTAAACATCATAGGGAGACGAGCTAAGACGGCTTCAGACGGAGGATGAACTAAGATGCTGCACATAGGGCTGGGCCATATTATACCGTTCACTGTAATACTGGTACAATGTTAGGCAACGATAAGAAAATGAAACATCGCGATAGAATTTGGGTAAAACGCGCATGCGCAGTGCCGAAAAAGCACGGCGGTAACAGAGAATGAGAAGGAGGAAAGCAGATTGTTGAGTGAAATGGATGAACCAGAATTAGTTTGTAAAAATGTTGCAACTATGAAGTTTAACATCCAGGCATCCATGAAAACAGAATTCTTTACATTTAACGGTGTAAGAAGTTAGCAGGAAGCTAGCGGAAGTTAGCTCACTAGTTACCTAAGCATGATATAGCATGTTCTGACTGAGAAAATTCTGAAAAAAATCAAACGTACAGCTCTGCTGTCACTTCCAACATAAATGAAGACAGGAAACTAAACAGCAGTGACGTTTGCAGGGTTACTGAAGTTGGGCTACCTGGTATCCGGTCGCTAAGTCTGACGTCACTAGCCGTGTCTGGGCCTAAACTCCGCTGCAGGTCCATATATCAAACGATCACTATGGCATTACTGAGAGTTGAAAAACTGTCTAAAGTCTTTCATCTTTAATAAAATGATCAGCGTTCTGCTCTACCAGGCGTAACAACTGAGTTTAACATCCAGGCATCCATGAAAACGGAATTTATGACATTTAACGGAGTTAGAAGTTAGCAGGGAGTTAGCTCGCTAGCTTCTATCTAAATACAATATAGCATGTCCTGACTGCGGGGTTTTGGAAACAAATTAAAACGTACAGCTCTGTTATCACTTCCAGCATAAATGAAGACAGAAAACTAAACAGCAGTGACGTTTGTAGGGTTACTGAAGTTGGGCTAGCTGGTATATAATGATGTGCTACGTGACCGCTAGCGACACAGCTATGTTAGCATAATATAAACAAGCTAACTTTTTTTCCACTCGATAAAAGTTACCGTGAGTGTTCTCGGTGGTCAGGAACAAATGTAATCGCATGGCAGGATGCTGTAAAAGGACCAAACTTCAGCCAGGAGAACAACTGAGATAATCCATCCACAATACGAGGTTAGTCATTCATATACTGCAACAACATGGGAATAGAGCAGCTGTGATAGAATACAGCATTAATGACTCGATGGTACGGAAGTGGAGGAAGCAAGAAGAATGAGTTGAATAAAGTTTGATTTATCTGACTGCTTTGTTTCGCTTGATGTGTCTTATAATCCCGTGCACCTTATGGTCCGAGAAATACATATTTGACTTTTTTATTTGGCACACTGCAGTTTAATGTTGCAAAGCACCTCTTTTTAACTTCAGTGGATATTATACATGGTTATGCTCAGGATATGTCAGCCCATTTCTACTGGAAATGCCTTTTGGTTAAACGTTCAGCAAGGAATTTGCATTTGCACTGTTACATTTTTATAAAGCTTTAATGCACATAAAAAAACAGCTGCTTGTTTAAGTGAAAATAAATGGATGGGTTTTTTGTGCTAGTAATGTTGTGGAGTTGTATTTTGTCTCGCATCAATTATATCGTCAGTTATATCGTTATCGCAAATTTTCAAATATATATCGTGATAAATATTTTTGCACACATGTATGGTATAAGACGAATACAAATTATTTTGAACAAAGCTCCTCTAAGAAGAGCTCAAGAATAAAAGGAGAACTAAAAATAATCCTAACAGGTCCATGCGACTTTGGAAACTGGCCTGACCAAAATAAAACTATTTACCAACAACTACAGTTCCACTTAAAGCCTTATTAAGTAACTTAACTAAGTCGGAACTTCCCTTCAGTCTGTGAAACATCCAGAGGAAGTATGAGCCAATATCTTCTTACTGAATCTAATTTGATGGCTCCTAGAGTCGATAACAACAAAACGCACATCTTGGTATTCAGTACATGTTGTGCTGATAATATACTGAATACTCAAATAAGCTGAAGTGTGAAGACATGTCTGATCTATCCATGATATTAGTCTGAGAGTCTGTACTTGTCTTTCACATGCACTGCTTTGCTGAATACTTGGGCAAAGTGAACTATTTAAAACACATTCTTTATATAAGCTGTATACCTGAGGTACCACAGCACCTGTTTCTTGACAGCTATACAGCATCACTGAGCCACATACAAGCAGCCCACCTGCTCACTGAAGCTCAACTACATCTTCTTCCAAGCATATAAATATGCAAATGATGTTGCTGAATGTTAGAAAAAGAGAACTGATTCTTAGTTCTGCTTTTCTGTCATCTCACCAAATTTGAGCTCCAGGTTTTTCTCTAGCTGATCCAACTTCTCAGATAATTTCCCCAACATGGAGCGTAGGAAGGCGATGTCTTGGTCCTTCTGAGCCAGAGTGAGCTGCATCTCATGGAATCTAAGCAGGCAAAAGTCAGACGTCACATTAGGACCGATGGGGAGGTTAACAGAAACGGTTCAGCACAACAAAAGTCTGTTTATCTGAGCTCACCTGTCGTCAGTCTGCTGCAGAAACTCCTTGAGGCCCTCAAATTTACAGACCTCCAGGTGTGTTTCATATGTGTCCTGGTTGCCTATGAATGTGCAGCTGTTGGCAAGGAGACAAGATGCAGATTACTGACAAGTAAAACAGAGCAAATATGAATACAGTAAAGTAACAGTGCCAATGGAAAAAGCAAGAAATAATTTCATAGAATGAACAAAATATGCTGGAGAAAGGTGAAAATAAGACATCAAAGCGCTGTTTTAGGATTACCCATATTTGGAGTGTGGACATTTGATGTGTTCGCATTCTTTGAGGTGAGCCTCCAGGTTCATGGTGAGCAACGGCGGGCAGGAGGGGTTGTTTGGGCATCGCACGGGCCTGTAGTCACAGCTGGCCTCATGTTCTCTGCAAACAGATGTTGGGACGATGAAAGCAGAAAATGTTTTTTAACAGGATACAAACAGACCATACAGCTCTTTGTTTCACTTTAGATTTCAGGAATGTTTCCTTACTTGCGTGTAGATAGTTTGATTGTGAACGGGCAGCCCAGCGGGTCCACCTCGTAGGCTCCAGGTTTCCCGGCCACTGAGGTGTTGGAGGCCGTGGCGCCGGCCGCGCTGCTGCCTACAGCCCTGCAGCCGTATTTACAGTGGATGAAGAGCTCTCCAATCTGCTCGGCTACTGCAATGTTGTTCACCACAACCGTTAACTTAGCTGCATCCACAGGGCACTTATCTGCAAGGAGCACAAATATTAATTAGGTAGGGTTAAAATCGAGTAAACTTCAAAATTGTACTGCAATAAATGTCTGTTACACATTTTTTAGGGTTACCTGAAGTCAAGGCACATCGTCTGCAGAAAGTGTGCTGCAGAAAGAGGAAGTTAGAGTTAGTTTAGTTTTACTTTGCTTTAAAACATCTGGATATTTGGTGAGCCCTGACAGTCACACATGCATCTAACAAAGAGTGGCAGCTTTTCTGATTTACTGCAACACTAGCAGAAATTGTTGGCCACCAGGGATTTACAGCCACTTCTACTAGTGCATTTAGAATAACCTAGAATATTGTGGAAATGCGTTTGTTTTTTTAGTACGTCATTAAAAAGGGCAAACAGGTCTATTTTCATTCCAATTCACATTAGTCAGAAATCCAGTAACTGGATGTGCCCTGTATGATCCCCTTTCTCAAGCAGTCCTTTGTCATCACTATTTTATTTATTTGACAGCTGGATATCAACAGCATGTCAGTTTTAGCACTTTTTCAGAGTCACAATCAAACCTTTAGGAAACCGAGCACAACTGTGATGAAATTTGTTGGAGGTTTTTACAAGCAGTTGGACAAACTATGGAAAAAAAGAGGAACAACTTTCAAAGCACAGGCAGACGGACAGAAAGAAAAAGATTACAAGTTAAAAGAAGACTCACCCCACACGTGGTGATGACGGGGTCCTTGAAGACGTTGCAACACAGCTGGCAGCAAAGTTTGACTGAAGGCTGCTCAGCAAAGACCTGCGGCTCCTGCTCACAAACATAAACTTGTGTTAATTCACTCAACTCCAAAACTGTGCTCTGTGTGTCTGTGTAGATCTCTGAATGTACTGCAAGGCATCTGTTTATATTTGCTTCCATATATGTAGAGTAAATATAAGTGCCGGCTGCCATACCGTGTCCTCCTCCTCTTCGTGCAGAGAGAAAGTGGAGCGCAAGGACATGTTGGACTCGGAATGGAGAGATCGGACTGAGATGGCCGAATCTGACCTCCGAGGAGTACCGATGGGAGGCTGAGGAAGGGAAAAGAAGCAGCGAGGAAGAAGAGTTCATAAACAAATCCCACACTAACGGCGGTATCACAGCAAATCCTCATGCGTGCAAATATGAAAAAGATGCAGAGCATGAAAACATTTCATGTTTTAGTCCAATAAATGATCACTTTGACTACGTTATCATGAACTGGATGTTGAGTTGATGTGTGCTTACCATTCCATCGTCGTCATCACGGGGGGAGTAGGTCAGAGTGCTCGAGGAGGAAGGAGTCCGTCTGTGCTGCTTGTAAGTGCTGGAGCCTTCTGCTGAAAAAAGAAGGGGAATACTCAGAGGAAAGAACACTACAGACATCAAGCAAACACGCAGTGGTGTGTTAATTATGTGTCACCTTTAGCTCCAGCAGCTGAGAAAGTTGGAGCAAACGAGGCCTCCATCCTGCTCTGCAGTGAAGAAAGATGCACAGACGGAATAGCTCAGAGTCAAAGTATCCGTTTATTTTAAAATAAAACAAAAGCTGTGATGGGAATACATTGCAGATCACGAGTACAATGAGCAATAGTGTACAATGAATACTAATCCTGCTACATGATTCAAATTTCTGCAAGTGTCTCTCACCCCGTTGCCAGAGTCTGCTGAGGGGCTGGAGGGGCTGCTGGGGATGGTTGCTGTGCTAGCTATCGCTGCTCCTCCGGAGTATCGGTTGTAACGAGGAGTCTTACCACTGCTCATAACCCAAAGCACACACTCAGAATATGTGAGGAAAGACTATCAGGTAGCTGGACTGCTAGGCCTAGGAAGAGGTAAAAGGACAAGGAGGGTATTAGCGTGACACATACTGTAAAAACGATATCAGTTGGTATGTAGAGCAGGGCGATATGGCCAAAAATATTTATCACGATATATATTTGAAAATTTGCGATAACGATATAACCGACGATATAATTGATGCGAGACAAAATACAACTCCACAACATTACTAGCGCAAAAAGACAACCTTCCATTTATTTTCACTTAAACAAGAAGCTGGTTTTTATGTACATTAAAGCTTTATAAAAATGTAACAGTGCAAATGCAAATTCCTTGCTGAAAGTTTAACCAAAAGGCATTTCCAGTAGAAATGGGCTGACATATCCTGAGCATAACCATGTATAATATCCACTGAAGTTAAAAAGAGGTGCTTTGCAACATTAAACTGCAGTGTGCATTACGCATTTTTCGGACCATAAGGTGCACGGGATTATAAGGCACATTAAGCGAAACAAAGCAGTCAGATAAATCAAACTTTATTAAACTCATTCTTCTTGCTTCCTCCACTTCTGTACCATTGATTCATTAATGTTGAATTCTCTGGCAGCTGCTCTGTTCCCATGTTGTTGCAGTATAGTAATGACTAACCTCGTATTGTGGATGGATTATCTCAGTTGTTCACCTGACTGAAGTTTGGTCCGTTTACAGCATCCTGCCATGCGATTGCATTTGTTTCTAACCATGAAGAACCTTCACGTTAACTTTTATAAGTGGAAAAGTGTTAGTGTTCGTCCTCCAGCTTCACTGTTTATGTTATGCTAACATAGCTGTGTCGCTAGCGATCACGTAGCACATCATTATATACCAGCTAGCCCAACTTCAGTAACCCTACAAACGTCACTGCTGTTTAGTTTCCTGTCTTCATTTATGTTGGAAGTGATAGCAGAGCTGTACGTTTGAATTTTTTCAGAAATCTCTCAGTCAGAACATGCAATATCATGCTTAGGTAACTAGCGAAACTAGCGAGCTAACTTCCGCTAGCTTCCTGCTAACTTCTAACTCCGTTAAATGTAATAACTTTTGTTTTCATGGATGCCTGGAAGTTAAACTTTATAGTTACACCTGGTAAAGCAGCAATGCTGATCGTTTTATTAAAGATGAAAGAATTTAGACAGTTTTTAACTCTAAGTGATGCTGCAGTGTTGTTTGACCTGAAGTATACGGAGTTTAGGACCCAGATTACTCCCAGATTTAAGAGCATCTTAGTCCGACAAATACGACAATAACAACGGCCGCTTGCATGTTCTGCAAAAAAATGTGCTTTGTTGTGTATCTGACGGACAAACACCAAACCAGTTCCACATCACGGAAGTTGCACCATTTTTACAAACCAATTCTGGTTCATCTGTTTCACTCAACAATCGGCCATGTGCGTATGAAAACAAAGGCACTGCGCATGCGCGTTTTACTCCCATTCTATCGCGATATTTCATTTTCCTATCGTTGCCTAACATTATACCGGTATTACCGTGAACGGTATAATATGGCCCAGCCCTATTGGTATGGTTATTTCCCTCCGACCAGAACTACAGAAGTCCGAGTAAAAAGAGCTTAAGCACGTAATGCTTGCTTTAAGTTAGAGTTATGTTTTAACACAGAACAAAAATTAAAAATAAAAGCCACATGCCCACAGTTGGCTCGAGGGATGTCAGCAACTGCCAGAAGCTGCAGCACAGCTTTAATCTACACGAGAGGCAACGCAGTGAAAAAGAAACGACACAGTGGAGTTACTGTTGTTAAGGCGACGTTTGACCTACTTTACTGGCCTCAAGCACAACAACACAATCAAACATAATTATTTCAATTCACAGAAAAGATGACGTTTATGAAGAAGTTTTATGTTTTAGTCTGTTGAATCCGACTATCCAGAAAACCCAGAGCACAAATCCAGCAATAACAGGAAGTTCAAAGTTCAGTCATTCGTTAATTAATTTGTTAAATTAAAAACAAAAAAAGTTCTGTTTCCTCTCTGCTAGTACTGTGTAGTTTGTCTCATTCACAAATATACACACAAAAAACTCCTCAGGTACCCCCAGACTGAAATCTGAGGCCCAGCTGATCTGAGAGGATAGAAAGTAATGTGATTTTTTTTAATGTCATTACAGGATTTCCTGTCTTTCTGTGAACAAACCGTGGCCTCGTGCTGCTTTACAAGAAAGCTTTTCAGTTTTGGGACGGTTCAGAACTGAAGTAACAACATGGACTACTGAGAATGAGAAATATTATTATTTAGTTACTGAACTGACAACAAATTAAGAAATTCAGACTGTTTTGATTTGTCTAATGCCTAAACAGAACATGTTCTGAGTCAGTGCATTAAATGTTTGTAGTTTTTGGACTGTTGGTCAGGCAAAAGAAGACATCTGAAGACTGATTTTCAGACCATTAAAAAAAGTAGATGTCAGCTTGAAGTGGACTTATGCTCATTTCCCCCCCTCCGTTTGACACACCTTTCTGCTGACTGTGCTTTGTGGCTGAGATGACCATATTAGGAAATTTGCTCCAATGACATAATACAGAGCCAAGAGCAGAAAAAACTGAAGCTGGAGCTTTAGTTTCCCAAGGATTTCTTGCATATATCCCATCTTTATTTCATAGGAGCATCCAATTTTGTAATTATTTATATCTTCTTCTTTTGGCCACAGCCAGCTCACCCTATCCATTGCAACCTCCTCTGTAAATGGACTGATTCTTATATAGCACTTTTCTACTCTCCCGGAGTGCTCAAAGTGCTCATGCCTCATTCACCTAATCACACCCACTCATACAAGCACTTCCAAACACAAGTGCAACTAATAAATATTCACACACATTCACACTCCGATGAACGCATCGGAGGGCAATCTTGCCCAAGGATATTTGGCATGCAGAGTGGGGAAGCCAGGAATCGAACCACCAACCTACCAAGCTGATCTGCTCTACCGCCTGAGCCACAGCCAACCCTGTCACATCAACCCTCTCCATGTCCTTCTCGTGACATCCATGAACCTGCTCTGAACTCCTTGTTATGCTTCCAACTGGCAGCTCAATCTTGATGATCATTTCCCCAATATATCCACTATCCCTCCTCTTCACATGTCCAAACCATAAGATAAGATAAGATAACCTTTATTAGTCCCACACGTGGGAAATTTGTTTTGTCATCTCAGTAAGGCAAGGCTAACTTAATCTCCAAATTGCTAACCTAAGCTGCCACTCTGATACACTCATTTCTAATCCTGTCCATCCTGCTCACTCTCAATAAAAATCCTAACATCTTCATTTCTGCCACCTTCAGCCCAGACTGTCTTTTATCTTTTATCAAACCAGCCTTCACAGCAGTTGCTCTACCATGTTGTAAACCTTCCCTTCCACTCTTGCTATCATTGTGCGAATGCCGTGAGGCGCTGTGAGACCTGGTGGTCAAGGTTCAATCCTACCTGTGGATGTTGCCGCACGTCTTCAACGCTTGCACACACTCCACTTTCTTGACACTGTTCACTGTACCCTTTCAAATAATGCAGTTTTCAGCAAAGACTTCAGCTTCTGCACAGTGTTTGCAGATAGTTCTCCTTCTTCTGCTGTTTTCAGATTCTACTACACGGCATTCACACAGCATTTTCGAAGGAAATGCAACTTTTCCTATTTGCTGTCTGTCTTACATATTAAGACAGAAAAAAATAAGGTAAAACATAATAGGTCGTGTTTATTGACAAAGTGAAATAATTCTAAGTCTTTTAACTGGGAGAGTAAAGCTGCATCAGCCAGCAGCAGATCAGCAGAGGAAGTTCAAAATTCTACAAATTGTAGATTCATCTCGGATGTTTGCCTCGCAAGAGTGCTCATTCACACACAAACACACATATACACTGTGTATATGTACATATTGATAGAAAGTACACATGCAGATAGTTAGCAAACAATAGCATATCTCTAATCCTTCTACCTTGTTAAAAGTAGTGCTCCTCCAAAGATATACACCGAGTCCAACTTATTCGTGTGCTAAACTTGTGAAACTGTGCTCAACATCTGCAAACCGTCAAACCAAGGGGAGGAGTGAGGGAGACATAGAGAGGGAGCAAAACAAGCACAATGGGGAGAGGGGGGGCGAGACAGCCAAAAAAACCAGTGACCCGGACAACTAGCTAATGATGCAAACGGAAAGGTATGCGGTCCGTGGGCTGCACAGTCTGCCAGTGAACCTATTCCGGAGCTGTACTCGCTGTCATAAGCCCGGAGATTCCCGTAAAAAAGGGGGGCGGAGCACGAACACACACACACACACACACACACACACACAACGGAACAAAGTTAAAGACAGCTAGCTGGCTAAATGCTTAAACGCGGAATATATAAGCGAATAGGCGTAGGGCGCGAGTTTCCTACTATAAAAGAAAGCGGTCTACAACCGTGTCTGCCTGCAGTCATGTTGTCAACAACCATGTAAACTGCGACAATTGCTAACCTTAAGTATCTTCTTTGCTAGCTTAACTTAGCTTATGTTACATTTTCATTAGCAATCACTGCGACTAACAGTCTGTGGCAGGAAAAACTAAAAACAGCGGTCGAATAATCCGCTTTATTTTGTATTCAGCAAGAACATGATTACAAAAAAGTCGTTTTGGCTTAGTTTTGCACACTTACCATTATATCTGTTTAACAACAGCGCAGCTACAATTTTCTAGACGAATTCTGAAATCTTCCTCTTTGCCTCACATACACACAGCTCAAGATACCGCAGTGTGTTCTGGGACATGTAGTCGAACTCGTAACGCGTTCTCTTCATCAGTATATTTTTCTCCGCTGTTAGACTATACCACCCACAATGCACCTCGCGGACCTGCCATTGGACTTGATGCTGTCAGTAAAATTCCGCAAACCAACTGGGAAGTGCGTAAATCCACAGTCTGACGAGTTCAGCCTCCGTATTGGTTCCTGACCGACACGGACACGGAGCGGCCACCATCACGTTATACGTGCAGGGCACGTGGATGGTGGTCTGATGCGGAGAGGTGTTGAAGTGTAAAATAATGTTACAAATGCTGTGATTTCTCGGGAAATGGCGACATTTGGAACACATGAGCTTATTTCCATCATATTGCGCCACTCTCATAGACAACTTATTCCCAAATGACACGGAAATACTACTACTACTGATAAATTATATCAGCCAGCATCTTCGAGTGTTTACAGTTTATGATAGAAAGAATCAGATTAATAAACTGGACTGAAAGAAAAAAACACATACACACGTTTAATGACACAGAACTGGACAATATTAGACAATAATATGAATAACACCGGGCGTTATAAAAAGGAACCTTATGGCATCAGAATATAGTTTCTCCCAGTAACTATGACAATGTTTTGTATTTCATATATTGTGTAGAAATTATGTGTAACTAGAAGTATATTTATTCTTGTAATTCAGGTTTATATAAATAAGGAAGGGCAGCATGGTGGCATTGTGGTGTGCAATGTTGCCTCACATCAAGAACATTCAATTCCACCATCAGGCTGGAGTTTTTCTGTGTTTGCCTGGGTTCTCTCTGGGTACTCTGGCTTCCTCCCACAGTCCAGTTAAATAGAGTTAGTGGGGATAGGTTAACTGGAAACTGAAAATTGCCCATAGGTGTGAATGTGTGTGCGAATGGCTGTGTCTATGTGTTAGCATGCCTCTCGCCCTGAGAAAGCTGGGATAGGTTCCAGCTCCCTGAGTTCTGCGACCCTGAAAAGGATGAGCGGAAGAGAATGGATGGATAAATAATAATTGATAATTTATGGAGAAGAGGTTTAAATAAGTTTGCACTTTCTGCCACTCTGTTTCAGATATGTAAACGAAATAAGCAAATGTCAAGATACTGTGAAGATACAGAAATTCTTTTATTGCTGCCATATAATCTGCATCATTATAATTGCATTAATAACATTCTTTACAGCATTATTCCATCTAATAATATCCATCCATCCATCCATCCATTCGCTACCGCTTATCCTTTTCAGGGTCGCGGGGGGTGCTGGAGCCAATCCCAGCTGTCATAGGGCGAGAGGCGGGGTACACCCTGGACAGGTCGCCAGTCTGTCGCAGGGCTAACACACAGGGACAGACGACCATTCACACTCACATTCACACCTAGTGGCAATTTGGATTATCCAATTAACCTGTCCCCACAAACTGCATGTCTTTGGACGGTGGGAGGAAGCCGGAGTACCCGGAGGGAACCCACGCAAACACGGGGAGAACATGCAAACTCCACACAGAAAGACCCTGGCCTGATGGTGGAATTGAACTCAGGACCTTCTTGCTGTGCAGCAACAGTGCTAACCACCGTGCCACCGTGCTGCCCCATCTAATAATAATTCTCACAGTATTGATACTGCATTACAGCTGTTTATTGAAGATGTCCATTTGAGGATCCTTCCATTATGTTAACTTTTATTACAGGTACGGTTAGAAGTATTTTATACACATTGCATATCTGTGCTTATTTTGAGTTGATGTTCGGGTCATTAAGGGTCTTAAGCTTCACTGGCGTGACTGTCCAGGTGATCCATGCTGAGGGAAACTAGAACATAGAAGGATAACTGCAATGCATGCTTACAATACATATAATACATATAATCTAGGAATGTGTCTGGCCTGAGGCCTTAACTCATTTGGTGTCTTAATATATTTTATTCTACTTGGTAACAGATGACCAGAGTCAATAATTAGCCTCAGAGACCCTGAGGGCTTGAAGTTTATTACCTTGTATGGAAGGTGTTACAGAAAAGAGAAGTTCTATGTCTGTTATAGCTATTAAAAATGTACGATTAACGGTGACTAATGTCTGGAACCTATTTTAATCTGTCATTGACGCCATGGGGGGGCGTGTACCCCACTGCTTTATAAATGTCCACAACATGTATTTCGGTGACAAGACATATGTTGATGTTTTCTCCGGGCTGTTAATAAACTCAACGTTTGATTGCACCTTTCTGGGGCCTCCGTGGTTTGTGACACTGCTCTACATTGATCGATTTTGCGACAATACGCTTCGTATTCAACTTTTTTTTTTATCGTATTGTTTTTGTTCTATTTTTCCTAAATGACTGTCTGCATATTGTTTTACATGTTCAAAATAAATGAAACTATTGTGGTTATTGTGGTGTAATGGTTTGACGGATATTTTCTCAGCACACCTTTGGCCCCTTAGCACCAACCGAGCATCATTTAAACACCACAGCCTACCTGAGAATTGTTCCTGATTGTGTCCATCCCTTTGCGACTACAGCGTACCACCTTCTGATGGCTGCTTCCTGAGTTCATTGTAGTCAAATCACCTCTGCAGTCACCAGATCTTGATTCAATAGAGCACCTCAGGGATGTGGGAGATTGGTGAGATTAAGATCACGGACAAAT